>NC_140579.1:1085639192-1086239192 GCF_964204655.1 Triturus cristatus | reverse complement strand
GCTTTATCCATGCCAGGAATGGCTGGGGAAGACCCATTCTACCCAATATTATGAACATGTAATCCCATTCCAGGGAATCAAACGCTTTAATGGCATCTAAGCAGATATCTGCTGCGCTGATCTCCGGGACAATGTCGTGTAGTAATGCGAATGTTGTGCGCAGATTATGGGAGGTGGCCCTGCCAGGTATGAAACCTGCCTGGGAGGTCCAGGCCCTCCATCAGCAATGTCAACCTATTTGCGACGACTTTAACTAGGATCTTGGTGTCACAGTTGATGAGTGACAGGGGTCTGTAGGCCTCAAATCTGCTGGCCTTTCTGCCTGGTTTGAGCAGGGATGTGATCATGGCTTACCGCAATGTCATGGGAAGAGTCCCAATCTCTCTGGCCTCCTTGAAGACCTGCTTAAGGAAGGGGGCTAGCTTGTCTATGTAACATTTATAAAAGTCCATCGGGAGCCCATCGGGTCCCGGGGCCATGCCGGAACGCAGACCCATTATTGCGGCCCAGATTTCGTCCTCCGCTATATCGGCAGACAGAAACTCTCTGCGAGAGTCATTGGTCCACCCAAGAGCAGTATCCTCTAAGTAGGACGCTATGTCAGGAGGTACTTTTCTATGCGTGCGAGTTTTGCATAGTTGGCAGTCAAAATATTAAGGATCTCCTGCGATTCGATATGCCCAGTGCCTTCCTCGTCTATTATTTACAAAATCTGATTAGCGAATCTAGGGGATCTGGTTGCCTCAGACAGAGTTCTGCCGGGATGGCTGCCTTCGCCGAATGATCTGGCCACATGATATTTAGATTGGAATTTAGACTCACGTTCCGCCTCATTGGAATATTCAATCAGTAGATCTTTAAGCTGAACCCTTCTCTTTGGGCTAGGGGCGGAAGTTAGGAGCTCCTCTGTGTTTTTTGATGTCTATTTAGTGTTCCCCTGATGGAACGTAGGATCCCTCTGCTTTTGGCTATACATAGCCCCTGAATGGTGACTTGAAGCTCTCCCATACACATGCAAGTGTTGAGACACTGTTTTTATTGCGAGGGAAGAATTGAAGAATTTCCTGACGTATTTCTTCACAGAAGGCTCTATCTAACAAGGTTGTGGGCTGGAGTCGCCAGGAACGATATGGAGATTCATTGTCCGGCGGGTATAGTCTCATGAGCGGGGAGAATGATCTAGGGAGGTTTGCGCCAAGTGCGTCACAGCCTGGATCCAAGTGTTAAGTCCCTTCGACAGCAACCATAGGTCTATTCAGGACCAGCTGGAGTGCACACTAGAATAGAAGGTGCCCTCCCCTCATGATGGATGGAGGGACCTCCAGGGGTCAAATAGCTGGTGATCTGTCATGATGCCCGTGAGGTGTTTGATTGCCTGCGAATGTGAGGATGAGGTGCCATGTGAGCAATCCGAAAGAGAGTCTAATACTAAGTTGAAATCAGCTCCCCATATAATGAAAGTGGAACCTATTGCTAATATGCGACCCCATAACTTGTCAAAGTAGCTGGCATCATCAATGTTGGGGGTGTAGCAACTAACAAGGGTTACTGTGTGTCCCTCTAATCTGCCCCACATCACGATGAATCTGCCCTGTGTATCTTGTAGTGTCCCTAGAGGGCAGTATCTTATGCTATCTTTGATGAAGATTGCTGTGCCTCAAGCATATGTCGAGTAGGAGGAGAAGCAGCTGTGTGCTACCCATTTCTTTCCAAAGGTGGGTGCTGATTTAGGGTCCAAGTGTGTTTATTGCAACATAGCCACCTGCACTTGGTGTCTGTCTAAGTATCCTAGGATCTGCCTGCGTTTGCGAGGGTCTCGGAGTCCTCAAATGTTCCATCTCAGGAAGTGTAGACGTGGGTCTTGTCTCCTCTTGGCTCCGCTATATCTGTCTTGTCCTCTCTGGGACGGGAGGGATCAATGTGTTCTGCCATGGTGAATTTGTATGAATCATTCTCTATGCTTTTGTAATTGTATGTGTTCAGTATTAATCCCTGCAGCACCTCCGTGTGTATCAAAAGTAACACTGCCCCCCCAACCATACCTGCAGCCCAAACCCGTAGGAAAATAGTATCCCTCCCAAACCCCCCATTATGTGTTCTGCCTGCCGTGTTGTGCAAGGATGGATGTTGGCACCTCCAGGAGAATAGACTCATTAATGACAATTTAGTAACATGCAAGAGGTGTGTCTTATGCAAAACTAAGACTGGTAAAAACAGTATACTAACGTATGAGTCGATTAGTAACATAACTTCAACATACTACATAATTCAGGGAATTCCCACTGGGGGAATGCACCAGAAAGGCTGTCAGCACACCTCGCAGGAGCGAGGATGCGTGGGAAGTCATTATTGCTTGGTGATTTCATTAGTCCCAGCAGTACCGCCCATGCAGGCTCCATCAGGGTCCGTGTGTGGCCATTCCCCCCAGGGCCGCGCATATTTTCAAACCGATTAGCAATGAAATAGGGAATACATAGTCTTACCAGTGATGCAGGTGACCAATTCCATACAATGACCTGGCCTTAGTCTTTTTCAGGAGCAGGTGGCGTCCGTCGGGAGCCGAGATCACCATCCCGAGTTATGGGTGACCGCCTCTTAACAGTTTTTAAGAAATCTTAAACTTGTTGCAGGGTGTTAAAGATGTGTGTCATCCCATGCTAGGGGATTCGCAGTCTGGCGGGGTAGAGCATCAAGTACTGTATGTTGGTTTGCTGGAGTTTCCGCTTGACCGGTAGGAACTTCCTGCGCGCCTCTTGTACTGCCGTGCTGAAGTGTTTGTTCCCTTCGTAAACCAGGTCTTGCTTTTCCCTTGCTAGTCTCAGCACCGCGTTATGGTCCTTGTAATTGAGTAACCGCGCCAGTATGGGCCGCGGAGGCGCACCCCATGGCGGTCTGGCTGCAAGTGAGCTATGGGCTCTCTCCACCACTAGAACTCTGGAGATTGCCTCCGCGCCAAAGATCCCAAGCAGCAGTCATTCTACACAGTCCTCCATGCATCCAGTTGCGGTAGACTCCGGGTTCCCCACTATAAGCACTTTGTTCCTGCGTGAACGCGCCTCCAAGTCTTCAATCTTTGCAGCAATAATTTTTAACAGTTTATCCATCTCTTGGAGTTGTTCACGGCACTCAGAGGAAGAGTCTTTGAGGGTGGATATCCGCTGTTCCATTTCGGTAATGCGGGCATCATGCTTCTCCAAACTTTGTGTGATGTAGTCCATATGCATATTCATGGCGTCCATTTTGGACTCGTTGGAAGTGAGGCTTTGGCACATCATGAGGAGAAGTTCTTTTATATCTGTATCTTGTGGGGTAGTTGATGCTGTGCTTTCCTCTTCCCGGCATGAGTCTGTGTCTTCAGTGGTATTGGTAGTGCTTTTCCAGGCCGGGAAATGGAGTTTGGCCTGTTTGCCATCCGTTGGACCCATGATTCTCCCCTCTGCGTGGTATGGGTGGGCACGGTATGCCTCTCAGGAAGATCAGGATGCAGCGGCTAGCTCCGCTTGTCCCTCAGGGTGTGCAGATCCCACTCAGGTCGACAGGTGCCAGTTTGTGCCTTCAGGCGGTTATACAGGCCAGTTTGTGCCTTCGTGCAGTTATTTAGGCGAGCCCTGGCTCTGCCACGGCCCAACTCTTCACCCTCCGCCCTGATTATTGTGTTGCTGAAGAGGGCCCGGGCCCACAAAAAGCAGCACGTCTTGCTTGGAATTTTGCAGGTAATGTCCACTTCAGCCTGTCTAACCGAGTATTACAAGGCAGCAAGGCTGCTCTGCGCCCCAGGATCAAGTCTCCACCATTACATGCGCCGCCTCCCGGCGCTGTACAGGTCGCACAGGTCTATCAGTGCCCTTCTAGCAGCGCGTCTCAACAGGGTTCTCCTCTCGACCTCTTCAGGCCCCAGGTGAGTGTGCCAATGGGGATCGGGGAGCCAGCCGCATCAGCAATCTTGCAACTCACGTCAAAGCTGCCCATCACCTCAGCCGAGGCCCAAGGTCGCTCAGGGGAAGCAGCGTGGGCTCCGCCCGGCTCAGCCTTAGCGTCGGCGCAAGCCGGTCCCGATCTCACTCAGCGGGCGACCCTCTCCCCATAGTATAGCTCCGTGTTGGGCAGCTCCTGGTTCCTGGCAGTGCTCCAGCCGGGGTCTCTCCATGGCAATTCCGTAGAGCAGGGCCAGGCGATGCAGACCCGGTTAGCTCAATCCCGTTGCCGCCATCTTGAACAGCCGTAGGCTGCAAAACAGGGATGCGCTGCGTGTAATCACTTTGACGGTGTCAGCGAGTCCGCACTCGTCTCATCAGCTCCCTGGTGAGTCGCGTTGGGCATAACGTGTTTAAAGGCAGTTTTCGCCACTTTAGAGAGGAGGATTCTGGCGGTTTATGGTCCTGGGCTAACAGAGCCTCACTGCAGTGCGGTCATCTTGTTCATTGGCTCTCAAGAGCCCCCTAAGTCATGCCAATCTATGTAAAAAATGTGTCACATGGGTAGAAGAAAAAGTGTGATGTAAAAACAATTGTGTGTAGTATACTTCATCATGGTTATAGATGGTGCACTGGTCATTACTGAGGGAAAAGCATATGTTTTTACAAGGGTTCAAACCCCACCAGGAGACATTTGTTTTTATAATATTTCCCTTAATTTTTCTATTTTACCGAAATGAAAGATGTCCCATTGTAAATCCCCCAAAGTAGTGTCTAGGGAGATATGTGGCCTTTTTAGTCTACCCAGTGCACGTCAGACATTTTTTACATGCTGGGGCATGTGAAATAGGGGCAAGGTTTGCCATGAAAGAAATCCCTTAATTTGTGGAATGAGACTTTGGGGATGGTTCTGTAAGAAAAGGAAATGCATGGGGCAAATGCCAGAGTGAAAGAAAGGAAGGGCATTTGTTTATGAAGTATGAAAAGCAAGTGTGGATTTGTGGCATGTAAAAACAAAACAGCATGAAAATAGACGAAGAACCAGCACACTGTTTTTAGGATAAAAAGACTTTGGGTAACAAAAGTCCAACAAAACAGATGGTACAGTGGTAACTCACAAGGGTCATGAGTACTCTTTGACAAGGGTTCAAACCACCCCTGGAAAAAATTGATTTTAATATTCTTTTCAATTTGTTTTCTATTTTGCACAAATGAAAGCTGTCACTTTGTGAGGTGTGGCCAGGCTGCCGACCAAGATAGCTGCGCAGCGCTGAGGCTCTGCCAGCAATTCCAACATCCGAGCCCATCCTGCCTTCTATCCTGGCCGCTTTCGGTGCATGACGACTGGCCTAAATCAGTGGTGGCTGGTGACATTTGAAAGTGGTGGGGCGTAAAAAAAGGGTCTAAATGTGTTTTGTGTCATAGCGAGCCTGATTGACTAAAGGGGAACTGCAGGACCCTCACGCCAAGGAAATTTTGAAGAACAAAAAAAAAAGGCCCAAAGGATGCAGGTTAAACCACATTTCAGAAAGCAAGAATATTTATAAAAGTAGGTAGGATATGTAGACTTGAAATAATTAAACACATTTAAAACTGTCCCATATCGTGCTTCATTCCTGCTTGCACCCGTGCCATCCATTTAGCCTGACTGCATTATTTTAAAAGAATAGGGAACATTGGCGTTAGCCGCCTGACCTTATTGCCAAAGAAAGATGAACTATATGTCACCTCAGGTCTCCAGTAGGGCCAAAGATTTGGTGGCGAAAACAGTGACCAAGTCTCCATAACCACACTCTCTCAGATGCATTGAATTAGTTATATAGCGCCACTCATACCAGTGCAGGGTGTCTGAGCACTTTGCATCACACGCATATTACACACAGACATTCAATCATACATGTGTAAATCACTGTGTAGGAAATGTTACGTAAGCCAAAGGACTAAAAGTGTAGGAGTCACATGTCATCCATACTGGTAGGCAGCATAGTTTAAGAGTGCTTGGTGTGGAGAAGCACAAACTCAGAGTCGAAAAAGAAACAGCATAGTTGGGAGTTTTCTTTAATAATAAGAATCGATTTCTAGCCAAATTAACCCTTTTTGCAACATTGATCAATGTTCTGTACTTTGCAGCGTGTATGCAGTTCTAGGATGAAAGTTAATACCTCACTATTCTATATTAGGACTAAGGACTTTAAATTATACATTGCAAGTAACCTGCTGATCTGTTTACATCTGTAATCTACATGGTACACGTTCTCTGCAGCAGGCATATTAACCCTCTGCACTAACTTCACCTAAGTCAAAACCACAACTATACAAAATGCTGATCTCTCTCTCCAGGAAGATAATTAATCACACGAGTTATCTTGACATTTATGTGAGGCCTGGTAATTGCGGGGTGAAAGAAACGCTGCAGCAGGTGCTTCAAAGGCATAATAAACTTTCAAACACGGCGCCCCCAGGATTCCAGCACCCGGTGCGGTGGCACCGATCGCACCGCACTAAAGCCGGCCCTGACTGGCATTGATACGGCACCGGAGGGTCTAAAATAGTAATGAATGTACATAACTATTTTAGGCCTAAGGAGGGCCTAAAATAGTTTTGTACATTCATAACTTCACAGTAACGGCCGGCATGATGGGGGTGGGGGTCGTCACGGGGGGTGGAGGCGGGTGGGTAAATGAAAGAATATTATAAAACTTACCATCCTCGTCCTGCAACATCTTCTGGATGCGTTCCAACTCCCGCTCCGTCCTGCAACACCGCAGCTTCTGGATGCGTCCAAACTGCCGCTCCCGCCGTCCTGAAGCTCTCGTCGTCATGTCGTCATGAATGAAAGGCAGCCTCCCTCCCTCCGCTCTGCCAATCACAACGCTGAGGCGCAGTAGAGAGCGCCCCAGCCGGGACCATTTTCGCTATGTAGAGTGGGCGCCGTGGGCGGTGCTGCTCGAGGGCATGGGGGAGTGGCTTGCCCAGTGTTGTGCATACGGACTGTTTGATCGGCCCCAGGGCCGGCCAAACAGTCCCTATGCACAACACTGGGCAAGCCACTCCCCCCTGCCCTCAAGCAGGACCGCCCACCCCCGATCAGGCACTTCTGCTTTCTCGCAGTGCGAGAAGGCAGAAACATAAATGGTAGTTATTACCATTTATGTTTCTGCCTTCTCGCACTGCGAGAAAGCAGGGGGGCGGCGCCCAAACGCCCGTATGGAGGAGCCGCCACTGGCCTAAATGCACAAAAGTGCCCACATGAGTTGGAGCAGTCCAGGGCGACTGAGGGCCTGAAATATCGCATGCGGAGGCCTCTGGGAGCACGAGGACGGCGCTGGAGTAGGGAGCAGGGCGCAGCCGGAGGTTTGGCCACGCGAAATACAGCGACGGTTCGCGCACTCCGGCAGCTTTACTCGACGGAGAATCGATCAGTTGGGCCCGCTGGCCATTAGGTGAGCGTGCTCTGCTTGCGGCCCTCCCCCCTGCTTTCATTCCCCTCATGCACCTACAACTGCATTCCAGCCCGTCCTGCTCCCGGAGGCCCCGCAGTGACATGGACCGCGGGTGAGACTGGGGGCCAGCCATCCAGCTGTTCGGGCCAGCCTGGTGGGCAGCGGGGGTCGTGCCTGCCGGGCTGTGCATGTGCCTGCCGAGTAATGTTTTCTATAACAGCGATTAACAATGAAGTGCGCAACTCTGGCCTAGCATTGTGGTGGTGAAAGTTCCTGCCCACCGATGCTGCTTGATCCAGTCTTAAGCAGCTGCACATAATTCTGGGCTCAAATTGCGGGGAGACTGTACTTGTAAGGTGCCGTGTAGGATGTTTCAGAGCCTTGTGACCCTTAAGTGGTTGTCTGATACCCTGCCATGCTGGGCTGCCTGTTGTGGGCCCGAGAAGGAAATTGGGTCGCAGTAGGCCAGGTTTACACAACATTTTGGCGGCTGAAGGCTCCGGTTGGGTCCCAAGGGAAGGCTGGCAAACAACGAGCCTTGCGGGGACGTAATGGAGCATAAAGACCTCAAACAATGGCTACTCCAATTTGGCAAGCCTGCTGAGCAGTCTGTAGAGTCTGGTGGTAACATGGCCGAGGGGGGCTCAGAGGAAGCCAACCTTAGCGATGTCACTGCAGGGTCGGGAGCACTGCTCCTAGAAATGAGAGCAGGCTTCAAGGCCCTCGATGGCCGCTTCGACACCCTCGAAAAACACTTGGACACAATGGGTGCCAAATTGGACAGACATGAGAAGCCCCTAGATACTGTAGAGAGCAGGGTGTCGGACCTAGAAGATGGCACGGCACAATCCACCAAGTGCCTAGACCGCATGGAAAAGATTCTCAAAGACGTCGCCATAAAGAATGAGGATTTGGGGGCACGCAGTAGGCGCAATAACGTCCGCATTTTGGGTGTCCCTGAATCGTCCATCTTAGGGCGTATGGACCTATTTGTGGAAACCCTGCTTACAGACATCTTTGGTAAAGAGGCCTCCACCTCCACTTTTCTTGTAGAAAGAGCTCATCGCTCGCTTGGCACCCACCCCAACCTGGGTTGTCCACCTAGGCCCATCTGGGCCCGCCTTTTAAAATTCTGAGACAGAGATAAGGTGCTAAGGCTGGTGAGAGAGCTGGGTTCCATATCCTGGCAAGGTTCAACTTTGGGGCTGTTTCCAGACTTTACTATCATGGTGCAGGAGGCCAGGCGAAAGTACACCAGCGTGAAAGCAACACTGCGCAATCTGGGTCTTCGATATGGCATGGTATATCCAGCTCACCTCCGAGTGGATGTTGAGGGTCGTTCTCACATATTTGATACCCCCACTGTGGTGCAAGAATTTTGTAGGGACTATAAAGGAAGCAGCAGCCACAAGAACAAGGACACATCCAGGGCCTCCCCCCCCCTAACAGTGATCGGTGGCCAGCATGGACTGATTCTCCAATGAGTAATCAGTGCAGCCTGCACTGAAGAGCTGCAGCTACATTTTTGAGTGACCTTTTATTTTGGGCGAACGATGTGACTCTAATGATCGTTACAAAGTTGGGTAACTATCATGGTGTTGCCACACCCCAAGTGTTAATCACTTTGCGTTTGTTTCAATTGTGGAAATGTATCTAGTTTTGATCCTTCTTTATTTCCTAGGGTGTTTACATGATGCATGTCTTCACGTGTTAACTGGGGATATTCCCTGTGAAAGAGTGCGCAGGGATGGGTGGGGGGAGATAGGAGGGATTGTCAGCATTTTTGGATTACCATTATTTCTAACCTTGTTTATTCACTGCAGCATGGTATGCTAAAACTGCGACGCAGACTTCAAATGACTGTTACTATGTTGGGATGTCGGAGCGGGGTAGGTTGTCAACATTTTCAGATCTGACACTGATCACCTGGAATGTCCGGGGGCTTAAAAATGCTAGGAAGGAGAAGCAGGTCTTGCATTATTCACAGCGTCACAGGGTGGACATTGCATTCTTACAGAAAACACACCTGCCCAAAGCTGCCACCAGCACTTTCGCGTCGGGCTGGGGACCGCATCACTACTTTGCAGGGTATAGCACATATGCGCGGGGCACGGCTGTCTTGATTCATAAATGTCTGCCCTTCCAATTTTTAAAAGCACACATTGATAATGAGGGTTGCTACACGATGGTGGTGGGTCACTTGATGGGACACCGTATGGCATTCATCTGCGTATACGCGCCTAATGTGGATAGCCCAGAGATCTTCCAAGGCCTTCACACACAGCTCCTACAATTAGATGCAGAATGTATATGCATGGGCGGAGATTTTAATCTCCTGTTGGACCCTGCGCAAGATAGTACGTCCAACTCGTCGGACACCAAACCCCTCGCATGCCACGTTTTGCTGGATATGTGCGATTCTGTTGGCCTTATGGCCTTGCGAGATGCCGCGTACACCCATTACGCCGCACAATATTGTCCTTGGACCAGATTAGATTATTGGCTTGTCTCCCCCAACTTGGCAACGTGGTATGGGGCATCCCAGCATCTCCCTAGCACATATTCTGACCACTCCCCAGTGGTATTGCAAGTATGCGTTCCTAGACGAGAGGGCTGTGAGAGGATGTGGAGATTCCCCAGGCAGGCACTGAGGGATGAAGTGTTTAGTTCCGTACTTTGGGAAGCTATTGTTGAATACTTTGAACTGAATAAAGGATCAGTGAGCTCGTGGGCCATACTCTGGGAGGCATTTAAAGCCTTTATGCGTGGAGTATGCATCGCTAAGCATTCTGGGGTTCTAAAAGATTTGCGTGGTACGATTGCGCATATTGAGAAGCAATTAGATATGCTAGATAGAGATCAGGGTGCAAGGCCTGACCCCTCTCGGCTCAGCCACCGACTAACACTCTTGACGGAGTTCAGAGAAGCAGCGGAGCGTGAGATTCATTTTTTAAGCAGGTAGGTGTTGTAATGTATCTGTTTATTAAGTGCTGTTTCTTTAAGCATCTCTCATGATGCATTTACTCATGGAATGTTTGTGTCCTAGTAACCTGCTGTACTGGTTTTCCTGGGAGGCTGTTGGCAGAGCAGGTTCACTGAGCTCTGTTTCCTATGTAGCCAAATAAATAACCAGCTTACAACTTAATACTCCTGCCTGGTTACTTCATATATTTGGCGACGATTTTTACTTTGGCTACATATAAGAACCCACGCAGCGCTGCTGATTTGGAGTCTTCAAGAGTGTCGCTGTTTCAACTATCCACATTCTCAACATTTTTGTTACACTTTTGTCTCGTCAGATGATTGGAGACAAGGCGTGAAAGCGTGATCGTGAGCTTCATCTGATTGAGGTACTTTTTATTAAGTGATTATACATTGCTTTTGCCTGGAGTCGTCATCCTTTGGGATTGTGAACACCAAGGTTTGCTCGCGAATGGGGCTGGAGAGGAATTGATTCTTCGCCGAGGTGTTTGCTGCTCAGTGTGACTCTCGCTATATATATATTATTATATTATATGTATACTTTTATTTAAGAGTTTCGTGTTATTGGCTTACACCGACAGACGTTGCCCTCACGAGACAACTCTCGCGCACAGAGCATTCACGAGTGCTGATCTTACCTCAGTTTCAGCGGTGACTTACTCGCGCAAGACTTCTCTGTCCTACATTGTTCCCTGCCTCACGGAGCATCTCAGGCTTACCTAATCACGTCCTTTCACGTAACGTGAGATCCGCCATATTTGTTTGGGGAAATTGTCGCTCTACAGGATCTTCATTCCCTTCATGAATATTGTTTGAACGGTGACACGCACACCATACATCACGAATAATAAGCGTGTCCAGGCAACTGTATTCACAACGGTGACACGCACACCACGTATCACAACTACACCAGATAGCTTAATTAAAGAAAGTAAGTGACGCTAAATTCACAAGGAGTGAAAACAAATATATTTCAAGATCGATGACACATACATCGTCTTCTCAACAAAAATAAACAATTCTAGTGTGTCATTTCAACAGCGGTGAGACGCATTTAAAAAAAAAATGTTTTTTTGTTTTGTTTCTCAAAGTAATTAGGTTTTGCAATGTTAATTCATTTTATTAGAATTGTATGTTGAACTCATTATATTTGTTTTTTCGTGACCTTCTCTTTTCTTTCCACTCACGTGCGAAAAGCTATCACGAGTAGTAGGTTAGAGATTTGTGGGTACATATCTTGCTTCATTTTTTTTTCAACATTTCTCATAACCAAATACCTTCTTTGACTGACTGAAATGTGCAGCATGCAATCTGTTAATCCACCACCTTCCTTCCTAGAATCCCCAGGAGACGCTCCAGTTTGTTGGGAAGTTTGGTACGATGCTTTCCAAGTATACTTGGGGGCTATTGGTGCTTTGCGCTTCAGTGCAGAAAGAAAGAAATGTCTTTTACTACACTCTTTAGGATTTGAGGGTAGATCCATCTTTAAACATCTACCTGCACTATCACAAGAAGAACTTCGCAGCATTCACGAGTATGAGGAAACAATCATCAAGTTAAGGACTAGATTTGACAAACAACCTAGCCTTATGGTGCTAAGACACACATTTTTTAAAAGAAAACAAACTGATGGAGAAGACGTGGATGCCTACATTTCTGTGCTCCGAAGATTAGCGGTGGATCGTAAGTTTGATAACTTCACAGAACAACTTATCAGGGACCAGTTCACCTGTCATTGCAAAGAGAAAAGTATACGTCAAAAATTGCTTAGTTTGGGCAATCCCGTCCTTGATGAAGTGATAAAAATAGCCAAGAGTATTGAAATTTTAATTGTCTCACTGAAAGAACTAGAAGACAAACCGAGTGAGAGTATAAATGTTATTAATGCCACAAATTCTGTGAAACCACGTAGTAAAACAGTGATTTCCTCTAACCCTTCTGTCAAGGTTAATCCAGATACAATAAGTCCATCATATGGAAATAGTTCCCATAAGTGTATGAGGTGTGGCAATCCTCCGCACAACAAAGGTTCTCGGTGCACAGCGAGTAATGTTACGTGTAATTACTGCAAAAAGTTGGGGCATTTTGCAAAGGTATGTCTCAAGAGGAGTAGGAGTGTTAGGAAACCTACTGTTTGCACTGTTGAATCTGAGTGTGACTCTGAACCAGAGGTCATTTCTGTTGTACGAAGTTTGGATGTAAATTTGTTTCAAGATCTGCATCAAGGGGTAGTTGTAGGCGACCCTTCCTCTTGTGTGGATCCTATAGTAGATATTGGCATCGGAAACCATACAGTTAAATTGTTAGTAGACTTCTGGGGCAAAAATCACAATGATTACACAGGAACTATTTGATGCGACCTGGAAAGGTTCTCTCGCTCTTTCTCCTCCTGATCGTTCCCCTGTCTCTTATGAAGGACGGAAAATAGATTTAATGGGTTTCTTTGAAGAAGAAATGGTATTTAAAGGCAGGAAAATAAAGGGGAAGATTTACGGTGCAGTGAAAGGGCTTGACATATTGGGGTGGTTCCACCAGGGGCTCTTTGGAATGATACTGAGGCCGGGAGCCAAGGAACAAGTATTGGTTGTAGATTGTGAAGATGTCAGTCTTGGTTGGAAAAGAAAATTCCCAGAAGTATTCAGCAAGGATTTAGGGAAGATCAAGGGCTTTAAGCACAAGATCATAGTCAAGAATGGGGCAACACCCATTAAGCATAAATTAAGAGGTGTACCGTTTAGTGTTAGAGCTGATCTGGAAAAAGAACTAAAGGAGTTGTGTGAACGAGGGATCATAGAACCTACGGATTCTTCATTGTGGTTATCTCCCTTAGTTGTGGCAAGGAAGAGGGGTGGAGATCTTCGAGTCTGTGTGGACTTGAGATCCCTTAATAAAGAGATTTGGGTAGATTCGTACCCGTTACCAAAAATTAGTGACCTATTTTCACTCACAAAGGGAGCACGATTTTTCACTAAACTTGACTTAGCAAGCGCCTACCACCAGGTTGAGCTAGACCCTGAATCACGTCACCTTACGGCTTTTGTGTCACCTTTGGGAACCTTTCGCTACTGTCGCATGCCGTTTGGCCTAGCCTCAGCGGCGTCTGTTTTTCAGAAAATAATGAGTAATATACTAAAGGGTGTAGATGGTGTAGTAGTGTTTCAAGACGATGTGCTGGTTTTTGGGAGTGACATTTCTAATCATGATAACGTCTTGGGGAAGGTTCTGACACTCTTTAAAAAACGTGGTGTTGTGTTAAAGGAAGAGAAGTGCAAATTTCTTTGTTCAAGTGTTGAGTACCTAGGTCATGTCATATCAGAGGATGGGGTGAGTCCTCATCAAGGTCTACTTCGAGCCATCCTTGATGCCCCAGAACCTATTGACAAGGCAGGGGTCAAGTCATTGTTAGGATTATGTGAGTACTACTCACAGTTTATCCCCAATTTTGCATCTATTGCACGTCCAATCAGTAACCTTCTAAAAAAAGGTGTTAAATTTGAGTGGGACGAGGAGTGCGTGGTTGCTCTGAAAATGGTTAAGTCCGCTTTAGAGGGTGGACCCGTTTTGAAACCGTTTGATCCATATTTGTCTTGCTGTGTGACAGTTGATGCTAGTCAAGCAGGGATTGGTGCCACATTAACCCAATGGAAGGGAAACTGTGAGAACAAGGTATGTTTTGAGTCTCGTGTGTTGCGGACTCCTGAAGTTCTGTAATAGAAAAGGAGTTGTTGGCATGCTTGTGGGCCATAGAAAAATTTAGGCCTTATGTCTGGGGAAAATATTTTTTATTGTTAACTGATCATAAACCTCTCGTAAACATTCTAGGGGGAGGTGTTAGCAAATGTTGTTCTCCTAGAATCATGCGTATGGTGACTATTTTGCTGCAGTACCAGTTTAGAGTACAACATATTTCTGGAGGGAAGAATGTGCGTGCGGACTTTCTGTCACGTTTTCCTGTTACGGCTAATGAAATGGATGAGGTTTGTTTGGAAGATTTTTCAAATGAAGATTGTGATGATTGTCTTGTTGCTGTGCTGGATCTTCCTGAGTTTAATCTTAATTCAGAAATTGATTGGGTCAACGCTTTGAACTCTGATCCAGTTATTTGCGAAGTCATTCCACTTGTTAGAAATGGTTGGCCTAGAGAGAAGGCTCTTCCAGTCTCTCTCCAAGCTTTCTGCAAGGTTGGGGATGAGCTTTCTGTTGAGGATGGTGTGTTGTTAAGGGGGGATAAGTTTGTGCCTCCTGAGATATTTTGCAAGACTATCATTCATAAGGCCCATGAAGGTCATCTGGGTGCTACCCTCACAAAACGACGTATCCGTGATATATATTGGTGGCCTAGCATGGATGCTGAAATTGACATGGTTGTTGTTAATTGCTGTGTTTGTGGTGCATCTGATAAAACTTTGAAAGTGTCTGTTCCTCCCTTGATCCCCATTGAGTGCCCTAAGGATCCTTCGTTAAAAGTGGGTATAGTTGTCATGGGGCCTTATGAAATTCTCCCTGGGGGGGGGTCGTTTCATTTTGGTCATGATGGATTATGCATCCAAGTGGCCGGAAGTGAAGAAAGCTAGGGAAGCAAACACTAAAGTTATTGTGAATTTTTTAAAAGAGGTTTGGATGAGAGAGGGACTACCTGAAACTCTGGTCTCGGACAATGGAAAACAGTTTATTAGCTCGGAATTTGAAGCCTTTCTGGCAGACACAGGTGTTAAACACTATACAAGCTCACTCTATCACCTGCAAACAAATGGTCTAGTTGAACGTATGAATCGGGTGGTAGGTGAGTGTGTAAGATGGGCTAAGGCAGGGAGGCATGACATTAGCAAATCATTAGACACAATGGTGTGGTTTTACAGAACTACTCCGCACTCTTCTACCGGAATTTCGCCTTTTGAGCTTTTGCGGGGGTGTAAACCTAACACCAGTTTTAGACCTGCATGGATGAGCAAGTGGGTCAGGTCTGAATCTGATGTCAGTCAACTGATGTCATTAGCCAGTGAGAAAATGGCCATCACGCAAAAAAAGCAGAAAGAGTATTTCGATTCAATGAAGGGTGTAAAAAAAGTTCCACTGAATGTGGGAGACATGTTTAAGATTAAGTCTGGAATTCATTCCATGAAAGGTAACAGTAAATTCAGTGAGCCGGTCAAAGTTGTGAAGATATACAGGAATGCTGTGATGGTTGAGGGTGGTCACTGGTGGAACCTGAACAGGATAGTTAGGGTAAGAGAAAAGAATGTTACGTCTGTTTCAACAAATAATGCTTGCTTTGTTCCTGTTCAAATGCCTTGCAGGAAGAGTTCCAGAATTGTCGTCAAACCCACAAGATACAAGGTGGAGTTTTTGTTTATTTTGTTGTTTGTTTTATTTATTTTATTTTATTATTTGTAGGGAAAGACGATATGTTGTAATGTATCTGTTTATTAAGTGCTGTTTCTTTAAGCATCTCTCATGATGCATTTACTCATGGAATGTTTGTGTCCTAGCAACCTGCTGTACTGGTTTTCCTGGGAGGCTGTTGGCAGAGCAGGTTCACTGAGCTCTGTTTCCTATGTAGCCAAATAAATAACCAGCTTACAACTTAATACTCCTGCCTGGTTACTTCAGTATGCTATGCAAGGCGCTATGGGGAGGGTGACAGACCTGGGAGCACGTTGGCGCAGCTACTGAGACCCTCGGCCGGGCGTTCATACATCACCTGCATCTGTTCCTCACCCGGACAGACCCTAACTGATACCCCAGATATCCAAGATTCATTTTTAGCATATTACTCCACATTATATGCAACACGGGTGACGAATAGCAAGGGAGACCGTAATGGCTACCTTGTAGAGATTGCTAGGGTGTAGCTCAAGAAGTTTATGCAGCAGTTTCTGGCTGAGCTATTCTCCGCCAAGGAAATTAGTAGCGCCAGAGATGCCATGAATGGCTTGACGGCCCCAGGCCTGGACTGTTTTACTGGTATCTTTTATAAAACCTATAAGAACTTATTAGCGCCCTACCTATTAGAGGTTTATAATGAAGCACTCGAATGCAAGGAACTTCCCCCAGCTTTGCGTGAGGCTGTAATAATCCTCCTTCCAAAAGCCGGGAAAGATCCGCTTCTATAAGGCTCTTACAGGCCGTTATCACTTTTAAACCACGACTACAAAATTTTGGCTAAAATGATTGCGCTAAGATTGGCCTTGTTGCTGGACCGCATTATCTCCCCGACTCAGTCAGGCTTTGTCTTCCATAGGTCGGCTGCTTTAAACCTGCGCACATTATTTGCAGTAATACATAGGATCGCGCCGTAGATCCCTGCGGCTGCTGTCCTACGCGATACCGAAAAGGCCTTTCTTAGCAGTGATGAGAAAGTTGGGTATCTCTAAGGGATTCAGTGACCTAACTTCGTTGCTTTACACCGTGCACACCGCTAGGCTTTGATTGAATGGCACACTGTCCCCTTTGTTCGCTTTCACTCGGAGCACCAGACAGGGTTGTCCACTCTCCCCGCTGGTCTTCATATTGGCACTGGACCCTCTGGTTCACCATTTCCAGCAAAGACACATGCACAGAGGTCACCAGTTCAAAACGGGTCCTCTACTAATTTCCCTATATGCGGCACATATCATCCTATATGTCCGAAACCCCCAGGGAAATTTGGAACAGCTCATCAGAGAAATTATCCGGTTTGGTGTTTTTTCAGGGCTGGGTATAAATTGGGGAAAATCCTACATTTTCCTCCTGGCGCCGAGCACTGTTCATTGGGAATGTGAGTTCACCTTGTGTTCTTATCTCATCAGATTGGTCTGGGAGGGAGGAAGACCTAGTGTTAGCTGGGACACCATGTCCTTACCATATGAGAGAGGTGGCTTTGGGGTCCCCAATCTTCAGATCAACTATTTTGTTTTTCAGTGCAGTTTCGCACACTCCTGGTATCACCCGGACGCACGTATCCCCTACACTAGACCTCAGCCTGACCTGGTGCTCCCGGCACCCCTTTGTACGGTGCTGCTGTGGGGCTTTGCCAGGGATCCCAGGGATATCCAAACAGTTTGCGCTGGGCCTGGCATAAGTTGACGAAAGTGATTGGAGGAGGCACTCTATACTCATCAGAGATCCCTGTCAATACTAACCCCTGGATCCCCATTACGGAAGAAAAACTGGCACAGCGTACACTCACTACATATTCAATAAATAAGATTGGGGATCTGTTCCCAGGGGGCTATGTTTTTTCTAGCACAGAGGGCGGGAGGTTCAGTGAGGCAACCTTCATGGAACAATTTGTATTTAGCCGTATATCGAGGGCACTCGGAGCTAAGGTTCCGGAGTACCCATTGGAGCCCGAGTCCTTCCCTTCGCTTACTCTCTTAATCACAAGCTCCGGGGGAGAACACCTAACCTCGAAGCTATACAAAGCATGTATGTCATTAGTCCCTAGCAGGGAGGCCAAGATACAGGAGGCATGGGAGCGAGACCTTCTGCACCCAATTCAAGACTCTCACTGATCCTTTTGTTGTCCACAAATGAAATAGGTCTCCTAAAACAGCAGACATAAGATTATACATTTCAAATATTTGTGCAGGGTCTATATGACCCCAGCGAACATTCACTCCATTGATCCCAATCGACCATACACTTTTGTCCTAAGTGCAATGGCCCGCAAGCCGATTCTGCCCACCTGACTTGGAACTGCGCTAATATTGGGGAATTCTGGAGATCCATTTTCAGATTAATAACACAAATGACCCACCTTGAAATGGTCTGCACACCTGAGGTCGCCTTGTTGGGCTATGTGTGGGATCTCTCGAAGAAGTTGCGCAAATTCACGTCCATTGCCCTTTTGCTCGCAAAGAGGGAAATAGCTCTCAAATGGGTAAGTAGTGCCTCCCCCACAGTGAAAGATTGGCTCAATTGCCTCACATACTGTAATACTAATTGTGACCTTCATGCTACAACCCAACCCTCTGCATCCAGGCAAAATGACATTTGGAAGCCTCTTAAAAATTACTTACTGGAGATTAGTGCCACCCCTATTTCACAACAGCCTGCTGGGATAGTCCCCACTAGGGTGGGGTAATTCATGTTCCACCCAACTGCTCAATTGTTGTGTCTATTATGTCAAGGAAAGTGCAGGCCGGACAGTGAGGGAGAGCCCGCTGGTCCGAGTTGGTCAGATGTTGATATCACAATTTATGATATAAAAATGCTTCCCTGAGACATTGGTGCATTGCACGCTTGGGTACACTTGTTTTGCAAATTACACTTGTCTTTATCCTTACTAGATTTCCATGATCACAGTGAATGACCATGCAATGTTGTAAGCAATATGAAAATAATAAATAAACTTATAACAAAAAGCTGTCACTTTGTAAATCATCGCCTAGCAGTGACTGGGAGATGTGTGGCCTCTTTCGTCAAGCAGTGCATGCCAGACATCTGTGACATGCTGTGGCATGTGGAAGGGGTGCAAGGTTTGCTATGAAAGAAATCTCTTAATTTGTGGAATGAGACTTTGGGAATGGTTGTGTAAGATAAAGAAATGCATGGGCCAAGTGACAGAGTGAGAGAAAAGAAGGGCTCTTTGTTTATAGAATACAGAAAATCAAGTGTAGATGTGTGGCATGTAAAAAGAAAAATGGCATAGAAACCGAAGAAGGACATCACCGTTTTTCCATGACACAAAGGCTTTGCGCACAAAAATCTATACAGATCAGATGGTACAGTGGTAGGTAAAAGAGGCTATGAATGCTTTTTGACAAGGGTTCAAAATCCAGCTGGGGAAAATTGATTTATATATTCTTTTCTATTTTTATTTCTATTTTACCCAAATGAAAAATGCCCTTTTGTAAATCACCCCTAGCCGTGTCTGGGAGATGAGTGGCCTGTTTAGTCAAGCCAGTGCATGCCAGACATTTGTGACATGCTGTGGCATGTGGAAGGGGGGCAAGGTTTGCTATGAAAGAAATCCCTTAATTTGTGGAATGAGACTTTGGGAATGGTTGTGTAATAAAAAGAAATGCATGGGCCGAGTGAGAGGAAGGAAGGGCTTTTTGATTATAAATAACGAAGATCAAGTGTAGATTTGTAGCATGTAAAAAGAAAAACTGCAAGGAAACAGAAGAAGGACATCACCCTTTTTCCAAGACACAAAGGCTTTGGGCAAAGAAAATCCATACAGAACAGATGGTACAGTGGTAGGTAACAGGGGCTATGAGTACTTTTTGACAAGGGTTCAAACCCCAGCTGGGGAAAATCGATTTTTATATTCTTTTCTATTTTTTTTCTATTTTACCCAAATGAAAGATGCCCTTTTGCAAATCACCTCTAGCAGTGTCTGGGAGATTTGTGGCCTTTTTAGTCAAGCCAGTGCAAGTCAGACATTTGTGACATGCTGTGGCACGTGGAAGTGGGGCAAGGTTTGCTATGAAAAACATCCCTTAATTTGTGGAATGAGACTTTGGGAATGGTTGTGTAAGAAAAAGAAATGCATGGGCCAAGTGCCAGAGTGAGAGGAAGGAAGGGCTCTTTGTTTATAAATAACGAAAATCAAGTGTAGATTTGTGGCATGCAAAAAGAAAAATGGCATGGAAATAGAAGAAGGACAGGCAAACTCTTTCCATGACAAAATGGCTTTGGGCTCATACATCAGTAAAGCAAAGCAGATGGTACACGGGCAATGAATGATTTTTGACAAGGGTTCAAGCCCCATAGCTTATGTATTTGGAATTTTTTATTATGTTTTTGTTAATTTAACCCAGTTGGAAAATATATCTTTAAAATATTCCACTAGCACTTCTGGGGGGTTTATAACACAATTATACCTCAAACAACATATCCACAAAATGTGGCATGCTGTGGCATATGTCATGGCATATGCCACATGCCAGACTTGGGCTCCAACCCCTTCTCGTTCGGATGGTGTGTCAATTATGCTATCAATGTTTCTACAAAACGTTATTGACAATGCTCCGCATAATAGTAGACAATAGATTCGTCAGATGCTGCGGATTGTGATTGAAGAACACAAAACAAAGATAAAACGTTATTGTTCCCAAAATCCCAGTGGTGACGGTATGGTGTATTTCACCCAAGTTGGTCCCAGTCAGTTAAAGTGTAATTCGCTTCTGGACCATGTGATGGGAATATTATGTATGTAGGCATGGCATATATCTAAATTGAACTATCATATATTCAACCCAAATGGATTATATTGTGGCACAGGGGGAATGATTCAAATAAAACAGCTCATGTCAATCCTATCATTTAATCCCTTAGGCAGTAATGTTTCCAATTGATTAATCCAGTAAATCTCACGTTGTAACAGTCTTTTACTGTTGTCAACACCATGTATCAGTTTAACAAGCTCAATTATTTGAAATCTTAGTTGTGAGATTGCATGGTTGGTTTTCTGCCAGACTACTGCTATACTGGAGGTTTTATTTTGAGTCTGCATAGTGCTCTTGTGTTCTGTGACTTTGCTTTTACATTCCGTCTTGCCTACATAGGATTTGCCACATGGGCATTTGTGCATTTGATACAATATATAACATTGCAGCTGTTGCAATCCGATGTATGTCTCAATGGAATAATTTTCCCTGAAATAGGATGTGTTAAATTGTTGCCCACGATCACATTGTTCCAATGTATACAATTCAAACACTTCCTTGTGTGCTTCTGGCTTTGCACAGGTCTCTGGTGTGGCCAGTAATTCTCGTAAGTTCCTGCCTCTTGTGTAGGCATGTAACGGTTTAGCACTGAATATGTTGTTAAAACCCAGTTCATTCTCAAGGAGTTCCCACCTAGTGTTGATTATCCGCTTAATGGCTCTTGACCGTGTAGAATACTTGGAAACAAACACTATTACATCTTTCTTTGCTGCGTAGGATTTGGTGAATAATTATGTCCTTTGTTTATTGTTCATCCTCCTGTAGTATTTTTTCCGGATAACCTCTTTCCATATATTTCTGCTTGTATTCTGCGATTTTGAGTATTCCTACTGTTTGGTCAGAGCATATTCTTTTGATCCTTAAGAACTGTGAGAATGGTAAGTTATGTATGAAGCTCCTGGGATGAAAACTGGTGAATAATAATGAGTTTTTCCTGTCAGTGGGATTTGTGTAAACCTGTGTTTGGAGACTTTTGCCTGTTGGCGGCTTTCAAGATTAGTACATCCAAGAAGTTAATTTGTTTGTCATCAATAGTGTGTATCCTCGTATCCTGTGTGTTCAGCAATTGTATCGGGTCCTCCAACCCATCTCTCGTTTTGGTCCAAATTACAAATATGATGTCTATGAACTTGCAGTATAAGGCCATTCCTTCTTGCCACCTGATGTCGGTCACGATGTGCTGATCTTCAAACTGGGCCGTAAAGATATTAGCATATGCAGGTGCTGCTAGAAAACCCATTGATGTTCCTGTGAGATGAGCATAAAAGTTGTCCTGCCATAGAAAATAGCTGTGGTTCAAGCAAAACTGCAACAATTCCAACAAGAAAACTTTGTCTACTTTGATATTCTGAGATCGCAATAAAGCCCATTCCACTGCTTCGAGGCCTGCTTCATGAGGAATAGATGCATACAATGCTGTCACGTGAATTGTGTATAGTAACCAGTGGTCATGTGTCAAAAGTTCAATATTCTGTAGTTTCTGCAAGAAGTCAGTCGTGTCTCTGATGTACGAGCCCCAGTTTTGGACAAATTGTTGTAAAAAATTGTCCAAGAATCTGCCGAGAGGGGCAAATAATGAGCCACAACCTGAGACAATAGGTCGAAATGGTGGGTTCCTCAGATCTTTATGAAATTTAGGGATCATATACAGTTTCAGTCTGCAAGGGTTGCTCGTAGTTAAGAATGATCTGGTCTTGTAATCAATCCATCACATGTTTACCGCCCTCTGTAAAATTCTGTGTAGGGTTCCCGTGAGTTGTATTGTTGGGTCACTGTCTAATCGTATGTATGTACCTTCATCCATTACATGTTGGTTGACTTTGGAGTGATATTAGGATGTGTCCATGACAATACGGGCTCCTCCTTTATCTGCTGGTTGTAGTGTTAAATTTGAATTGTTAGCTATAGCTCTGATAGCTTTCTTGTCATGTTTGGTCATGTTCTGCCCTCTGCCTGTCCTGTAGTTCAGTTTCTTAATGTCTTTTTTCACAATAATCTCGAATGTATCCAATATCTTGAGAGATACTGGAGCTTGGTAGGTACTTTTAATTTTGAGTGGTGTCAATTCTGTATCCTCTTATCCATGGGAATCCATTACAATGTTGGTGAGAAAATGTCTCAAACGCAAGGTGCGCATGAATCTGAAAACTGATGCTTCTGTTTCCAAAGCATTAGTGTAATTTGTAGGCACAAAGAATGTGCCTCTGCTTAGGACATTGGTTTGTTGATGTGTCAGTTCAATGGAAGAGATGTTAACTATTAGACTATGTTTTTGCCGGCGCGCAATGATTTTCCTCCCTTTTCCCTGTCCTCGCCTGGTCTTGCGGTTGCTTCTGTGGTCCCTCGTCCAGTTTGGGGTGGTGGTTGTCCTTGTTCTGGAACCTGTGACAAAAAAGAAAGATGTGGATGTATGCTCAGTAGTTGGTCCCTGGTTTCCCAATCCTGTTTAGTAGATCTTATCGGTTCCCTGTTTTCTGCTATATCTTTTTCTGTCGCTAAACTCTCTTCTGATGATGTTCTTGTTTTTTTCTGGCCATACCACCTTCATGCATAAATTTCAGCACAGGTATATACCTCATTTAACTTGTAGTCAATTGTGTCTCTTTTATACTTTTTCCATTTCCCCTCTTGTAGTTCTTTACTGTATGTGTCCAGTTTTTGATTAAGGCCTTCCAAGTGGATCCTCCATGTGTCATGTTCTAACCTTAAGTCCAACTCGCTTTTGAGGTTATGCATCTCTTCCTCAAGCTCATGTATTGTTTTAGATAGTTCTTCTATTAATAGTAGTATCAAATCCAAGGAACATTTATTCAGAATGGAATACCATTTCTCCATGAAGACTGTGTTAAGGTGGAATCTAAACAACATACGTTTTATCGATAATCTCAAGCCTCTTGGTATGCGTTTTGCTTTGTGGTACTGCACCAGAGTCGATGCATGTAGTCTCTGATTGAGTTGTCGTCTGGTCTAGTATTCGAGTTGTTTGAGTTGTTGGGAGATTGAGCCTCCATGTGTATCTGTAAGTTTAACCTACTGGATTAAAGCATATATTTCCGATGCTTGATCCTGAGTGTAAACTAACGTTGTTGCCCTATTTTCGGTGATATTTGTTATTGATTCAAATTATATGATGGTGGGTGCTACCTCCTGGGTTTGACAGTTCTCAGTAAACAAGCTATTTAGTTTGTTGAGAGGTGCACTCCTTTTGCATTTTCTGTTGATAATCCTCAAATGAAAGTTTCTTATCAAAATAATCAAATGGTGCTACACCGCTGCGTATCATCGATACCACATTGTTCTTGCACAAGGACCAGTTGTATTGTTACAGTCTATTTTAGCAGTCGTAGACACTTTTCCAGCTTCAAATGTCATATTCCTTGTCTCTGCGACGGTGCAGTTCTTGTGAGCAGATCCTCAGAAGTCTACCTATTTGTGCATAACCTTTCAGGCCGCCGAACCATCGTCGGTTCAGGAGCAATCAGAGTCAGCATGCTTTTGTACTTACAGATGAACAACGGTTCCCAATTCTCGTTATACGTTTCTGTTATTACCCAGTGCTAGTCGAAGACACGGGTCGCCGCTGCTCATCTTGCTGGTCTAGGCCACTTGTAGCTCATTCCGCTTCCTTGCTCTATCTACCTGCCTGATCAGTTCTTGAAGACTTTTTACATCCATGAAGATCCTGGGTTTACCCCCTACTATGACTCTCATATGCACCGGGTAGAGCATTGTGTAATCCATATTGAGCTCACAAAGCTTCCTCTTTGCTGGGGCAAATTGACATCGCCGTTCCTGCACTTTGGGGGTGCAGTCCGGGTACAGCAAGATTTCTGAGTTCTCGTAATGTCTTAAGTTCCCTGGTGCGGTGCAGGGCGTCATCCCTGTTTCGATAGTTGAGCAATCTCACTATGACCCGGCGTGGGGGGCACAGGTCGTGGGGCGCTGGTTGTGGGGCAAGCGAGCGATGAGCACGCTCTATGATAAAAACACCTGAGAAACTTTCTCGTCCCAAAAGTTCAACAAGCAGGCTCTCAATAAAGGTCTCCATGCTGACAGTAGTTGTAAATTCTGCCAGGCCAACAATGCGCAGATTGTTGCACCTGGAGCACACTTCTAGGTCTTCGGTCTTATTCTGCAGCGCTGCCAGTGACTTTGCAACTTTCCTCTGGTTCTCTGTAGCCTGCGCCTGCCAATCGTCAGCATCTGATACTCGCCTTTCGACTGTATCCAGTCTTTCTGAGTGTTTATCAAGTCTTTCAGACATGTGATCCATGCGATAGGATAGTGGCTATGCTTTGTTGCATGTTGATTAGCAGTTGCTTGATGTCTGCATCTTGCTCACCCCCCGGGGCACCTTCCTCTTGATCCAGGGCAAGGGCATTCTCATCCCGTGTCCTCGTTGACCTGTGTGGATCAAAGCTCAGTTTGGGCTGACTTTTATCCGTTTACCCTATTGTGTCAAACTAGCGACTGCCACGGCCGCCTTGCGATGCTACAAAAACTCCAAGGGCAGTTGCTAGTAATCAGGAGCAGTCTAAATTGGGAGGGGTTGTATTGTAACCCAGTGCAGGTGTACTGTGGCAGCCAGGCAGGTATCAGGTTAAACTTGCCGCTGATCAGGCCCAAAATGTTCTCCCTGGGCTCAGCGCTATTGCGTAGCTAGCAGCAAGCATCGGGCCTCCCCCTCTATTGTGGGCCCAAGCCGCGTCTCACCCAATCCACGCCCCCTGACCACAGGCACCCAACAGGCAAAGGAGACTGCTACTCAGGGCCAGGTGGAACCCCGGTCTTCTGTTGGCTCACCTCTATTTGCACAGCCCGCTCCTTCCTCTGTTGCAGTACACGACCGTGTGGTGTCCGTTTCAGTCTGCAGCTCAATAGAGTAGAGGATCGCTACTCCACACATTAATCAGGCCTAGCGTGCTGAGGCGAGCCCTTCAGTGATCTCTTGGGGAAGCAGATTTCTCGTGGAAGCACGCAGGAGACGTGATGTTCTCCTAGAGCGGGAGGCGGTTGAGACTCTTCCCAGGGCCTTCGGCAGACAAGGCCTCGCCAGCAACTTATCGCTTCCAGTAAATCCTCCAGCGGTCTGAGCCCGAAAAAGACAGCTTGCGGCCCCTGAAGGGATCTGCTTTCGTTAGGTGGGTTTCTACATATGTAGCATGTTCATCAAAAAGGATATTCAAGGATATTGTAGTGGCTGGCACTAGGAACTCACTTAAGGTGCAGCCATCTTAGAGTCAGGCAGACTCCGCCCCCTTGTTCATCCATATATGATCACCAAAATCTAGCTTTAATATAACTCTTGGGGCCTTTGTCTTCTACATCCCCAGCATTCACAAGAGTCAGAATTTGAAACTTTACAATGGAAGTTGAACAAAACAACCTCCTTTCATAATAAGATTACTATATTGTTATCCCTGACATTGCAAAAAAATGTGTAACTCCCAAAAACATATGCCTGAATCTTATTCAAAACTACATCAGGTTACATCACCAACTGCATTCACCTATAGTTGCTACAATACAGTCCTTTTCTGATCTTCCAAATCAACCTTATTTCTGGGCAACCTGAACATACAACCTATCTTGATGTTTAATACACCTGGACTGTAGAAAACAGTAACATTGTACTCATACAATTGCATCAAAAGCCTAAGTAGTATCCCTGATCCCTTCAAGTATAATTACTATTAAGTAAGAACAGCAGGTATTTGTGATATACTCCTATACAAAAACCTTTACAGATGGATATATTTTAAAATATTCAGCACTCTGTAAGCACACCGGAGCTTCTGTTTCCAATGAGGAGTATGTGGACTCAACTACTGTTAACAATCTTAACACAAAATCAACCGTAACTTTTTTACCAGTTTTCATTTTAGCCAAAGCAGCTCTAAAATCATCATAACTGAAGTAGATTTTAAAATAATCCCTAGAATGCGCAGAATGCACCGGGGGGCAGTTCTTTTGAATTTTTGGCAGCCAAACTATGGAACTCAATGCCACTGGACCTGAAACTTGAACCCTCAGAAGCGAGTTTCCACAAAAATCTCAAGACCTGGCTTTTCGGGCAAAGAAAGTAGAACTGTCTGGCTCCTCAGACGACCCCGTCTTTACCTGACTACGGATTTGGTGCTAAGTCTCTAGCACGGGGACACTCCTCTGAGTAACCAGCCACTTTATGAATCCTTTAACATAAAACATAGCTTGAACTAATGGTCACATTATTTATATACATTGCGGACCCAGACTTAGAGGAGCAAACACAAATAATAGTCTCCATTAGAACATTAAAGGCATCACTTTGAGCTTGCTCCCAATTAAGTTGTAAGTTGTACACCTTTTGAATCTTCCTAATGGGCAGTGAACAATGACAATTTATTAATAAACTTTGACTAAACTTCACAAAGACCCTTGTTACTCAGCTAGCTTTCCTTCTCAAAAGCCTGAAGCAACAATTCTTTTGGGAAAATTCCCTTATCTCACATCTATGACTTACATATTCAACTCAAGTTGAAAGAAATGTGCACTTATCCAATTAAGGGGCTCATTCACCTATCCTGTTGAATAGACATAATTTAAATTGCATTTGCTTGTGTTTCTCCATTGTGTCTGCATAGATCCTCTGGATGTCATCTGTCCCCCTCTTACATTGCCAGTGCTTTCAAATCTTCCGCACAAGACACCCGTTTTTTGGCATTAGGGTTATTTTACACTCATTTTACCCTGATCGTGCCAACCTAGACACATGGACCATTAATGGCAACATAAACCGTACCTAAAATTAATCTTCCCAAAAACCATTAGCAGTCACAAAATAATCAATCATCTGAATTGCTTTTCTTCCATACGAATATGCCATGAACTCATGCAATTCTACTTTCTGGTTTTGCAAAGAAGATCAAATTAAACAGCTGACAAAATAGCAAATGATGAATCTAAATCTGCCATAACTTCTACTTTCTGACAACCAAACTCAATCCTCAAGGTTTCTCAACACCCAAGATGTTTACATCAGTTTTGCCTTCCAAATTATATACTTGGCATCAACACCCAGAGAACCTGGGTCTCCTGCCATACAAAGCAACTATAAATGTGGTTGATGTTGTGAAGACTCATCATGCAAGCTTTCCTCTGCAAGACTAAACTTATCCAACTGACTCCCAAATATATGACTTGATGAATTTGCAACAATCTCATCAGTCTACTCATTTTGGGAATTGTGTAGAATACTCATCACCAGATTGCCTATGCCTTCATCTGAAGGAACAGCGTCTTAGACTATAAAAACCCTCTTTCCCTCAGGTTTCATGCACGCACCAAAAAATTAACAATTTTGCCACACTTAAAACATTCTTTACCCAGGGCTAGACATGAGGTAAAAGAAGGCATATGATTCTTTGAGCCACAACAAGAATACCATTGTCTTGAGACTCAAGTTTATACGTTACATCGAAGTTTCCCCATCTGTCTTGTTTTTGTCACAGGTCTTCCTGAAACTACAGTTACTTCACTTGTTGCAGATTGAACATGTAAAATTCAGTGGCGGATGGCAGGGAATGGCAGTGGCGGGACAGGGGGGAGAGTGTTTGAAAACAAAAACAAAAAAAACACTTACCTTTTTCCATGGCTGCTATTTCTCCTTCGGAACGTCCTTCTCTTCCTGTCAAGTCCGGAACCAGGAAGCACCCGGGCTCTCCTAATCCAATCACAATGCTGCAATGCAGTGTTGTGATTGATCTGAGCGCCGTGGTTTGGTGCTCAGATTGTGACTGGAGGCCAGGCATGTTCCCCACCAGGCTGTGTAATGAAGCCTGGTGGGGAACATGCTAAGTGCACATTACTTTTTTGGCCAGGGCAAGACGGCCAGCCAAGCAGTCATCCACACTTTGAGAATGTGCACTCACTAATCCCCCCAGGCTCTGACCCTTGGCCCGCCCCACCCTAACCCAGCCCCGTAGCAAAGAAAAATAAAATGATTATAACAAAGTTATTATAATTTTATTTTTATTTTTTTCTGCTATCAGAGCAGTGGAGCGATGTTCCTCTGCCTTATCGGAGGAGCTGCCCCTGGTAAAATTTTGAAAGAATCAATTGAACGTTCTACACTCTTGGCTATGCCAGTCGTCTCTGACAGAGCAGGATTACAGTGTCTCAGTGCCTGTTCTTGAATTAGTTGGTTACAGCAAAAAATAACACTGTGTTCACATATATACAAGGCTACAATGTTACCAAAATCACAATTTGTTGCTAAATCCCAGATAGCTGAACATATGAGTCAGTTGCATCATTTACATGTTGCCGGCCTGTGTAAAAATTAAACTTCCTCATGACAAAATCCGATTCCTCTGTAAAATGTTGTTTGAGTCTGTCCAGGGATCAATAAAACAATAATAATCCCTTGCATCAGCACCATGAGGAGGTTGGATACGTGTTAGATGCTGGAAGACCTCTTGTCCTTCAATACCAAATAAATTAAGTAGCACTACTTTCTTCCAACTGGAATCAACAGAATTAAGAGCATATCAATTTTGAAGAATCTTAACCATTATTTGCAGTGCACACGCCCTAGGTGCATTAAGGAAAGGTCAATGTCCACACTACATCTTCTAGACTGTCATTGGGTAAAAGTCAATAGGCTAAACAAACATTCCAACTCAATTTTCTTTATAGTACAAATAGCCAACAATAGACTTAGACGAGACATTACTCCATTGCAGATAAGAAGATATACAAGGGGGTATTAAAAAAATATCATATGAACATAAAACAGACCTAGAGTAACTATGAAGATGAATGGGCTCGATATTAAGCCAAGGGAGATATTTAAGATTATTTCTAATTTTCTGTAACCTAATGCGGCTGCTCCTCCCATTAAAATTAGCTCGGATTTATGTATTTAGCTCAGAGATTTTTTTGAGAAGAAAATTGAAAAAATACAGTTAAACCAACTTTCTCAGGTCCCTCTTTTTAAACACACCTGCAGCAGATAGGTCAGTATTATCTAATTTCAGACCTTTTCACTCCTGCTGTGTCACCAGAGATTTTTGAAAAAATTGTTAATGCACAGCTATCAGAGAGCTTGAAAACACATAAACTGGTACACCCCTCTCAATCTGACTTTCGGGCACGTCACAGTACTGAAACGATGCTGTTTGAAATAGCGGACCCAATCAAATTGATTTTGGATCAGGGCCATAATGCTGCTTTGGTATTGTTAGCCTCTCTGTGGTATTCGATAATGTGCCCCATACTATTCTTATGCAATGCCTGTCGGTCCTTGAGGTAGGACAGTTGCCAGGAATTGGCCAGCTCTTTTCTGGACCAAAGAGAGCTGGCAGTGTGGATGAGCCCTTACCCCTCAGGCACAAAGATGCTTAAAAAGGGCGTACCTCAAGGGTCCCTACTGAGTCCAACATGGATTAATATTTATATGTCCCCTCTTGCAACTCCTGTGGAATGATTTGGCATTTAGATCAAATCACAACAGGAAAGGACGCTTTCGCGGTCTGCATGAGGGCAACGACAAACTGGATGAGAAAACTAAATCTGCAGTGCAACCTAGACCAAACAAAAGTTTAATTAGTTGGGTCCAGACCCTGCTCCAGGCTGGGAGGGGAGGGGAGCTGGCCAGGGAGACTTCAGCACCTCCCTCTATGCTGGCTATGACCATGTAGTGGCATTCAATTTGATCGTCAACTATCTTTCGAGGCTCAGGTCTCCTTGGTGGTAAGAGGTGGACCTTCCTCTACGATCTTGGCCGTGCAACCCTGGAATTGTTTGCCATTTAAGCTCAAGGACACTCAGAACTGACTGAGCTTCCAGAACATTTTAAAAACACATTTGTTTGCACTACATTGCACATGTAACTGGAATGTTTACCTGCTGTTCAGCACCGGGACTCTTTCTGAGTAGCTTTGTGCTCTATAAGTTCATTCATTCATTAAGTAGCTGTGATGGTGGCATCTATGTAAATGCATCTCTGCTTTGTGAAGTTGCTCTCACTAGTAGCAGATTATAACATAGAGAAGCACAGAGTTTGATACAAACATGTCGGTCTAGACCACTCCTGTGAACTCCTGTGATAAAAGGAAATGTGCCTTATCCTTCATAACGCACCATGGGGAGAGATGCCTGTGGACAAAAGCACATGGCAGCTCTGTAAGTTGCGGTCCTGCCCGGTGGCTGCCGGCAGAGAGCTTATTCTGATGATAAGCAAATTAACTCACTGAAGATGGCCGCCGTCCAACCTTGTGAGCAGCAAAGTAAAGCGTCAAATGCTCTTGTGACTCGGAGCCCTTTGAGAGGCTCCAACCAGGGAACGGCTTGAGCAGTGAAGACGGCTATAACAAAGGCTGTGACTCAGCTGGCATCTTGAGAGGGTGAGGCCCCGGCAGTCCTCTGCTGAGATCTTGAAAGGTGAGGCCCCATCAGTCCTCTGCAGGGATCTTGATGCAGTCTGCTCGGTTACGTAGCAGCGTCCGCGGTTTTATTTATTTTTTTGATGCAACATCACTGCTGAGGCCAATGCTGAGCAATATGGTGCAAACTCAATCTGCGCCCAGCTGTAGTGTAAACACTGTGGGGCAGATTTACAAGGCCCTTGCGCCACTTTTGCGTCATTTTTAACATGGTAAAAATGACTCAAAAGTGGCGCAAGGGGCTTGGAAATCTGCCCCTGTGAATGGAAGTTCATTGACAAAATATTGTGAATAAGACTCTGCAGTAAGTAAGCTAAAGCTAACACGCGAATTTTGCGGAGTCTATGCATCAGCCAGCGGTTAAGGAAAACGAGACCCTACAGTGAGGTGGAACATCAGCTGAACTGTACATGTGGCGCGTGAGCAGGAGAATTTAGAAATGAAATAGAAGGGGTGGGTCTAGCGTCCAACGGGAATGGTGGTGGATCCCTGACGCTCCCGAGGCAATGAAGAGGGAACCGAACCTGCCGTGCTTCAAACCGCCTGCACGGACCCGAATTTGGAGGCTTGAGCGTCGGAAGTCATCACGTCCAGGATGCGCTCCCTTTGATGTGGAGCTGCTGATTGCAAGCGGCTCTTTTCTCATCCTTCAGTATGCGGCGTATTCACCTCGGATGCAGCCACCATCTTGACACGCATTCCTGAGGTATTTCAGTGCGTGTTTCTCTCTAATGGGGGCTCCTGGGGGTGGCAATCGCAGATTGTCCACCCCCGGGTAGCTTCAGGCAATGGTATGCCCGGGCAGGTGGCGCGCGCTCCCTGATTTGATTTGTGGCAGCGCGAGCGCTGTGGTGACGTAATTAACCGTCACGCACAGCTGCGGAGGGGCTCTGAGGTAGGCGGTTGCGTTTTTGGTGGAGGGAGCAGTAATTCTCTTGTCAAATTGTGCCCTATAGTCGGAGTTATGGATGCAGCCGCTTCGGTACGCGAAGCGGCTGCGTCCATAACTCCGTCCGGGGCCCCGACAGGTCCTCCTGTTCAGAAGGGGCCCGTCAAATGTTACAAGTGTGGTAACATGGGGCATTATGCCTCTGATATGAAATGTCCTTTGTTTGGTAAACCAGCACCCACTGGTGCTACTCCCCAGCAGGTGGCTAGTGTAGCCTTGGGGGAGGAGATGGGTGTCCAAGGTGGATGGGGTCCCACAGAGATGTCCCTTGTCTCCTTAGGAGACTGTGAAGTGGTCCCCCACTATCATGCTTTTGAGGGTTCGGTTGAATCTCTCAACCAACCCGTTTCCTTGGGGGTGGTAAGGTGTGGTGAACTTGTAGGTTACACCACACTCTTGCCAAAGGGATTTCATGTACTTGGATATGAAATTGGTACCCCGGTCAGACACCACCTCTAGAGGGAATCCCACTCTGGAGAAAATTCCCATCAGTGCTCGTCCCACCACGGGGGCCGTCACTGTCCTCAGAGGGATGGCTTCCGGGTACCGGGTGGCATGGTCCACCAGGACCAGGATGAACCTATTGCCCATAGCTGTCCTGAGGTCCAGTGGCCCTACAATGTCAATCCCCACCCGCTGGAATGGGGTACCGACCACAGGGAATGGCTGGAGTGGAGCCTTCTGCTTCCTTCCACTCTTTCCACTTGCCTGGCAAGTCTGACAGGTCCTGCAGTGAGTGTCTGAACTCCTGCGCATTTGAGGCCAATAAAAGTGGGTGACAAGCCTCTCAAAGGTCTTGTCCTGCCCCAAATGCCCTGCCAATGGCACATCGTGAGCCAGCCCCAGTAGGAAGGCTCTGAATTCCTGGGGTACCACCAGCGTACGGGCTGACCCAGGCTCAGCAACCTTAGGCTCTGTATACAGGAGGTCGTTCTCCCAGTAAATGAAATGTGACCCAGACTGATCACCTGCGGCCTGGTCTGCAGCCTGCTGCCGCATACCCACAAGAGAAGGGCACTCCTTCTGTGCCTTAAAGTCCTCCCTGGAGGGACCTCCTTCCTGCTGCCAATGGGTCAGCTCAGGCAGGTCTCCCAGTTCAGCTATCTGCTCCCCGGTAGGCTCCAGGGCATCCCCCTCAAGGTCTGCTTCCTCCTGGGCCGTGGGAACTTCAGGGGCCGGTTTCCCGCGCCCCCTGCTCCTTCTCTTTAAGGCCGGTCCCTGGGCCTCTCTCTCAGGCTCCAGGACCTCTTGAGCACCTTTACTTACTGCCATGGATCGTGTGGTGACACACGCCCAATCCGGCATACCCAACATCTCCAGGTGAGCACTCCGCTCCACCTTAGCCCAAGGCGAGCTCTCCAAATCGTTCCCTAACAGACAGTCTACAGGCATGGCGGGCCTCACAGCTACCTAAAGAGTACCAGAGACCCCCCCCCACTCAAAGGGAACCTGAGCCACTGGGCAGCGGCTCTCTGTGTTGTCAGCGGCAACAACTGGATAGAATGCTCCTGGGACAACCTGCTCTTGAGACACCAGGTGACACTTGACAGCTGTCGCACTGGCTCCTGTGTCTCTCAAAGCTTCCACTCTACGGCCATTTATGGTCACCCACTGCCTGTACTTCTTAGTGTTCTCAGGCAGCTGGGTTTGGGGGACCACTTCACAGTCTCCTAAGGAGACAAGGGACATCTTTGTGGGACCCCACCCACCTTGGACACCCATCTCCTCCCCCAAGGCTACACTAGCCACCTGCTGGGGAGTAGCACCAGTGGGTGCTGGTTTACCAAACAAAGGACATTTCATATCAGAGGCATAATGCCCCATGTTACCACACTTGTAACATTTGACGGGCCCCTTCTGAACAGGAGGACCTGTCGGGGCCCCGGACGGTTTCTGGGGAGGGGGAGGCTGAGAACCGTTCCCTTGGTTCCCTTGGGGATTACTTTGGGGCCTTTTTGGGAACTCCCTCTGGTTACCCTTGTCCCCCCCACTCTTCTGTTGGGGACCCTGCCCACCTTTGGCGGAATCTCCCACGTGACCCTTGTGGACCCTGGTACTGACCCAGCGGTCCGCCTCCTCAGCAAGCTTCCTAGGGTTAATCAGCCTACTATCAATCAGGTGTTGGCGTAGCTCAGGAAAACAATTACTGGACAAGTGCTCCCATGCCATTAAATCAAGAAGCCCTTGAAAATCATTAACTTTGCTACCCTTCACCCAACCATCCAGTGCTCTGCAAAAAAAAGTCACATACTCAACATACGTACTGTTTTGGATCTTGGTGCAACCCCTGAACCTTTGCCTATACAACTCAGGGGTCAACCCATACCTAGACATCAAAGCAGCCTTCATATGGGGATAGGAATTATGATCATCTGAGGGCAAATCTAGCAGGGTATCCCGCCCCTCACTAAGGAACCGTCCCCACAACCCCGCTCCCCAATCTTTCTCAGGGACCCGGTGGGAAGACATGGCTACCTCATAGGCCTTGAACCACTGCCCTATGTCATCATTTTTAAAAAATTCCTTAACCACATCCTTGGGTATGTACACTCTCGCTTCTGCCTGCACTGACGTTGTGCTGCCACCAGAGGGAGTAGACTCTAAACTTTTAGCTTTCAGATCTAATTCCCTCAATTTCATTTCATGCTCCATTTGGATTCTTCTCTCTTCCAGAGCCAGCTTTTTACTCTCTAGCTCCAGTTGCCCATTCAATTTTAGTTTTGCCATCTCCATTTCATGAGCTCTGGTTTCCTTCCTGTCAGCCAACTCCTCTGGCGACAGGCCTCTCCCAAAACTCTGGACACTTTCTGCTGGCTCAACAATTACCACATCTCCTGGGGCCCTTGACTCAATCCAGGCCCTCAGCGCCTTGAGTAAATCAGTCTTGAGCTTACATCCAACAGTGGGGACTTTGAATCTCCTGCAGAAGCCTCTCAGCTGGTTCTTGGTGTAGGTCTCTAGTCTCTCTTCAATACCTTCAATGTCAGAGACTACAGACTCTGCTCTCTCCACCACGGCTGAACCAGGCATGATTTCCTTAACAACTGGCGATTTCCAGCAAAACGAAAAGTAAAAAGTATGTGGGTGGCTGCGTTATGGGTCTGAACTCACTATGTGGTGTTTCACAAAAAATTGCTGTACATAAATCACAAATGCAAATTCAGAATCCTCACCGCTGACCACCAATGTTAGAATCCAGATTCTCTAGTTGGCACCAGTGGGTACTAATGCCAAGCAGGGAACCTTTCTTCCAGTCAGGGTAAGGGGTTACACTCCTTTAATAACCCCTGCTCACCCTCTAGGTAGCTTGGCGCGAGCACACAAGGCGTTATCGCAGGCGTAATGGTTAAGCAGTTGTGATCACATACATCAATTCAATGTTACCCCCACAAATGGACTCCACACGGGATGTATCAAAAATAGACTTCTTTATATAAGCAGACTTAATCACAAGACCCAAATAACGTGTAAAACGGGCCCACCATACTATTTGTCAAAAGAGTTCTTAGTTCAGCGTATGGTTACACGGTCCGTGCACTTCGTTCCCGGTTCGGATGGGGGAACGGGTCTCACTTGCTCAGCGGCGCTCCAAGGGTGAACGTACACCTCGAGGTGCGATCGGGCACAGTACCTTATTCTTTGGAAGTCGGCGCGAAGGCAGCGCAGCTTTCAGTGCGGGGATGCGAGGTTGTCCAGGCGATGCGTACTACGGTACTCGGCGACCTTGGGTTTGCAGGCTCAGAAGACGGGCATCCGGGGGCACTCTTCAGCTGGGGCGGCGTTCACGCCGTGCCGGTGGTGGGTCACTGGAAGATCACGCTGCGGGGCACAAACACTCGTACGCTCCTCACCGGGGAGACGCACGGAATCGTCACACGCGCCGCAGCTTTCCCCAAAGCAGAGGGAAGGCGCATACGCAGGCAAATGTGGTTCGTAGGGGGCAAAGCAAGTATGGTCACAGGCCTTCCTTCACGGTGCGAGTTGCGACTCGTAGGGGCCAATAGTCACGATGCTCAGGCGGGATGAGACCCTCCTTTGCGGTGCGAGCTACGGCTCGTAGAGTGGCCACAATCACGTTGTTTGGGCCGGACAGTGGGTGCAAGCTTCAGGGAAAGTGCGCTTCGGTTGGGAAGCGCCGGCAGCAGTTCTCTTCTAGATGGCAGGGAAAACGGTCCGTTTTCCTGCTCTCCCACACGGCGGTGAAGTCCACTGGTCCTGGGACTTCGTTCAGGGGGCAAGCTCCGCACAAGCCCTTGGAGATCTTAAACAGCACAAGTTGAAGCAAAGTTTATCAGCAGTCTTTCTCCTCTCCTTCAGCAGCAGGGCAACAACTGTAGGCCAATCCCCCAGGTCAGGGACAGTACTCCTCCTACAGTTCGTTGGTTCCTTCTCCTCAGGCAGAGGTTCGTCTTGTAGCAGGATCTAATTTCTTAGGAGCAGGGCTCCTTCATTTATACCATAATTCTTTTGTTCTCTCAGGCCAGGGGGGCCCTCGCCTAGCTCATTCCAGTTCTGGAGCACTTTGTTTACGCGATGCAGGCTCTTTCATTCAAGGTGTAGGGCAGAGTCCTCAGACGCTCCACAGGGGGCGGAGCAGACATCGTGGGGGCAGAGCACAGCCCTATTCAAAGCTCAGGGGCACTCCTCCCACCCATCTACCTGGCTATCGCCCTATTCTTTACTGGCCTACCTGGCCCCGCCCATCTGGGTGCTTCCAGTCCTGTCACTCACGCAGCCAGACAGCAGATACACATCGCGCAGAGGCGGCTGAAATGGTTTAGGCAAGCAAAGGCCAGCTTTCTAAAAGCGGCATTTGCAAACGCGGAATATTAATTAAACCTCACAAGAAGGTGTACATTATTATTCTGAGTTCAGGCATACTAAACTCGATCTCCTACCATGTTCCCTGGGCATGTTAAGATCATAGGATGTAACGATCCCAACAGCCCATTCTGGCCTATGAGAACAGGGTAGCCTTGCATAGTGAACAACGAATATGGCGGTAATTCACTATGAGGACAGGCCATTAAATCAAGGCTTGTCCTACCTTATACTTACAACGCACCCTGCCCTTGGGCCTACCATAGGGGTGACTGGTATGAAGTTAAGGGAAGGGTTAAGGACTGGCAGGTGGGGGCACTTGCGCAGTCAGCGCGACAGTACCAGACTGCACGCGGGTTCTGCAGTGGCAGACCCAGACACATCTTACTAGGCCGCTTCTGTGGGCGGCACAACCAGTGCTGCGAGCCCACCAGCGGTATTTGTATTTACACACCCTGGCACTCCTGGTGCACTTTACTGGGGTCTGATAGTAAACCAAATAAGCCAATCATGGATTTCAATCAACATATACAATTTAGATAGGGAGCACTTGCACTGTGGCACTGGTTGGCAGTGGCACAGTGCTCTGAGTGGCCAACACCATAAAAACACATGAGGCACAGCGACAAAGAGAGGAAGGGAGACTCACGCCAAGGTGCCAGGTCTAACATGTCAGCACCGGCACAGAAGAAGAGAGGGAGGGGCAGGCCGCGCACGCGCGTCTCTAAGGTTTTGTTGCCACAGCAGCATGAGGAAACTGAAAAAGGCTCGGTTTCCCTGCAAACAGCTCAGGGATTAACGGGGAAAGAAAATGCGCCACCTGGTGGTTTTTTACAAGATTTACATGTTTCAAAAGGAAACAAACAAGCATTGTTGGAACAAAAGCATGACATTTATATATTTAACAAGCAAAAATTAAGTGGTTCAGGTTCGTTTACGCAGCCATTAGGGGAACGGTGCTTGTCACCTATGTTTTCTAGTGCAGTGGGTGATTTAATGTCACACCCAGTACAAGTAGACTGTGATTTAGAAAAACGCAATTCTATGAACCAACATTTTACTGAGGAGGAATTGCTCTTATCGGGAAGGGCTGAGGTGGCACGTGGGGGGAATTCTTCCACGGTTTATTCTGGCGAAGTGAGGGGAGGTCAGGTGCATGATGACTCGGAGGAGAAGTCGGGAGGTCATTGGGTTTGGATGCCTGCGGAGATTAAGGATAAGGCCCATCTCTCACGGTTTGAGGAGGTGAAAGCACATGTAGCTGCGAGTTCAAGCGCCTTGCAGCCCTCCGGGGGCGAGACGCTGCCATGCACAAAAAAGGGCAGCGGGAGCACACCGGCCAGTTTTTTGCGTCCTGCAACGTACGAAGTATGGAGGAGGGGGATTTTTTGGCGAAATTCCCCACGCCGTTGGATCCCAGGAAAGCGTCTCGTCTTGCGCCAGGGATAAAATTGAATGTGTATGATGGGGGTATTGGAGATGGGGAGCTTCCAGGTTGTAGTACAAGGGGTGGTAGGGCAGGTGAGGATGGGGTTTTGAAGTGCACGGCAGTAGAAACTGATAATGCCTCTTTGGAAGAAGGGGAAATTGGGGAGGAAGATACCCTGGCGCAGGACTTTTCCTTTTCTTTTGGGAAGCAGGGGGGGGTCTACTAAAGATATTTCCAGAAATTATTTTTCGCAGGGAAAATCAAAGGTTGACGCAATAAAGGGGATCAAGTCCGGACCTGAAACTACAGGGAGAAAGAGGAGAATATTGTCGGAAGACAGACAGGCCATAACAACTTGTTAAATCTCGTCTCAAAAGTTTATGCGTGGATAAGGGTGTGGGCACGGATGGTGGTGATGTCAAGGAAACATTGGTAGCAGCTAGTCAGGCAGTTGCAGATACTGTCAGCACAGACAAAAAGCTTCATGAGCCAATAAGCACAGATACGGGGACAAAAGCAGAGGTTAATGCACCGCAGTCATCAGGTTTAAAGCGCTTACCTTATATGGGTTTCTCGATGCCATTGGGCGCCCATTTGTCATGAAAGAAAAGATTTGAGGGGGGATTTTGTGGATGTATTTAAGCTCCTGCATAGGGAGGTCCAGGCAAAAGAGGGTTCCAAGGAAGAGGCGTGGAAATTGGCCAGGAGACCCAGGGTGCCAACTAATATAGATTCCTGGACTTCGGCGTTTCGCATCTTTGCAAGCATATATTGTGAACGTTTTCCTGACAGGTCAGTGGCGATTCTTAAATATATGGATACCATTAGGAAAGCGGCCATTGAATTTGGTGGGTACGCATGGTTGCGGTATGACGAAGAATTCAGGGCACGACTAGTTCTTATACCCGAGAAACCGTGGGGTGAAGTGGACAATGAACTTTGGGTGCAATGGATGTATCCACAAAGGCCCCCGCCAGCCATGCATACAGCGAGTGGTCTAGCAGTGCATAACCGGCCCTTTCAAAGTAAGCCCACCCTGGGGGGGTGGGCAGTTGGAACAGACAACAGTCTTTCATGTCCGGCGCATGCTGGAACTTCAATAAGGGATTTTGTACAAAAAACCCATGTAAATACAAACATGAATGTTCATGATGTGGAGGGAGACATGCCGTCACTCAATGTTTTGGGGAGCAATTACATTGGGGGGGGGGGCAGTTTGCCAGGTAGAGGCAGGGGCGGAGGCTTTCAACCTGGAATCAAGGGCTTCTACACCAATTAACATTGACAGATTGAGTGCATATTTGGCATATTACCCTGACACACACGAAGCATCACTGCTCGAATGGGGTTTTAAGGAAGGGTTCAAGCTAGGATACCAAGGACCCAGGTTTCGCCGTTTTGCAAAGAATCTAAAGTCTGCAGAAGAGTTTCCACATGTTGTGAGGAGAAAATTGTTGACAGAGGTAGCCTTCGGGTAGGATGGCAGGCCCTTTCGATACATGACCATTGGAGGATCTTATTGTGTCACCACTGGGTGTAGTACCCAAAAAAGCGGAAGGGGAATTCCGTATGATTCAGCATCTCTCCTGGCCCCATGGGGCATCCATCAATGATTTCATTGCTAAGGAAGACTCCATGGTAAAGTTTGCTTCTGTGGATACGGCTTTTGGCATTGTAAGGCTTTCAGGACAAGATTCAGAGCTGGCAAAATGCGACATTAAGTCGGCTTTTAGGCTATTACCTGTTCACCCCTCTGATTTTCCTTTGCTAGGCATTCATTTCGAGGGAAACATTTTTGTGGACAAGGCCCTTCCCATGGGTTGTGCTACATCTTGCAGGCTCTTTGAAGCTTTTAGCTCCTTTTTGCAGTGGTGTTTTTTGTGGATAACGGGCCACAAGGGAGTAACGCACTATTTGGACGATTTTCTGTTTATGGGATCGGCAGGTTCCCAGCAATGTGGGAAAGCGTTGGAAGATTTTCAATCTTTTACACAGGAGTTGGGTGTACCCTTAGCGCCAGATAAAACAGAAGGGCCTAGCTGCTGTTTGACATACCTAGGTATCGAAGTGGATACCCATAAGATGGAAGCTAGATTACCAGGGAAAAAGGTGCTGGAGATCACCAGGCTACTGGAATACGCCATAGGAGCCGCCAAGTTGATGCTGTGTGAGGTGCAGTGCTTACTTGGCCATTTGAACTTCGCTTGCAGGGTGGTTCGGGCAGGAAGGACATTTTGCAGAAGGTTGGGGTTTGCCATGTCAGGCATTCAGCTGCCTCATCATAGGGATCAGAGTTACTGCCATTATAAGGGCTGATTTGGTAATATGGTTACATTTTTTGAAAGATTTCAACGGCGTTACAATCTGGTCGTTGGACGTGGATTTCAATTGGGAAATACAGTTATATTCTAACACATCTGGTGCCAATGGCTTTGGCATATTTTGGGAGGGGAAGTGGTGTGCGGAGCAGTGGCCACAAGCGTGGATTGCTGAAAAAAGGAGCATAGCTTATTTAGAATTGTTCCCGCTTATAGTGGCATTGGCTATCTGGGGTCCACAGTTAGCTAACAGAGCAGTGGTTTTCAACGTGGACAACAGAACTGTAGTAGATCTAGTTAATGGGCAGAAAGTCAGAGATACAAAGTTACTAAAGCTTTTGCAAAACTTCATGTTAAGATGCTTGCAGTTTAATATGATTTTCAAAGCTAAACATGTTGCGGGAGTGGCAAATAACATCGCAGATGCCCTCTCTCGTTTCCAGTGGGCGAGATTCCGTGGTTTGGCGCCCGGAGCAGACAGTCAGAAGACACCGGTCCCCCGAGAGGTGTGGGATCTGGCGAGTTGACCACTCATCATCTCATCGAGAGCTCATTAGCTGCCAGCACCAAGTTGGCTTACAGACGTGCTTGGCTGGAATTTTTAGAATCAGGTGCTGAGTTTAGATCTCCTAATGGGACAGGTTTCAGGCAGCGTAACGATGACATCATTAGATTCATAATGGGCAATATCCACAGTAGCATATCTTCCACTACTATAGCCGGAAAATTGGCTGGGGTGTCATTCTATGGAAAATTCTTTTGGGGTTATGAGCCTTCAGCGGGTGAGATGGGTCGGAGAATATTGCAAGGATGGGCGAAGATGAAAAAGAGGGGTCAGTACAAAAGAGAACCTATATCACTCAAATTATTGTTCAAGATTACATGTGTTCTCGGTGGGGTATGTTTTTCTCAATTTGATTTTCATTTGCTGAAACTATGTTTGATTTGGCTTTTCTTTGGAGCATTTCGAATTTCAGAATTGTTGGGTACAGCTCATGACGAAGGCTTAAAAGTGCATAATGTTTCTCTTTCTCACTCCTCTATTTCCATTTTCTTAGAACGGTCTAATACAGACCAGTTTGGTAAAGGGTCGAAGGTGGTTTTACAAGCGATTAAGGGCCCTTTATGCTCTAAGCAAGCATGGTCAGATTTTATGTCAGCGGGGGGGCAACATCAAATTTTGTTTTCAGGCATCAGGATGGATCCCGGCTAACGGCCTACCAAACATTGGCGATTTTGCGCAGAGCGTTAGAAAGGGTCGGGGAAGACCCCGTTCAATTTGGGACACATTCTTTCCGAATAGGAGCGGTTTCAGAAGCCGCCAGGTGGGGTTTTTCCCTCAGTGATGTTAAAAAAGTGGGACGTTGGACTTCTGATTGTTGCTTACGCTATATTCGACATTTGGAGGGTGATGTTCCTAAGTTATGATACTAATTGCCTTTTCTTTTCAGGTGTTTGTGCCAGTGACACATTGTCCCAACGCCAAGTGTGGATCATTGGACATTCTTTTATTAAATGGGCCGCTAAACAAGCGGAGAAAAGGCAGTTTGGGAAAAATTTGGGTTTTTGTTCTGAAGAGATCCTGTTGTCATGGTTTGGTAAGAGCGGCATGAGGTGAGGTCAGCTTTTGCCTCTGATCAGCGAACTGTCTTGTAGAAGTAAACCGGCGATGTTGCTGATTCACCTCGGTGAAAATGATCTAATTCAATTGTCAGGTCTTGGCTTAATTATCGACATGAAAACAGATCTTAATATCCTGTTAAAGACATGGCCTGAAACACATTTGGTTTTGACAGCATTAATGCCACGAAGAGTTTGGAAGGGAGCAGAAAAGTTTACAGCAGTAGAAAGGGCAAGGCGGAAAGTAAATAGAGACCTTCATCGTTTTTGTCACAGTGCTGGAATAGGTTGGTTGACTCACGAGTCCATTACAAAAGACGACTATCAATTTTTTAGGCACGATGGCGTTCACTTATCCTTCATAGGTAATGAAATTTATCTGCTAAATATAAGGGAGAAGGTTTCAAAATTTTTTCAGATTAGCACATGGTGTTAGGTTACGATGTTTTTAGCGACAGTCGTTTCACCGTTATAATTAATTGTTCTGATGTTGAAGCCCCTTTCTTGCGACAAAGACATGGTTTTCCTTTTCTTGTCCCACAACATTCCCCACGCATCCAAACTCCCCTCACCCCCTTCCTCTTTTTCCTTCAGTTTTGTCAAGTTTTTAAAAATTTTCACAACAGTTTTCAATTCACTTTAACTTTTTAAGATACTGAGTGGTAGGTTTGGAATGTACTGCTTGGGGGAATTTTCTTCGAATACTGTTGGGATTTTGGGGACAAATTTTGACAAAGTTTGAGATCCATGGTAAATATTATGTACGAATAAAGTTTCACCTGTTTGGCGACAGTAGTGGCATGTGTCCTATTAACTGATGACAAGCGTCCAGTCAATTGAGAGTCGTGGTGATTTACGGGGGGGGGGCGGGGATAAAAACTCCTGTGTTAGGGTTTTTCCCGGTGGCAGAGTTGGAGGAGAGCAAGACAGGCAGGAAGGGTTGGGGGCATCGGGAATAGTTTCGGACAGAGGGAAGCAAGGGAGCGAGGTTGGAGGCAAGGGGTAGGGAGGAGAGGTAGATAGGGGTTTGGGGAGGAGGATTAGGCCGAACAACGTTAGGGGAAGTTGGTTGTTGGGGAAATTTTGTAGGGGTGGGGGTGATAGTTCGAAATATGTATTTTGTGATATTGATGGATTTATTTGCCCACCTGTCCAATAAAGTGGCCTTTTACCCCACTTATTGGCTTAGGGTCATTATTATTGCCCGATGGGGGCTCCTGGGGGTGGCAATCGCAGATTGTCCACCCCCGGGTAGCTTCGGGCAATGGTATGCCCGGGCAGGTGGCGCGCGCTCCCTGATTTGATTCATGGCAGCGCGAGCGCTGTGGTGACGTAATTAACCGTCACGCACAGCTGCGGAGGGGCTCTGAGGTAGGCGGTTGCGTTTTTGGCCCACCCTCCCTCCCTATATATGAGTTTATAAGTGTTGCTTCATACGTGTATATATATATATATATATATATATATATATATATATTCACTGAAAAAACCATAGGTTTCAGGGGTGTTATAGTTAGCTGGACTTTTCACTTGTACAAAACCATTGAAATTCCCCCGTTATAGTTAGTTCAGCTAACTATAACTCGCGCGCCCGCAATGCACTGCTGATGACGTCACATATTACATCACTCATGACATGGTCAGTGACATCACTCATGACATCACTGATGACATCTCAAATGACATCACTGATGACATCACTGATGACATCATCCTTGTGATAGAGTGGCAGACCTCCTCTCACCCTAATATAACCTTTGATACACACATTCAAAAATAGAGACTAAAATTTTCAAAACAATGGACATACCAATACCAGTTACAACAACCTCTTCAGTAATTCTAAGATCCACATACACATCCACTCATTCACCAACAGTCCTATACAGTCACTCATACATGTACTCACTCATCATATGTACTCATACACCTATACATCCTGTTACACAATGCCACTCATCCATAGAGTTACTCACACACATAGTCACTCATGCTAATAAAGAATCAAACATACATTTACTTGCATATACAGTTATACACACACCACCATACTTACTTCTACGGAAACTTACACATACTTAGTCTTTTAAACAATCACTTATAGAAACACATACTTATTCATACAGGAACTCTTTCAATCTCTCACTCTCACATATACTCACATATATACACCAATAGTCACATATACTAGTTTAAAACATATGTAGTTACTCATAAAGACACTATAGAGACAGTCATTCACTCACTAACACACCCATACACACACTCATCCACCCATACAGTCCTGCACACATGCTGTGTTCAACACATACAGTGAGTCACTCATTCATGCACCTATGCACTACGTAATACCCCCCACCGAACCATGCAGACACTCAGACTGATACTCAAAAAACCAACTAATAACCTATATAGACACCCATGTAGCTTCTCACCAACCCATGCAGCCACTTATACACAAAGTGAGAGACTGATACAGATATTTACATATTTAAACATTACTCACTAAGCCATGTATTCACTATGATACACTTAATCAGTCAGTTACACAATCAATTTTTCAAAAACAAATCATCCATTTAGACACTTATATACCCATTTATTCTTCCATCGACCTTGAGATATACATATATAAAACATATTTAATTTTCAGAAAAACACACATTCACTGGATGATGTCATCAGTGATGTCATCAGTGATGTCATTTGAGATGTCATCAGTGATGTCATGAGTGATGTCACTGACCATGTCATGAGTGATGTAATATGTGACGTCATCAGCAGTGCATTGCGGGCGCGCGAGTTATAGTTAGCTGAACTAACTATAACGGGGGAATTTCAATGGTTTTGTACAAGTGAAAAGTCCAGCTAACTATAACACCCCTGAAACCTATGGTTTTTTCAGTGAATTTCTGAGATTTTTTAAATGCTAATTCCTAACTATAACGTGCCTGAAACCTATGGTTTTTTCTGTGAATTTCAAAGGTTTTTTAAATGCTAATTTCTAACTATGCCTACAGAGATAGGACATGTGAAGAAAGAAGAAAAAATGCACAGAAAGAAACAAAAGAAGTGCAGAAAGAAGCAACAGAAGTCCTCAAATACGAAGATAAGTGCAGGAAGAAGAATAACGTGCAGAAAGAACAAAAAGAAGAGCAGAAAGAAGCCTTGTTGCAAAATCATCCTGTACCCTCAACTTTTTCAGACGGATACTGGTGGTAACTGAGTCTGACTAACCAGTCCTAGAGCCAGTGCTATGTTAAAAGACACTTAGAATACAGTGAAAACACCTACATACACTAGAGAACATTATGCGTTGGGGGTCCCCCTGTGATTAGCATGACCTCCTCTGTAAGCCCCTAGTATATAATAGGGCATGGGGATTAAAACTACCTCTTAAAACAGGCCACAGGGCGTTTTTGCACACGTTAACTCAGGCCCCGTCCCCTCCCTTTACCACTGTGTAAACAAGCTCTGTGTCCATTTTTAGTTGGGAGATTAAGTTCATTTGAATCCTGAGGGTCCCTAGGGTCCAACTAGCCCACTAGGTACCTCCAGTAAGTGCCACAGAGCTGCGTTGCAGAGAGGTGTAAAAAGTGGCACGGCCTGGACCACCTCTCTGCAATGCAGCTCAGTGGCGCTTACTGGAAGCACTTGGTGGGCTAGTTAGCCCCCAGGGGCCCTCAGTATTGAAGGGAAATTATATCCCCAATTTAAAACGTGCCATAGTGCGTGTTTGCACATGTCACCTCAGGCCCCGTCCCTCCCTTCACCACTGTGTAAACGCGCCCTGTGGCTGTTCTAAGTTGAGAGATTAAGTCCCCTTGAATCCTAAGGGTCCCTAGGGTCAAACTAGACCACTAGGTACCTCCAGTAAGCGCCACAGAGCTGCGTTGCAGAGAGGTGTAAAAAGGGGCTTGGCCTCAGAACACCTGGCTGCAGCGCAGCTCCCTGGCGCATACTGGAGATGCCTGTTGGGGGCGCGTTTGCAGAGTGCTGCACGGAGGGGGCATGGCCTACGGCACGATGCCAGTCTTTTATTTATTTTAGTTTTTTAAGAAGGGGGGCTGTTTGGTTCCCCTTCTTATTCTAATTTATTGGCCCTGATAACCCCATCCCCCAGGGCCAGTCTCCTAATTATATTTTTTTGACCCCAATCCCCAGGGCCGGCCACTGTTTTTTATTATTTTTAAAAAATATATATTTATAGACACACCTAGGACATGCTGGACAAACCGTACGTACCTATCACCATGACGATTTGCGTGATATCCATTAAAAGGCGACTATGCATGCAATGAATCCACGTGGAATGTATTTACACCACTATTGAAGCTCTGACATGTCTGATGCCCTACCGTGCCTAATCCCGGTAGACACCCTTGTCGTTTATTTATACAAACATGGGTAGCTATTGACGGGCACATTTAATACACATGCACACCAAGCCATTCAAAGGGGATTCGACAAAAATTCGACCAAAACTATGCAAGAAACCCCCCTCACAGTTAATAAAACACACATCCGGATGTGTAATACTTTTTATTTGACTCTCTGGAAAGGGGACGAACATCACTTGAGAGTCACAGGGCGCTCCTGACAGAGCCCAATGCTGTGTTACACCCACCATTGCCTGCCGAGTGCCACACACCTCTGTGTTGTATTCCACTAGCTAGTGCATATGCTATGACACTCTCTAGCCCATGTGCACTGTAACACCACCCCGTGAATATGTCATGCCACACTTGTCTTCGCACGGGTTATATTGCCCCATCTAACGTGCCTTCCTCGATGCCTATGTTATAACGCACAGTGCTATGCCATACATATTACAATCTGGGATCCATATCTTTGTCACAGTGCATATGCAACGTTACACTCCCCAGCACATATTTTATATTACAACTTTAAAGACTAGTTAGGTTACACAACACTGCCCTGTGCATATTACACTCCAAGGCGCATATCGCATAGCACGCGCTAGTGCCTGTGCTATCTCGCACTCTCCAATGAATCTGTCATTGCGCACAATGTATTGCATATTATATTTCACGCCCGGTTCATCTTATATCACACTTTTTGGTGCATAGTTTATACCATACACTATATCTAGTTTTCATTTTCAATCGTGCTCTCAGGACTATGTTCTATATAACACTGTGTTCACCTACCCTTTTCACAGGCATTACATTTTGCGATAGGGGGTGGAGGGTCAGGGGGTGTTTCTGCCAAGTGAGCCTGGAGTCACAGTCACAAACGTCCTCTTCTTCCTGAATAAAAGTGAGATTATGCTGCATACTTGTTCATATTTTAAGTAGTTCGCACAGACACAATGTTTTAAAAACAATAAAGTTCCTAATACCCGCCTTCTCAGAACAGTTAGCTTGCTGCCCCATCCCCTTCCTCCCTATCCTCTGTTGTGTGAATCCATGGACTAGCCTCCTCCCTCCTGCCATGCATGGTCTGATGTGCTGCCACTGCCCTCAATTTAGTATGATGTACCAGTCCACTCCTCCTGCCCTCCATTGCCCAATTCTATGCCCCATCATTGACCTCCTGCTTAAATTCTGTGCTTAGCTTGCTGCCCCTATTCTCCTTCCCCCTGCCCTCCGATGTCTTTGTGCATGCCCCTGCTCCATCCTTTTTGCCCACCATGTCCCATGGACCTGCCACTCCTATCTACTCTGAGTGTTCTGTTGAGCTGCCACTCCCCTCCCACCTGCCTAGCATTGTCAGATGACTGTAACCTGTCCCTGCCACCTCCACCCTGCCTGTCCACATGCCATGCCCCTATCCTCTTCCTCCTGTCCTACATGGTCCATTGTACTGCCACACCCTTCTGCCCTCCCTGGTCTGTTGTGCTGCAACTGCTCCTCCTGCCTGCCCCGTGTGGTCTGTTGTGAGGTCCCTTCCCCTGAACTTTCTTGTCTGTGCACAGGTCCTGACCCTCCCTTCTATCCTCCATCGTCCTTTGTGCATGCCCCTCCACCCTCCTTCTTGCCCATCATAGCCATTGTGCTGCCACTAACCCTCCCACTTGCCATGCATGGTCTTCTGTGCTGCCATGGCCCCTCCCACCTTCCCTGTGTGGTCAGTTAGCTGCCCCTGACCCCCTCCCACCTTCCCTCCATGGTCTGTGTGTATGCCATCACAGTCTCACTGTTGCTCTTCATGGTGTGTCTTGCTTCTAGTGCCCATCCTGCCTGACCTCCATGGCTATCTTGCTGCTCCTGCCCTGCCCCCTTGCCCCCAGCCCTACTCCCTCCCTCCTGACTTGTCTGTTCCATTGTAATGCCCCTGATCCGTCCCTCCTGCCCTTTATGGTCTGTTATGCTGCAGCTTTCTCTCCTGTCTGTCCATTATGGTCAGCTAGCTACCATTGCCTCTTGCCCCTCTGTTCTCTGTTGTCCATGTGCATGGTCCTGTCCCCTCCCTATTGCTTTCTATGGATTGTTGTGCTGCACTCCCGTCCTGCATGCCCTGTGTGGTGTATTGTGCTGCTGCAAACCCTGATGCCTGCCCTGCAGGGTCAGTTTGGTGCACCTCTCCATGTGCCTCCTGTCCTCTGTTATCCAAGTCCATGTCCCTATCCCATTTCCTTCCATGATCCAATGTACCATACTTGCGAACATTTTGAACTTGGTAAGAGGGAGATTTTGAAAAAAAACTGGGGTATTGATTTTCCCCTTTGAGTTACATTGAAAAAGAGGATATTGTAGACAGGAGACAGATCAAATAAAGCCCATTTGAGCTTAAAAACATTGGACGTTTCCTGGCTGAATCGGGTCTGTTGGCATGTATGGTTGTACTACCATTGCCTCTTCCTTCTGCCCACAATGGTCTATTACATTGCCACAGCCTTGAAGGAGGGTAGATTTTGTATCACAGGGGCCCCCTGGCCCGTTCTGTCCACACCTGAAGTATGAGACCCTTGTCCTTGCCCTGCCAGCTGCATTTGTAGGCCGTATTAAATTGACCAGCGGGTCCTGTGTTGCTATATATTTATCCTGAGACATCCTTACCACTCAGCCAGCATAAAACCCCTGTGTAGGCCCTTCTGTTCAATATGTAGGCCTCTTTGTTAAATTGACCATAGCTCTGCAATTTTAGTGTATAGCAGTCTGAAGGCAGGTCTGCGAGGCCTTCTGCTCCAAACTAGTAGCCCCCACCCTACCCGAGTGCTCCGTGCTCGGTATCAAAGTTCAACATCCCCCTGAAGCTGTCGACATACAGTAGGCTGCATCCTGGACTGGTACTTGCTTCCTGGGCAGGTTTCCCGCTTTTAAGGAAGCGGCAACCGCAGAGCGTCAAGTTAGGAGAACTGATGAAATTTTATACATGAATATATTGAATTCCCGTACAATACCCATTATTTTCTGCTTGCTCTATGGAACTTACGATAAGCGATTGGCCTGAGAGACTGACCTTTTCACCCAGTCCATTGTCAGCATTAAGTGGGTAAATGACGAAATGTCTGGTAAAATCTGCAGACGAAGCTTTTGGGTAGCATACGTAGGTAGATGTAGCGTGCAAAGGAGCCCACAAAATGATATAAAAAGGGAGCACCCACAGATATCGACGGACTACCTCGCCGTCTGTATGTAGGTTAACAGGCAGTGCAGGTTTTCCCCAAGAGCTGGGAGCTCTTGTCTTCCTTTGCTTAAAATGTCTTGCTCTGCTTTGCGTATCTTATTCTATTTTACCTATATGAAATGTCATGTTATGTTTAACCATTGTTCTCTTTACTTTTGCATTTAAAAGATTTTGTATTGTAATTGCAGGAATGCTTGCTCTAAGAGTAAACGTGAGTGTTCCTAGGTAACATTTTCCTTGGTGTAACTTGTTTCTCATGATGCATTTATAGATGTGTTTTCTCTCTCTCTCTGTCAGTACATTAATTGAGATACAGAGAATATCATGACAGCTGTATGATTATCTGGATTCTGTATTTTGTACTTTGTCTCTATTCTGCGGTTTCTTTGAAGTTGCATCTTCTCATTAAACTGCCATTGTATTCTGCCTCCAATTCCATGTCTCATATGTCTGTTTTCTTCATTTTTGGAGCAAGCGTTCCTAGGCACCCCGGCTCAAATTAAGGTGCCCCTTTTGTCCCTGACTCACTCTCCTGCTCAGTTCTGTGGTGGCTCCCGGGGATCTGGGGACCGCCCCTAGCTTCCTTGACCCGTAATAGATCTTCCCTCCAACAGCCTCTCTTGCAAGTCCTGTATTGTTGGTTTGTTGCCCCTGCCCCCCTTTCCACTGCCCTCCATAGTCTGTTGTGCTTCCACGGCCCTTCCTGCCTGCTCAGTGTGGTTAAATTGTTGCCTTTGCACCCTCCTACCTGCCTTTAATTTTCAGAGTCCGTGCCCCTGGCCTCTGCCTCTCAACAGTATCCTAATGAACAACTAGATTGCTAACATTCTATATTTATTACAAAAGTGTGGAACGCCTGACATCATCTTGATGTAATCAAAACTGTAATACCTAGAGCATTTCCTTTAGAAATTACATATATGAGAGGGTCTTATTGGCATCAAAATTATGGTTAGTGCTCTAAAAGACTAAAATAAGGACATATTTTCTGAGTTTTCAAATAGCGACAAAGCACTTTTAAATTATTTGTTATCTTTATGTTTTTTATCCAGTTGACCACTTGATTAAATTTTGCACTTAGGGGAGAGGATGTGGTGTTACTTCCAGAACTGCAGACTTTGCAACTGGGGAACCAGGTTGAAGTTTCTGCTTCAGCTCGACATTCTGTGATTCTGGTCAAATCACTTAGTCTCCCCATGTCTACAACCAAAATGAATTTGTTCTTGTGTGATGTAACCAATGCTCATGTAAAGCACTCCAATACCTGACAAGTCTGCACTATATAACACTGCAAAAACACAAAATAATAAGTGTTTTGCACACTTCTGTCATTGGGCTATATTTGGGCTACATCTGGGTGATTTTGGGCTACATTTGGGCTCTTTTGTCTCCGGTGGCCATCTTGGGAGATTTATTTGTTATGAAGTTTCCTAATTTCCTCATGTACTGCAGTCTCCTCAGTAGGAAATGCTTTCAGTTTTTTACTTTGATTCAAACAAGAAGGTATTCAGATATGTCACACATTTGCCATAAATTCAGAATGTTAGCACTCTAGTTGCTCATTAGATCACTGTAGTAAAACTACTGCACCATGGAAGTCTGCTCCTGGTATTAAAAGTGCATGTTTCAGTCTGCATGTCAGAATTTTTTTATGAAATAGAAGAGGATTTGAGAAGTCACTCAAAATGTGCCCTCATTTTCTTTCTTCAGCATTAATCATAATTTCTATGGCAAAATGAACCTCCTCATTGTGTTCCTTTTTAAATTAAATGTTTTAAGTGTTACCAGTTTATTCCAATCAAGATGGCTTCAGGTGTGCCATACTTTTGTCATAATGAAGACAGTAAGCGCTCTAGTTGTTTTTAAGAACATTCTGGGACATTCTGTCATTGGGCTATACTTGGGCTACATCTGGGTGATATTTGGGCTACATTTGGGCTCTTTTGTCTCTGGTGGCCATCTTGGGAGACTTATTTGTTATGAAGTTTCCTAATTTCCTCATTTACTGCAGTCTCCTCAGTAGGAAATACTTTCAGTTTTTTACTTTGATTCCATCAAGAAGGCATTCAGATGTGTCACACATTTGCCATAAATTCAGAATGTTAGCACTCTTTTTGCTCATTAGATCACTGTAGTAAAGCTACTGCTCACCAGGGAAAACTGCTGCTGGTATTGAAAGTGCATGTTTCAGTCTGCATGTCAGAATTTTTTAATGAAATAGAAGAGGATTTGAGAAGTCACTCAAAATGTGCCCTAATTTTTCTTTCTGCAGCACTAATCATACTTTTTATGGAAAAATGAACCCCCTCATTTTGTTCCTTTTTAAATTAAATGTTTTAAGAGTTACCACTTTAATCCAAGCAAGATGGCTTCAGGTGTGCCATACGTTTATCATAAGTAGGACTGTTAGCGCTCTAGTAGTTCTTTGGAACACTCTGGGAAGCTGCAGTAGAACACAAAGGAATCAACTGACAGTCTCTGCCCTTGTTGGATGTACATGTTTTACTGAGAATGTCAGACTTCATTCTCACATGACTGAGAAAGATAATGTGAATTTACAGAAAATATGCTCTCAGTTTAGCCTATAGATCACCTTCCAAACCTCTGTGGTAAAAGCATGAGAAAATATTTTTCTCTCAATCATGATATCCCAGCAGAAGGCTTTTTCACATGGTAAAATCACCTTAGAACATACCACAATTCCTAAAATGAGTATGGTACCATCAACAAATGATTTATAATGTAACTAAAGTCTTAAAACCTTCTATTAACTGCAATGCTTTTTAATGAGGTGCTATCATGTATATTGGTCCCAAGATGGCTGCCAACACTTCTTGGATGAAGTGCTGACAGCCAATCAGATCTCAGGATGAGATGTGTGGTTAGGCTCCGCCCACATATATATATGCTTTTAAATGCTATTTTCTCAGGAAATACTGAACAGATTTACACCAAACCTACAAAAGGCACTTCCTTGACCTTATGGCTACCTCTCTGCCAAATTTCAAGTAATTCTGTTCAGCCGTTCGGGCTGTAGCTGTGTCTAAAGGTCCTATGGAAAAATGCATGGGGAAAACGCATTTTGGGACCCCCCTTTTTTCTCAGCCCCCGCTTGACGAATCCCCCCGAGACTTTCAGGGTAGGAGCGGAACGTAGCGCCCCACCTATTTTGAAAAATTCGCGAGGATTCATCGACCGGCGCCAAAGTTATTCAAAATAGAATGTTGCGGATTTCCTATGGAAACAGGGTCCTAACTATAACTACCTACTGGCGACCGCCAGTAGGTAATATAAAAAAAAAAAATATATATATATATATATTACCTACTGGCGGTCGCCAGTAGGTAGTTATAGTTAGGACCCTCTTACCATAGGAAAACCGCAACATTCTATTTTGAATAACTTTGGCGCCGGTCGACGAATCCTCACGAAATTGTCAAAATAGGTGGGGCGCTGCGCTCCGCTCCTACCCTGAAAGTCTCGGGGGGATTCGTCAAGCGGGGGCTGAGATAAAAGGAGGGTCCCAAAACGCGTTTTTCCCATGTATTTTTCCATAGGACCTTTAGACACAGCTACAGCCCGAACGGCTGAACAGAGTTCCTTGAAATTTGGCAGAGAGGTAGTCTACAGGTCAAGGAAGTGCCTTTTGTAGGTTTGGTGTAAATCTGTTCAGTAGATTCTGAGAAAGTAGCCTTTAAATCAATATATATATCTGAGCCAGCTTACGGTGCGCTTACCGTACGCGTACGGTGACGTGCGCGAGCGCGATTCTGATTGGCTGTTAGATCTAAGTAAACATTCGAATCGGTCGAAACCAGGAAGCGGCGGCCGCCATTTTCTCTCTCGCACTCTGAGTGGGGCAGCAAAAATAAAGCCAAAAAATGTCTAAAGGGGCAGTATATTGAGATCATAACCACCCAGCATTGATATAGGGGTTCCCAAACAACCCCCAAGGCCAAAAAAAAAAAGTGTTTTTTTTTCGCAAAATCGCCGATTACGCTTACCGTAAAAAAATTAAAAAAAAAAAAACAATTATCCACACTCTCCCCACCCCGTGTGCAAATTGTGCCTGAAGGGCAACATTTGTGCATGGCATATTTCAACTGGTGAAATTAACTGGGCGCGCACGCCACGATTGGCGTAAAGTAACTCAGCATTTTAAAAAACGTACAAATTCACTGAAAAAACCATAGGTTTCACACACGTTATAGTTAGGAATTAGCATTTAAAAAACCTTGCAAATTCACTGAAAAAACCATAGGTTTCACACAAGTTATAGTTAGCTGTACATTTCACTCGTAAAAAACCAATGAAATTCCCCAGTTATAGTTAGTGCAGGCAACTATAACTCACGCGACCGCAATCCTCTGCTGATGACATATGTGTCTTTATGAAAAAAAAATATTTGTAATATATGTATAGCTAAAATTTAATGGAAGAAGACATGGGCAAATAAGTGTCTAAATACAGTATTAGCATCAGCAGAGGATTGCGGTCGCGTGAGTTATAGTTGCCTGCACTAACTATAACGGGGGAATTTCATTGGTTTTTTACGAGTGAAATGTACAGCTAGCTATAACTTGTGTGAAACCTATTGTTTTTTCAGTGAATATATATATGTGTATATATATATATATTTCCTTTTGGTGGTTGTCGCTTGGTCAGGTGGCAGAGTTGGAGGAGAGCAAGACAGGCAGGAAGGGTTGGGGGCATCAGGAATAGTTTCGGACAGCGGGGAGCGAGGTTGGAGGCAAGGGATAGGCAGGAGAGGTAGATAAGGGTTTGGGGAGGAGGATTAGGCCGAACAACGTTAGGGGAAGTTGGTTGTTGGGGAAATTTTGTAGGGGTGGGGGGTGATAGTTCGAAATATGTATTTTGTGATATTGATGGATTTATTTGCCCACCTGTCCACTTATTGGCTTAGGGTCATTATTATTGCCCGATGCCGGCTTCTGCGTTTGCCAAGCCATGGTCCATACATCATTGATATAAGAGACAGGAAATGACAGAGAACAGTTTATTTCCTTTCAATTGCTTTCAGGAACCTCTCTATTGTTCATTTCTGAAGAGAATATCATTGTTCAGCTGAGTGTTTTCATCTTTGCTGACACCAAACAAAATGTTTCTCCTCAAATGCACGCTACTTTCACTTTCCTTTTCAACTTTTCCATGATTTTTTATTAACTTTAAGCAATATTAACATCAAACTGTTTTTTTCTGCGCGAAATAAACGTCGTAACACTCTCTGCCCTTCATATTCTCATATTGAGAGTTGTTTTGCACTTTCTGACCTTCTTTTAACGCGCTTTACCTGCAGATACTACCCATGCTTTTGTGGACTGGCCTTAATTTTATTTCTAATCTATTTGCATGGGCACATCTTTTAAACTCTATTTCACCACAACGTCTCTAGACTACAAGATTCCATGCGCTAACCTCTGCTCAAACTGCTCTTCAATGGAGGACTCATCAATTTCCTCGCCTAAGTCTGCTCTTGTCTCCCCCATTGTAGCTTCCTCTGGTTCAAGTAAAGCGACAAGTAAGAGACTAAAAAAGGACCCTCCCTCACCACCCAAACAACCATCTTCAGTCTCTATGGATCTCTTGTTAGAAGAAATTAGAGCTCTTCGCCCATTTGTTGAGGAGACCAATTCAAAGCTTCAAATTCTAACAGATAGATGGTCTAATTTGGAAGATAGAATTACCACAGTGGAACAGAGCATTGAATCTTTCTCGTCTACTTGTAGTAAAATGGATGCCCTTCACTCTCAAGTATCCACGCTCCAAAAGCAAGTTGAAAACTTGAAAAACAGAAACAGGCGAAACAATCTCCGCATTTATGGACTATCAGAAGGTTCAGAAGGGTCTGACCCTAATACTTTTTTCAAATCCTTTCTCCCTAAAATCCTTAATCTGCCTCATGATGTTCAGCTTAACATCCAACGTGCTCATCGTTTGGGTCCTGTATCAACAGCGACTTCAGTATCCTTGAAGAAACCAAGAGGAATTATTCTTTACTTTCTTGAACATACTGACTTGCTCAAGAGCAATTAATCGACTTACATGGAATGGCAATCCCTTATTCTTCTCTCAGGATTTCTCAAAACCTACAGCTGACAGATGCAAAGGCTTTTTGGCAATGATACCACAACTTCGCTCTCTTGGAGCGCGCTATGGACTTTTCCATTCATGTTTGTTTAAGGTGACCCTAAATAATAAGACTACTGCATTTGAACATCCCGCAAAGCTGAAATGTTTTCTCAACTGTCATAGCTCAGAATTTATGGAAACCTCCTCATCTTCTACATTGTTTAAAAAATAATTGCATTTGTCACAGCGTTCTTATCCCCATTTTAATATAATGTTGTCAGTTCCTTCTATGTATTTTTGCCTGTTGACATTGTTCCTTTCGAGCCTGGTTGTTTAGTTTTGAGCACTTGTTGACCTCTTCTTTCTTCCTGGCAGGTCTTGTTCTTCCATTGTAATCTCCCTCATGTTGTATCGTTCGTCGGTTCTTGTTCCTTCCCATCTCCCTGGTTGATGTCGGATTACGTCATTTTCCCATGTGGCCTCATCTCTCCCAGTTCAACATGTGTTTTAAATTATTTATAAGTATGTCACTTTTGTTCTTTTCGTTGTTGTGTATTTTGCCTTTTTATTTCCATTTCTCTTCTCTCATTTCTTTCTCTTTCTTCTTGCATAATCATCTCTATTGTCATATTTTTCATCTTCATTGTAGTTTTTCTTTTCTTTTTGCTCCCTTTCTCTTCACTCCTTTTCTTCTTAGTTTTTTCTCACATTAAAATCATTCTTCTATCCTCTTCTTAATTTCCCTTGCATATATATTCTTTCTCTCCTCCCTCTTTTCTCTCTTCTCACCTTTTTAAGTTTCAAATTTTACTGGCATATATCTATATTGTACTTGCTTCTCAATGGTACTTGCATTAAGGTTGATTCACTGTATTATTTGTTTAATTTTCTTGATTTTTGGTTTAAAGGTTTTTACTTGGAATGTTAAAGGTTTGAACTCCCCCACTAAACGACAAAGGGTATTATCTTATTTAGCTAAATTGGACGCTAAAATAGTTTTACTCCAAGAAACACACCTCACTGAACCTGAGTCCTTAAAACTTAAGAAAAGCTGGGTCGGTGAACTCTTCTATTCACCTGGATATGGCAAACGTAATGGTGTCATTACCCTTATTCACATTGAAAACTTCCCTCATTTCACAAGAGAAAGATGAAGAGGGTAGATGGCTTTACACCAAACTGGAGATTGATGGTATCTCCCTTTCCCTTTTTAATGTGTATACCCCTCCCTCTGGTGATACCTCTTTTTGGTCCCACTTAAATAATTTTATTTCTCAGCGTTTTGATAATAATTTAATTTTAGCTGGAGACTGCAACCATGCCAATTACGTGACGTCACAAAGCAGCGACTGATCCCCAGAGGCGCAGCAGGATTACAAAGTTATGCTCCGCAATGCAGAAGTTAGGCAGAATACTGATATTTTAAATTTTTTGAAAAAAGGAAAACGAACAAAAAAGAAAAACAAAACTCATGGCGAGAAACAGTCTAGACAGTGTCAAGCGCCGACGGGGGGACCCCACCCCACCAGGTAAAGAATCAGGAGGTCAATAAAGATGACCGGGGGTTGGGGAGGCAGCGGGGAGGCCAGAACAATCAGCGTAAAGAGTACAGTACTCAGGGAACCCCAGGATCAGGGGGACAGGGAAATATCAGAAGTATCTTCAAAAGGGGGCGTACAAATGTTACCTCGGTAGGCGTTCCACTGACCCCAAATTCTACCCCACGCCCCAGGCTTGCCCCGCACCAGATGTACCGTCTTCTCCCTGAACATACACCAGTCCATGTTCTCCTTCCACACTGACACGGTGGGAGGCCGTCGGGAACCCCAAAGCTGCGCGATATCCCTCTTTGCAATCATGTTCCCAAGTGCCGCCCACCGGGCCTGGGCAACGTTATAATCATTCGGCTCCCATACACTCAGCAAACATCGACGAGCCTCAGGCAACAGAGCAACCCCAGTGACACACTCCACTACCGCATGCACCCGCCGCCAATAAGCCGCAACCTCGCGACACTCCCAAAGGATATGAAGGAAGTTGGCACTCATACCACAGCCGCGCTTACATAGCCCATCCGAAGATAAACCCATCGCAACCAAACGAGGACCCGTCACATACACACGGTGAAGAATTTTAAGCTGGACAAGATGGAGACGGGCAGGAATGGCGACCTCTTTCGGGGAAGACAATGCAGACTGCCAGTCCTCGTCGTCCAACTCCAACCCGTCTCCGGTCCATGCCTCCCGAAGATGTACGAGGAGGTCCGCCCGACTGTTGATTAACTTCTTATAAATCAAAGAAATCGTACTATCGGACAGATGACCATCAAGTATACGGTCCTCGAGTGGTGAAGCTACGGGGATCGTGGTACCGGCCTTGAAAACCGACAGCAAAGCGTGGCGAACCTGTGCGTACCTGAAGAACTCCCTCTCACTCAGCTCATACTCACTCTGAAGCGCCGCAAAGGATTTGACAGACCCTTTCACCCAGAGATCACCCACTCTGCTAATGCCAATCATATCCCAGTTCTCAAAACCTTTCGTCGTCCAGAGGCATCCCAATCCGTCCGACGCAAACAGGGGGGTCGCTCGTGTCAGGCGATCATTGCAATGCATGGCCACATTGGCATCCCTCCACGCACGCACTGCAATCCTAGTGGGTCCCGTTAGGTTCCTCCCCGCCGTCCGAGAATAGAGCACTCTAATGAAGTCGCCACCAGGCAACTGATGTTTATCCATCTTGAAAGCCGGATTTGGACCGGGTGCATACGTAGCATGGTTGACAGCGGACAGCTGGGAGGCCCAATAGTACCTCCTGATGTCCGGGAGCGCAATGCCCCCGTCATACCAGGGGAGAGTCAGTTTTGCAAGAGCGATACGAGCGCGACCGTCCCAAATAAGTCTCCTCTGTAGACCCTCCACCTTCCGGAAGTAGGCCGCCGGAATAATATCAAAGGAGTTCTGGAGTGCGTAAAGAAATCGGGGCAGGGACATCATTTTAAAAAGTGCTGCTCGACCGAGTGGCGACAACGGCAACCTACGCCAGCGAGCCACGTCCAACTTTAATTGCCGGAAGGAGGAAGGAGATTATGCTCATGGGGGACCGCCGAGTCCAACGATACGTAGATCCCCAAGTACTTGAAACCGGATTGCGAAATTTGAATGGGAAACCTATTTGGCAAGGGGGGAAGGTCACCGGAAATAACATACACACAGGATTTGGACCAGTTGATGATCAGCCCGGAGTTTTTCCCGAAAGAAGTGAGGACGTCAAAAAGGACATTAAGGGATTCACGCGGGGAGGTGAGGTACAAAAGAATATCGTCGGCGTACAACGAGACTCGGTCCTCAAAGCCAGGGGCCCACTGAATGCCATTTATCGACGGTTCCCATCGGAGCCAGGCTGCGAGCGGTTCTAAAGCAAGAGCAAAGAGCAGGGGGGACAGCGGACACCCCTGCCTAGTACCCCTCCCGAGAGCGAAGGGCTGGGACACCCTCCCATTGACAACAACCTGAGCCAGCGGATCCGTATATAAAAGTCTGACCCAACTAATAAATCCCGGCCCGAAACCGAACTTCGCCAGAGTGGCCCAAAGGTATGACCATTCTATCGTATCAAAGGCCATCGTGGCGTCCAAGGAAGCCAAGATGGCCGGCTCGGAAAGAAACTCCGCCCTGGCGAGAACGCCATGCAAACGCCGCAGGTTGAGAGCGGTGTTCCGGTGCGGGATGAAACCAGATTGATCCGGATGAATCAGGTCACAGATAACAGCAAGTAGGCGATTAGCGAGGACCTTGGCGAGGATCTTTGGTTCAGCATTCAGTAGGGAAATGGGCCTGTATGAGGCACAACGATCACGAGGCTTGCCCTCTTTAGGAATCACAACTATGGTGGCCAGCCGGTCACTAGGGAGGGAACCAAGCTCACGCGACTCCAAAAACACATCACAAAAGGTGCAACTTTATCCGGACACAATTTGTACAATTCAATAGGCAATCCAGTGGGGCCCATAGCCTTACCAGTACGAAGGGAACGAATCGCGATAGCAATCTCGTCGGCTGACAACGATGCATCCATGCACTCTCGATCCTCTTCAGACAGGCAAGGCAGCGCAATGTCCCTCAACAAGGAACGAGAGTCAACCTCATCTCTGTCGGACACCGGGGAGTAAACCACACGAAAATAATCAGCAAAACACTCCACAATCTCGCCAGGGTCAGTCACACGCACACCACCGGAATCCTGAAGCACAGGGACCACACGGTTCACTCTCTCCTTCTTATCGAGCCACGCAATCAGTTTACCCGCCTTATCCCCAACAACATAGAGTCTACCTTGCTGTTCCCTGTACAGTGTCTTGGCAGTGTCAGTAACAAGGGATTTGTATTCGAACTGTTTCAAGCCAAGGGCGTGGAGCCTGTCCTGGGTGACACCCGAGTCTAGCTCAGACTCCAACTCCAGTATTTCAGCCTCCAGCCTCACAACCTCCCCATTCCTAGCTTTCTTGGTCTCAGCTATTAAAGAGAGGGCCTGTCCACGAATAACAGTTTTGAAAGCTTCCCACAGGGACACGGAGGACAGGACAGACCCCTCGTTCTCCAGGAAGTAGTGGTCGAGCGACTTAATGAGGCTGTCGCGAGTCCTGGGGTTGCGCAGATGACAAGGGTTAATAGGGGCGATCCGCCCCGCGGCTTGTGTCCCCGTGTCAAAAAGTAGCCACACAGGGGAGTGGTCTGAAATGCCCCGGGCCAAGTGTCGAACCTCCCCAACGTAGGTGCACTGGGCCACGGGCATGAGGAAGTAATCAAGCCTAGAGAGACTCCCATGCGCCCCGGAGTGGAAGGTGTATTGACATTGCGTCGGGTGCATTAACCTCCAGCAATCCACCAGACCAAAGGTGTCCAAAAACCCACCGAGCCATGATTGGGAAACAGGAAGGGCCCTGGGGGGGTCACGATCCAGATCGCCGGATAGCACCGAGTTAAAGTCCCCACCCATGAGGAGAAGACTATCGGGGAGTTCCAACAACAGCCGCCCGACATCCGAGAAAGTAGGTCTGGAGGCCTGGGGGGGACATATATCGTGACCAAGGAAAGGGTCTTGCCCTCCCACCTCCCGGTTAGGGCAGCATAACGCCCTCTGTCGTCAAGGATGACCTTATCAATCTCCAGTGGGAGGGAAGACCGGACAAGAATACCAACCCCTCTGGAACCAGTGGTGAACCCAGAGTGTGCAACCAATCGGTATCCCCACCGGTTCATAGCATGACACACATTGCCAACCAAATGCGTCTCCTGCATGAGTATGACATCAGGAGTCAAACAACGCAAATATTGCAATACAACACCCCGTTTGATATGATCCCCCAATCCATTGACGTTCCAAGATATCAACCTCAACCCACTACCCCCCATCCCCACAAAAGTAGCAGGAGTCTCCCCACAGAGAGCAGGACACCAGAAGCAAAGAAAGAGCCTTGAGAAAAGAAAACACAAACACAAACCCCCCAACCAAAACCCGTTACAACTCCCCCCTCCCTGCACCCCTGCAAACAACAAAACCACCCCAAAATGCAGTGTGCCTGTCGCCCTAACAATCCCATTCTACAAAAAGACCCCGGAGGAGGAGAGAGGCCCGTCTCCACCCGCCACCCAGACACGAACTATTATAAGACAAAATATACAAAAAAGGTAGAACCCAACTGAGCAATGTCCGATTATCAAGCATAGGGACCGAAAGATCACTTCTGTGGAGGCTCACCACCTTCGGCACCGCCAGGATGCCCCGCTCGATCGCCCCGGCCAGGCAGGGAATCCAACCAGTCACTCACATTGTCCGGTCGTTCAAAAAAGAAGGTCCGTTCCTCATGTTCCACTCGAAGCCTGGTAGGGAAAGGCACAGCATACTTCAAGCCCAGGTCCCGAAGACGTCGCTTAACCCCCTGAAAGCCCATCCTCTGTCTCTGCACAAGTTGAGTGAAGTCTGGGAAAAAATGGACACAGGAGTTTTCAAATTTCACTGGGCCGTGCACCCTCGAGGCCTGTAAAATCGCATCACGGTCCCTGAAATGAAAGAGTTTAGCAATGATAGGCCTCGGGGGAGCGCCAGGCTTGGGCTTGCCGCCCGGAACACGATGTGCACGCTCCACAGCGAAGAACTTGCTGAGTCCAGAAGGGGCAAGATGAGTAAGGATTAGATCTTCAACCAGGAGGTCAACAGAACGAGTCTCGGGATTCTCCGGAACACCTATGACGCGGATGTTGTTGCGTCTTGCCATGTTCTCAAAATCGTCCAGCCGATGGTGTGGAAATTTAGCTTGCGAACTGAACATTATCTGCGCCATCTTGTCTCTCCCCAGCGCGACACACAGGAAAGCGCACGGCAGCCATTTTAGGCACCCTGGTCTCTCCCTGCTCATTGCCGATCGCCAGCGCGTCCCCCTGGCGCTGCAAGAATTCCCCCGCGCGCCGGCCACCCCCGCTCTCTCATACATGGGCCATAAACCCTCTCCTTCTGCGCGACCCTGCCATGGAACCACATCCCACGCCTGACCGACATCCCATACATGGTCATGCATCTCTTTGATAACCCCCTTCCTCTGCGCCCCATTGTCCGAACCGATCCCAGGCCATCACCTAGCCCTGCGGATGCAGTTTATTGCCCCTACTGTAAGGGAAACACCCCACATCAAAGGGATTACAGTAGATCAAGGCCCCCCACCCCCTGAGACCCGACCGGTCGCACACACCCCCGGGAATTGGCGGAATGTCCAGCTGTGTGATAGCCATCTCCTACTGTGGGTGGGGTGGGGACTTCCACTGTAGATATGTGTGGGAACGAGCTTGAAGTGGGGATTCTGAGGATGTTCTTTCATGTATCAAAGCGATCTCAAAAATGTGCCATGTATGATAAACCTGCAATAAAGTCATAAACCTGTGTATAAGAGGCCAGGCCTCAGAGATGCAGTTAGAGCACCTCGTGACGATACCTCGCTGTCTGATCTGATGTGTTTCACTCCGACGGAATAAAACTTTGTTTCCTGCTTTCCAGTCTCCGGCGCCTGCCTCTTTATTGGTTTAGCATCGAATGGTATAAGAGGCGATTACCGACTGGCAATACTTGAAAGGTTATCGACTACGACTGCCGCTACCATTTAACAATTGGCGTCCCAAGCGTGGGGCCCATCAGCGACACGTGGATCCAGTGGGAGAGGTCCCGACGACAGAGTGAACGACTGCAACGATCGGGAGAGCTCCTGCCCGATAGACCCTCGTCTGGCAGCTGATCATCCGAACTTCACTGGTTCCGAGCAGACCTTTCTTGAGTGATCTACGGTCCTGACTGGGAACCATCAGGAGTGCCGCGGCAAATACGGAGAGTAGAGGACGATCGGGCGCTGGAGGCGGAAGACGAGAAACTGTCCACGCGGTCCGGGTAAGGTCGTATAACACGACAAATTGCGAAACGATTGATTGAAAATACTAGTATTGCTTATTGATTGTTCTCTTTGAGATATTCGCTGTCTACAAACGGGGAGGAGTAGAAATACTCTCTCTCTCCCTTTGCAGATAGTGAAGGGTAGGTAACGCAGACTTTTGTCCCCATTGTAACCCGTCGTGCCTATTTTTATCTCCCCACTGATTGATTGTCCGAATATTGATTGTTTTGAAGGATAGTGCTCTTTGAGATATTCTCTGTTTGCAAATAACGTAGAATAGAAATATTCTGTCTAGTCTTTGCAAATAGTGAAGGGTAGGTAACGCAGACTTTTGTCCCCATTGTAACCCGTCGTGCCTATCTCTTTCTCACCATTGATTGATTGATTGTCCGAACACTAGTTGTTCGATATTGGTTCTTTGGAGGTATTCTCTGCTTACAAATAACGAGGAATAGAGATATTCTATCTAGTCTTTGCAAGCAGTGAAAAGATAGGTAGTGCTGACTTTTGTCCCCGTTGTAACCCGTCATGCCTATCTTCTCCCCACTGATTGGTAGTTGGTTCTGCCCGGACCGCTTATTAGAGGTGGACCACCCAGCTCCACTGGAGGGCACCCCTAATAAGGACATGTTCACTAAATATGGACTAGTCGCCGTAGCTTATAGCAAGCTATGGCATAAATATACAAAGAAGGACCCCGAGAGTCAGTGGCCACTGATGGGATCCTTCGACGACCATAAAATAGAAATGCTAGAAATAGCTCTGCGTAGTAATAAAACGACGCCTACTATGCTTGACAGTATCGGCATGTGGCGCAAAGAAGCAACACAACGGAAAAAGAGGGAAGAAGTAAAAGCAGAAAAGGAATTACGAAAGGCAGCTCACCTTGCCGCTAGAAAGTTAGAAGAAGAAATAAAGGAGAGAAGGGAAGCTAAACTAAGACAGGAGCCTGAAACATCAGGCCAGTACCCTGTTAGGACCCCCTCTATGCTCTACCCTGAGTTGTCTTCTAAGCAACGAACGAATGACGAATTGCTATTAGGTCCCCCGATCATTTACATGCCCCCTCCATACGCACCCTCCCAACCGGTAGTGCAACACCCACAACCCCCAAACACAAGCGAAAGCAGTACAGGGGCCTCGGTCCTCACGGCCTCCGCGCCGGCCGAGCCTCTTGTACTGAACACAACGTTGGCAATAACGTTGGATGACCCTGAGATGAGAAAGAAAGATCCCACCAGAATGAATCGACTAACAAAGGATGAACGAGCAAGAATCGACAAGATAGTAAGGACACTGGTGGAGCGAAAGGAAAGTGAGGAGTATATAACAGACGTGTATAACTCGTATGCCGACAACCGCAGACGACACTTTGTTGTACGACTTTGTTATCACGCCCTGAATACATATGAGGATAGGTACCACGATAAAGGTCCCGAAGGCTTAGCGGCCCTATATAGGAAGGTAGACATTGGGGAAGAAGGAGAGGGCGATGTGACGGACCTCTTCACTCGTACACTCGAGGTCTACCGGCACCTTAAAGAGCACAGACAGACAACCAAAGCAGAAACCCCCATAGCGACTAAGCCCCAGGCAGGAAGGGCTGATACCATGATGCCCATCAAAGAGGCCGCCCCCTACTGGGTCCCCCCACGAGGTCAGGGAACACATGACGACATCAACCACCAAGATGCGAAGGGAAGGGTTGTATATAATTGGGTCTACCAGCCATGGGACCGACAAGACATTTTGACCTTTAGAAAAACCCTACCCGACTTAAGAAAGAACCCGACTGCCTTCTACACCGAACTAGGTACAGCCTTAGGTTCAACAATAATGACCTTAGCAGATATCGACTTGTTCTTCGGGTTATGTCTGCCGGCTGATGTGTGGAAGCAAATCCGGAAAGTTGACCACGCTGAGCCGTTCGGATATACTTGGGTACAACTTGATACCATAGACAAACGGCGAGAACCGGGACAGAAACCCCCGAAAGCCATATTGGAGCTCCCAGACAAGATTGTACAGAAGTTGAAGACTCTAATCCCAGAAAGAAAGGTAGACTGGTCGATAGTGACGGCTTGTCACCAGAAACCCCAGGAGGATGTGTCTGAATACTGCTCTCGATTCGAGACCGTGTTTTCCGATTATAGTGGCCAGGACATGACCACCGCAACCGGACATCACCTCTTTGTCCAGAATTATGTGAAGGGTCTGTCACAAGAAGTCTCCCAGAAGCTACAGACCAGCGAGAGTAGTTGGGCAGCCTCCAAACGCGCAGCAATCCTCCAGATGGCCCAATACTACGAAAACCAAAAGAATGAGAACGATAGGGCGTCAGAGAGGAAGAAAAAGGAACTGAAGGAGAGGGTAATGATAGCACAGTTGCAAGGGGTGACCATAGGAAGGGAACCCCCAAAAGGGAATTACCAACCAACCGCCTCTAGAAAGCTACCCCCTAGAGACCATACACCTGCACCCTACAACGGACGGAGAGACTTAGATGGGAACCAATGTGCGTTCTGTAGAGGGTTCGGACACTGGAAATCCCAGTGCCCGGTCCTTCTGGAAATGAACAAAAATAGGGACCCCAGAGACACAGCATATGACCCCAGAAATAGAGGACAGGGACAAGGGTACACAAACGACGCCATCAACGACAGGCCAGGCAGACCAAACACCTTTGATCGCCCCCGACAAAACCAGTGTCAGCAGTCCGACTACGAAAGCACCCATGACTTCGCATAGGACCGCCAGGGGCAAGGGAGGGATCCAGTCGAACTCCGTGTTGACCAGCAAGGTCCTTACGTCACTGCTAAGGTCTTGGGCACAAAGTCTCCATTCCTGGTAGATACTGGGGCGACACGTAGTGCGTTATCTAAACGACTGATTCCTAGGGCACCCTTGTCTGGCTCACACGTAACCTCAATAGGCTTCGATGGAACGCCCTCCACTAACCCCTTATCAGCACCAATCTCCTTTGACTTAGAAGATAATGCCACTGACACGACCTTTCTGCTCTCCTCCAACACCCCCGATGCTATTATGGGACTCGATTTGCTAAAACATTTCCGAGCTACCATCAGATGTTCCCCGGACGGAGTTCGAGTCATCCTGCACGATAACCCAGATCTGTTCAGACCTTGTCACACACGACGTATGCTCTCTATAACTGATGCTAACCTGTCCCTACTCGACACGTTACCCTCACATCTATGGGCTAAAACCGACTCAGATGTAGGGCGCATGGTGATCGACCCAGTACACATAACCGTCCGACCGGACGCAGTGCTACCAAAGCTTCCACAGTATCGAATATCGCCCGAAGGTGAGAAGGCATTGGTGGAAATCATCCAGTCCCTAGTCAATGCAGGAGTAGTAGAAGAAGTAGTCAGTAATGTTTGCAACAGCCCTATCCTACCCATTGTAAAGAAGCAAGGCGAGGGAGATGAGAAAGCATACCGCTTCATTGTTGACTTACGAGAAGTTAACAAAGTAGTCATACCTCAGTACCCCGTGGTCTCAGACATCACCACCATCCTCACCCTAATTCCGTCCACTGCCACCACCTTTACTGTTATTGATCTCAAGAACGCATTCTTCTCCATCCCCATCCACCCAGACAGCCGCTACCTGTTCGGCTTCACTTTGAAAGCCCGGTCGTACAGATTCTGTAGGGCACCCCAAGGCTACACTGAGAGTCCCAGCATTTATAGCCAAGCCCTCAAGAGACAACTAGATACAGTCCAATTACCCGATGGAGTGGTGTTAATACAGTACGTCGACGGCATTCTTTTGGCGGCTGATACCACCCCACTTGCTGTCACGGCCACCCTTCACCTCCTCCACTTCCTCGCGGAGAACGGTCACAAGGTCTCCAGGAAGAAGTTACAGTTCTGCCAACCCCAAGTGACATACCTAGGCCACCTCCTATCCAAGGATGGGAGGAAACTTACCCCTGACCGAATTCAGACCATCCTAGAAACCCCTGTTCCCAAAACTCAGAAGCAAGTGCGGTCTCTAGTAGGCCTCACCTCTTTTTGTCGACAATGGTTGCCAAACTTCAGTCTTATTGTAAAACCTCTGCTTTCCCTGTTGGCTAAAGATGTCCCCTTCCCCCTCCCCTGGACACCCGAATGCCAATCCTCCTTCAAAGAATTACGAGACGCCCTCTGCTCGGCCCCAGTCCTAGGAACCCCAGACTACACTAAACCTTTCTCCCTCTACACCCACGAAAGGGAGGGATGCGCGTTGTCTGTCCTAACCCAGTCCATAGGCCCTAAACAACGCCCTTGTGCCTACTTCTCTGCCACTCTTGACCCTGTAGCCAGAGCATTGCCCGCCTGCCTTCGAGCAGTAGCTGCCGCTGCTGTCTCTATCCGGCAAAGTGAGGGGATCGTGCTCTCGAACCCCCTCACTGTATTGGTACCCCATGCGGTTGACACCCTCCTGAACCAGACCAAGACTCAACACCTGACTAGCGCACGACTGACTGGCTATGAACTGACTCTGCTTGCACCCCACATCACATTGAAACGATGCACCACTCTGAATCCAGCCACTCTACTACCTCTCCCTGACACTGACCCCAATGCGCCCCCCATACATGACTGCGTGACTCTCACCGACGAACAGACCAAGAGTAGGGTTGACCTTCGAGATACTGCCTTCCCGGACCCTGACGGAGAACTATGGGTGGATGGCTCATGCATCAAGCTCCCCGATGGCACCACTTCCGCTGCCTATGCAGTCACCACAGCCCGAACAGTTGTTGAGACAGCCCGCATCACACAGCGATCCGCACAGGCGGCTGAACTGATTGCTCTCACACGAGCATGCATCCTGGCAGCAGGGACAACCGCAAACATTTACACAGACAGCCAATACGCCTTCGGTGTAGTTCACCACTTTGGGCTCCTTTGGAAGGAGAGGGGATTCTTGACTTCCCATGGCACACCCATCCTGCATGGAGATCTAGTCTCTGCCCTGACCGAAGCAGTCCTCCTCCCCACACGGCTGGCTGTGATCAAATGCCAGGCACACAAGAAAGTGACAGACATTATAGGACAGGGAAATGCACTAGCTGACATTACTGCCCGAACCACAGCCGAGAATAGGTCCACGACCCGTATGTACGTAACCAGGTCACAAACTGAGAAATGGAAGGATGCTAGGGAAACGATTAGGGACATCCAATTAGCCAGCTCACCACTCGAATTAACTGAATGGGCCCGGGTGGGATTGAAGGACGATGACGGTTGCTGGCGAACTAAAGACTCGAAAAAATGGTTGCTACCGGACTCATACTTGATCCCCATGCTGACCATGGCACACTCCCCCGCACACATAGGGTCTGCTCCCATGATCGAACTCATCTCCAAAGTCTGGCACAACGACAAAATCTCAGACTCAGCCAAACGTCTGGTCCAACAATGCCTGGTCTGCCTCCAACACAACCCTGGGAAAGGAACTGCTGTACCCCGGGGAGGGTTTGGGGTTCCCAATCACCCCTTTGAAGTCCTACAAATGGACTACGTCCAGTTAGAAAGGTGCCAAGGTTTGAAGTACGTACTTGTCGTTGTGTGCGCCTTCAGCAAGTGGGTGGAAGCCTACCCAACCCGCGACAACATCGCTATGACTACCGCAAAAGTACTACTGAAAGAATTCTTCCCCCGGTACGGCCTTTGTCGAATTTTGTGGAGCGACAACGGCCCCCAATTTGTAGCCGAGGTTATCCAACTCATCTTAAAGGGGCTGGGTGTAAAACTGAAATTCCATGCGGTCTTCCATCCCCAATCTGCAGGCTTGGTTGAGCGACATAATGCCACATTGAAGCTTAAGATAGCAAAAATAGTTGCCACCACAGGACTGAAATGGCCAGACGCTCTCCCGCTAGCATTGCTATCAATGCGTTCCACCCCCACCAAACACCACTTAACCCCCTACGAGGTCGTCTTCGGGCGGCCCATGAACCTTTGGACTGCACCGAAACCAACATCCATCCACGACGTCCCGGACGTCCTCATGTCTGACTATTTGTACAACCTAACTAAAACGTTGTCTGTTATCCATCAGCAGGTGCTGCAAGCCATTCCCGACGTTTCCAGAGGCCCCAGGCACGACATCCAACCGGGTGACTTTGTCTTAGTGCGTAACTTCCAGCGCACCAAGAGTCTGGAGCCCCGGTGGACGGGCCCTCTGCAAGTCCTGATCACCACCCGAACAGCTCTTCGAGTGGAGGGGAAGCACAATTGGCTGCATGCACACCACTGCAAGAAGGTATCATCGACCCTGACGACCACGGACAACATCACCGCCCAAGAGAAACTACTGGACAAAGACCGACCATCCCTGAGCCACTGCCCGGATACAGAGACACTTGAATTAACGAAATATCCCGATCCCACTATCCCATCCAAAGAAGGGTATAACCTATGACGAAAGGAGGGAACTTCGGCTAAGCAGACCACAAACTAAGTTGAAATCTCAAGAGCGGTTGCCTAGCCACCTCAAAGGCCACCAGGAGAGAAACTAAACAAAGTCTGTGGTTCTGCCCGCTACCAAGTCCCTTGAAGGTGATGGAAGCATCCGACATGAAGATGATGGAAGCAACCGGACGCCCAAAGATCCACTACAAAATCCCAAAGACTGACAAAATGCACAGCTCAAAGACTATTGCACTTTTCATTACCCTTCTCTTTTGCCTTCTCCTCATGGTCACCTTCTGGATCATGGAGGAGAGCGCACCCGCCCATAAGATATTGCTGACCACCGTTCCACCTACCACCATGAAAGCACACTATCAGATCTCACTTTCACCCCAAATCCGAGAAAGGCGTAAGGAGTTCTGGAATAACTCTTTTGTGCAGTTGCTCCACCAACACAATCTTGCCTCCGATGCCACTAATTGCTGGATCTGTGGATTGCTACCACATGCCACCGGACACTCTATCCCTTTCATCCCTTCACCTTTTTCGGTCCATGGTTCCTGCCTCGCCTGGCTAATCCTCCGGCAGGAAAGCTACAAGGACAATGCCACTTCCGGCAAAACTGTGTCACACTTCTACCATGGGTTCTGGCTGAACAAAACTGGAAAAACTACTGCCCCCTTCTGTCCTCTGAGATCAAACACTTCCTTTCACATGGACATCCCTGCCAAAGAACGAGTTGAAATGCAGGTGTTTAACAACCCAGCCAGACCCACCTTCTCTTACCTCCGGAAACGAACGGCCGCCACCCTAACAGTGGCCCTATCCGTCATCAACATCACTGGACTTGTGTGCCTCGAAGGCCTGGGGGCGCAGCTGGTGGGCCACAGCTCCTGCCTCATCACCCGAACATTGGACTCAGTTGATCCACCCTCCTTTGTTGCCTCCCCGAATATGTACTTCGTCTGTGGTACTAAGGCCTACACCTGGCTTCCGAAAGGTTGGGGAGGCACCTGCTACATCGCTTTTGTCCTTCCTCCGACATATGTGGCTTCAGCAAACCATCACCGACAGAAACGTGCCAAAGACATTGCGCAAGCCGACTCCACCGGAGCACAGTTCATGGACGCAGTAAAAGGTCTTGTTCCACTCTGGGGTCCAATGGCGAACAGCCGTGCCATCCGCCACTTAACCCAGGCAGTCGAAACGGCGATGAACATTACGGCTGGCATCCTCGCCAACAACACCGCCGAGCTTCAGGCCGTCCGCCTGGTGGCTCTTCAGAACCGCCTCGTTCTAGATGTGGTTCTGGCTGATCGTGGAGGAGCATGCCGCATCATTGGGTCCAGCTGTTGTACCTACGTACCGGATAACTCACCCTCAGTCTACAAAGCAATTGAACACCTCCACAGACTTTCCGCAGAGGTTCATCAGGAGCAAGAAGAATGGTCACTGGGAAGTTGGTTTTGGGACACTATTAGAAGTTGGGGATGGAGGCTGTTTTCATTTATCCTAATACCAATTGTGATACTATGTGGATGTTGCTTGGGGATTCAGTGTCTGCCACCTTTATGTTCACTTTTTATGAACTGCATCTGCCCTAAGACTTTGAACTTTGAAGCGGAGCGAATGAAAGCTTTGTATGAGGTGGAAGTTCGTAGTATTATGGGGATAGATCCGAACTAAACAAGCTGCCGAGATATGTTAAAAGGGAGGACTGTGGAAATTTAGCTTGCGAACTGAACATTATCTGCGCCATCTTGTCTCTCCCCAGCGCGACACACAGGAAAGCGCACGGCAGCCATTTTAGGCACCCTGGTCTCTCCCTGCTCATTGCCGATCGCCAGCGTGTCCCCCTGGCGCTGCAGGCATTCCCCCGCGCGCCGGCCACCCCCGCTCTCTCATACACGGGCCATAAACCCTCTCCTTCTGCGCGACCCTGCCATGGAACCACATCCCACGCCTGACCGACATCCCATACATGGTCATGCATCTCTTTGATAACCCCCTTCCTCTGCGCCCCATTGTCCGAACCGATCCCAGGCCATCACCTAGCCCTGCGGATGCAGTTTATTGCCCCTACTGTAAGGGAAACACCCCACATCAAAGGGATTACAGTAGATCAAGGCCCCCCACCCCCTGAGACCCGACCGGTCGCACACACCCCCGGGAATTGGCGGAATGTCCAGCTGTGTGATAGCCATCTCCTACTGTGGGTGGGGTGGGGACTTCCACTGTAGATATGTGTGGGAACGAGCTTGAAGTGGGGATTCTGAGGATGTTCTTTCATGTATCAAAGCGATCTCAAAAATGTGCCATGTATGATAAACCTGCAATAAAGTCATAAACCTGTGTATAAGAGGCCAGGCCTCAGAGATGCAGTTAGAGCACCTCGTGACGATACCTCGCTGTCTGATCTGATGTGTTCCACTCTGACGGAATAAAACTTTGTTTCCTGCCTTCCAGTCTCTGGCGCCTGCCTCTTTATTGGTTTAGCATCGAATGGTATAAGAGGCGATTACCGCCGGGCAATACTTGAAAGGTTATCGACTACGACTGCCGCTACCATTTAACAATGGGACATCAAGTCGTTGGCCGATTTCAGAGCGCCAAGGTCTGTTAAAAGTCCCAACACATCAGCCGTGAGGCTGGAGGTCTTCAAATCCAATGACTTCACCTTCTCATTAGTTTTGGACAGGTCAGCCTTGATTAGAGTGACATTAATGGCGACCGTGTCAATTTTACGAGCCAGGGCCTCATACTGCTGGCCGATGGTCTCCTTCATGCCGGTGATGGCGCCCATAATGTCCTGCAGGGACAAGTCAACAGGGGCAGATGGGTCTGCTCTGGCGTCCTCCGGGGTACTGCTGGAAGGCCCGGGGGATCCTTTGGCTTGAGTATAGCGGTCCATAACATTTGTCTGGAACTGTACCCCACGAAGAGACGTCTTGGTCTTCCGCCTTTCAGGTTCACCCCTGCCCGCCATGGTGGAAGATGCACCCCGGAGGGGCCCACAAGACCGAGTGAAAATGGCCGCCGGCAGGTCGGGCACCGGCCGGCCAAGAAGCTGGCTCGTGGGGTCCGGAGAGAGGCACAACTTGACCCAGTACGCTGTGATGAGAAGGCAGCGATGACTACAGAAGGAGGCTGGATTGGTCCCTGGCCGAGCGAAACAGGCCCTCGATCAGACCACGCCAGAAACCGAAAGTGAACCCGAAAGTGGGGGCACGGCCACTGAGGAGGTCCCAATGCCGTTGTTGTTCAACTACTCCCTTGCTCCACAGATCACCAAGTCCCCGGCACGGCCTCAAGGTGGGCCTCAAAAGTTCAAAGTGCCGTAATTTCGGTCGCCCAAGTCCAATTCAAATTCTGGAAAGAGTTATGGACTCAGTCTAGGTTCGCCTTCAAAAGTCTGTCCAAGAAATCAGGATATCATCAGGATAAGTTGCGAGGAGCGGCAAGGGTCCGGGGAGCCCTGTGCTCACGCGACCATCTTGGATGCACGCTAAGCTCCTCCTCCCTGCAACCATGTTTTTGATCTCTTTTTTGATCGGAAATCTACCACTACTTTTGTTCCCTGTAAAGCACATAAGACTTTCATACAAACAATTGCGTTTATCTGATGCATGGAGATTATGTAACCCGTCCTTAATGGAATACACTTTCTACTCTTCACCTCACCAAACCCAATCCAGAATTGATTATTTTTTCACATCACACAATGTTTCCCAGTCTCTTATCTCTGCAGACATAGAACCTATACTTATTTCTTACCATGCCCCTGTTTCATTTTGTTAGATCTATTACCCCACTCTGATCTTCCAAGGAGATGGTGGTTTAACAATTCCTTACTTCTAGATCCTCAATTCAACACTTCTTTTACTTCTTTTTTCAATGAGTACTTCCTACTAAACAATACCGATAATTTGCCCTTTTATATAATATGGGATGCTTTCAAAGCCTCTGCCCGTGACTTTATCATTCGATATTCTTCCACTAAACGGAAGGCCGCCCGGAGTTTAAATAAGGATATTCTTTCAAAAATCAAGACTTTGGAGCATTCTTACTACACTTCCAAGTCGAAAAACTGTCTTGCAGACCTTATCAGCGCAAAGATTCAATATAATAAAGATACGACTAATGCTGCTTCTTTGTTCCTTCTAAAAACTAGTCCTACATTTTATGGTGGCCAGAATAAGTCCGGTAAATTGTTAGCCAATTACTTGAAAACCAAACAGAATAAGCTTCACATTGAATCCATAATATCAGATACTAATATTTCTAAACACAAAGATTGTGACATCCTTCATGAATTTGATAAATTCTATGAGCAATTGTATAATCCAGAGGCTTATCGTACTGAAAAGGATATTTCCCTCTATCTCTCCTCAATCCCCAAACCCTCTTCTTTACCTATACACTTTGATCTTCTTGAAACAGACTTATCACAGACCTATCACAGACTGACTTACTTAACACCCTTAAATCCCTAAAAAAAGACAAGGCCCCTGGACCTGATGATTTTATGGTAGAATTTTATTTACACTTCGCTCAAATTATAATACCCATGCTACATTCTTTAATCTCCTCTTTTCTTTCTTCCGGTAATTCTTCGGGAACTTTAGTTTGTCATATTCCAAAGGAGGGGAAAGATCTTCGCTATTTTAAAAACTATCGCCCCATTTCCCTACTTAACATAGATTATTAAAAAAAATTCAGTCATTAGCTTTCTATTTAGAATCTTACCTACCCCATCTCTTGGATAGAGAGCATTCGGGTTTCGTCAAAGCCCGATCTATTAATGACAATACCCGTTTATTTTTCAATATCATTTCCAAATCAACAAAACTGTCAGAATCCTTTGCTGCTATTGCCCTAGATGCTGAGAAGGCTTTTGACAGAGTACACTGGCCTTTTATTTTCCAGACTCTAAGATGGTTCGGTTTTGGCCCTAAAATCATTTCTTTGACCTCCTTACTTTATTCTAATCCTAAAAGCGCCATTTTTGCCAACTGCCTTACTTCTCCCTACTTTTCTCTTCATAGAAGAGTACGACAAGGTTATCCCTTATCTCCTTTCCTTTTTAATTTAGCCTTAGAACCCTTTTTGTTTAAAATAAGACAGAATCCCTCCATTACAGGTTACACCTCTAATTCTTTACAGATTAAATTAGCCGCTTATGCTGACAACGTTCTTTTATTCCTTTCACAACCTCAGAATTCCTTGCCAGCTTTCCTACAAGAGGTTAAATCGTATTCCTCAGTCTCTGGCTACAAATTAAATAATGACAAGTGTGAAATGTTGCCATTAATTAAATACACTTTCAAAGAGGAATTCTCCATATCCAATTTCACTTGGAATCCCCTTCATATAAAATACCTTGGTGTTTGGTTCACCCCTTCTATTAATTTATCACTCTCACTAAACTTCAATAAATGCATTGAAAAGCTCAGTTCCCTCATGTCCAAATGGCACCCATTATATCTTTCATGGTGGGGAAGGCTTGACACCATTAAAATGATGTTGAAACCTATCGTCCTTTATCTTCTTTCTAATATCCCAACTTCTATACCTATGAAATGGCTTCACAAACGTAACTCCGTTCTTATCTCCTTTTTCTGGCTGAATAAAAAACCTAGAATGTCCTTATTTAAATTATCGCGTCCGAATTCTGAGGGAGGAGTTCGCTATCCTGATTTTCCCAAATATCATAAGGCTTTTCTTTTGAAACATCTGTCAAAATGGTTGTCTATCCCCTCTTCAGAGGTACCTTTATGGATTGATTTAAAAAAATCTTTCCTTTCCCCATTTTCTTTTCAAGAATATTTATCTTTCACTAGGAAACAGCAAAGTCTTTATACTCCAATTATCAAACATTCCTGTAGCACTCTGAATAAACTCCTTCATATTGAACCACATGATTTTAACTCTTTTCTCAACTCCACCATATGGCATAATAATTTTATTTGCATTATGAAGAAACCGATCTATTGGAAATCTTGCAGAAATAAGGGCATTTTATGGGTATATCAACTATTTGATAACAACGTCTTTTTGACTTTCTCTCAAGCCCGCTCTCTTTTTCATTTACCTGCGTCATCTTCAATTAAATTCTCATCTCTACATTCTGCCATATTAGATTCCTACCGACATTTTAAGTCCTTACCTCATTCTTCCCAAATAATTTCTCACGCCTGGCCACAAATTCTATCTAAAACTTCTATGGCCTCCACCCTTTACACCTATCTTTAATCTCCTTCCTTTCTAAGAACTAAAGCAAAGATTGAAACTTCCTGGGAGACTGATCTAGATACACACTGGCCCATATCTCTTTGGGATAAAATTTGCTTAAACATCAGGAAATCGTCAAGAGCGGCTAGCACCACACAAACTCTATTTTTTATTTATAACAGGTTATTACTAACACCAGCTTTCCTACATAAAATACATGCAGACAGCCCAAACACCTGTTGGTCTTGCGCATCTTCACAAGCAGATCTTCATCACCTACTTTTTTCATGCTCTCATGTTAGGCATTATTGGGGTTTGGTCTTGTCTCCAATAAACACTATTTTTAAAACTTCCGTCCCTCTCACATTTATCAATATTGCTTTAGGCAGTCTGTCTCCTAGCTGGAATAAACCAAAAGCTCAAACACAAATTATTGACCTGTTAATTGCTGCTGCTTTTCAGCAGATCACAAAGAATTGAAAGGATGCCTCTAGGCTCTCATATTGAGCTTGGTGGTACTCCGTTTGCCATAACCACAGACTTGACACAATCTTTGTTTTTCCTATATCTTTACGAGACAAAAGACTACTTCTATGGTCTCCAGTTACAGCGTTTTTAGATGACAGTCCTACAAATCCTTTGCTCCATTACCACATGTCCAGGACGTTGCTAAAACTCCCTAATTATTTATTTTAGCTGTTTTTTCTTTTTTAATCTCACTTGACAACTTGTAATTTTGATCTATTTTGCATAATTATTATACCTTACTTTCGTTCTTCCTTTTCTTATACCCTTTAAAGTTTTTTTTTGTGTCTTATTTCTTCTCCTCTAATATGATTATCTAGCTATGTACCATTAGTAGTATGCTATATAATGCTAATTTGTGACGTTTTGCTATTTGACTATCTTGTATTTTCTCCTTTGACATACTTTAATAAACTTACCTTTTGAAACTTAAAGAAATGAAATAGACGGCGAAAATATTCTAAAGGTAAATGTTTCTATTAATGAATACGACATTTCACATGGGAGATACATTGTTACAACTTATCGGTGATGGCGATGTGTCACGGTGAGTCTAAGATCCATTAAGGACCTAAGGCCAGGCGAAGTGTTGATAAAAGTATGACAAGCCTTTGGCCCCAGTGAAAGACATCACAGGATGACTTGTTCCAAGACTGGATCTCGTTCACGCATTAACTCAAATAACCTCTGAACCCAGGGGCAGTGTTAGGTTTTAGAGACCAATCTGCTATTACTGAACTTTTCTCCTAATTTGTAGTTTGTGTCTCCTCATGTAGCGTCACCAGGGACTATCTAGGGCAATTGGAATGGTGCAGGCGCTGACCTGGGGGGAAGGGGGTGGGGGGGGGGGGTTGCTGGGTTTAGCAAAAACGTATGATTTAAAAGCACCTGCTGCATAGTTTCTTGTACGTCTAGCTTTCTGGCAGCAATACAAATGTCAAGATAACTTTTGTGATTAATGTTGCTGCTAGAGAGAGAGAGGCAGTTTTGACTCGCCATAAAGTAGTGCAGAGAGTTAATATGCCTGCTGCAAAGAACAGATCTGTATTTTATGTGGATAAGCTGAGTCATGCTTTAAAAAAAATAAAATGTATGTGAGAGAGGGACTATGGAGAGATGAGGGGGACTTTTGCCAGCTGGTATTTAGGGAATCCGAGGGGGGGGTGAAGGGGGTGGGGCAGGTCACCAAATAGATTATCGCACCTTGCGCCACCAGTGCTAAAGCCGGCCCTGAGCGTCACTGTAAAGGTTTACTGTTTGGGGGTAGCAAATAACTCAGAACATTCCTGTCGGTTACATGTACCTCTTCTATTTTACACTAGGAATTCTGCAACAATTAACCAGAAGGAGGCAATTACACAGATTTTCACAGTTCAGAGGCGTTATAGGATTACACCTTTTAGACTCCAAGAGTAGCAATCGAACAAGCTTAATTTGATTTTCCAGTCACTCTGGAATCAGCCCATCATTGATAGAAAAAGAGGGGAAGAATGGGGGCATCAAAGAAATGTATTTTCTTCCATCTGTAATCTAATTGCACACGTGTATCCTGAGACTCCCTCCCATTGGTATACATATGGAAATGCTTAGCTTTACAAATGACAATCCTTTTCTTGAAATCATGAGGCAAAACTGAATACGGCTCCTTGCTACTGGATGAATCACTATCTTCTTGTTAACAAAGTACTGCATTTAAAGATGAATGAACTGGGATGCCCACGTAAGAAAAAATATTTACATGAGTTAGTGCCATTTTCTTGATGTAGGTAGTTCAGCTCTTAGCATTTTTCGTGCCTAATACCACTATTTTGCATTTGTATAGGTTAACAGGGGCGGCTCCTCCGCAATGGCAGAGGAGCATCGCCCCACTGGCTCAGAGTGTTCTATCATCTTTTTATTTTTCATCTACTGGCTGAGCCAGCGTGCACAGAGAGGGGTGGGCCGGTGCCATGGAAGGGGGGAGTAGAACTGGTTTATGCACTTCTAAGTGCGCATGTGTGTTTGGCCAGCCGTCTAAGGCCAGCCAAACACACATGCACACTTAGGTTTCTCCAACCTGGCTGTATTAAACAGCTGGGCTGGTGAAATAGCACAGACTCCTTTGCCTAAGTGGAGTGTCAAATGAGCCTGCACAGGCCAATCCACACACTGCTCTCGTAGGATAAGAGAAGTGTGGGATTGCACAGGGAGTCTGTGATGCTAACCCAGTGCCTGCAGGGACAAGGAACAACACCGAGGTGCGACATGACGCGACACGGGAGGCAGCCTGCTACTTCAGGTAAAGATCCTTTTTTAATTATTATGAATCCCCCTGCGCTCCACTTCTCACACTCCCCCTCATGGTCCCTCCACCCGCCCTACCACTTTTTGTTTCTGGCGGCTGCCACTGTAGGTTAAAAAATGAGTAATAAATTGTCCATGAAGATAACATAACATTTTATAATTTGCCAAAGAACATTTGCTGTTTTAGAGTTACATCGTCTGCCTATAACAGACCCTTTGTTTTCTGTCAAATTTTGAAGTTTCCTAGACTCCTTCCCTCAATGTCACCTCCAGAGATTTAAACATTTACAGTATAAGGTAGCAAAGTACACAAAGGTGGTATGTTGATAGCAGGCCGTTACTCCACTCAACTCGTTGGATCCGCTTTGGCCAACAAAGAGCATCTATTTGCATAAACATAGTATTGTAAGTGCATATTTTGCTGTGGAGTAACAGCTTCCTAAATTACTTTGGTGCCATTTGAAAAATCTTCACAAAACTTTAAAACAAAAAGTTCATCCACCTCATCACCCTTCTTGAAAGTTGAGGGATAGGCTAAGATAAAGGGGTGGTCCCAAAACACAAATTCTCCATGCAATTTTCATAGGAAATTTTGAACTGCTCTTGTGACTAAGCAGCTGAACAGAATTACACCAAATTTGGCAGAAAGCTTGATCTATACTCAGAAAGCATGCTTGTTGTGACTTGGTGTAAATCCATTCAGTAGTTTTTTAGAAATTAAGGTTCAAAATCTTTAGCTAGCTGGATGGTTGGGTTTGCAGAACACTCAAGGGATTGTTGCAGTCATGTAAAATCTAAAAATAATTTTTGTTGAAATAGCTATTTTCCAACTGGCCATCTTGTGGGAGTGGTGCTCGAATGAGAGGGCACACTCTCATTGTCTGGCCGCAACAAAAACTGAAATTTTGTTGCTGTCATTACAGTGCTTGGGGACTATTTATGCCCTGAAAATTAAATATGTTTAAGGCATAAGGGGCAGGGTATGGAGACCCTGACCCATAGCCCTAGAGACGGTATCTCAGATGGATACTCCATGGTGTCAAATAAATAAAAAAAATCTTTCTGGTCCCCCGATCCCACAAGACTCTCGCTGGAGAGAGTGTGGCTCCATGTGCTCTTATGAGAGTCTTGTGAGAGCACAGGAGACCAAAACTGGCGTCCACGAGACTCCAGCAGAATCAAAGGCTAGTGGGGCTCGGCCGCTAGTTGTGGATTGGGTATGGCAGTAATATCTTCCTTTATGTTAAACAAGCCTCAGAAATTCAGTGAAAAAAACTAAGTTTAAAGTGATGTTACAGTAAGATGTAAATGTTAGTTCAATAATACCATTCTAAACTCTAAAAGACACTGAATTTCCCCAGGTACAGTTAAGTGAAGTAACTATAACTTACACATTATGGTTCTACTTTTTAACCCCCTGCCTGTGGCCAGACCTTGCGTCCAACCACCTCTGGTCACCCACCACCCCACAGCACATGGCCTTCAGCCTTTGGTAGAGTGCGGGGTTGGGTGCTGACCTTCTGCAGGCTGCCAACCCTTGATGGCCTTTAGCCCTTTGCAGTGTGGGGTAGGGCACAAGGCCTGGTCTGTGGCTGGCCAATCACCATGGTCATGAAACACCAACAGAAAATTCACCCAACTTTCTTTTGCCTTTTTTTTGGTCCTATTGTGGTATTGTAATATTGTGGTAATCCTGCTGTAATTTCGTGGTACTCCTTTGAATTTTACACGGGGGAGGGAGGGGCACCACTGAGTACCTCAAGAGTACCACAAGTCTGCACCAAAGCAGAAAAAATAAAACAACTTTTTTTGCAATTTGACCCCAACGGAGGTCCCTCTAAGACCCCCTTAAAAGAGCCAGGGGGTGAGGCTACCCCTACTGTGGCCCCTTTTATATTGTTTTATTTTAATTCTCATAACTCTAGCACTAAGTCCTCGAGTCCTAAACTTGCTACTGCACCATTTCTCTTCATGTTGCACCAGCCAATACAGCACTCTGTCTTGCGGGACTGGTCCCAGTCCCGCTGGACCAGCCAATCCGAAAGCTTCATATGTTGTTTTTTCCCTTGGAACTCCCTCAGTGCTCACTTGGTACTTGCTTGGTACTACCTCAAGAGTGCCATGAGGCCACAGCAATGCAAAAAAAATGTTTTGTACTTTGGCCCCAGTGGGAGTTCCTCTAGGATCTCTCCCCAAGGGCTGGGGGATCAGGACACTCCTACCCTGCCCTTATGTGTTGGTTTACTTTAATATTCAGGACACAGGGACCAAGACCCCAAGTCCTAAAATAGCAACTGCAACATTTTTCTTAATATTGTAGCAAGCCAACGACAGTGCTCGTTTTCTGTGGGACCAGCCAATCAGAATTCTTCCTTTGTTGTTTTTTTCCCTCTGCTCTTCCTCAGTCCTCTCTTGGTAGTCTCTCAGTACTCCCTCAGAAGTACTGCATCACTAGATTTCTATACATTTTGAAGCTTAATTTCACTCAAATGGCTGAGTGGATTTTCATCAAATCACAAATAGCACAATTTCAAGGTAAAGGTCTAGTTTACTGCCAGCTTTGGTGAAATTCCACTCATTCGTTTTAGCTGTAGCGTTGTCTGAAGTTCCAATGAGAATTTGCATAGGAAAAACATGTTTTGGAAACCCCTCCCCTCCCCCCTTTTTCTCAGTCCCCACTTGACAGATCACCCTGCAACTTTCCAGGAAGAAGCTTGAGTTAGACAGCCATTTTTTTGGGAAAACTTTGTGAAGATTCACCAAACGGAATCAAGACATTAGCAAAATAATAAAATCTATTCCTTTGGAAACTATATAAAATCTAGATTGGCATTTAAAACAAATCAGGTAACAGGTTATTCCGGTCCTTCAGCCCTGCACTGGCTCAAACCCTTTAACCCAAGTAAACTAATTGTCTTACAAGAAACAAAACATCAAACCAGTGCAGCATTCCATATGAAACATATTACTACATTATTCTTATATGTGCATTCTGTTATTACATATGTTTTATATTACATTTTATTTGTCCAACAATTTATTATAATTCATCATTAGACGAACATTTAAAAACATCCACATGAAAAGGAATCTTCATTCAGTTAATGGAAAATCCTACATTGACCTCTACAGTTCATCTTGAAGATTTTAAATGTATATCTGTTTGTTTATGGTATCAGTCTGTATAGTCCCTTTAGCATAAGTTCACAATCAGTTACTATCGCTTCTTGAACACTTTCCTGAGGTGGACTGAATAATAAGCTGTGTCACAACTCAAATCTTGCTCATTGAATTGAAAACAGTTCCAAACTGAAGAGCCAATTCCACAGAAGAAATACATTTCAGATGTATGTGACAGAACCAATAAGTTCTGAATAAAACAGCGATTTTTTTTAAGTGGAGCCAACACATGTTCTGCACATGCTGCAGCTCCCTCAGGGCTTGCATAAAATTTTAATATTGCAAACATAACTGCTGGCGGCCTCAACCTGACCCAGTTAGTCACCTTCTCTACTCATAGAGCTGGCCATATATTGGACGTATTTTTAACATCGTCAGTTTTCAAATTGATGCCCCCATGCGTCTGATATGGAGGGATCATTTTCTTGTCCCGTTCATTTTTTATGACGTGGCCAACCAGCCAGAGATAAGTAAAACATCTGAAAAGAGGAGGAATTGGTGAAATGTTACGAACGAGTACTTTGTGCCCTTCCATCAATCTACTTTGCCATCCTTTACAGGCAATCCTGACAGTGATTCGATCCTTTTCAATCTATGGATCGCTAATGCGCTAGACTTGCTCGCTCCTTTAAAAGCAGTAACGGCTAATAGATCTAAGCCATCCACCCCCTGGTTTTCCGCCAAGCTTAGAGCAGAGAAAAGCTTCTGTAATAGGTTGGAGCGCAGCTGGAGAAGGTCTTATGACCTTATAGCAAAACGCACATATAAGGCTGCCCTTGAATTTTTTTTCAAACTTACGTGACAAACGATGAAAAACATTTCTCTTTGTGCATCAAGAATGCTGTTAACTCATCTAAAGAAATTTTTAATATTGTAAAATCTTTTACCACACTGGAAGTGACTAAAGGTGCTTTTCATCCATCTCCTGCTCTATGCACTAGCATCTCTGATTTATTTGACGAGAAAATTCTAAAACTATATACAACGTTTTCACCAGAAGTTTACATAATTGGATTTGTACCCTCGTCCGTGTTATATCTTGCTAATGTTGATGCAATGCCAGTCTACCACCAGTGGAATGTTCATGTGATGATGCAGTCAGAATGTTGGGAATCTCCAGTGAGTAATGTCAGTTGACTGGGGCTGAGCTGCCTGCTGGCTGCTCCTGGTGGGGTCTTTATCTGATCTAGACTTGGTCTTTATTTCGTCTTAATTTAATCTACCTGTGATCTTGTACCATCTTCAATAAACCTACTTAAATCATCTCTACTGAATTGACTTGATTACTACATTATTTTGGCGACGATTTTAAACTTAAAGAACCTACTTCTGTCACCTCAAGCATCTTCAACTTCAAGCATCTTCAAAAATATATCAACCTCCAGCAACTCAACTCAAGTACTCTCGACTGGCATCTTGACCCCACCAGTGACCTCCCATCGGTCGCCCACTACCTGTCTGCCAGTTGTTCCTGTGATGAAATGCGTCTGGGAGTTCTACTTCTGCAGCTGCCCATTCAGTCTTGTGCGTCTACTCTTCAGAGCTATTGCTACACGTCTGTACCTACAGCGTCGGTTCAGTTGCAGCCCTTGCCTGACACTTTACTACGTTTTTTTTTCTGTGCTGTGCCTTCAGGGGGTAAGCCAACCTACATCTACACTCTACATCAAAGTGTCAGCTCAAGTCTTTAACCAGCTCCTGTTTCTGCTGGTTCTTCCCACAGCATCTCAAGCTTCTGTCTCAAATGCTGCTTAAGAATATCTACATACTATATTATTTAACTGCCTTCTGAGGGGTGAGCTGTCTGCACACTAAATGTGTTTTTAAGCAAGCCTGCAAAGTCTCAAGTTCTTCGTAAAGTTTAATTTATCAATAGATGATTTTCGAGTGAGCAACCAGACCAAACGTTCGCTTTGACACTCTCTGAGAGCCTCTTCAGCTACAGTTCCCACCAAGACGTAGTCGGCCTGATCACCCGGCTATTTCTCTTCTTTGGACTTCAATGGAACACTTGGCCTTTCATGTAACGATAGCGTTTGTTGAAGGGCAGTCTGTTTTCACTTTGGATCTGGCCGTGCATTTCTTTACGTGAGTACTGGTACTTTGTGTTAGTATATGCGCATATGTGAGGGGAAGAACTGTTCGTTTTTCGTGTTTCTACTTTATTATTTATTTAAAGTTCTGAGGTGCATCTCCGCTACTAACGGCACTTCAACCTTCAAATTCAAAATACAAGCACGCTCTCCTCACCTTCTAATGTCGCGTGCAAGCAGTGCGTCTTCCTTTCCTCAGTTCTTTGTGACGCTCATCATTCTGTTTCCTGGTCTGCTGTCGACTCACGCCCGCATGCTCCAACGTGCCTGTAGCCACCCGGCATTGCGTCAAAGATACGTACCTCCATCTTGGAAATGGCGTGAAAAAGCATTCAAGCTACCTTTAATGCATCACGATCTTCATTCCTTTCCGGTATTTTGCCAACCACGTTTTTTTTATATACATGAACTTTATTGCACATTTCACTGCCATTCTGATCACGCATCAATAACGTGGAAATGCTGGCAACTACGGAAGTCTGTTTTCCACCAAAAGGGAAGGGACGCTCTGCAGTTAAGACTTTCGTGACGCTCTTCTTTTAAGACTCTTGTTGGACTGAGGTACTAGTTTTCTTAAAACAGTTGGGAGTAGTTTATCTACGTTATGAGCACAGTGGCTACATTCATCAACCTCTGTACCTGTGAGTTTGGATTAACAATGTGACTGGTTTTTTTTTAAGACGTGGCATTGGAGGTGTCATTTTATTTTGACAATTTCAAAGGTTACGTGCTTTATTCACACTTTTGCTGCCATCTAGTGTTTATTTAAAAAAGCATTCATTATTTATATGCCAATTTCAATGGCAATTTCAAACTTTTATTTATTACAGTTTTACATCGTTTCAACCTCCTGTATTGTAGTTGATTCTACATTTTCTAAAACTGCTAAGTAACTTTTAAAATAATGCGACTTGTCAAGCATTATAACCAGTCAGGTTGTTTATTTTTTTTTTGTCTTATTTGAGCGGTGCAGACCAGTGCATATTGTCTATATCCTCAACATGTTTTCTGGCAGGTGTTTTTATCTCTTCATTTCTGTGCACGGGTTCTAGTCCCATCTGTGCACAACTCTTTTCGACCTCCCTCCTGGGAGCTATGCATGGGTGTAGCCCCTTTGCATTAAGTATATGGGTTCCTACCCATACTTTCACATTCTAGTTTACCCTTCACAGGGTGTACTTTATGGGCATTAGTCCCATCTGTTTGTTGCACGTTTATACAATTTTTCACTGGTGCACTATTTTGTTTCCCTCTCACAGAGGATCCATGCAAAGGTTACAGTCCTATTGCATAAGTGTGGGTTCCCACTCTAACACTGTCAATTCTTCCTTTTTATAGGGATTTCATGCAAAGGTTACAGTCCTTTTGCATTACCGGTTGCATCACTATAGTGCACGGTGTGGCTTTTCCACACAAAGTTTGTTTTTACTCTTATATGTGTGTGGGGAGTTTTCCCAGTTTGGTGCACTGGTCATCTCTTTCCCAAGAGATCAGTCGTGGGTTCTCACCCATGCAATTTAGTTCACATACTTAGCTTAGGTTTATACCTTATTTCAATGTTTTCCATATTTTCATTGCTAGGTATGTTCTGTTGATATTATATTTTTATTGCTGTTTTTGCACTGTTATCTTTGCGTTGCAATTTTGTCATTGCTTTAAGATAGTGGTGTTTAGATGGGGAATTACCATTATTCTTTTTCCTCATTTTTTCTGGTTTCTTTCTTCTTTTCTGTTTCCTTCTGAGGTCTTCTTCTCGTGTCTCTTGTGGATTCTGGGTGTTCTTTCGTGTTATCTTCCTCTGCGTGTGTCGCTATCTGTTGCTCTGTGTTTTTTTCGATTTACTATTTTCAGCCTCCATTTCATTCCTGTTCTGGCCAGTGGGTATGTTTTGGGGCAGTCTGTTGCCTTTTCTTTTATCCTTTTCTCTTACGTTGTTTTTTTTTCTTCTTCGCTGTTGTGTAAGAAGGGAGGATGGTTTCTATGTTTTATTCTTCTCTGTGTCTTAATTTTTCTCTCTGTTTGCTTTTCTCTATGGTTGTTCTCACACTGCTTTTCTTATGATCGTTGTTCTCCTTGTTTTTGTATAATCGCTTTGCTTTCACTTTCTCAGATTTTCTCTTATGTTTCTAGTTTTCTGTTTTTCGGTAAAGAAAGGGAGATATGTTATATCTTGCTAATGTTGATGCAATGCCAGTCTACCACCAGTGGAATGTTCATGTGATGATGCAGTCAGAATGTTGGGAATCTCCAGTGAGTAATGTCAGTTGACTGGGGCTGAGCTGCCTGCTGGCTGCTCCTGGTGGGGTCTTTATCTGATCTAGACTTGGTCTTTATTTCATCTTAATTTAATCTACCTGTGATCTTGTACCATCTTCAATAAACCTACTTAAATCATCTCTACTGAATTGACTTGATTACGATAGCCCAGTAGTTGCTTTATCGGAATTCTGCCTAATTCCGGAAAAGGACTTACTTGAAGAGCTATTGAAATGTAATTCTGATTTCCCAGATGATCCCTGTCATCCTCAATTTCTTAAACTGGCTGCCCTCAGTGTAAATCCTATTCTCAACAGGATTTGGAACCCTCTATAAAATCTGGCATTTTTCCTGCTTTATGGAAACAGGAGTTCCTATTGCCGCTGCTAGAGAAGCCCAATGTGTACCTTGGGGTGCTTAGCAATTTTAGACTAATCTCATTGCTACCTGCACCTGCGAAAATCTTTGAAAAGCTGGTTTATCGCCATCTGTCTTCCTTTGTAGAAGCTAATGGCTTGCTTCATGACACTCAATCTGACTTCCATGGAGGTTATAGCACGGAGACAGCTTTACTGGAAGTGTCTGAAACTATTAGAGAGTCTCTGGATGCCGGTGCCTGCGCCATGGTAGTGGTGCTCGATCTATTGGCAGCATTTGACACGGTAGCACAGTCTACCATGTTGAATAGACTAAGCCATTTTGGCTTTCAGGGCACAAAGCTTTCTTGGATACAATCTTTTTTAGAAGATCGATCTCAATGGGTCTTCTTTTGTCCATTTTCATCTTCGCCCAAACCTTTGGTTTGTGGTGTGTCACAGAATTCTGCTCTCAGTCCGCTTCTTTTCAACCTGTACTTGGCCCCTTTAACCACCCTTATTGAGACCTGGGGAGTAAAGGTTGTCTTGTATGTGGATGATACGCAGCTTGAGTTTTCATTTAGAGAACATTCAAAATGAGCTTTTCTCAATTTCAGAGTGTTTAAAAGATATTTCAAAATGAATGGACAGCAACTTTTTGAAACTAAACGCAGACAAAACTGAGGTGCTCTTTTCTGTCAGATGAATTGAATCCCCCACTGACAACGGTTACTTCAGCTAGAAATTAAGTAATTATGTTTGATTCCACCTTTCCTTTGATTCCCAAATTTTGCAGATTTCCTCTTCCTGCTTTTTGAAGCAGAGATCTGTCAGAAAGCTATTGCGTTTTCTTCCAGAGGCGACCTGAAAGATAATAATCCATCCGTTCGTGACCGCATTTGGATTACGCCAACAGATTATATCTAGGTCTGCCAGCTTTCATGATCCATAGACTCCAAATGATACAGAATGCAGTGGCCAGGCTGATTCCATGGGTCCCCTTTCGTCATCACATCTCCACTCATTTGAAGCAGCTCTATTGGCTTCTGGTTGCTAAGAGAGTTGAGTTCAAAGCCCGGGCATTTCCATTCAGAGCCATTAGGGGTAGAGGTCCACATTATCTTAGGAAGCGGCTTAGCCTGTACCATCAGGAAAGAGCCGTGACTACTGCACCTCCCGAGGTTAGCTAAAGTTCGTCGAGGCAGCAGGTCTTTCTCGGTACGGAACGCCAAGCTTTGGAACGCCCTGCCCATTTATGTTCTCATGGCCGAGTCTGAACACTGGTTCAGGAAGTTTTAAAAACCTGGGGGCATATCAGCAAGGGCCGGCGATAATTATTGCTCAGCGCTCTTAGCGTGAGGATAATTATCGCCGGCCAACTCTGAATTTTATCGCGGAGATAGCGTGCTATTAGCAACGCTTCTCTCCAAAGCGATAAAATTCAGAGCGCTAACAGCCAAAAGTGAGATTATCGCTGGAAATCCAGCGATAATCAAACAACTTTTGGTGATAGCTTGCTGATAGAGCCTCACATACTTAGCCATGATAACCACCTTCCATTGGATATCATGGCTAATTCAGTTTCAAAGCAGGCGTAAGGAAAGTAGCGATAACATAAGTTATCGCTACTTTTCTTGTCGCTATGCTGCTTTGAGTGAGGCTTGATAATGGGAGAAATGTCGCTTAGCGACATTTATCCCGTTCTCCTGGGGAGGAACGCCCACTTTGCATCTCATTAGAGATGTAAAGATGGGCGTTGAGGGAAATGGCGATCATGCAAGGTATCACGCGAGAGCGTGACCTTCCTGATAAGGCGATAAAATTATCGCTGCTTTTCGTCCGAAAACGGACGCAAAAGTGGCGATAATTTTTTATCGCCTGCTTGATGATATGCCCCTTAGCTCTTCCATCAAGTTTAGATAGTAATGGCCGATCCTGTTTTTCAGTCTTGCTTTGAGCACCGGGACGCCTCTGTTGAGGTAGCCGCGCGCTGTACAAATGACTTTGATTGATTGATAAGGATGTATGACATTACAACGCGTGTCATTACAACGCGTGCAGTTACATCGCATGCGTTACAACGCATGCGATGTTACAACGCTTTGCCATTACAACGCAAGTCTTTACATCGACTTGCACTAGATGGCGTGCTAACATTAGAAAAGTGTAATTTACTATTCCAACTCCAGTCCACGTAACAGTAGGGAAGGTGTTGGGATAGTAAACTACACTATTTGTAATGTTAGCACGCCATCTAGCGCAAGTCAATGTAAAGACTTGCGTTGTAATGGCATTGCGTTTTAACATCGCATGCGTTGTAACGCATGCGATGTAAAAGCTACGCGTGGTAAAAACCGCGTTGTAATGGCTGTTCCCCGATTGATAAATATGGTCACTGTTGAAATTCTTGCTTTTATTTCCTTACAAATGTAGAACTACATGCCTCTCATCATCGAAATGATCATATTGAAAATTGTCAAAATATATATAGTGAGAGGTTCCTTAGCTTCACTAGAGTTACCAATGCCTCCTCTGGTGCATTTTTATTTATTTACGTCCCTGTAGTGCGAGACGTCTGCAACCTTTCAGTGGGCTAAAACTGGTGAAGAAGGCCTTTGTGTCCCTTCCTGCATTGTTTACAAACAACTTATGGTTACAAATCTATATATGTATAAATGAGCACACAGTTAAGGCAAAGGATATAAAGCTTGTGGTAAAAGCCGTAATTATAGAATAATCACTTTCATCAAAGCAGAATTCATGCTTTGCAGACATGATCTAACCGCATGGTTAGTTAGTAAGCGAGGGTTTATATTTCCCATTTAAATCTTTTGCTTTTGCTGACACAATTTCTTTTCTATAGAGAACATGCTCAGTGGAGCAGGTAGCGTTCAGAGAATGGAAATACATTTAAACCACCAATCCTCGGCAATAAATATGCTGATTCCAGTTGTTATCTACAATAGTGGAGAAGCCTTTCAGTGAAAATGTTTAATTTACATGTTTTTACTTCTTATACTCCTCTTCTTTTTTGGTGGTCTGTGTTCTGAAGGAACTGTTGGACTTTAAGAAGTAGTTTCAAGTATTTTCATTTGCTGCCCGTGAAAGACTATTAAGACTTAGTAAATGACCCTACCTGACTCCTTTAATTTCTGTGAAGCCGCATTTTGTTTCCAAACAGCAAATATTGTCAAACGAATACTGTGAAGAAGCAGACAGTCCCGGGAGGATGATGCAGGAAAATCAGCCATTTGAAAAGCCAGCAATCCCACTTCCCACACCAGAGGTCTTCTTAGATATTACCAACTTGAGCCTTTTGCATATTTGAATGTAGCAGTACAACATATATACATTCAAATCTAAAAACACATCTTTACTAGAAATAAAGATATGTGCCGTTTAGCATCCATAACCACTCTCTCTCAGATGCATTTAATTAATTTTATAGCGCCACCCATACCATTGTAGAGTGTCAGAGCACATTACATAACACACATATTACACAGAGACAAAGTGTGTAAATCAGGGTATAGGAAATGTTCCATAAGACAGAGGACTACAAGGTGTAGGAGTTACATGCCATCCATACTAGTAGGCAGCATAGTTTAATAGTGCTTGGTCTGGAGAAACACAAACTCAGAATTGAAAACATAGCACCATGGCTGGGGGTTCTCTTTAATAATAAGAATTGATTTCTACCCAAATTAAGCCTTTTTTCAACATTATGATAATAAAAAACTGGAGAAAAAAATCGTAGTGCTCTAATCTATACCTTGCAGTTTGCATGCATCTCTTTAATGACAATTAATAGCTCACTGTTCTATATTAGGATTTTACATATAAACTGCAAGTAACAAAATGATCTCTCTGACAAAAGCAGTAACCCACTGACATATTTACATTATATACAATTTGTGATCTGCATGGTGCACATTTTTTGCAGCACGCATATTAACCCTCTGAGTTACTTTACGATGAGTCAAAACTTCCATTAGACAAAAACACGGCAGCAAGTGCTTTTAAAACCATGATGTGCTTGCAAAAATGGTGTCCCCACCCGAAGTCAGCGCGCGGTGCAGTGGCACTGTTTGCACCACCCTAGAGCTGGCCCTGATATCAAGGATGACGTGATATTCACTAATGATGAAAAGCATTGCCATGATTGAGTGTGAGATGGACTGCGATGGCGAAAGGGCAGTGGCCTGAAACTAGATTGTAACAAATGCAAGTTCATTAAACACAGTTCAGGATTTTTTAAGTGCATAGTAGCCGATTCTTGCTATGTTGGGCTGGGAATTCTGCATCCACAGGAGGATGAGCAACTGCACCTATTCCCTAAAATCTACCCAGTCTAGCCATAACTGGACAGGGGAAAGAAGAACGAAAAGCGAAGTCTGACTTGTTGGTGTGTGGTCCCTTCCATCTTTACGCATATAGTCAGTGAGCACAAGCTTTCAAGGAAGGTGCAACACAGCACCCACCAGCTTGCAGTGAGAAATACTACCAGTGATAGCAACCCATATGACTATCTGTCTTGACACTGCTATCTGCTACAGCATTGGAGTGCCATAAGGCACATACAACTGATGGATATGTTTAGTGGTGGAGCATGCACACTACAAGGGTCATGAAGCTGTCAGCCAGATTACATTCCACCCGGACAGACCACTGTCCACAGACAGTCCTAAGAGCATAGAATTCAGCAAGCAGAATAATCTAATGAAGAACACTTACACTAACCTCAGGAGATTGAAGAAAATTGGCAGGAGATCATTGACACCCTCCATGAGGTGGTAGTAAAGGGTAAAAGAGCAATATCTTTTCCAAAATCAGCATTGTAAAGCCAGGCTTCTGGCCTGAATAACACTCTGGCTAACATATGAAGATCATTTAGGTGGGGCGAAAACCAGGGACTGAATTTTGGAAAACATATGGTTTCTGGGTTAAACTAGATATTCTAGGAGCTGTGGATTGACTTGCTCATACAATATGGAACCCATCTAAAGCAACATCCGCAACTGTCAACCAAACTGTTTAGGTTACCTACCATCTCAATGACTAGGTACCCTCTTGACTCACTGGTGAAAATGGTGGGTCTTATTTACAAGAAAGTAATGCCGCGCAGTGCCGCAAGCCATTTGGCCGGTGCTGTGCTGCGTTACTTTCAGAGTACAGGGATGCGTCATATTTACAAAAATATGACGCATCCCTGTGCTCTCCCTGCGCTGGCACACAATTGGCTGCCATGCACCAATGCAGGCACCCTTGCACTGTGGTGCAAGGCTACCTGCGTTGCGGGGATGATTATTTTTGTGCAGGAAGGAACACCTTCCTGCACAAAAATAATCATGAGAGAAAGAAGAAAAAACGAGAAGAAACATAGGTATTTCTCCTCATTGTGCCTTCTTACGCCTACCCTGGGGAGGCATAGGATTCTGACGCACTCCCAGATTTACGAAACCGCGCAAATCTGGGAATGCGGCAGAGTCCATGGGTGTTGCATGGTAACAGGAGACATCCATTACAACGCGGGCATTGCATCGCAATGCCTTTATATCGCAGTCATTACAACGCAAGTCGTTACAACGATGGCGCTCAAACCTAAGGAACAGTATGATTTACTATTCCAACACCTTCCCTACTGTACGTAGACTGGAGTTGGAATAGGAAATCATACTATTCCAAAGTCCAGAGCCCTCCAGCGGAAGTCATTGTAACGACTTGCGTTGTAACGAACGCAATGTAAAATACTGCGTTGTGAATGTGTGCGATGTAACATCATACATTCCATGGGAACACCCTCTGCAACACCATGGCACACCCCTTTCTCCCAAAGTGCTGAGTGAAAAGAAGACGTATTTACAAGGACCGGAAAAGCCACACAGGGTGGCTTTACGTGTCCTTGTAAATATGGAGACCCAAATTGCACCGCTGATGCGTCACAAATAGTGACTCACTGGCAGCGCAAGGGGCTTGTAAATATGCCCTTGTGTTTTTGGGAGGAATTCTATGAATTTCAAAATTTACCCCAATCCTATTTCAGACAAAGGGCTGATGGATATGCAGTTGGAAAAGCTTTTGTAACCAAGCTGGATAAAAATGGATTTCCATTTATAAGCAAGCAGAAGCTAGCCCGTGGCCCAGTATTTTGTGCTTTGTTCATTGGTCAGGTCATTGAGGACCTAAAGTGCAGTCACCCAGGGCAGTTTAGAGACACACAACATGACTGCCCATATTATGATTTCCTACACAAGATCTTCAGCAAATTCAGCTGTTCTTGACCTGTTTAACAAGGATATTTACTAAACTGTTCTACGGTTCCTACGAATTAAGTAGGACTGTGTATCTGGACAACACAGAGGCTGTTCATATAATAAAAGCATTGTTCCAATCGCACTGCCTCAAAGGTGCAGACCTGATGAGATGGTGTGTCTGGAGTTTTAGAGAAGTCTCTAACTGGATAACGTAAATGTAAGGGCATCGCATTCTGTGTTCCTACCCTTGTACAGAGTATGTGAATAAGATAATAATGCTTACTAAGAAATAAACTGCATGTCAAATTATTTCTAAGTATATTAATATGTAAATGTAAATCATGTAAAAAGTCACCATTAAAAAAAAGTCATGTTAAAACGTAAAACTAAAATGGAGACTGAGCGTAGGACCTTTTATTCCACACAAAAACAAGCATTAAAAATGCAACAGGTCTCGTCTTTATTAAAGTTAAAGCAATTCTGTTTGTATTTATTCTGTTTTTTAGTGTTGCTTCTATTAGTGTTTTTCATACTTTCACGTCCATAACATGCATATGTTTATATGTATATTTATGCATGCATTAATATTTGTATTAATATAGATATGCAGATGTGTGTGTATATATATATATATATATATATATATATATATATATATATATATATGTTTCTAAATGTATGTATATATACATATACACATACATATTTCTAAATGCATACACATATATATTATCTACTGGCGGTCGCCAGTAGATAGTTATAGTTAGGACCGTGTTTCCATAGGAAATCTGAAAATTCTATTTTGAATAACTTTGGCGCCGGTTGACGAATCCTCGCTAATTTTTCAAAATAGGTGGGGCGCTCCGCTCCGCTCCGCTCCTACCCTGAAAGTCTTGGGGTGATTAGTCAAGTGGGGGCCGAGAAAAAAGGGGGGTCCCAAAACGCGTTTTCCCCATGCATTTTTCCATAGGGACCTTTAGTCCAAGGTACAGCCCGAACGGCTGAACAGAATTACTTGAAATTTGGCAGAGAGGTAGTCCTCAGGTCAGGAATGTGCCTTTTGAATATCTGGAGTCAATCTGTTCTGTAGTTCCTGAGAATATTTCAGTTAAAAGTACATATATATATCTATAAGCGCGCACCGTGCACGTACGGTAAGCTTACCGTACGCGCACGCTGTCGTGCGCGAGCGTAATTCTGATTGGTGGTTACATGACAGTAAACATTCCAGTCGGTCGAAATCAGGAAGTGTCGGCCGCCATTTTGTGTGTCTCACACTAAAAAACAAAGGTGGAGAACGTGAAAAGGGGGCAATGTAGAGAGTTGCAGACCACCTAGCCTTTGTCAGGGGGTCCAAAAAGGACTCAGAAGTGTGAAAAATACATTATTATTTTTTTTTTTTTTAAATCGCGGGGTGCGCGTACGGTAAGCGTACGGCGGAAAAAAAAAATAGAAATAAAAATCAAAATGAAATGTTTGGATGTTGGTTGGCTCTAAAAAGAGCCGTTGTGTTCATGGAGTGTTTTTTGTACCTATAAGTAAGTACCGATGCAGAGTCTAAAGTTCAAGAGGAAAACTCTGTTCCCTTCATCATTGAAATGTACACCGTCTCCTCTATAAATGTCTTGCATGTTGTAACGCAAGTTGTTGTGGTATATAGAACCCATACCATAGTCTCTGAGGAAAGCAGAAACAGACTTATTGGCGTGCTTTTTTGCTTTGTCAATCTGCGGACAAAATTGGTTGGACCAGTTCCACTTTTGCCTTTGGCATATATTAGAATATACAAAGGCAGTTTATGGAAAGAGTGACATCAATTGCACAAAGGTGTCCTTAATAAGCATTTCCAGACCTACCCCAGTTAAAGTGCCTAGGTCATTTCCACCACAGTGCACAATAATAAGGTTAGGCTGTGGGAGATGTAGAAAGGTTTTCACCAAAGGCATTAATTGGTGCCACTTTAACCCTCTCTGACCAATCCATTTAATGTCTACATTTGGCAAAGCAAGGTCTTTCACAATACCTCTTTTTTCTGCAAACTTTTCACTCCAGAAGACATAGCTGTGACCTACAATCCACACTGTGAACATCTTTCAAGGAGATCTGGATGCACTCAGAAGGTGTCTTTCAGTAGAATGGCAATATGAAAAGAAAGTTAGATGTAAAATGGAGGGTAACATACTTTTTTTTTTTTTAAAAGAACTGATTGGCTGATTCAAACCATTTTACAGTTAAAACTAGGCTGTATGTTTAGATTTTTAAAAGCATGTTTTGTATTGGTTCAGAAATATGTGTTCACACAGAACATTACTTTGGATTTGCTGTTAGGTTTGAAAAGTCAAGCACTCTTGCTCTTTGGATTAGAAACATTGTGTGCTGAAATTCTGACCTCTCTGCTCACACCAGTGTTCCATGACCTGTTGCTATGGTAGCAGGCAGAAGTCATGTTGGGGGAAGGGATCATTTGGAAAGGGATGAAATTTGCAACCAATAGAAATGTGTGTTTCCATTTGAAAAAATTGTGGGAAGGACTGTGATTTGGAGTTAACATGTATATGTGTGGAAAAAGAGAGGGAAACATTGCCATTAACTGGTTCTGGTGAGAGGAGAGAGGTGTACAGCTCAGAGATTCTGGCTCTGATAATCTGCTGTTTGAGTGCCACATTTATTTCTGAACTAACTACTTTTAAAGGTGAGTTATGAATTTGAGAGGGAATGTATGTGGAGCATTTTGATATAAATAATAGAAATGTGATTCTTCTTTTAAAGTTGTTTTTCACATTTTGTGTTTTGGGAGATATTTAACTGTCTTGAAGTTGTGAGATATTATTGAGTATGTCTTCACCATAAGTTAAGGTGTACTGGTATCACCCAGAAATAATGTTTTCTGCCTAGAATTACACCATGAGTCTGTGTGCACACAGGAATTGTTATCAGAGATTCAATTCGTGTTGCTCTTGCTCTGTTAGCCTTGCACTCGCAGGAAAGGGGCAGTTTGTTTTCTTAAAGTGTGATGGTTAGCATTCAGCAGAAATCACTTTCTCACAAATGAGAGGCAAATGCAAACACATTTGAAAATAGCATGGTACATTTTCCTACCACTTTAAAAGTTGTGTTTTACATTTTATGTTAAGGAAGATATTTAAGTGCCTTGAACATGTTAGATATTATGGAGTATGTCTTCACCATAAGTTAAGGTGTACTGGTATCACCCAGGAATACTGTTTTCTGCCTAGAATCACACCATGAGACAGTGTGCACACAGGAATTGTTATTAGAGATTTAATTCGTGTTGCTCTTGCTCTGTTAGCCTTGCACTCGCAGGAAAGGGGCAGCTTGTTTTTTGGAACAGTGATGGTTTGTATTCAGCATAAAAAAGCTGTTTGGGCATGTGCTATTTTCTGTTTCTGAAAAATAAAACACATTTGACATCAACATGTAGGTTGTACATGTTCAGAAGTCAAATTAACCCTTACCACACATGTAGTGTTACATACATGTCTCCAATGTTTATGCAGTTGCGCAAGGATCAATGCAGATCTCTTTTGCACTTGATAGTAGACAGTCTCCAGAAGCACACTCTTAGCAGAGAGCAAGCTGTTTCTCATGTACAGTGAAGCTTACTATTCAGCGCTGTGTGGTGTTTCAGATAGCAGTGAGTAACGCTAATACATTGAACCTCACCAAGGCTCATTTCCTTTGCTAGAGTGTAGTACGTCATTCAGGTTGCACATGTTCATGGTCTCAAAAAGCAGTTTGGCCATGTGCTGTTTTCTGTTTCTGAAAAATATAATGAAAATGTGTCAGACTGTTACAGTAATTATGACTTGCTCTACCACAGTCGTAAGTGTGCTTTCAAATTGCAAATCAAATTTCGTTTTCTGCCTAGAATCACACCATGAGTCTGTGCGCACACAGGAATTGTTGTCAGAGATTCAATTCGTGTTACTCTGGTTCTTTTAGAATTGCATTCGTGGGAAAGGGGCAGCTTGTTTTATTGAATTGTGATGGCTAGCATTGAGCCCAAAATAATATGTCACAAATGAGAGGGCAATGCAAACACATTTGACATCAACATGGTAGATTTTCCTTACACTCCTGCAATGGGTCATGTAGTTTGTACATGTTCAGAAGTCAAATTAACCCTTACCACACATGTAGTGTTACATACATGTCTCCAATGTTTATGCAGTTGCGCAAGGATCAATGCAGATCTCTTTTGCACTTGACAGTAGACAGTCTCCAGAAGCACACTCTTAGCAGAGAGCAAGCTGTTTCTCATGTACAGTGAAGCTTACTATTCAGTGCTGTGTGGTGTTTCAGATAGCAGTGAGTAACGCTAATACATTGAACCTCACCAAGGCTCATTTCCTTTGCTAGAGTGTAGTACGTCATTCAGGTTGCACATGTTCATGGTCTCAAAAAGCAGTTTGGGCATGTGCTCTTTTCTGTTTCTGAAAAAAAATAATGAAAATATGTCAGACTGTTTGAGTAATTATCACTTGCTCTACCACAGTAGTAAGTGTGCTTTCAAATTGCAAATCAAATTTTGTTTTCTGCCTAGAATCACACCATGAGTCTGTGCGCACACAGGAATTGTTGTCAGAGATCAAATTTGTGGTACTCTGGTTCTTTTAGAATTGCATTCGTAGGAAAAGGGAAGCTTTAATTCGTGTTGGTTTTATTGTGTTTTTCACTTGTAGGAAAGGGGGAGATAGTATTATAAGAATTGAAAAGCACAAAAAAAATATAGTAATAAAGGTAAATTACATAAAGGTATTTTTATTTTAGTTTCTTTCAGGTATTGCTGAACAACAGTGAAATAAGTTAAAGATGCCTATAAAATCAAGGAAGAGAAAAGAACAGAAAAAACATTTATATTTGAAGACAACTGGAGGACCCAAATTAGTTGAAGATCCTCATGTTGGAAAAAAGAAAAAATCTTCTTGTAAGCAAACCAAGGATTTTGTAAAAAATATCTTCAAAAAAAGAACAAATTTGAAAAATGTCCGCACTGCAAATAGAGTTTCAAGTAGAAAAGAACAGGACAAAAGTGAGAAATTAGAAAATGCTAATGTACAATTAGAAGCAATAAAGATTGACTTAAAAAGAAAAATAGAACTTAAAGACATTCGTAGAAAAATGTTTCAGAGAAGAGTGATGTCCAATTTGCTAACGGATGTGAAAAAATATAGGAAGAAAGCGAAATTTTATAAGCGAAAAAAAGACATTGAAGCAATTGTAGCTAAGGCTTTAGATTTAAAAAGAAAACTATTCATTTTAATTTTGAACAGGATCCGTACATTAGATAAAATGGTCAATGTAAAGAAGTCACAAAGCAAAACGAAAAGAGTAGTGAAAAGAAATAACTTTTGTAAAGTGTTTTTAGGAGAAGGGATGCATAGTTCAAGTACTGAACCATTTCTTAATGAAGAGAGTTATCTTCAAAGTAATAGTTTGCTGCATGCAGTTGACACCAGTGGCCGAGCTTATGAAGTGAAAGATGGTTGTATAATGGAAAAGGAGAAAATGGTTCCAAGAAATGAGGAAGAAGTGATAGCTGATGAGGTTATGGGGAGACGTCCTAAAGCCCCAGTGTACACTTGGAATTGTAGTAGTATTTATACTGTACAACAGGAATCTATTGATAAATTACGTGAATTTCTAAGAGAATATAGTAAAAAAAAGTGTTAAACAGAAGATTAAGGTGCTTCAAAGACTAGATCCATGTAGAGTGAGAGAGAATACTGGTTTGCAAGGACATTCTCTGGCTTGTCTTTCTAGGAAAGTTCGCCAAAGTGTTTTTCACCATTTTAGGATGCTGGCGGTTCATCATACTGAAATGAGAAAGTTTGTGAGAAGATTGTATTTTGCTAAAAGTCCAGCACTAAAGTTAAATGAGTTGAATAGGGCTCTGTTCCGTGGATCTGTATCAGATGTAGAGAAGGTTACTGATGAAATTCAGTTTTGTTACTTTGGTCCAGAACAAGAAAGTGCAGATAATGACACAGTAATTGAAGAAAATGTGGAAGACAATGTAGAACCTACTATTAGTAAAAATTTTGAAGATCAAATGATAAAATTTACTATCATCTCTAATGAAAGACCAAATATTACTTGTATATGTTGCCGGAGAAGCCATTATAAAAAAACAAACAAGGTATGTTGATCTCTCTAAAAAAAGTGAAAAAGAAAATAATACTAAGTGGTTGGATTTTGCTACATATTTATTTCTGGAAAATTGTTTTGATTTGGGTGAATATCACCGTATTTGTAAATACTGTTATAACAAGTTAGAAGAAAATAAAATGCCAGCAAGAGCTGTACATAATAATTTAGAATTGGTTGAAATTCATGCAGAACTTAGTGATTTAAATACGTATGAGTCTATACTCATTCAATGTGTCCATCCGTTCCAGACTATAGTTCGTATGGAGCCCAAAACAGGCAAATTACCTCCTTCGGATTTACAAAGAGGTTTAAAAGGAAGAGTTGTCTATTTGCCATTGGATTTGAAAAGAAATATGGAAACTATTGATGCAGATACATTGGAAACTGAACCATTAGTTATTTTGGTTAATGGAGTACCAACAAAGAACAAGAAAATTTGGCAGGAGCTGGTAGATGTACGAAAAGTACAAAGAGCAAATTTATATTTGAAAAGAAATAACAAATGGTATGAAACAATTTATATGGATGAAGATGAAGAAGTTTTACTACCAGACTCAGGAATACCAGCTGGGCAAATTGAAAAAGTAGATAAGTCAAAAGAAGAAGAAATTTATGAACATTTCAGCATGCATCCTCTTCATTCAAAAGAAGTTATGGCAAAAACTATTGATCTGTTTCAGATGAAGAAAGCACAAGGAACTCCAGTGAGTGTATGGGAGGAGAGCTTGGAAGCTCGTTGTTTTCCCCAGCTGTTTCCTACAGGAAAAGGTGGACGATATGATAAACGTCCAGTACAGATTCCTGCTTCTGAGTATCGGACTACAAGATTATATGCAGAAGATCCCAGATTTCGTCAAAGTATTCCTTATTTGTTCCATCTTTTATTTGAAAGTGACTTGTCAGCACGATCTTATGCAGTAAATCACATTTTGAAAACTGGAGTACATCTACGTAATGTGTCTGCAAAGGATTTTATGAACAAAGTGCAACAGCGAGATGATCATTTGGAATCTCAATTGATTAATCTAATGGCTTGTCAGCGTGGGACAAATGAATATTGGTACCGACGCCATGGAGAATTGAAGTGTATGTTACGGAATTTAGGAACTCCTACATGGTTTCTCACCCTAAGCTGTGCTGAGTACGCTTGGGATGATCTTCTGGATTTTCTTCGAGAGGCAAATTCAAATATTGAAAACATCCAATACAAGACAGCAGGAGAATTGTGCTCATTAGATCCGGTTAATGTTTGCAGATATTTCAATCATAGATTTGAGGCTATGATGTCCTTCATCTGCAATAAAAAAAATCCACCTCTTGGAGAAGTTGTGGATTTCTTTTGGAGAAAAGAGTACCAAGCAAGAGGTGCTCCTCATATTCATATGCTGTTGTGGATCAAGGATGCCCCAAAATTTGGAACAGATTCTGATGATGCAGTTTTAAGTTTCATCGAAGGATATGCAACATGTGCTATTCCTAAAAGCACAGAAGAGAAACACTTAAAAGAGCAAGTTTTACGTTTCCAAAGTCATCGGTGTGGAAAATACTGTCGACGAAAGTACAAGAGTAAAGATAAATTCTACACAAAATGTCGATTTGGATTTCCACGACCTGTTCTTTCAAAAGGAAGAGTCAACAGTTTTATGTCAGCTGTGCGACATACTATTACAAGAAAATCGCCTAAAAATACCTACAACCTAAGAAGAAAAGAAGAGTCAAAATATATAAATGACTACAACCCAGTCATTTTATCCATGTGGAATGCTAACATGGATATTCAGTATGTAGCTGACAATTCTATTGCTGTTGCTCGGTATGTCACATCTTACATCACTAAATCTGAGAAAACGGAATTGAAGGAAATGTGGGAAGAGATTTCTCACGAGAAGACTGTCAGTAAGAAGCTATACAGTTTCAGTTTAAAGATGTTATCGCATCGAGAAATTGGATCCTACGAATGCTCAGATAGGTTATCATCTGTAAGTCTGTACTCCAAATCCAGAAGAATAATTTGGGTAAGTTTAGGCCTTGCAGGAATGCGAAATCGGGTACTAAAATCTGTTGGAGAAATTGAATATTTGGCAGAGAATGACCCGGAAAGTACAGATATTTTGAAATCAAACATGTTGGACACATATTACCCAAAAAAAAGTCATCATCTTGAGAACATGTGTCTCTATGAAGTGCTGCAGAACTACATTTTTACACGGAAAGCCACAGAAGACATCAACAATGGAAAATATAAAGTCATTGGTGAGGAAGGATGTTTGGTGAAGCAAACAAAAGGAAGCTTGATTAATCACAGGAAGCTGAGTTGCGACACTCCTGACAAAAAGGAATTTTACTACCTAGCACTTTTACAGCTGTTTAAACCATGGCATTCAGAGGATGAATTACTTGGAGATTTTCACAGCTATGAAGATTCCTTTAATGCATGTAAAGATACGATTGAATGCAGTACTTTCACAAATTATGTGCGAATGTTAAATGAAGAAATTGAACAGGAAGCTACAATTGCAGCTGAAGTAGCTAGAGACAGTTCTCAAGACAGCCAAAGTTCTGGAACACTCAGTCAAGATCCCCTAGGACAACCAATCGTTGAAAATGAAGCTGCAATAGCCATGACTGAAGTGGAAACAACTATGAATCAAGCTCAGGAAGATTTAGTAGACTTACCAAATTTGGAACAGCAACTGAATGAAGAACAAAAACAAATTTATGAAGAAGTCACACAAAAAATTGATCATGGATTACTACATGAAAAGAAAGAGTGCTCATGCGCATCATTTGAACCAATCAGGATGTATGTGAGTGGACAAGCTGAAACTGGAAAAAGTTTCTTAATTAAAGTCATCCGAAGCTACCTACAGAAAAAAACAGATTCAACTTTGTCTTGTGTTGTTACTGCTCCAACTGGGTTAGCAGCATATAACATAAAAGGAATTACCTTACATCGCTTGCTAATGTTACCAGTGGAGCATGAGAACAAAATAGAATATCACAAGTTAAGGGAGAAGCATGCTTCGAAGTTTCAAGAGTGTTGAAGAAGATGCAAGTTCTCATTATTGATGAGGTAAGCATGGTATCAAACTTAATGCTTGCCTTTGTGCATTTAAGAATGCAGCAAATTCTAAAGAGAGACTATGACGTGTTATTTGGAGGAAAACATGTTATAGTTTTTGGGGATCTTCTGCAGCTCACTCCAGTTAAAGGACAACCAGTGTTTAATACTGTGACACATGAAGACACAAAGAAGTCCTTAGGAAGTATTGGTAATGCGAATATTTGGTCATTCTTTGAGTACAAAGAACTCACTACCAATATGAGGCAAGCAAACGATGAAGATTATGCAAGTATTCTGAAAGATATCAGAATTGGACTACTCACAGAAGTTGGCAGAGAAGGATTACAGAGTCGGTTGTTACATAATTTATTTCCAAATGAAGAAATAGTTGCAGAGAAAATATACCAGAACATTGCTGAAAAAAATACTGTAATCTGCTTAATGCCAACACTACGTGAATGCTCGATATTCAATGAGGAACTTTTGAAATTAGAAAAGGAAGAGATTAAGAAAATGGAAGCAGTGGACAAAATTCAGCATGAAGGAATTACTATTACATTAACAAGCAAACTGAAAAATAAATTGGATTCTCAAGAGAAGAATATTTCGAAAACAGCTGGATTAGAAAAAAATCTTTATGTTTGTATGAACTGTCGAGTATTTTTAAGAAGAAATTTGGATGTAGAAAAAGGTTGGAGCTATGGGTAAAGTTGTGGGTTTTGTGAAATACCAGAAAAAAGATGGAATTACATTTTTAAAAATAAAATTTGATCAGATTGAAGAGGTTAAAGACATTTGTCGTTGTTCAGTTCGATTCTTGCTTGTGAAAAACTTATATGTATGTAGGAAGCAGTTTCCATTTTCTCTAGCATATGCTGTAACTATTCACAAATCTCAAGGATTAACTGTAGATAGTGCTTTTGTAAACATTGGTTCAACTGTGTTCAAAGAAGGTATGGCATATGTTGCTTTGTCACGAGTGAAAACATTATCTGGTCTATTCATGATAGACTTTGATGACTCAAAAGTTAGTGCTGATGCAAACTGTGTAAAGGAATATAATAGATTAAGAAGAAGCTATGCTCCTCCTTTAGGTCAGTATCCTGTGTTTGAAAAACGTGTTGTTTGTCGGAAAAGGAGAATTGAGAATATCTGTAATGAGGATGTACAGAAGAGAAAACAAAAGGAGAGTGATGTGACTGCAAGCAAAAAGAAAAAGGACAGTGTTGAAGAGGTTGTTGGTTGTCATTTTGAAAATAGCTCTGGTGTCAACTGCTATGCTAATGTAGTGCTGAATGTTGTATTTTATCTTGAAAGTTTGCAAGAGCAGATAATACTAAATCATGAAAAAAGATTCTGTTCTCTGCTGAGTTTTCTTTTTGAGAAGCTGAGTAATGATAAAACTAAAATAGAAAGTGCTTCGTTAGAAAACTTTTAGATGTATGTTCAGGAAGTACACAGTTTACTCAAAATGCCCAGCAAGATGTACAGGAATTCTTGATGTATATTCTTATGGTACTGGAAGAAGAAGGGGTAGAAATTGAAAATATGTTTGGTCTGTCTTATAAATGGGAACATAGTTGTGAAAACTGTTTCAACACATGCAGCTCTAATGTGGATTCTGAAAGGTTCATATATTTAACATTACCAGAGAGTCAATCAGTCACTTTTAGTAAATTAGTTAAAGATGCCAATCACAGCATGGAATGTTCTAAATGTAAATCAGACATGTTTTCAACGTTATTTTTAAAGAAATATGGACAGTATGTAATTTTAATGATGCAACGTTGTAGAGCTGATGGAACAAAATTGGACACTTCTATAAAGAAGTTGTAGGAAAACAATTATCAATATCAGGAAAAACTTTTGTTGCAGTTGCAATAATTTTCCATGATGGACCTACGATAACTTCTGGTCATTACACAGTTTATCTTAAATGTGAAAAAGGCTGGACACTGTGTAATGATTCTCAATTGATTTTCAAGCAACGTTTGCCTGCAGAATTACCAAATTCCTATTTATTTTTTCTAAAACCAAAATTTTAGATACAAATTGCAACATCTGAACAAATCATTTTTTGCGATTTTATTGGATTACCATTGGATATTTCATCAAAAAAGAATTTAAAAATTACCATTTGGCCTCATGGAAAGGTAAAAATTTCTCTTGTGGACTTCTTTGACAGATATTATTTGGGTGTATGAGCTTAAGCAACAAGATTTACAGACGTTATTTATTACAAATAGTTATTGTTGCTAGATGATATTTTTATTATATATATTATATTTCTATCAAGGTATGTTTTACTGAGAAGAGATTCAGGGCTTTTTTTAAACAATCTTTCAGATTGTTAATTTTTTTGCCCGCTGTTAAGTGATGAATGCAATTGGTTTCACAATTTGCAGTGAAATTCAATATATTCAGAAAACAGCAAAAAAAGGGCAAAACATGTCTTTGTTAAATATGAAAATATGTGTAATGTATTGTAAAATGTATTGTTAAATATTAATACTTTTTTTCTTTTGTTACAGATTGAGAAAGACATTTTATGAAAATTAATCCTTTTTTCTAGCAATTAAAAAAAAACATTTAATGAAAATTAAGTTGGTCAGGTAAGTTTGAAATATCTGTATTTATCACACATTTACTTTCGTAGTTCCTTGTTTTCAGTTCTCCTCACTCTGCTTTTGTCATTTCTCTTGTGGTCCCTCAAGTACATTGAAGGGTGTAATAAATATTTTATTTAAAAAAAAAAAAAAAAAGGTGCGCGCACGGTAACATTTTTTAACAAAAAAATCTGATAAAAAAATCAAAAATAAATTGTGAGGTAGGGTGGCTCTTAAAAGAACCCTTGTGTTAATACAGGGACAGAGGAAAGAAAGAATGGGAATATTAGAAGGAACCGCACTTGTGCTGCTCAATCTTATTATCTATTAGAGGAATACTAGATTCCCCCACAGCAATAAGAGAGTAACAAGCGATGCACCTTATTTGTACCCTCTGAAACCGAAGGTAGATGTCCAGAGGAGCAGAAGAGGGTGATGCTCCCACCGCAGAGGAAGTGCTCGGCTGAGCTGCCGAAGATGTACTCGGCTGAGCTTCTGCGGATGTGCTCGGGTGACTTACTGAAGGGTTTGCTTCAGTGTGTCGAGCAAAAGTCCTGGGATGTACATCCCTAAAATGTCTAAACATAGTGTAATTACCAAAGGAATACTTCTTCCTTGGATTACCTCTAGATAAGACACGCTCACAAAGTGAGCAGGTGACTAATGGAGCATTTACCTTTTTCTGCCCCTCAGGAAATGTGAAATACTCCCAAACAAAAGAATTCTTCTGTTTCCTCCTTCTCTGTCTAATGATGCTGCTGCCCTGCTCACTCTCAGAAGAGGACTGCTGCTCTGCCATTGTATCCCAAAGACAATTCAGCTCCTTCTCCTAAGGAATCACAAGCAGTAATGAGGGGAATGGGTGTGGTGTTGGAAGTTTCTGAAAATGAAATAAGTTTAAACCAATGAAAAGTGTTGTTTCTGGATCGCATGACCTACCGCGCGCGCTCCGTACGCTTACCGTACGTGCATGGTAAAAGTACGCATGCGCGTACGTGAGACACGCGCACGCGCGCATGGGCATTAGAGGCACGCGCGCACACGCGCTCGCACATTAGAAGCACACGCGCATGCACGTACGGCGGTTCCGCGTAACGTGCGCACGTAGGGAGCAAGCGCTTACGCGTCGCACGCGAATTACGGACGCGTACGTAAATCGCGTACGCATGCGCACACAGAGCATAAACATTATGTACGCGCACCGTACATAAAACGTACCGTGCGCGTACGGTAAGCTTACCGTACGCACACGGTAAAAATCCTAAAAAAAAAAAAAAAGGTTTGTAGAAGATATTAACTATGTTATTCAACTATATCTAACCATTTTATTAAAGAAGGTGAACCTTTCTATATTGCAGGATACAGTAAATCAATGATTATATACATAGGTAGCATATTGTTTTTTTAAAAAAATCAAAAGAAAAAAGAAAAAGAAAAAAAGGATTTAAAAAACCTTACAAATTCACTTAAAAAACCATAGGTTTCACACACGTTATAGTTAGGAATTAGCATTTTAAAAACCTTGCAAATTCACTGAAAAAACCATAGGTTTCACACATGTTATAGTTAGGAATTAGCATTTTAAAAACCTTGCAAATTCAATGAAAAAACCATAGGTTTCACACATGTTATAGTTAGCTGGACATTTCACTCGTACAAAACCATTGAAATTCCCCCGTTAAAGTTAGTTCAGCTAACTATAACTTGCGCGCCCGCAATCCACTGCTGATGACGTCTCATATTACATCTCTCATGACATGGTCAGTGACATCACTGATGACATCTCAAATGACATCACTGATGACATCATCCATGTGAAAAATTACCACATCTTCTCAGACCCTCATATAACCTTTGATACACCGACTAAAAATTTAAGAGTTCCATTCTCAAAACCATATATACTGCAATACCAACCATTACATACCCACTTATTAACTCTTAGGTCTTCATATACCTCCACTCACTCACCTGTACAGTCACTCATACTTACAGTCACTCCGTACAAAACTATCATATACATTTATACACTTATATAGACACTCACACACTAACCAGTATCCATAGAGCTACTCTTACACCTACTCAGTCATGCAAATAATCACACTCCTATTTACTCACCTATGCAGTTACACACACTCAAGTTCACTTACTCATAAAAATAGTATCACATTCTTACACTCTTATAGAATCATTGATACAAGCACACACTCATCCATACAGTCACTTTCACAATCACACACTCTCACATCTACCCACTTATATACTCTTACACGCACATATACTGCCTTTCACATATGTAGTTAGTTACAAATGTACCACTGAGATATATATTCAATCCCTAACACACACATACATACACTCACTCAACCATACAGTCCATCACAGATGCACTCTTAAAACCATGCACCCATAGAATCACCCACTCACACATCTATGCATAGTCACACACACCCTACCCACTCAAACACTCAGACTCCCATACAGATACTCAGACAACCAATCAATAACTTATATAGACACTCATATAGCTATTCACAAAACCATGCAGCCACGTATATACCAACATACAGACACATACAGACATTTACACAGTTTAGTCACTAGTCTGCAGTAAGATACATTTAATGGCTCACTTATAGAATCATGTTACGCACCACAGAAAATCATCCATTTACACACTTGTACACCCACTCATTCTTCAACAGGCCTTTCCCTATATATATTAAACATATTAAAAAATTTCAGAAACACATACTCAATGGATGATGTCATCAGTGATGTCATTTGAGATGTCATCAGTGATGTCATGAGTGATGTCACTGACCATGTCATGAGTGATGTAATATGTGACGTCATCAGCAGTGGATTGCGGGCGCGCGAGTTATAGTTAGCTGAACTAACTATAACGGGGGAATTTCAATGGTTTTGTACAAGTGAAATGTCCAGCTAACTATAACATGTGTGAAACCTATGGTTTTTTCATTGAATACATTATCTACTGGCGGTCGCCAGTAGATAGTTATAGTTAGGACCGTGTTTCCATAGGAAATCCGCAACATTCTATTTGGAATAACTTTGGCGCCGGTCGACGAATCCTCGCGAAATTTTCAAAACTAATGGGGCGCTACGCTCCGCTCCTACCCTGAAAGTCTCGGGGGGATTCGTCAAGCGGGGGCTGAGAAAAAAGGGGGGTCCCAAAACGCGTTTTCCCCATGCATTTTCCCATAGGACCTTTAGTCCGAGCTACAGCCCGAACGGCTGAACAGAATTACTTGAAATTTGGCAGAGAGGTAGTCCTCAGGTCAAGGATGTGCCTTTTGTAGGTCTGGTGTAAATCTGTTCAGTAGGTACTGAGAAAATAGCATTTAAATCAATATATATATCTGTAAGCGCGCTCCGTGCGCTTACCGTAAGCTTACCGTACGCGTACGGTGCCGTGCGCGAGCTCAATTCTGATTGGTGGTTACATGACTGTAAACATTCGAATCGGTCGAAATCAGGAAGTGTCAGCCGCCATTTTCTGTCTCTCGCACTGAGAAACAAAGGTGGGGAACGTGAAAAGGGGGCAACAAAGAGAGTTGCAGACCCCCTAGTGTTTGTCAGGGGGTCCAAGAAGGACCCAAAAGTACGGAAAATACATTTAATAATTTTTAAAAAAAATCGCGGAGTGCGCGTACGGTAAGCTTACCGTACGCGCACGGCAAAAAAAATAAAAAAATAAAATAAAGAAGTAACAATCACATTTATTAAATAAATTAAACGACCCACAAGGGAGAAAAAAACAAATGTTACTGTGTAAAAAAAGGCGAGGCGCGCACGGCATGGACTGCGCAACGTGGGTGCTCGGTGCGTGAAGCGCACCGTGCGCCCACAGCGCGCGCACGGCGCGCGAAGCGCACCGTGCGCGCACGGTGTGCGCACAGTCAAAAACCAGAAAAAAAAATTACAAATAAATACATAACTTAGCATTTAAAAAAACGTACAAATTCACTGAAAAAACCATAGGTTTCACACACGTTATAGTTAGGAATTATCATTTACAAAACCTTGCAAATTCACTTAAAAAACCATAGGTTTCACACATGTTATAGTTAGCTGTACATTTCACTCGTAAAAAACCAATGAAATTCCACGTTATAGTTAGATCAGGTAACTATAACTTGCGCGACCGCAATCCACAATGTGTAATTTCAGATGTCATCATTGATGTCATGAGTGATGTCACTGACCATGTCATGAGTGATGTAATATGTGACGTCATCAGCAGTTTATTGTGGGCGCGCAAGTTATAGTTACCTGATCTAACTATAACGTGGAATTTCATTGTTTTTTTACGAGTGAAATGTACAGCTAACTATAACATGTGTGAAACCTATGGTTTTTTAAGTGAATATATATATGCATACATATGCATATGATGTACATGGAATCTTGAACAACAGTAATAAAAGTAAACCAAAAAAGCTTCCTTTGCTTTGTCTCTAGTGCCTTTAGCCAAAGAGTAAAGGGTTTGAGAAATATCACGCTGTTTTGACATATTGTGTATTAGAGAGTGAGTGGTTGACAGTGATTAGAGAGTGGGTAGTAGAACGTGAGTAGTAGAGAGTAGCAAAGAGTACTAGAGAGTAGTAATAGGTAGTAGAGAGTGTGAGTTATAGAGTAGTAGTGTGATTAGTAAAGTCCGTAGTAGAGTGAGCAGTAGAGAGTGGGCACTAGAGAGTATTAGTAGAGAGTGAGTAGTAGTTAGTATAGCAGGAGTAGTAGACTGTAATAGAGAGTAGAGAGGAGTAGGCAGTATTAGAGAGCGAGTAGCAGAGTAGTATAGAGTGAGTAGGAGAGAGTAGTAGAGAGCAGTATAGGGTAGTATAGAGTGAGTAGTAGATAGCAGAGTAGTAGATAGTGAGTAGTAGAGAGCAGCAAAGAGTACTAGAGAGTAGTAGACGCTAGTAGAGAGTATCAGAGTAGTAGTGAGTAATTAGATAGTAGAGTGAGTAGTAGATAGTAGATTGAGTAGTATAGAGTGAGTAGTAGATAGTAGAGAGAGCAGTAGATAGTGATTAGAGACTCTAGAGTATTTGACTGTGAGTAGTTGAGAGTAGTAGAGAGTACTTTAGTGTATTAGAGAGTAGTAGATAGTGAGTAGTAGATAGTAGAGTGAGTAGTAGGTACTAGAGGTAGTAGAGAGTGAGCAGTAGATAGTAGAGAATGAGTAGTAGAGAGTGAGTAGTAGATAGTGAGTATTGCGAGTAGTAGAGAGTGAGTAATAGAGAGGGAGTAGTGAGTAATAGAGAGTAGTAGAGAGTGGGTACATAGTACTAGAGAGTATTAGAGGGAGTAGACAAGAGTATTAGAGTGAGTTGTAAAGAGTGAGTAGTAGAGAGTAGTCTAGTGAGTAGTAGAGAGAGAGTAGCAGAGAGTTGTAGTAGAGAGTGAGTAGTAGATAGTAGAGAGTAGTAGCGAGTGAGTAGTAGTGAGTGATTAATAGAGGAGTAGAGAGTAGTAGAGAGTGAGTAGAGAGTAGTAGAGGTTGAATAGAGAGTATTAGAGTGAGTAGTCGAGAGTGAGTAGTAGAGAGGGAGTATAGTAGTAGTGAGTAGTAGAGAGTGAGTAGTGGAGTGCTATAGAGAGTAGTAGAGAGTAGTAGAGTGCGAGTAGTAGAGGGTGAGTAGTACAGGGTGTCTAGTAGATAGCGAGTAGTACATATGAGCAAGTATGTTCATACATATTGATAAATATGTATCTATATATTTCTATATTTGTGCATATATATGTATGCATATTTGTAGGAGTATATATGCATATATATGTGCATACTCATGAATATGTTTATCGAGTGATGCATATGTATGCATGTGTGTATATACATTTGCATACATGCCATTTTGTTTATTTTGCATATTGATAACCAGTAAGCAAATGGGGTTGGCATGTTTTTTATTAAGTCCACAGGTATAAACAAAACATTTTTTGGAACATATTATTTTTATTGTGCGTTTTTATGATGTTTGCTTAATGTACAAGTTAACAATCTTCAATTATTTCTATTATGCAGCCATTGGAAAACATGACATCGATTGTTTTTGGCAAGTATGGCATTAGAGCGTCTCCAAAATCGTCAATGTCTGCTCCTATATTTAGAAAGCCCATTAGAATGGTATTGCTTATGTCCATAGATTTAAAATGTTCAGTGTCTTGTACTTGTACTGTTAAAGTACTTTTTTCTTGGGACGTATATTCAAGTCCATAGATTGTGACCGTCTTCTTCTCCTGAGGTGGTTCTATTACCTGCGAAGTAAAAAAAATGTGTTAATAATGTAAATACTGGCGGCATTTATAGTATTGGCTGTGGGCCATTAGCGGCCTGATATGATTTCATGGTGGTCCATGGGCTTTTATTTTAGTTTTTTAGAGGTGATAGAAAGACACAGATAGAGACAGAGACATTTAAAGGCACAGGCAGATAGAAGAAGAGAGAGGTAGACTGGGAGATAGGGGTAGAGATAGATAGTGATAAAGACATACAGAGGAACAGAGAGAGAGAGATATATAGACTGAGTTGGAGATATGTAGAGCGAAAGTTATATTGGAGGAGATAGTGAGAGATGGAGGGAGGGTGACAGAGAGAGTGAGAGATAGAGTGGGAGGTAGATTGAGAGGGAGAGAGACAGAGTAAGAGAGGGAGAGAGGCAGAGAGGTGGAGGCATTTGAGGGAGTTAGAGGGAAACAGACAGAGTGAAAGATATGGAGAGGGAAAGGTAGACTGGGAGGAGATAGGAAGAGACCTAGAAAGGGAGAGATAGGGATATGGAGGGTGGGAGAGAGATGTTAAGAGGGAGGGAGAGAGAGAGAGAAGAAATGTAAAGAGCGAGAGATAGAGAGTGAGAGAAAGAGGGAGGGAGGGAGAGAGAGACAGAGGGAGAAATATAGAGGGAGGGAGGTATAGGGAGGCAGGCAGAGGGAGGTAGGCAGAGGGAGAGAGAGAGAAGGAGACAGTAAGAGTGGGAAATGTGGGAGAGAGAGGGAGAGTTGGAGGCAGACAGGAGGAATAAGGTAACTTAAAGGAGGTATGCGACAACATAAGGGCCTTTTATTTATGCCCACATTTATTGTAGCTCTGTATCCTTGGTTTCTTTTAATAGTGATCTTACTCTATTGGTGTACCCTTTATACAGGTCCTTTTCAATATTTTTTCATTTCCACTGGTGTGGCATTTGCTCATAAAGCACATAGTAAGCAGGTAGGTAGAGGAAGGGAGTTACTGGTAGGCAGAGGGAGGGTGACAGAAGGAGATAGGCAGAGGGAGAGAGAGAGAGAGAGGGAGGCAGCAAGAGGGGAAAGTGTGAGAGATAGAGGGAGATAGAGAGAAGGAGACAGGGAGAGAGGGAAACATAGAGGGAGAGATAGGGAGATGGAATGTGGGAGGGAGATGGTAAGAGAGCGAGAGAAGCAATGGAAAGAGCAAGAGATAGAGAGTGAGAGACAGAGTGTGGGAGAGAGAGACAGAGGGAGAGAGATAGAGATAGAGGGAGGCAGGCAGAGGGAGGAAGGCAGAGGGAGGAAGGCAGAGCGAGAGAAAGAGAGAGGGAGACAGCACGAGGGGGCAATGTTAGAGACAGAGATAGAGGGAGCAATGGAGGTAGGCCGGAGGACAAAGAGATGTGTGTGGTGTGTTTGGTGGCTTAATGGAGGTATGTGTCCACAGCAGGGCCTTGTTTTGTTTTGACCACAGTTTATTGCATATCTTTACCCTTGCTTTCTTCAACTACTGATCTTTCTGCTATTGGTGTACACTTCTAACTGGTCCTTTGTAATACTGTCTCATTCCCACTGGTGTGGCCTTTGCTCATAAAGCACATACCAACATTGTTCCTATGAGATAAAGTTTGAGAGTATGCATGGTATGTAGCTCTAATTAATGTAGACATTTATTTTGTTTTTGCTCATTGTACTTACTTGAAATTGTGTGTGCCGAGTCGAATTTAATATTTTTTGTCCATTAAACTCATGTACAGTTAAATGAGTTATTTTAATGTATGTTACAAGCTGTATAGGAAAGTCTCTTGCCTCTCTCCATAGTGTTATTTTAACAGTCAGTTGTATCATCCACTGTTATCGATTTGAGTTTTGTTTCTTGGCCTCCAATAAATATAGTTTTGATTGCTTCTTCCTGCAAAATATAAAGAAATTTAGTTGTTGTAACTTCTAAGAAATTGGTTACCGTGGAGTAGGATTGTTGTTAATAGTTTATTGAAGAAACATATAAAGAGTTTTTTTTGGGGGGGGGGGTGGTTCATTATTATTATTTTGGACTTTAATTACAGAATCAAGAAAATAGTAATTATGAAGGTTTTAAATATGTATGAGATGAGAAGGTAACTGGTTAAGAAAGGAAATACAGTCTTTATTAAAAGACCTCTCATCCAGCAACTTAGTTGGTGACATGCTTTATCTTTGGGGTCCCACTTAAGTTGCCGAATGGGAATTAGGTGTGCTTCAACACCTGATCACAGTGTAGTAAAATTATTTTGTATTATTTCGTGGAAGATACTTAAAAAGCAAGGTTTATTTAGATGGGGGTTACTTCTAATTACTCTGGGGTATAAGTACTGAAAAAAGCAAGTAGTAATTATGTTGTGATAAAATATATACAAGTGTTCAAGAAAGGAGCAACTTCTGTGTGCTCAAAAACACCTGATTACAGTGGAGTGGTATTGTTGTTTATATATTTGTGTAAGATACTTTAAAAGAGAGGTATTTTGAGGTAGGGGTCACTTTAAATTACCCTGGGGTATAAGTTCTTAACAAAGAAAGTAGTAAATATGTTGAGATACAATATTGACAAGATGCGATGCTAAGTGGTCAAGAAACAAAATACAGTTTTTTTAAAAAGACCCCTCACTCACCACCCTAGTTGGTGACATGCTTCATCATTGGGGTCCCACCTAAGTAGCCGAATGCAACGTAGGTGTGCTTCAACACCTGATTACAGTGGAGCGGGCTTGTTTTTATTGTTTTGTGGAAGATACTTAAAAAGAGGTTTTTTTGGGGTGGGGTTTACTTCTAATCAGCTTGGCGTATAAGTACTGAACAAATAAAGTAGTCATTACATTGAGATTAGATATTTTCAATATGCGATGGTTAGTGGACAAGAAAGGAAATACAGTCTTTATTAAAAGACCGCTCAATGACCAACCTAGTTGGTGACATGCTTCATCATTGTTGTCCTACCTTAGTAATAGAATGCAACTTAGGTGTGCTTCCACAACTGATTACAGTGGAGCGGGGTTTGTTTTGTAGTATTTTGTGGAAGATATGTTAAAAGAGAGGAGGGAAGTGTAGTATATATATGTGTATATATACATATATATGTATATGGATGTATAGTCACATATAATTATTTAAATATGCCTCTAAAGGAATTTCTGTGACATTACTAAATTGTATTCCATTTACGTAAACCCAATTGTGAATACTCTTAAATGCATATTTACTTTGAAAGCAACGTACCTCTGATATAGACCCAGATATGCTCATTAGCGATTTTAAGTTTGCTTCTCTGACTCTTTTTATTGGTGAAAGTGGTGGAGCAGGTGGTTGCAGAATGTATGTAGCTTCTTGCGTAATTGTTTGTGGTATTGTTAACGGTGGCATTCTTGAGATTTTGGTCTGCTTAGTTAAGATTACCACATTGCTTTTGAGAAGATAATTTCTAATGATAATTCCATTCATTTCTTTTGTTTGGTTATATTAATCATCATTGTAGCAAGTCGCTTTTATTGACCCACTTTCATCTGCCAGAGCAAGATGATATAAAATTTTGTTTTCTTGCTTAGCATTCCTGTAGTGGGTTTTGTCGAACATTTAATGACGTTTGCGCGTATTGTCTTATGATAAGGTTTGCTTTCTTCCTGTTTTGTTTGTTTAATTTCTTGTATAGAAATCACCTGAAATGAGAAAAAATGTGATTATACATTCTGTAAATAAGATTAACAAACATACACATTTAATGAAAATCAAAAATACATATCAAATTAAACTTTTCGCATATTAAACTGCTACCCATAATGCTTTGTGATCACTGTAATATGACTCTAATATACCATAGTGTGTTAAGTCTACATTAGTATAGATATGATATAGTATAGAATTGTAGTCTTTTGTGTAATCTTGTATTTTTTGGTTACATTTATATTGGTTGTGCATATATTGTAAGAGTAGTGTTGTGACACTTTTGTTAAATCTATGTTGAAGTTGCCCATGATTATATATTTATAATCAGGATAGAAGTTCAGTATGGTTGTTAATACTTCTTATAGTTTTTGTATATGTACATGTGGTGGCTTGTATAGTATTATAAATAAGTAGTGGCAAGAATTAAGATGCTGAGTAAAATGTCAATTTCGTGGTGTGTTTCATAGATTGGCAATAAGAAAATGTTTTTTTTGTAATAAGTTGCTATTCCATGCTTTGTTGGCTGTTTGTGGAATTTATCAAATATTAATATATGGTATTGTTCAATCAAAAAATTAGTGGCATCTGCTTTTCTAGTTGTGTTTATTTCAGTGAGGCATAGGATATCTGCATTCATGATATTATTGTCTGTTCTTATTGCTTTGTAATTTGTTTGTAGTGATCGTATGTTATGTACAATAATATTACAATGTTGGTTATAGTGATGTATTTGTGGTATTGATATTTGCAATTGCATATTTTGCCTTAATCGGGTCATTTCTTCATGTACTTTTGGATGAACAACTATTTTGTCTTGGTTAAAGTTTTTTATATATATGTTTGATAATGACTTTGCTCTGCTTAAAGCTACATAATGCAAATTATGTATTTTGCTATTGTTAAAGTGTATATAAAGTGGTTCAATAGTTTCTCCTTGTGTCCTATGTATAGTACATGCAGATGATTGGCGTAGGGGAAATTGTTTGTGTATAATTGTGATAAACTTCTGTGTAAATTGAAAATGTCGTGCGATAGCATATATTGGTGTCCAATTAGGCAAAATGTTGCTGTGATATATGTGTCTATTTTGCTGCCTTGTTAATTTTCCAACGTTTTCATTATCAAAATTAATCCATATTACATTAGAGGTGTTATTGATAATCTCAATAAATTCAACTATACCTGTAGCACCATTTGTTAATTCATCATTAACATTTATATTGCAAGTTAAATCATATCTTAATTTTATTGCAATATTTAATATGTAGGGAAGGCCCATTGTTTTATTTGGGTCCGTGGGTAATTGCTTTAGTATTTTTTTCTTTACTTGTTCTGTTAGATCAGATGCAACTGTATCTAACAGAACAAGTAAAGAAAAAAATACTAAAGCAATTACCCACGGACCCAAATTTGCTGTGTAAACAGGATAGTTTATTATATGTTTCAATAAAACTTCATTGTTAATGTTATTAACTTCCTTATTAGTTGACATAATATAAGGTATAGTTTTGCTAATGTCTTCTGGTGGTTCTAATTCTCGTGATTGTATCTGTATTATATCTGTGTCTGTTTGTTTCCCTTCTCTTAATCTGTTTAGTAGTTCTGCAAAGGGTAGGTCATTTAGTTGCCTCATAATTTTGGTTAGTTCAAATAACCTAAAATGTGTTTGCCATAAATTAGTACTTACTGGTCCATAGGAATGCCTAGAATTTTCAAATATGTATGTGTCAAAAACTGGCTTTAATTGATAAAAATCTCCAATTGCTAAAATGGATATTCCTCCAAATGGGAGGTTAGACATCTTTATTTCTTTTAATCTATTATGTATGAAATTGAACATATTTGTTCCTACCATCGATATTTCATCAATTATTAATAACTTAAGGTGCATTAATTTGTTTTGTAGTGTACTCCTGTTTTCATGAGTCAGTGGTTTATGAGTTAGGATTTGCGAAACAGGTATTTTAAAGGTACTATGTAGTGTTTTACCATTAATGTTATGTGCTGCTTTGCCTGTTGGAGCTGTAAGCAATACATAGATGTTATCTGGATTTTCTCCTGCTTTTGTATTGTAGTAACGTACTAAGGTTTGGTAAAGTGCTGTAATAAGGAAGCTTTTACCAACTCCTGCACCACCAGTACAAAATGTGTAGCACGGTGTTTCTTTTGTTTTAATCCAATGCAAGTGATGGTATATAAAGTTGAGTTGTTCTGTAGTTAGATTTTGCATTATAGCATCATATTGCTCATTTGGTATTATATTATTAGTTAGTGCTTCTTCAACAGTTTTACTCCGAATCCCTAAATCAAATGCCAAGTCATATGATAGTTGTTCATTAAGTTGGGATTCATGACATATGATGTCTGCTGTTTCTGTATCTATTGGAGGTATTGTTAATGTGGGCAATGTATTGTTGTCATTGCTATTAGTTGTGAGTGTTTCATTATGCTTATTATACTTGTTATGATTTAAGTCAACTGTGTCTTTAATGTGTAGATATTGTTCATAATATGTATCCTTATTACCAATTATTTTTTCTTCTACTCTCCAGGGGTAATAAAGCATTAGCAATTCTCTGTAATAATTTTTTTTGTTAAATCTGCAATAGCGAATTATTTTAGGTTTTTTGCGCTTTGTATATTCTGTTCCTATTGTTTCATCCTGTAAATTAATTTCAAATTATTCCTCATCTGAGCTATAAAAGTTATTTTCGGTGAGGAAATTGTCATGGTCAGCTTCCTTTTTTTCCCCAGTTTTTTTTTATTTTCATTATGCATAGATGCATATTCAGCTAATGTACATTTTTCTAATGTTTTAGGTCGTTTACTGTACTTAACAATAATATTATCATATTGTATGCTACTGGATGTATCTGGCAAGGAATTTATAGTATCTATGTCTCTCAATAAGTATGTACGCTTTTCTGGGGGGCTAGTGTTAATGAATATGAAAGATCTAGAACTTTTCCTTAAAGGAATTAGATAGGCTGCTTCTTGTGCACTTATTTCTGTACAGTTTAAGAACTTGTTACCTCTGTGCTTAAGTTGATCTTTAATATTTGGATTATGATATACTTCTTTTGCTGCTTGTGAAATTATTCTGCTCATTCAACGTTGGGATTTACTAATATATGAAACAATATATACGGCACATGCATATGCGTCTAGTATGTATTGTATATCTATGTTTGCCTGCCATGCTTGTAAAATTGTAGCATTGTAGTTATTAATAAAGCATTCAGCTGGTGTCCTTTTTAATTTTTTTGTATTTTTTGTATAATAGACTGTACACATAAAATATATTGTTTTATATCTAGTTGCATATAATCTAAAAATTGACTAAAAGTATATCTTTGGAAGTCTTGTGTGTTCATTGTTTCATGTATTAGTTCAATTTGCTGTACGAGCTCCTTATCTGTTTTGTCTAGTGGTAATGGTTCTAGTATTAAAGTTTCAGGCATTGGATATTTTGGGTACTGATATTTGCATGTTCTTTTTTGTTTGATGCGGCATTGTTTTGTATGTCCGTGTCTTTGTAGGGGTAATAATGCCTCTATATATGGATCTTGTGCTTTTGCACATGTCACATACTTATTTATAAAAGTAATTACTTTATTCAACTCTGATGTTTCATACTGTGGAGCATTTTCAATCCATATTAAAGCCTGTTTATGTGGTGATCCCCGTTGTTGGAATTCAACTCTATAAAAGTAATCTATAATTTTTCCAATTGGGTTACTTTCATGTAATAAAATACAACTAAATAATTTCCTAACTTGGAAGTCAAAATGTCTTGCACATGTTATTGGATTCTGTTGTATCAATGTGCATTTGTTTTCCCATGACATATTTTCAAATTCATCTTTTGTACATTCTTTCCTATTTACAGTAAATAATAATATGTTAATTAAATGATACCATTTTGTTTCTGCAGCTGATAATGTTAAAAAAAAAGGTTGGGATTCCCAATTGTCTAATCATAGCAAAAAGGTCTTTTCTGCAATGCTCCCAATATGGTGGTGAACTTCGAATAGTTTTAAGTATCTTGTACCCCTCATTAAATTGCAAAATGCTGTCTAATTTCTGTTTGATGTCTTTAGCAGTTATAACGTTGCCATTAGTAAAGTATTTTCTGAGTGATATGTATATTTTGCTTTGTAATTGTTTCATGTGCAATTTTTGTAATTTAAAGAAAATATTTGTTATACATTTCGCCACTCTTCTATCATAACTTCGTAATTCCCATTGACAGATTGTGCTGTAATATATGGGTACATGCCTATCTTTATTGGTTGGCCTTCGCTCTCCACAAAATATTGTAGGAAAAGCTAAATATTCAGAATCTTTATCTTCATATAGACCTCTTGGTGTGTTATATTCTGCAGGTGCTAAACTTAAGATATTAATGTTTTCTGTAGTAATAGTTTCATTAGTTAACATAGTATCTAAGTTCCCTGCTGCAATGTTGTCTGAGGAATCAGATGTATTGTTTGTATCAGACGTTTAATTACAAGGTGTTATATTTGCAGGTGTATATTCCCAATCTGGATTAATGGTGACTCAATATTCCTGGAACATTCTGCTAGTATTTGCTAACCATAGAGCTGCACATTTTACTTTATTTGGTCTAACATTCTCAAAATGTGTATATGATTTATAACAACTTTCTTTTTAATTTTATGGGAATTGTCATGTTATCATTAATTTGCTTGGGTAATACAGTAACTGTTGTCATAACATCTGCAGGCACATTAACTACTGCACCTGATGGTGATTCTTGGAACCCACGTGGTAGTGTTCTAATTTGTAAAAAAGGGAATCCTTGGTGATACTAATTTTTCTTCTAAATTATGCAAGTGCAATTCAGGTGGTTGGGGAATGTCATTCCATTATAAAAAGAACAGGGTGGTATTTTGTCCTTACAAATATATGTGTAACATGTTTTGCATATATCATCAGTTTTGTATTTGCTAATGTTACATTCTATAAATCTTGCCTGTTTTTTTATATTGTGTGTTTTTTGCATACTTTGTTTATGCCATAATTGATTGCATATAGTGCAAGCATGCTCTGGCCCATCTGCTATTTGTGCATGAAAGTTACTAATGATATCATTGGTTGGTTGTAAGGTTATATTTGTATTACTGTTCAATGCATTTTGTCTGTGTTCTGGTGTCTGTGATCTTTTTCTATTAATAGGTTTCTCTAGTGCTTGGATTGTAGCTAGTGTGTGGGTATGACATTCAGCAGTAGGTATTAATGTGTTTGTTAGTACACTGTGATCGATAATATTTATATTAGAAAACAAATTAATTTGTGTTCTAGAAGGCGGTTGATTCTCTGCTTGACTATTGCTGTTTGTGTTTTGCACATTTGTATCTTCTACTTGTAAGGTAGTTGATGGAATATGTGTAAATGCATTTGAATGTATTTTTGTATTATGGACATATAGGTCCTTAATAGTTTTAACTTTTTTTGGCTGTGGTTTCTTTGTGTTACTTTAAGTGACGTTTTGCTAATTGTGTTTATTTTCACTGGAGTTAATTGTAATGTAATAATATCCACATTTGGTAACTTTACTTTATCTGCTAGCTTTATGATGTATTCTATAACTGTATTATAGGAATTGATTTAGATAGCAGTGCACGTTTCATTAGGATGAGGTATTGCTTTCTCATCTTGGCTATGTGAATCAAATATAAAGTATGCATGGTTAGTCTTAAATACTGAAATTACATATGTATCCATCATGATTAATATTCCGGTCTGTAAATTTAGTGTAGAACTTAATGTTGTTATAATGTTAACATTCAAAGGTTGCGCTGGTTTTATTATGTCCTTTATAAAGCTGTTTGGGAACCTAATCGAATATATGGTGTTATTGTGCGCTATGTAATTTGGCAAATATTGTGGTTGCATAATTATATGTTTCTTCATGGAGTGCATTTCTGTATATAACGCATCTCCTAGATCCATAATGTAATGTAAATCTTGGGTATCCAAAGTATATGCTGGTTTACAGTAGTTATGTAGAATTGCAAATATACTATTTGGTAGACATTGTGCACATTTTGGTGTCTCTCCAATGTTTGTATTCCCTTGATGTTTTTTTGTGCCATTTAGAAAAAGTAATTCTGGCTATGTCTGTGCTAAATATTGTTTGTCTAGATTGGTATTCTCTGTAAATGCTGCGTTTTTGTCGATATGCTCTTGTTAGTATTTTGCGGAAGTATAATTGTATTATCTTCAGTAATAGGTATGTATGTATGATGGAAACCATCTGTATATGTGTTTGTATGTAAATTACCTGTTGATGTAGTTGGTTGTTGTACAATATTTATGTTTATGCTGTTACTATTTAGGTGCCGATTAGGATCCTGGAAAAAATTTCCCCGTACGACTCGTATCCGGTCTTTTTACCGTACGAATCGTACAAGTGCCGTACAAACTGCCAAGTACGACTCGCATGGGAAAAAGTCCATATACGAATCACATTGGGAATAATTCCCCACACGTCCTCGGGTCGGAAAATGTGTCCCACAGGTCCCCGGACGATTTACCGTACAAATGTGAAAAGTGAAGTCAGACCGCGCAAGTACGATCCATCCCGTGCGTCCGATGTTACAACCGTATGGAAAAAACACCGTCCGCACCGAACTCCTATAGCAACCATGGAGACATGTGCCCGCATATGCGCCCAACAACCCCCCCAGCCCCCGTATGTACGTGCCCAACCAACCCCCAGCCCTCGTATGTACGCGCCGAACCCCCACCCGTGCATGTACACCCCGGTACGTATGACCGTACACCCACCCGTGTATATACACCCGTGTACGTACGGCCCGTACCCCCACCCGCGTATGTATGGAGCGTACCCCCACCCCAACAGTGTACGTACGGACCGTACCCTCACCCGCGTATGTATGGAGTGTACCCCCACCCCAACAGTGTATGTACGGACCGTACCCTCACCCACGTATGTATGGAGCGTACCCCCACCCCAACAGTGTATGTACGGACCGTACCCTCACCCGTGTATGTATGGAGCGTACCCCCACCCCAACAGTGTATGTACGGACCGTACCCTCACCCGCGTATGTATGGAGCGTACCCCCACCCCAACAGTGTATGTACGGACCATACTCTCACCCGCGTATGTATGGAACGTACCCCCACCCCAACAGTGTATGTACGGACCGTACCCCCACCCGCGTATGTATGGAGCATACCCCCACCCCAACAGTGTATGTACGGACCGTACCCTCACCCGCGTATGTATGGAGCGTACCCCCACCCCAACAGTGTATGTACGGACCGTACCCTCACCCGCGTATGTATAGAGCGTACCCCCACCCCAACAGTGTATGTACGGACCGTACCCTCACCCGCATATGTATGGAGCGTACCCCCACCCCAACAGTGTATGTACGGACCGTACCCTCACCTGCGTATGTATGGAGCGTACCCCCACCCCCACAGTGTATGTACGGACCGCACCCCCACCCGCGTATGTATGGAGCGTACCCCCACCCCAACTGTGTATGTACGGACCGTACCCACACCCGCGTATGTATGGAGCGTACCCCCACCCCAACAGTGTACGTACGGACCGTACCCCCACCCGCGTATGTATGGAGCGTACCCTCACCCCAACAGTGTATGTACGGACCGTACCCCCACCCGCATATGTATGGAGCGTACCCCCACCCCAACCGTGTATGTACGGACCGTACCCCCACCCGTGTATGTACGGAGCGAACACACACCCCACCAGTCTAAGTACGGAGCGCACCCCAGGCCCCAACACCAGCACCCTCACCCAACATCGCGCATGTACGAGTCGTACCAAGCCAGAGACAAGGACAGCACTGTACAACAAAATGGCCGATGTACGCACCGTACAGACGCTAAAAACACACGTACACAACCAGGACAAAGCAAAACAACACAAGAAGACTCCATTCGAATCGCACAAAGCCACAAAACATGTCCAACAAGCACAAATACAACCTATTCACTGACCTGCAACTGCCAAACTCCCAAACAAAGGCCCAAACACAACCACTCCTTATAACACACCCACCCAAAGTTCAAACACAGCCACTCCCACCAATGGACCAATAAAAAGGCCCAAAACACACAAACCATGATCCTTTGCAACAGGCCCACTGCTGACCACACAGAGAAACAACTGCACCATACTACAACCTCCACTACACCTAACACCTGCACACCTTCACACAACCACCTTCACAAACACCCCCTCATCACATTCACACACCTGCACAACCACACCCACAACCATCCACACCCATACCCCCCACAACCATCCACACCCACACCCCCACAACCATCCACACCCACACCCCTCACCATGCCCACTAACAAGAATCCAAAGTTCACTAGCCAAGAGTTGGAGGTCCTTGTCGACGAAATCCTCAGAGTCGAGCCACACCTCTTTGGAACATTGGTCAGACAGACCAGCATTTCCGAAAAAACAGCCATGTGGCAGACAATTGTCGATGCTGTGAATGCTGTTGCGTCCACCAGAAGGACCAGGCATGAATGCCAAGCCAGGTGGTACGATCTGCGGAGGACGGTCCGCCGCAAAATGACCGACGACCACAACCAGGCCAACATCACTGGAGGAGGGCCGCCCCGCAGACGCGTACAATACCATCCCTGGGAGGAGAAGGTGATGGCCATACTGCTGGTGGTGGCAGTGGAGTGAGTAGAAAGACTCCGAGAGCCTGGTGAGTACACAAACAACTCACCTCACATGGGGGGAACGTCATCCACAACCAAACTCACAATCATGCACGCAACCACCCCAAAGCTATCGCATGACTCAACCACACTCCATAAACACGCACATGCCACTAGCGCCACCATGCCCCATGCACCCAGCTGGACAATGCCAAGTCACAGGCCACAGAAAACACCAACACAAGACACGGTAACCCGGATGGCGGGAGTGTGGGCCTCAAAAATCACAAAGTGCAACTCAGAAGCAGACAACAATGCCCTCTGCCCATATGGCCTAGGTCACAGCCAGACAAACAGTGTGTCCCCACACAGGAAAGACTTGCCTGCAAATGGCAGACGCCTTGCATGAAGACATGGGGGTGAAGGCACTTTTTGCACATGACAGCAGCCAATGAACAGCCAACACTGTGAAAGAGTGGCAGCACACACCACCACAGCAGCAGCGCAGACACAGACACTACACCCAATGGGTGCCTGGAGATCAGAAACAAACTCACATGAACAAGCCAAGGGCCATTCAAAGATCTGCAAAAAGTGTGTGCCTAGGAAGCTGGGCTGAGGTGACAGAGGGTGACACACAGAGGGAGGGAGAGGGGGAGAGAGAGGGAGGGAGACACAGGGAGACGGACAGAGGGAGGAGGCTGACACAGGGAGGGAGGGAGAGGGGGACAGAGAGGGAGTGAGCAAGGGATACACAGGGAGACCAATTCAGCCTTGGGTGGTGTGGGAATGTCTGCTCGTGCCAGTGCCTGAATCCCCCTCTCTTCTCCATGGCAAAATACTGGGCCATGTCTCAACCTGTGCACGAGCACAACGCCAGCTACCTGCATTATATAAGTGTGTGGAACAGCTCCATGTGCCCACGTACAGTGCAACACGGAAGGCGCCAATGCATGGCTCGCCACGCCTGCTCACTCCACTGCTGACTGCAGTCACAATTGAGGCAGCAAGTAAGACTGTGTCACACATAGGTAAATTCTCAAAAGCTGTGGCCAAGGAACATACCCATGCACAAGTGCACTGTGAGTGGAATGCAAGACATATCCAAATACCCAGAGGAAATGTGCCAACTTTGAAACGAATGAAACATGGATGTTGCATGGAACAAAAATAACATTGTCTCTCTCACACTCAGGTCAACGTCGTGGATCACCCCCCAACACTGGGGGGGAAGACTCACAGGACCTGGCTCTGCGGGATGACGATCCCACCGGCAGCGACGACTCTCACCACTCTGTGGACGACCCCGACCAACCTGGCCCCTCTGGTGTCCAACCACCTGCAGCACCTGCGTCAGGTACAACTGGGCCAACCACCACCCCCACTCCTGCCACATCCCAGGAGACACCCAGGATCCCTGCCCCACCACCACAACGCAGCCAGGCTGACCAGGAGGAACACGGTGTACCGGGCACCCAGGAGGAGGCAGGCGACAACGCAAATGCCACCCCTCAGGGGTCCCGGAGACCCGATGTGCCCACAAGGGCAGGCCAGGTGCAAGTGGGCAGGGGTGGTGGGAGTGGAGGACGGCGGAGGCGCGAGCCTGCCCAGTTGGCTGCGGAACCGGTATATTCCCATGTAAGAAACATCCTGGACACATACCGGCAGGACACCACGGGCATGAGCCAGGTTGTGTCCACCCTCAACGAGATGAAGGGGACCCTCGAGGAGATCAAGACCCAGCAGGCCCAGCAACATGCGGAGCAACATGCCTGTCAACTGCGACACCAAGGACGGATGGAGGACAGACAGGCTGAGCTCGTGACGGTGCTCACGGGAATTAACGGTTCACTCCGTCGGATAGCCGACAACATGGGCAACCCTCCCTGTGCCACCAGGCGAAGAACATCACCACCCACAGGGAGGGATCAGGAGGAGGAGGATACATCCGACGGAGCATCCCAAACATCGTCACGGCCTGCTTCTGAGGGTTCCCCCAGGAGGGCGGGTCGTCCACGGAAAAGACCGTGAGGGTCGGCGCAACAGCACCATCTCCCAGGACACCTGGCCTGGCACCTGGCCCACTGGCCCAACAGCAGCACATCAGCAAATGACATTCTCTGCCACATGGACTTGCTGGTCACTGTCTGACCAATGTTGACAAAGACTGTGGCATGGACTCTGATGATTTCCAATGGCAAGGACACCAACTCTCCCAGTGAACTTTGGATTCCACACACCCGGAAAGCCCCTCTTGTCATACCCCCCCCCCAACACGTACCCCAACAAAGATAAAAACTTACTCGATCAAGAGATGATGCCGACATTTTGCATTATTACCTTACATGTGTCTTGTAAAGTCTAACCATGCCTGAGTTCTCATATGACTTTAACCATCCATACCCTGGGGCCTGAGTCTGGCACAGGACACACATGGGTCACAATGTATTAGGCAAGACAGACATGGAGCACCATACACACCCGTGATGGGCCCAACCAGCTGAGGGGGTGGCCGCACAACCGTGCCGACAGACATATTGAGTACAGCAACAGTCATGCGCAGAGGTCAGGGATCATGTGGAGTGTCCTGGGGGGCACCCAGGTATGTGTAGACAGGTGGCAGAACCATGTCCTGCAAGCTTGAGTCAGGTGGATGCAGAGAATGGTGGCCTGGCCAACGTTGGATGCATGGGGATGGCACATGTCACAATACCCACACAGTCATGGACATCATGCACAATACAGAGTCTAATCCCAGACAAACAGCTTGCATCTTGCTACTCTACACATAGACACATAGCCACTATCACTGAAAACCATGCCAGACATGCCGTATGCACCGTGGCAACACACCAGCATTGACTGAGAAGAGGCACCTTGGAGGCATAGGGACACCTTTATTAGTCATGTATTCCGGAATGCAGAGGCAACTCGGAGTACACATACACAGGTCATGTGGAGTAACATGTGGGTCCAACACTGGCACCCCCCTTCTGCACCACAAATGCTTGATATCCATGGAACTGGCACACAAGTGTCGGGTAACAGCTAAACACCCCCTGCTGCTCACGGAGAGGCTGCCATACACCATTGATCCTCTGATGTGGAAGTCCCACACCATGTCAAGCCAATGCAAACCGTATGTGTCCGAGGGCAGTGTTACACACATTGATGCCATCATCACAATCCACTATCCCATTACAGATGACTGTCAACAAGTCTGACCATCTATTCAAGTGTATCCAGCTACATGTCATGTGTCCCATGGTGATGCGACATGTCTGCAGAGGAACCAAACATCGACAGGGGCAGTGTGCACACATCGTGAACAACTGCCACACCCAATACACCCCTGATGCATCCCTTACCCTAAGGAGACTTACAAACTTGTCCGTGCGTGTAACGCTGAGTCAGCACACGATGACGTGTCCATGAGGAATAGCAGTGCCACAACAATGCAACCAGCAGACGGCATGCGCAAGTACCTGGGGATGAGAGACACACAAGAAGTCACCCACAAAAAGCACATCCACTTGCATGTGCATGTACTCGACACATGTAAGGATGACAACATGCTAGGTCACAATTATGACTGTGGAAATACACTCATCACTGGCACCATCACTCGAGTGACACATCCACACACACCTCTGACTCACGTGGCATACATGCAGATGGACACACACATCGCAACACATGCCACACGGGGACCAATGCGTGCACACTCAGACACTGGTACTCACCACTAAGCAAAGAAGTCGCGTATGAGCTGACTCCGGATGTCCTCTTGCGGAACCACATCCTCCACATCACTAGCCCCATTGCAAAGCCCTTCGTCCTCCACGGGTGGATGGTCCTGATCATCTTGATCCAGGATGAGTGGCACAGCTTTCTCAACTGCCATGTTGTGCAGCATGCAGCAGACCATGAAGATTTTGCAGACCTTCGCCGGGGCATATGGGAGGGCATCTGAATCGGCTCTTCAGGAGGCCAAATGTCCTCTCTATCACTCGCCTTGTCCGGCCATGGGCGCTGTTGTAGCGGAGCTGGGCCGGCATGCTGGGGTTGTGGATAGGTGTGATCAGCCATGGCATGTTGGGATAGCCAGCGTCCCCTACATGGAAACCACATGGACATAAGTAGGACTGGAGAAGCGGTCGGGCTGGAAGTCTACGCAAAATACAGGACAGAGAGAGTGTACCCACCAACAACACATGCTCGTTCGTTGCGCAGCTGCGTCATCATTTCAGGCACCCTGCTACGCCTCATGATGTAGACATCGTGTGCTGATCCTGGAAAACGAGCACAGACATGTGAAATCACCATGTTGGACAGACACACCACAAGGGCATTGATGGAGTGGTAGTGCTTGCGATTCCTGTACGCTACCTCCTGTGCCTGTGGTTGTACCAAAGCCACATGTGTCCCATCTATGGACCCAATGACATGGGGCATCCCTCCCAGGGCATAGAATCCACGCTTGACACCAGTCAACTGTTCAGGAGTTGGGAAATGGATGAACTCATCCAGGTGAAGCAACATGGCCTCTAAAAAATCATGCAGCACACGGCTGAACATGCTCTGGGACATGCCACCAACATGAGCTATGGTATATTGAAAGGTACCCGTGGCAAGAAAATGTAGGGCTGCCATTACCTTCAGCTTGGGTGTCAGTGCCATAGGATACCTGTGCAGCGGCTGCAGGTGTGGTGCCAGCCTCGCCGTCAACTCCAGAATCAACGGTTGGGGGAAGCGGTAGCACCGGATATAGTCATTCTCCCGCATGTCAGCCAAGTCCGGAATTGGTCGGGGAAGAGGCGGCGCTCTGCAGTAATTTGGAAGTGACAAGGAAGAGTGAGTGCACTACAACAACAATTTATATGTACTGAGCACATGTTAATCTGTCAATACACATATGCTACATACGGAGTCAGGTACGTGCTACATGCCCTGGACACGTATGGCTGCCAGGTGACACTCCTACCAAGACCCAGCTACACACGGAGATTGTGAACCTCCACATCCCATGGCATGGGACTAGCTGTGTCCCAGTGTAAGTGAACAGGCAGACGCAATACAGGAGTGACATACATCAACATATCAGCAGAAGTAGGATGTTGATTGCAGAGACAGGTATCGGAACACTAGAGCCACAGGTCACATGACATTACACTAGGACAGCCCACACACCTTGCCATGAAGGTGTACATGTCATGACTGACCAAACATACATTGAGAGGATGCAGACAGGTCCTTGTTACGCTACTCCGTGTCCCATGCATACATACACACCTTACATCCGATACCACATGTGGCCTGGTGTGCGTAACAGTGTGCCATGGCCATCTACACACAGACACATGTTGGTTGCAGCAACAGCAGATGCTTTTGAGGGAACACCAACATCAAGCTAATGTGAACACACCACACATACTTGACATAGTCACATCGTGCAACGTGGGTAGTCACATGTCAGGTGTGGTAACCCCTGTAGCGGGCATCAGGGGACACTTGCGTGTGTTGTTGACTGTGCCATGCCAGTGACGCTCATCTCAAGTGTGCTGTACGACATGCACACATGTCAAAGGAGTGATGGGCATGTCTGGCACATAGTGCACCATCACACATAACATCTGTACACATCTCATCATACATCTATTGCCTTCACAACTCAGGAGTAATGTGCCACATCACAGCCTTTCACACCTGTGCCCCACACATGTAGTACTGCACAGACAATGCCTTGATGTCCATCCATGGACAAGTATGTCAGCTCTATTCCCTTCTGTGTGCTGCCTGTCACCACTGTTATGTGTGTAAGGCACCGTACATTCGCTCTGAGGGCGTGTGTACGTTCCCTATCAATATGGGAGTGCTGCCGTAGGCCTACCCATAGTGATAGTGAGCGTACACGTGTGTGTGTACGGTCCGTATCACTATGGGTACGCATACGCGAGCACACCCATAGTGATAGTGAGCGTACAGGCGTGTGTACGGTCCGTATCACTATGGGTACGCATACGCGAGCACACCCATAGTGATAGTGAGCGTACACGCGTGTGTACTGTCCGTATCACTATGGGTACGCATACGCGAGCACACCCATAGTGATAGTGAGCGTACACGCGTGTGTACGGTCCGTATCACTATGGGTACGCATACGCGAGCACACCCATAGTGATAGTGAGCGTACACGCGTGTGTATGGTCCGTATCACTATGGGTACGCATACGCAAGCACACCCATAGTGATAGTGAGCGTACAGGCGTGTGTACGGTCCGTATCACTATGGGTTTGCTCGCGTATGCATACCCATAGTGATACGGACCGTACACACGCCTGTACGGCCTGTTGCTATGCATTTGGGGTGCCCTAGGGCCCCGGAACGCACCGTACCTGTGTGTGAATCTCCAAATTACATAGGGGACACATGAGGGACAAGTATAAAGGCCTACATGCATGCTGGTTGTCATGGAGACCAAGTTTAAAGTTTGAATTTTTTTCATCAGGTGCCCAGCAAACATCGGTTTGAAAGAATCTACTTTGTTGCAAAGTGGTTGTGGAGTTGACATCATGCTCAAGAAATAAAAAAAAGCAAAGCCACTGACTGTGCTAGGTTTAAAGGGATTGGAGGAAACATAGGATGCAAATGTGAGTGACCAATCACTCTGTACTCCTGTGCATGAAACAGGCCAGCAAGGCAGATATAAGGCAGCCAGGTCCCATGAGAGAGCACTTGCCTGCACATCTTTTGATTCTACAACACTGCTGCTGCTCGTGATTCCCTGGCACCATGTCAAGGTCTGTGGAGAGGGCCCAGCCTTTCACCCTGGAGGAGAATCTGGCATTGCTGGATGTGATCCTCCCACAGTACTCCATGCTGTATGGGCGACCAGGGTTTCAGGTGAGTGCAGAGTCCACTTGCACAGACTGTGTCCCTTTTTTGTGACTGGGACTTCTGGCATTGTGTCCAGGTGTGACACACATGCATTGTACTGTAGAGTGGGTCCCAGGGGGGGAATGCCTGATGTCTCCCAGCCAGAGCATGCTGTGGTGCATGTCTGCCGTCCTCACTTGCATTGTGTTTACTGTGACAATCACTGCATGGTGCATGCCACATTCTGCCTGTCTAATCCTCCTGGGAATGTTGCTTCTACAGTCCTCATGTGATTCTGTGGTCAGCCCAGTGTGACAGGTGACTGTACCCACAGATGTGTGTTAGTTCAGTGTACCTGTGCTGAGAGTGTCCACATGATGTGTTTGTACCCTGGACATCGGTGTGTGTGTAAGTCCACTGTCATGTGGGTGGGTGCATATGTGGAGTGTAGCACTCAAGCTGCATGAGGGATGGATATACCCTGCCCATCTGATGCGAGCAGGGAGCAGTGCTGTGTGTCTGACGTGCAGAGCCAGCCCCACACCTGTGAGCCCCCCCAGTCTAGTGGCACATGTGCAGAGTGAGGTTTGTAGCTGCATTTGGCAATGGCAGGTGAATGTCCTGTGCCTGTGTGTGTCTGTGTACTCTGCTGAGGTAGCGTCAGTGGCCTGTGGAATGTGACTGCTTTGAGGTGCTGCATATAATCCTGGTGTACCTTCTGATGCACAGTGTGAGTCTGGATCATTTATTGTGTCGTACCCCTCATGCCACCTGTGTACTTTCAATGGCACGTGGTGCATTTGGCCTTACACAGAGACAAATGTCCCTATGACAAAGGTGCAATGCTTTGGCTGCATACTATGCCTTGTTGAAACCAGCAAAATTGTTCTAATGTGTGTCTCTGTGACATGTGGCAGGTGTATTGATGTAGTCTCACTTTTTCAACCCCACAGGTAGGCGCCGCTGCCAAGGAGCAGATCTGGAGGGACGCCGTCAGTGCCGTGAGGAGGACGGAGGGTCGCAAGCGGTGCCTGGCCCAGGTGAGAAAACGCTGGCAGGATATCCGGTGCTGGACGCGGAGGATCGCATGGGTCCTGCTGGGGGACTCACCTGTGGGCCCTAAGAACCATGGGCGTCGCCGTCTGACCCACATCCACAAGAGTGTGCTGGCGGTGGTCTTTCCAGACATGGACAGGCGCTTACGGGAGAAGCAGCAGCAGGAAGGGGGTAGGTACATGTGTGTTTGTTGTGTGTCACCAGCATTTGTAAGTGTGCAGTTGCATGGATACACTGCCAGTGTTTAAATGTGCGGTGCAGGTCCTGTCACCCACAGTATAGCGGTGCTGTCCTTCCTCCCTTCCCCTCCTTGCCATGTGTTCCCTGGTCTGTGTGTAGTCACTCTTTCACAAGGTCATCTGGGCTGCCAGTTCATCCCCGTGACCAATGCTTGCAGCATCATGTGTGGGGGTGGTGTGTAACAGGTTTTGGGACCTTGCCTGTGCCCTGTCCAGTTCAGTACTTGTGGGGTCCATGTCAATTGGCACTGATGCTGAGTCCAGACATAGGAGTATGTCTCTGAAGTGTAATGCCTTACAGCAAGCATGTCCTATGTTGTGGCCTGTGACATGATGTGCATGAGTGTGCGATACGCAGAGTGCAGGGATGGTGGCCTGTGTTGCAGTCATTACCATTCAGGACCATGGAATATTGTGGCCACTACTGTCCCCTGGGGCATATTTTGCTAGGTATCATGTGTGTCATCACAAAATGTGGACACTCTCAGTGTCTACAGCATAGGATGTGCTCTGTGCCATTGTCCCCTGGCACCATGTATATTTACGTAACGTGTTCTACAAGTGTCCACTGTACAGCCTGACCTAATTTTCCTCGTTCATACTCACGGTGGCCAGTGCCTGTGTGTCTTGTTACAATTATCTGATGATGGCCATTTGTAAATGAGATCGTTGTACAGGCGCACATGGGGTATTTTGGGTCCAATATGGGTTTCTGGCAGCCCATGTGTATTTCTCCCAGACTAAGAGATGCAAGTGCTTCCTGTGTCTCATCAAATTGTCTCATGTAGGGGGTGGTTGGTGCGGGCAAGGCCTACATGTCGACACCTGAAATCTCATTGCTCGGTCTGGCCAGTGTGTGATGTTTGTCTGGACATACACTCAAGGTGCAGTGTCCCATTCATGTTGGGCATGTCTTTAAGTATTACCTTTGCAGCATGTGCCTCAAGTTCATGGAGATGGTCCCTGCTCATCCCTAGTTACGGCAACGCTGTGTGGTGCAGATGCAGTGCTGGATTGTCCCCAGAGCCTGGCTCCTCTGTCCAAATCCATATCATGTCATTTGCAAATGTGTCATGCTCTCCATAGTTTCTCAGTGGCATGGTGGGTGAACCAACTGTGTGTTGCAGGGCCTATATATGTACCTTGTATTGTAGATGTTACTCATCTTTCATTTCAGGCTATGCACTGTAACCTATGAGGATTTGACTCATGTGACATATGTATACAGGTGTCTGATTAATTCCTGTTTATTCACCTTGCCCATAGTATCGTCGGGGGACACGGATGGAGACACCGGCACGGACCGTGCGGAGGGACCGGGCACCAGTGCCAGCAGTGACATCTTAGCTGGCACATCGAGTGGAACTGAGGCCGAGGGGAGTGAGCCGGAGGACCTGTCCACTGCCACCACAGAATATGAAGCTGACGGGTCCGAGGCTGAGCTCTCCGAGGGGGCGGAGGCTGCTCCAACAGCTGACAGCAGCACAACATCTCTCCCCGCCCCCTCCATTGCCATCACCAGCCTCCCACTTGCTCGTGTCCCTTCTTGGCGTGCTAGGTCACCACGTGTCTCCTTCCTGCCAGGCACCGCACCCCCTGCCCCTGTGTCCACTGCTGCCGCCAATGCTGAGTCTGTGGACATCCTGCGGCAGTTGCAGGTTGGTCAGGCTGCGATGCTTAATGTCCTCCATGGCCACAGCCAAGTGCTCACCAACATGGAGGCATACTTGGAGGGCATTTCAGCATCGCAGGCTGACCAACGCAACTTGCTGCGGTCTATTGACTCGACACTGACTGCAGCAGTGGGTCTTCTGCAGTACTTCGTCCCACCCCCTACCCATGCCCCATCCACACTTCCCACTCCCATGCCTGTCCCACGTACACCCAGACGTCAGCATGCACACAGCCCACCAGACACAGGCACCACACCAGCAGGGAAGGCAAAGCGCACACCTCCTGGCACGCACACACAGGGTGAAGTAGGCACACCCACTGGGTCAGGGGGGAAATGGAAGACACGCAGCCGGAGTGGGAGTCCACATTCCTCACGACCACCACCCTCCAAATCCACTCCCCTCAGCTCTCCTGGCCAAGAGTCGGACACAGGGTCAGTCCTGCCCAGTCTGTCCATCAGCCCCAGTGTGGCACCACCCCGCAAGCGGTGGAGGCAGGACACCGGCAGGGGAGTTGAGTCCCCCCCTGTCCACACCCCCCCCCCAGTAGCGCTGCAACCCATCCCTCCAACCCCCCCCTCCTTGGGGCCTGTGGTTCCTTCGGGTGCAGGGGAGATGCTGGCCGACCTGGCAGTAGTGTGCAGCGCCGTGCTCGAATCCACCTTTGGCGCTGCCCCGCCCCCTGTGTTGGAGTCGTCCGTCCCTGCACCCACAACACCTCCCCTTGCCCCTCCTGTCCCTGCGGCGCCTGGTCCTTCCCCCCAACATGAGCCCCCCCGTGGAAGACAAAGGAGTCTGACTGTGCAGGCAAGCTAGGGGACACACGTACCACTGTGTCCCCCATCCGGATTGGAGTCATGGACTGCCCTATGGGCCTTGTATATAGTGACATTTATGATGATTATTACTTACATCCTGCTGAATAAAGCAATTTGTTTTTTTTCCTTGGAACACTACTGTTCATCTGGTATTGCTGTTGGTGGACCTGCTCCATGATTTTGGGTGGTGATAATGTGTTGGGTGTGTGGGAAATGTAGTCTTGTGCTGGTCATAGGGTGGACCCTGGGATCTGTGTGCCATCACAAGCTGTTGGCTAAATTACTTTGTTCATGTAAGCAGTTACTGAATGGTGACATCGTCCCAAGGTATGTTCCTTCCTCTGTGTAACCTGACATCTTCCCTGCAGGGTGTTTCCACTATGTGGTGCTGAGCTGTGTCTACATCAGCTGGGGGTGTGACGGACTCCTTCAACTTTGCACATGCATGCTGAGCGATGTCTCCATCTGCATCATTCGTGGCATCCTTGGTGGTCACTGTACTTGTGTATGTAGACTGTTGACATGACTTCATGTGGACATGTTCTCTTTTAGGCGCTATGCATGTGTGTACTCCCAGCCTCGCACACATGTGGTACATGTACTGCAGGGTCTTTGTGCACCTGACTGACATTTGTGGGCATTGTATCTGTGGGTACTCCACCCTTTGCGTTCCATGGGCACTGCTGGGAGGACTCTGCACCCACCCCTCCTGTGTCTGGGCACTGCTGGGAGTGATAGGCCCCCACCCCTCCTGTGTCTGGGCACTGCTGGGAGGACTCTGCACCCACCCCTCCTGCGTCTGGGCACTGCTGGGAGTGATAGGCCCCCACCCCTCCTGTGTCTGGGCACTGCTGGGAGGACTCTGCACCCACCCCTCCTGCGTCTGGGCACTGCTGGGAGTGATAGGCCCCCACCCCTCCTGTGTCTGGGCACTGCTGGGAGGACTCTGCACCCACCCCTCCTGTGTCTGGGCACTGCTGGGAGGACTCTACACCCACCCCTCCTGCATCTGGGCACTGCTGGGAGGACTCTACACCCACCCCTCCTGCGTCTGGGCATGTACGCTCCATACATACACTGTTGGGGTGGGGGTACGCTCCATACATACGCGGGTGTGGGTACATTCCATACATACGTGGGTGTGGGTACGGTCCATACATACACTGTTGGGGTGGGGGTACGCTCCATACATACGCGGGTGGGGGTATGCTCCATACATACGCGGGTGGGTGTACGGTCCGTACATACACTGTTGGGGTGGGGGTACGCTCCATACATACGCGGGTGAGGGTACGGTCCGTACATGCACTGTTGGGGTGGGGGTACGCTCCATACATACGCGGGTGGGGGTACGCTCCATACATACGCGGGTGAGGGTATGGTCCGTACATGCACTGTTGGGGTGGGGGTACGCTCCATACATACGCAGGTGGGGGTACGGTCCATACATACACTGTTGGGGTGGGGGTACGCTCCATACATACGCGGGTTGGGGTACGGTCCGTACATGCACTGTTGGGGTGGGGGTACGCTCCATACATACGCGGGTGGGGGTACGGTCCGTACATACACTGTTGGGGTGGGGGTACTCTCCATACATACACGGGTGTGGGTACGGTCCATTCATACACGGGTGGGGGTACAGTCTGTACGTACACTGGTGGGGTGGGGGTACGGTCCGTACATACACTGTTGGGGTGGGGGTACGCTCCATACATACGCGGGTGTGGGTACGGTCCATTCATATACGGGTGGGGGTACGGTCCGTACGTACACTGGTGGGGTGGGTGTACGCTCCATACATACGCGGGTGGGGGTGCGGTCCGTACATACACTGTTGGGGTGGGGGTACGCTCCATACATACGCGGGTGAGGGTACGGTCCGTACATGCACTGTTGGGGTGGGGGTACGCTCCATACATACGCGGGTGGGGGTATGCTCCATACATATGCGGGTGGGGGTATGGTCCGTACATACACTGTTGGGGTGGGGGTACGCTCCATACATTTGCGGGTGGGGGTACGGTCCGTACATACAATGTTGGGGTGGGGGTACGCTCCATACATACGCGGGCGGGGGTACGGTCCGTACATACACTGTTGGGGTGGGGGTACGCTCCATACATACGCGGGTGTGGGTACGGTCCATTCATACACGGGTGGGAGTACGGTCCGTACGTACACCGGTGGGGTGGGGGTACGGTCCGTACATACACTGTTGGGGTGGGGGTACGCTTCATACATACGCGGGTGTGGGTACGGTCCATTCATACACGAGTGGGGGTACGGTCCGTACGTACACAGGTGGGGTGGGGGTACGCTCCATACATACGCGGGTGGGGGTACGGTCCGTACATACACTGTTGGGGTGGGGGTACGCTCCATACATACGCGGGTGAGGGTATAGTCCGTACATGCACTGTTGGGGTGGGGGTACGCTCCATACATTCGCGGGTGGGGGTACGCTCCATACATACGCGGGTGGGGGTACAGTCTGTACATACACTGTTGGGGTGGGGGTATGCTCCATACATACGCGGGTGAAGGTACGGTCCGTACGTACCCGTGCCCACGCTGTGGAATGCTTGTGCGGCCCATACCCAGGCCTTTGGCACATGGGTACGGCCCGTACCGCCATTGTTGGGGTGACGTAGGTGTGGGTGTGGTACGACTCGTACCCACGCTCTTAAGGTGTGGGTACGGTACGTACCTGTATTGTTGTGTTGCCGGTTCGCGTCATCGCCCACTTCCGTTGTGGCGGACGCTGGTGTTGCTGGACACGCCCCCACCCCCTCGAAGTGACCAGGGCCTGGTGGTCAGGTATGTCCAGGTCATGTGTGCTGTGTGACTTGGGTGGGGGTTTTGTGTCCTGCCCCTGCCCCCCCCTTTGCCCCTGGGTGTTGTTCTGACCTTCTGCGGCGTCTGCGTCTGTACCTGTAGATGAGGTCGACTGCTATGAGGGCCGGGATGACACGTAGGTTCGGGTCCATGTCTGTCCGTCGCGTACAGGTGCTCCTTGTGCGCGTCGTCCTGATTTCCCGGCAGTTTTTGGCTGCCGGAAAATATTCTCCGCGCGGGATGACGTCGGTGCGAATCGTACTTCCTGGTTCGTGGAACGCAGGCTGCATGCATCCCGACGTCACGTCGGCGCTTTTCCGGATGTCATTTGTATGTTTATTTTCCTCGGTTAGTGTTTTGTACGAATCGTACGAAAATAGTGTTTCCGTGCGAATCGTACTTGCATGTTTGTAAAGTTTTGCAACCGGGTACGAGTCGGACGGAGAAAACCCTCCGTCCGACGGTTCGTACCCGGTTTCTCCAGGATCCTAATCGGCACCTCTGTCGTGTTGTGCTGTACGTTTCTGTGGTGCGCTTAAGTGTTTTCTTAACTACATTCGCATATGTGTCAGTAGTATTTGTATCTTGTAGTGTAGCTATGCAATTGATGTTAGTTGTAGACATCTTTTTAGGAGTAGTTATTGTTTTAGGAAAAAGTGTATTTGGATATGTTTCAGTAATATGTGTATTATATAATGAGGTAGATGGCTGGCCTGCCTCCAACAAACTACTGGTATTTGATTTCCTAATTTTATTTTTTGCTGTTTCTATATGAGTTTGGAGTGTGTGTGAAGAAGAATTAGTACATGCTTCAGTAGAATGCACGTAAATGGTTTTCATTGGTACAGAATTAGCATTTTTTTCATTAATTAGCAATGCCTTATGAAGTGAATTGGTTTTTATTGTATTTCTAACTATAGGACTTAATTCATATGCTACGCAATTACTATTTGGTTGCTTTAGGCTATGTGCAAGATTAGTAATGTGCTCTATAAGTTTTTCGAAAGTTATTTGTATAGTAATACATGTACCATTTGGGTGAGGCATTCCTGTGTTATCGTGGCTATGTGAATCAAAGACAAAGTATGAATTGTTATTGTTTATAATGGATATAACATACATATCCATGCAAAGCAATACACTCGAATGCACATTTAGGGCCGATTGTAAAGCTGTTTGTATAGTTGGCAAAAATGGATCGAAAGCTTTTAATATGTCCCCATAATAAGGTTTATTAAGCTTAATAGAATAGATGGTAATATTGTGTTGTATAAAATTTGGCAAATCGTCTGGATGCATAAGTTGCTCTTTATTAATGGAATGCATATCTGTATATAAAGCATCGCCTAAGTCCATAATATAATGTAAATCCTCTATAGTCCACGTATTTGCAAGTTTGTAGTAGTTGTGTACAATTGCAAATGTGCTATTTGGCAAACATTGTTTACCTCTTGAAGCAGCTGAAAATTTGTCATGCCCTTGATGATAATGTGCTTGGAGTAGTAGTTATAGTTAGGACCTATTTTCCATAGGAAATCTGCAACATTCTATTCCCAATAAGTTTGGCGCTGATTGACTAATCTGCGCAAAATTTTCCAAACTTTTGGCCAGCTCCGCTCCGCTCCTTCCCTGAAAGATTTGCGGTGATTCGTCAAGCGGGGGCTGAGAAAAAAGGGGGGTCCCAAAATGCGTTTTCCCCATGCAATTTCCCATAGGACCTGTTGTCGCAGCTACAGCCCGAACTGCTGAACGGAATTACACCAAATTTCGCAAAGAGGTAGTCCTCAGTTCAGACTCGTGCCTTTTGCTTAAATGGTGTATATCCGTTCAGTAGTTCCTGAGAAAATTAGGGTAAAAAAGTTAGTGATCTATGGCCGAGGAGGATCCGCGCACCCTCCCCACACCCAGCGTGCACCCTGCCATGCACGAGCTGAATGCTAATTGGCTGTCAACACTCCAAATCAGGAAGTGTTGACAGCCATCTTGTGCCTCAGTAGAACCGAGGCACAAGAACCCCCCCAAAAAACATCGCAAAACACGAAAAGGGGGCAGGGTAGAAACACCCACAAGGACCCCCAAGGCCCAAAATTATTTTTTTATTTTTATTTAAATCGCGGGATGCGCGTAGTGTCCGCGCATCCCGCTGATGGAAAAAAAACGAAGCGAGGGCTCTCGCGCTTTGTTTACAATTATTTCATAGTCATGGGAGGCCCAGAGGGGCCCCCCAGCCCCGGGGACCGCCACCCCCGGGGCTTAAAGTTAATGTATGCAGGGGGGCTCATGGCCCCCCCGCAGCCCGGGGACCGCCACCCCCCAAGGCTTGTTTTAAAAATATTATAATGGGGGCCCAGAGGGGCCCGCCAGCCCCAGGGACCGCCACCCCCGGGGCTTATCTTAATGTATGCGGGGGCTCATGGCCCCCCTCAGCCTCGGGGTCCGCCACCCCCGGGGCACTACATATTTAAAGTAGGAGGTCCGTTACGGACCCCCAAGCCCCGGGGACCACCACCCCCGGGACTTTAACTTAAGTGGGTGGGGGGCCGTGCGGCACCCCTCCTGGAGCCTTGTCGAGGCCCTGGGGACCGCCACCCCCCAGGGCCGGCTCCTGCAGTGTCTCGGGGTGCCCACCCCCGGGATACTGCTGTTTGCAATGGCAGGGCGGGAGCCTGGCGGCTCCCACCCTGCCATTGCAAACTGCTTTGCTATTTGGAAGAGAGAGCAGGGACACCTGCTCTCTCTTCCAAATAGCAAAGCAGATGGCTTTTCCACATGGAGAGCAGCATGTTAGCTGCTCCCCATGTGGAAAAGCATTGCCGGCTCCCGCAGGAGGCGGGGAGCTGGCGGGGCTGTGGGGGGATTGGGTACCCCCCCACGGTCCCCAACGGAGGCCAGACCCCGGGGGATGGGGTCCCCAGGGCCAGTAGTGGCCCGGAAGGGGGGCCATGTGCCCCCCCTCCCCAAAATAAAAATAAATAAATAAAAAAACGGCCCGGGGATGGGGTCCCCGGGGCAAAAAGAGGCCACAGGAGGGGGGCAAGGCAGCACCCTTCCAAAAAAAAAAAGGGCCATGCCCCGGAGCTGCATTGCAGAGTGTTGTAAAAAGGGGCGTGGCCTCTGAACACCTCTCTGCAATGCAGCTCCCTGGCGCATACTGGAGGTACCTGGTGGGCTAGTTGGCCCCCAGGGGACCTCAGGATTGAAGAAGAATTAATTCCCCAACTTAAAACGCGCCACAGGGCGTGTTTGCACACGTCACCTCAGGCCCCGCCCCCTTCCATCACCATTGTACAAATATTCCTCTAAAATCAGCCGAACTACGAATTCCGATTTACTCACCTGTAATCAGGAGAGAACCCAGTGCTGCATCTTTTAGCCCAGCACTGACCCTGAAAAGTAATTCTAAGCGTACTTACCAGTAACTTGTATTTCCTTCCATAGGAATCCATTGTGTGGTTTTCAGCAGAAAAATTTCTAATTGTCTATTTTCACAAACTAAAAATATTCCTAAAAATCGTCTGTATGACTTAAACACATTCTTTCAACTGTTTACAGGAGGTTGGCCAGTGCTGGATCCAGGATCCACCACTGAGTAAGAAAAAGTAACGATAACACTACTTACCTGCTAAGTGAATTTTCTGCTATAGGAGAACATTGGTGATTCTATGTGAAAACATTTCTAAGTGTCAACTTTTAAAATACAATAATATTCCTTAAAAATAACTACTGTAACCAAAACACTTTTACTCAACTGTTTACAGGATATGTCCAAGGATTGAATCTAGGATCCAGTCCTGTGGTTAGAAAAGTAATCCATAAAGTAACTAATTGCATTTAACTAGAAATTCACATTGAGCTCAATGTTGCTTTGTGTTTGAAATTGTGTTGGCCATTGCAACAACTGTAACTACTGTACTTAAAAGTCTGTTGCCTATTTGCCAAGTATTTAAACTAAAGTAATTCATTCTGAGAAAGTATATTTTGTAATGTAATGTATAATGTAATTATAATGTAATTAAAAAAAAATTATCTAAAAATAAATAGTTTAAAAAATTTAGTAAATCAGTATCAAAAAAATCAGTATAACAATTAATACATTAAAAATTGTCATTTACAAAACCTTTGAAATTCACTGAAAAAACCATAGGTTTCAGGCCTGATAGAGTTAGGAATTAGTATTTAAAAAACCTTTGAAATTCACTGAAAAAAACATAGGTTTCAGGCCTGGTATAGTTAGGAATTAGCATTTAAAAAACCTTTGAAATTCAGTGAAAAAACCAAAGGTTTCAGGGGCGTTATAGTTAGGAATTGGCATTTAAAAAACCTTAGAAATTCACTGAAAAAACCATAGGTTTCAGGGGCGTTATAGTTAGCTGGACATTTCCCTCATACAAAACCCTAGAAATTCCCCCGTTATAGTTAGTTCAGCTAACTATAACTCGCGCCCCCGCAACGCACTGCTGATGATGTCACATATTACATCACACATGACATGGTCAGTGACATCACTGATGACATCTGAAATGACATCACTGATGACGTCATCCATGTGATAAATTAGTGCATCTTCTCACACCCTTTGATATACTCAATCAAAATTTCAGACATCCATTCTCAAAACCATAGATACTCCAATACCAATAACTACATACCCACTCATTGACTCTTAGATCTACACACACATCCACTCACTCACCTGTACAGTCACTCATACTTACAGTCACTCAGTACAGGACTATCATATGCATTTATACACCTGCATAGACAATCATCCATAAAGGTACTCGAACACCTAGTCAGTCATGCAAATAATTAATCACACTCCCATTTACTCACCTATGCAGTTATACACACACAAGTTCACTTACTCATAAAAAATAGTACCACATTCTTAGGCTCTTATACAATCACTGATACAAGCACACACTCATCCATACAGCCACTCTCACAATCACACACTCTCACATATACCCACTTATATACTCTTACACACATATATACTGCCTTTCACATATGTAGTTACTCACACATGTACCACTGAGATATACATTCAATCACTAACACACCCATACATACACTCACCCAACCATACCGTCCATCACAGATGCACTCTTAAAACCATGCACCCATAGAATCACCCACTTACACATGTATGCACAGAGTCACACAGACCCCACCCACACAAACACTCAGGCACCCATACAGATACTCAGACAACCAATCAATAACCCATAGAGACACTCATATAGCTATTTACAAAATCATGCAGCCGCTTATACACCAACAGACAAACAGATACAGACATTCACACAGTTTAGTCACTAGTCTGCAGTAAGATACATTTAATGACTCACTTATAGAGTCAGTCACGCACCTACTAAATCATCCATTCACACACTTATACACCCACTCATTCTTCCATAGGTTTTTCCCTATATATATATTAAACATATTTAAAATTTACAGAAACACACACTCACTGGATGACGTCATCAGTGATGTCATCAGTGATGTCATTTCAGATGTCATCAGTGATGTCATCAGTGATGTCACTGACCATGTCATGAGTGATGTAATATGTGACGTCATCAGCAGTGCATTGCGGGGGCGCGAGTTATAGTTAGCTGAACTAACTATAACAGGAGAATTTCTAGGGTTTTGTACGAGGGAAATGTCCAGCTAACTGTAACGCCCCTGAAACCTATGGTTTTTTCAGTGAATTTCTAAGGTTTTTTAAATGCCCATTCCTAACTATAACACCCCTGAAACCTTTGGTTTTTTCAGTGAATATAGATATAGATATATCTATATATATATGCTATTCTTTAGAGATTTTTCAATTACTTCCTATTCTTAATGGTGTAGAGACAAAAAAAAAAGTACGATACTTTCACCTTGATGATGTTTTGATCGGGAATTAGCAACCTGTGGTGTTATGATAGGGGATTAGCAAGCTGGGAAAGAATAAAAACAAGCATTAATTGAGAATGTACATATTAGTATATGTCAAGAAAGAATGATAGACAAAGAGAGTGTGTAGTAGAGAGTGTGTAGTAGAGAGTCAGTAATAGAGTGAGTAGTACAGTAGTATAGAGTGTGTAGTAGAGAGTATGTCGTAAAAAGTGTGTAGTAGAGAGTATGACGTAGAGAGTGTGTTGTAGAGAGTGTGTCATACAGAGTGTGTCATAGAGAGTGTGTAGCAGAGTGTATATTAGAGAGTAGTAGAGAGTGTGTAGTAGAGTAGTAAAGTGTAGTAGTGGTGTGAATGAAAGGTTGACAGTGCCTCACGTAAGTAACACCATGGGAGTACGCAGATTTGTTCTCAACTGCACACTCAGGTTCTCATCATCAGCAACTGCCAACTTGAAACAGAAACGTTGAAAAGTAAGGAAAAGAGAGTGAGGAGAGTGAATAGTAGAGTAAGTTGAGTACTAGAAAGTGTGCAGTAGAGAGTAAGTAGTAGAGAGTGAGCAGTAGAGAGTGTGTAGTAGAGAGTGTGTAGTAAGAGAGTGTGTAGTAAGACAGTGAAGAGAGTGAGTAAAGTGAGTTGTCAAGAGTTTGGAGTAGAGTGTGTAGTAGAGAGTAGTGAGTGTAATATAAAGTGAGTAATAGCTAATATTATAGTACTGAGTGTGTAGTAGTGAGTGTGTAGTAGAGTAATAGAGAGTGCGTAGTAGTGTGTAGTAGAGAGTATGTAGTAGAGTAGTAAGTGTGTAGTAGAGTGTGTAGTAGAGAGTGTGTAGTAGAGAGTTGTGACTGCTGTATAGGGTGAGTAGTAGAGAATAGTAAAGTAGTGAGTGTGTAGTAGAGAATGTGTAGTAGATTGTGTAGTAGAGAATGTGTAGTATATTGTGTAGTAGAGAGTGTGTAGTAGAGAGTGTGGAATAGAGTGTGGAATAGAGAGTGTGGAATTGAGAGTGTGGAATTGAGAGTGTGGAATCGAGAGTGTGGAATCGAGAGTGTGGAGTAGAGAGTGTGGAGTAGAGAGTGTAGAGTAGAGTGTAGTAGAGTAAAGTATAGTAGAGTACAGTGTAGTCGAGAGTGAGTAGTAGAGATTTGAGAAGCAAAGAATGTGTAGGAAAGAGAGTGTGGTAGTAGTAAAGAGTGAGTAGTAGAGAGTGTAGGAAAGAGTGTGTAGTAGAAAGTGTAGCAGAGAGTGTGTAGTTGAGAGTGTGTAGTAGAGAATAGTAGAGTAGAGTGTGTAGTAGATAGTATGTCGTAGAGAGTTTGTTGCAGAGTGTATAGTAGAGAGTAGTAGAGAGTGTGTAGTAGAGTAGTAGTGGTGTGCACGAAGACAAATAAGAAGAAAAAAGTGGTGAAAAAGTTTGATAGTGCCTCACGGAAGTAACACCATGGGAGTACGTAGATTTGTTATCACCTGCACACTCAGGTTCTCATCATCAGCAACTGCCAACTCGTAACAGAAAAGTGTTGAAAAGTAAGAGAAAAGAGAATGAGGAGAGTGAATACTAGAGTAAGTAGTAGAGTAGTAGAGAGTGTGTAGTCGAGAGTGTGTAGTAGAGAGCATGTAGTAGAGAGTGTGTAGTAGAGAGTGAGTATTAGAGAGTTAAGTAATAAAGAGTGTGTAGTAAAGAGTGAGTAGTAAAGAGTGCATAGTAGAGAGTGAGGAGAGTGAGTATTAGAGTGTGTGTAGCAGAGTGTGTAGTAGAGTGTGAAGCAGAGAGTGTGTTGCAGAGAGTGTGTCACAGAGAGTGTGTCACAGAGAGTGTGTCGTAGAGAGTGTGTCGTAGAGAGTGTGTCGAAGAGAGTGTATTGTAGAGAGTGTCTCGTAGAGAGTGTGTTGTAGAGAGTGGTGTAGAGTGTGTGTAGCAGAGTGTATAGTAGAGAGTAGTAGAGAGTGTGTAGTAGAGTAGTAGTGGGGTGGACAAAGACAAATAGGAAGAAAAAAGTGGTGTAAAAGTTTGATGGTGCCTCACGGAAGTAATACCAAAGTGTTGAAAAGTAAGAAAAAGAGAGTGAGGAGAGTGAATAATAGTAAGTAGTAGAGTAGTGTGTAGTTGAGAGTGTGTAGTCGAGAGTGAGTAATCTAGAGTGTGTAGTTGAGAGTGTATAATAGAGAGTGTGTAATAGAGAGTGTGTAGTAGAGAATAGTACAGTAGAGTGTGTAGTAGAGAGTGAGTAATAGAGATTGTGTAATAGAGAGTGTGTAATAGAGAGTGTGTAGTAGAGAATAGTAGAGTAGAGTGTGTAGTAAACAGTGAGTACTAGAGAGTGAGTAGTAGAGAGTGGGTAGTAGAGAGTTGAGTAGTAGAGAGTTGAGTAGTAAAGAGTGTGTAGTAGAGAGTAGTGAGTGTAGTATAGTGAGTAGTAGAAAATATTAGAGTAGCGAGTATGTATTAGAGAGTGCGTAGTAGAGTGTCTAATAGAGAGTAATTCATAGAGAGTAGTAAGTGTGTAGTAGAAAGTGTGAAGAGTGAGTAGTAGTGTGTGTAGTAGAGAGAGTGAAGCAGAGAGTGTGTAGAGTGAGTAGTAGTGTGTGTAGTAGAGACTGTGTACAGAGAGTGTGTAGCAGAGAGCGTGTAGCAGAGAGTGTGTAGCAGAGAGTGTGTACTAGAGAGTGTGTAGTAATAAGTGGGCATTGGTATCTTCGGGAAAGCCCCATTATTTGGTACAAGTGTAGTACGTATGCATTTTAAGGAAAGTCTAATGTATGTGTGAGGGTATTATATATTTAGTTTATATATGTACTTTAGATAAAATATTAATGCGTGTGTTTCTCTCTATCCTGCTTACATTTCTTTTTTAATTCTTACTGTGTTTTTGTCCATAATTGGGTTGTTGTAAATGTTTAGAATATGCTTTTCACAATTGTTAATTTGCCTCCTTTTATTGTCGAATCTGCGGGCATTGGGATGTTGGGAAAGTTCCATAATTCATGGTGGGACGCAGCCACTTTCAGGTAAGTCTAATGTATGTCTGCTCTTTCTATATATTTTGTTTACCAATTGCCTTTGGTTAAATTAGTAATCTGTCTGTTTTTCTCTATTCTGCCTATGTTTCTTTTTTAAAATTATATTTGTTTTTTTGTCCATAATTTGTGTGTTTTTTGGGGGGGACCATTGTGAAGGACCACCAGAAAGTGAGCAGTAGCAACACGTGGACACACAGGCACAAGTACTTTTTTTTAAAATAACGTTTTTCTAAGGCTAGAATTGTGGAATTGGGTTTTTGTAAATGTTTAGAATATGCATTTCAGAATTGTCTATCTAGTAAGTAATAGTAATATTAAGGAAAAGAGATGGAGGAGAGTGAATAGTAGAGTAAGTAGTAGAGTAGTAGAGATTGTATAGTAGAGAGTGTGTAGTAAAGAGTGAGTAGTAGAGTGTGTGTAGTCAAGTAGAGGGTGTGTAGTAGAGAGTGTGTAATAGAGAGTTCTGACTGTTATATAGAGTGAGTAGTAGAGAATAGTAAAGTAGTGAGTGTAGTGAGTGTGTAGTAGAGAGTGTGTAGTAGAGAGTGTGTAGTAGAGAGTGTGGAATAGAGAGTGTGGAATAGAAAGTGTGGAATAGAGAGTGTGTTGCAGGGATTCTGCTCATGCACAGAACTATGCGCAGGAAACCAGGACCTCAGTGAATTGCGGTGTACCAAAAACTCACCTCAGTACCCAGAACCCCTATCCAACCAGCATCAGTGTCTCATTCGCTCTTCATACCATATAGAAGCTACCAATGATTAGACAACCCAGAATATGCGACTTTAGAGTACTCTCAGGAATGGTGGGAGTCAGAAACACCTGTTCATTATTATTCTCATATCAGTCCACAACAAGAGTATTCAGAGACACAGTAAAGTTTAAAATGTTTATTTTATAAACTACATGTCCTAAGATGCAGTACTTTGGCTAACATAAGCAGACAAATGATTAAAATTAAGACCATCAGCATTGTTACAATACCATAGAAAATGAAGGGAGAAATCATATTACAAATGACAGTGGAATACAACCATCCTCCCTTCGCTAGTAAGCTAGTATTATCAGACTAATAGAAGGTCTCTAGGTTTGAATGGGGAACCCCATACCTTAAAGATCTGCTTAGGTGAATCACATCACAGGATCAGCTTTGCTCTGCGCCTGGAAAAGTTCTTCTCCAGAATGTGTATCTAGTGCATGCAAACTGCAATATTAAAGGCGCTCGACTTTCAGATATTTGCAGCTGTGTGCGTGTTATGGCTAGAGCGTGGGCCGATCAACCTGAACTCGAAAACATACATTGTTTGGTGGCTCAGACTGTTTCTGCACACAATGTTCAGACCAAGGTCGCAGTGCACGTCTAGGTATGTGAACAAAAGACAGTTCTCATGTGAAGAAAAGGCAAGCAAGCAGTTTTCAAATAATAACATCTATCTGCAGTGTCGTGTGCAAAAGCAGCAAAAGTGGCAAGATGGTGTTTCTAACATCTAATACGCTTATGCTAACATAGCAATGTGTGTCATCTAAAACTCCGCCTCCACTACCCCCTCCCTTGATCGGACCATGAACTATTAGGGATACACTTAAGGAACGCAGAGTTCAAGTTCGACAGAGCGGAACCAAGTGCGTGAATTGGAAAACCATATAAAGGGGAGTGAATGTTCGAAGAAAAAAGAACAAAAAAATAAAAAAACGCGTAACAATGAAGGAAATTGGAGGGAAAAAAACATGTGTAGTTCGTATAAGGAAAGTTGGATGACATCCAAGTTAATCCATCAACGTGTAAGCACAGTACGTAGCGACAGCCTCCAAGAGGAAGTCATTAGAACGGTCTGCAAAAGTTTCCGCCATCCAGTCTAACAAGGTAAACGAACATACATGTTCCTCGACAACAGGAGCCTCTAGCACAATCAGAGGACAACTGGCATGTTCTTCAAGATAACTCCTTGCCAAGAAGTCACACGCGGCCGTACCAATGTCCCAATTTCCCAGGACTCCATGTGCCGCTCCACAGGCCATAATCCTGACACCAGAACAGTCCAACTCATGAGCCACTAAGGGACTCATCAGTCGATCATAATCCGGGGCAGGAGACACCGAGTTTGACAAGCACAAATCCAGAGCCCATTCGAAAGGACAATCTAGGCAATGAAAAACAGGTTGTACGCAAGTAAAGTATGAAAACCAGAAGGACAATCCATAGGCTATGCTTAAAGTGGCCAGTGGCAATGTTCCATAATATTCAAGCATCCGGTTACGAAGATGGAGTAGCCGTTACAGGCTGTCGTGTGACACAAATTGTGCAGCCATTGCGCAGTAAGCAGACCAACAGCAGCACACCAGCCGTGAGGGAGAGAAGCAACGGGAGACGGCCAAAGAAGCTGGAAAAAATAGAATGAAAAAATGCCGGTATCACACTAAAGATAGTTTGGAAAGAGGTCACGAGGCCGGAGCCCACAACTTTGAAAAAATGCACCAAGCCAGTTGTTGACGAGGCATTGAATATGATGTGAATCAGAGCACCGAAATGAAGGGGCAGATCAGTATTTAAAAGCGCATGCACCTCGGTGCGGGTGTTAGCAACGTGGAGGACAAATGCTTCACGGGAGGACGTCAGAGCGACCTCTTTTTGAGACAAGAGAGCCCTTATTCTGCTCATCTTGTTGAACTCTGCTTTCAAGGTTGGGATGGAAGGCCAGATGGCGACATCCAGCCTCCCATGCGGGGGTGGGAAAAGGACATTTTTACAGCAAACTACTCGTTGTGAAACAGTCACAATGTAGGGAATTCCAACTAGCATCCCGCAGCAAGCCTCATTATTTAAAAGCAAATAACTACAGTTAGCTAATAATGTAAAAGAGGGCGTAATAGCTGGCACTGGAACCCCTTTCAGGATGCAAGCTAAATTCGGAGCCTGAATGTTACATGCACCATGCAATTTGATGTGCCTACAGACTACTGAGTGATCAGGTGTGGAAGTGCTTTCCTCACCTTTCAAATAAACTTCTTTCCCTTCTCTTATGCATCTGTATGTAAATGGGAGTGACCAAACCTCATGCAGGAAAGCAGTACCCAATGGTTCATATCTGCCTAGGGCATAATGTTTCATGCACAAACTGAACTTAAACAAGGGAAATGACAAAGTGATTAACCAGTGGATAAGCCACACAGCGGAGTTCAACTCGGCCACAGAGAAAGGCAAAGGTTCTAACTTTTCAATATGCAGTAATGAGTATGTTGCATCTTTCATGGACATGAATTGCTGTTTCGCAGTCAAATTAAATGGAAGGAATAAAGAAGATGTATTCATGTAGTCCCAGGGAACTTTCCCAGCCTTTAATGTTTTCAAAGTCCATGCAAACTGCATTATGGAACGCAATTGATTTTGACCATGATATAAAACAGACATATCATCCTGCACAATATCAACAACAGATGAAACAATATTATCTAATGTGTAAATTCTGGAAGAAAGGGTGTTAATGCTATTATCGATAACAGCTAGTACTTTTTCCAAATTGGCTTGATCAATGGCTCTCAACCTGGAAGCCGCTTCAATTTGCGATAATTTCCAAACTTCCTTATAAACAGCATACACCCATCTTTTGGACCTACCACCTACAGGACCCTTAACAAAATCATACAAATCTATTTTGTCACTTAATTTCGATAAATGAAGTTTAACAGATGCCAAGGTGGAATGTTGCAGCCAATTCTGACATAACTTCCCTACAGAGTAGGTAGTAACTGAATGGGAAGATTCAAAGCGTGGGTCTACGCGAATCTGCGTATACCCAGGTTTCAGACCCAGAAAACAATGCTGACAGGCATCGGAGCTCGTCTGCCAATTTAACCATCCTTCCAGATTTAATTTGGAAATATTGAAGGAAGCATTCATAATGTATGATTGCAGCGCATCAAGGGACAGATCTGTATGAGTATCCCAATTAGGATAAGCATCCAGATCAGGAATATAGGGGGAATTCAACTTTTTAGAAGTAGCCAATGCAAAGCAAGTGTTCTGAAAAATAGTAGAATTCAAAAACAACATTTGGTTTGGGATGAGGCAGGCACGATGCAGAGCTTCTGTTCCCCATACCTGCCACGTCTTAGAGCCCCAAACAGATTTAAGATCAATAGTAGCTTTCCACAGATCATAACCTCCGATAGCCAATTCATCCATAAAAGATTTGGAATACAATAATTTAGTGTGTGTCAGCCTAACCTTCGAGGCAGCCTCAGCTGACATTTTAAAATAAAAGGCGGCAGGGTTTGAGATACTAAAATCAGTGAAATATGCAAATTTGTTCACCAATGCGTTGGAGCTGCCTGGTAGGGCCGTTGGACAATGTTCCCATTCGAAAAGTATTGGCTTTATGTAGGAAATGATTGCCATAATGTTGATAGCAAAACAGTTCCCCATAATTAGCAGTGTCTAAATACAAATCTTCAGCATCAAAGGCAGCATAATACTTCAAATCAGAAAACAGTGCCTCTATGGCCTAAACGTCCCAATCATCAGAGCGGACGTTTTGTTTCACAACATCACCCATAGAAACACAAAGAACATTCGGAACATTAATAACCTCAGTGGGTCCATGAATTTGAAATTTAACAGCATCCCACACAATCCCATCTAATACAGGCCAGGCAGTAATATTCACAAGAGTCTGGTCCCTCTTCATGATATGTGATGAGGAGTGGGGGGCCAAAGTTCCATCAATTAGTCTAATTGTAGATCTTTGATTCAGGTAGTGTCCATTTACAAGATGAAAAAATACCACCACAAATTCAATGGACATAAACAAAAAAATACATATGAGCACCAGCCAAATGTAAGTCCAAGGGGGAATTAAAAAATGCCTTTTAAACCAAACAGCAAAAATAGAAACTTTCAATGGAGTACTGGAAGTCATAGAATTAGTGTCAAAGGAGGAATTTGACTGGTTAACTGCGGTTGATTGTAAAACAGGCAATGAAACCTCTGTGGGATAAGCATACTCAGTATCTTCAGGTGGACAACCAGCCGGTGGTGTCAGCAAAGGATTAGTAACTGTATGTATCTCAATGGCAATATCAGGCATGGTGGTAGAAGCCGGAGCCAAAACAGAATTTCTCAGCATTGCAGGGCAAGAGACCGCTGGAGTCATACTAAGAAGAATCGGCCACTCGCTGTAGTTTGACATTGTCAATCGAGATGTACCTGTTATCCTTGCGACCAGGAAGTGGAGGTAAAATGACTGTTCTTGTACCCTGCACGCCAAGCACTGGAACCGGTGCACGATAGGAGGGGCCGAACTCCTTCTTGTTCTCCACCTTCTCACGGACCAGGTCACCAACTCGAGGTAGCCAGCCGTCTACCGGAATCTGAAGCGCAGCATCAGATGTGGAGGGCAAGTGATCCTTCGCTAGACTGTCTCTGGTCTCTTGTAGATTCTGTAATACAGCACAGTGATCATCTACGTCAAAGGGAGCGGCTGACGCCGCCATGTCTAGACCATCAAGGTCCGGGACAAACATTTTTATGCCAAAGAGCATCATGTATGGGGTCCACCCACCCGTCTAGGGAGATTATTAAGTGCACGTTGTACGTTATACAGATGGGCAAACCAGTTTTGTCCAGTGCCTAAAACCCTAGCTGTCAGAGATTGCTTTAAGTCACAGTTCATTCGCTCCACAACACTATTACCCTCAGGCCGGTATGGAGACGAAAATTTGACTTGGACCCCCAAAGATCTCATGGCTTCTTTGTACGCCTTAGAGGCGAACACAGGGCCATGGTCAGAATGAAAGGTACCACATGCAAAAATTCACACAAAGACACGCAAATCTCTTATGACAGTTCGAGCATCAGCACTCCTTTGTGGCCATACCCAAAGAAAACGTATGCACGAATCCACTGCAACTAAGATATACTTATATGCAGTATTAGAGGAGAAAGGACCGCAGCGATCTAAATAAACACACCCAAGAGGTTTATTAGATATGTACAACTGAGTTTGTGGCGGGCGCGCGGCAGTCGAAGGTTTAATCTGCTGGCAAATGTCACAATCAAGAACATAAGTGCGAGTTTGTTTATACAACCCGCGCCACCAGTAACGCTGTTGTAACAGTGTAACAGTAGCTGAAACGCCGGCATGGACAGAGGCCATCCCTTCGTGAGCCGCTGTTATCAAAGAAGGTCTGCAGTCAGCATTGGGAATCAACCTGTCACCAACGTCGTTAATTCTCACATAGGGGACTTTATCAGGACTTAAATGATAAGAGTACCAAGAAGGGAAACCTCTCGGGTAATTACTTCCTTCTCCGTTGCAGCAATAGCTGCCAAGATGTCATCATCGATCTTACTTTTGGATCTTGTAACTGCTGCTACTAAATATGTTGCCACTGCTATTTTCGCTGCTTCGTCAGCTAAGCTGTTGCCGACAGCGTGGACACCAAATCGTTGGTGACCAAGAGTGTGAATTACATTCACAAGAGGCAGATTCTGTTTAAGTTCTGCCACTCGAACCCAAAGCATTTTATGCTTAATTGTGCTACCTTTGGAATCGCGAAATTCATTCTGAGTCCAAAAGAATAGATTGTCATTAAAAGACTGAACACAGTAAAACGAGTCACTCACTATAAGAATAGTAACCCGAGGATCAGCAAACTCCAGTGCAAGCACTAGAGCGCGGAGCTCTGCCAACTGTGCGGTACAATCACCCAATGACTGTGTATGCACGACATCGGACTTGAATTCTCCATTCACGAAAGTACCCGCTACAATTGCGCAGGCTGCTGAATAGGCATGCTTCGATGCCGTCGCCGGTTGCACCGAACCGTCGGTGTAAATGACACAATGGTAATCTTCAAGCGGGCGCAAAGACAGAGGAGCTGGATGAACGAATTCATACTGCAAGTACTCCTGAGTCTGCAATGAGGCATCAAAGATATAAGTGACATCTGGCAAAGTCAAGGAAGTGGCCCATTGTATCCAACGTGGATACAAAGCTTTAGAGTTAGGTACACCACCAACATGCGTTTCCCTTGCGACAACGCTCGTTCTTTAAGAATCGCCATCTGCACCGCAGTCAACACTTTCTCATCCGAGGAAAAGCGCAGTTCAGCCGAAGTGTAAAGGTGTGATTTGTAGGCAATGGGGACGGTATCGCTCTCATTGAACGTTAAGTACGTGAAACCCACTGTGCCCGGCACAATTCTTATGACCAGTTTAGTGCGGTTATCACGTGTCAGTAAGTATTTCGAAGCATGAAGATCAGCCTGCAGAGATTGCAAGATAGCTGAATGCTCTGGCAGCCATCTCGATTTGGAAAAAGTAGGTTGTACCCAGGCATATAGCGGCTTGATACGCTGGGCATAATCTGGAATGTAAGTACGACCAAAATTCAGAAAGCTCGTAGCCCAAAAACACTGTATACTCTGCAATGTAAGACTTCGCAAAGTTGAATTTGTAACCGAAGTCTGCAAACATAACAATGATGCGATCAACGCGACACAGATGCGGTCATAACTCGTCGTCCTTGAGATAGATATCATCAACATATGAGTACGCATCAGGGTCAATGCTCTCCAAAAGAGAGACAACACGTGCGGCAAAGACGCCAGGGCTGTTCTTATAGCCCATGGCTAATCTCTTAAACTGTTTTTGTTTGCCGCCAGAAGTAAACGCTGTCCACTGACTACTAATAGAGGACAGGTTATGGCTATAAAAGCCATTGGATATGTCAAGTGTGGTTTTAAACCTTTTTCTCACGAGACTATCAATGAGAGCAGAACTGTGGGTATTCTGTACAGCACATGTCCGACAGTGAGAGTTCAAATGCCGGTAATCCAAAACAAGGCGGTACGACCCATCAGGCTTCGTTACAGTGAATAAAGGATTATTCATTGGTGACACACATGTTTCAATAACACCCTGATATTCCAATTGGTCAAGGATTTCCGCGACGTGTGATCTAGCTTTGCGACGCATGATAAATTGGGGCTGTGGCTGGGACATAGACCGTAAAGGAATCTCATGGCTTGGAGACAGTTTATCCCACCCAACCTGAGTACGGTACAAAGCCGGAGCAAGCACCTGAGCCCACTCTTCGGCAAACCTTTCAGCGTGATCCTTCGGCACTGTGTGAGCAAAGGATGGGAGGATTACCTCCTCCCCTCTAGGAGCATCCAAAATGAAAGCCGGGGGCCAGTCTGCCTCCGCTAAGAGAATATCATAGGAAGAGGTTAGATTATTCAAAAAAATCCCTTGTATCAAACATTGTATGTCACCTTCAATTAAAAGGACTATGTCATATGGTCTGTCAGGGGGAGCCATTCAAGTATCCGCAGTTTCTACAGTTATGAACGTATCAGTTGCTGTCGCCTCCAGATATAGACGCAGTGCTTGCCGCACTACTGTAACCTCCGCTGCACTGTCGAGCAGCGTTAGTGCCCATGTCAGGTTCCAAAGCTGCGTCCGCACTATCTGTGGCATACCTCGCTGTTAATGCAGCAACTTTCTTCTTCTGAAACGGGGGACGTTGACGTGCAAACTCGTCCTGCTTGCCTTTACCGTCAGGTTGACGGGGTTGCTCACGTCCTTGTTGGGCACCCCGACCTTTGCCACGTTCTCTGCCACCGGACTGTGAGGCCGATGTTTCCTGTGAAGAACGAGGAGAACGTTGTTCAGTAACTTGAAATCTATCAGGTGACCTAATACTAGTGCGATCGCGCAAATCATATGTGCGTTCACCAGTCGCCTGTACCGGTGATGCAGGACGAGACCCCTGTTTCTGTTGCTGCTTTCCCTGTTTCTTTGTTCTCCAATTTTGTTTAGGAAAACTTGGACGATCGCAGGGCCGGACTGGGAACCAAAACCGGCCCTGACAAAGTGCTCGGCCGGCCCCCCCAGGGGGTGGGGGGTGCGGCCGAGCCCTTTGCCAGGGCCGGTTTTCGGACGATTTTGTTACAGGGCCGATTTTGCATCTATGCTGCAAAAACGGCCCTGTAACAAAAACGGCCCCCAGGGGCCCAAAACCGACCACCCACCCGTGCGGCGCACCGGGGGATTGCCCGGTGCCCGCTACGGCCAGTCCGGCCCTGGACGATCGTCTTTGCCAGACGAACTCACCTTAGTTTGCTGTTGTATGTCTGGAATGACAATAGTAGGCTTAATCCCCAAACTACTGCAGCCAATAGTTCTATAAGCCTCCGCAATAATTTTAGGCAACTCACGGGGCTTATCGAGTTCATCAACAAGGGCTAAACCTTTAGCCACTTGAAAGTGTACCGCATCCCCCTTGAGATTACCAAGGACGAGAGTGGCAACTACGTTGAACACACCGACAAGCCGCATCCCCAACTCGACCGCTGCCTCCGTTCCGTGTTGATATTGAACACGTTTAATGACAGAGGGAAGCACTGCCATAGATGGGGTGCCGAAGCACTTCGAGTAAACCCCCGCAAAAACTTTACCCCAGTTGTCACAATCGGACACCTCTGGGACTAAGTCCTTCTGCAAACTAATGGTGAGGATCCTGTGTTTCTCCACAGGAGTAGAGTGCGGAAATACTGCTTCCAGCTGGTCAAATTTCCTAGCAAGCCAATAAGGCAAATCGTCCTTATTTTGGGGGCGCTTGCCCATAACCGAATTAACCATGACGGGACTAATAACAATCCCGGCCGGGCCAGCTGGCTGTCCCGCAACAACAGGTGCCCCCACCTGCACGTTGCGTGAAACGTATTGCACTAAAGCCCGATATACAGTAATCAGGGCTGTATGGAGGACACGCAACTCATCCACCGCAACATTCAAATAACGAGGATGAGGTGTAAATCTGGCTAATACCGGTCAAGTGGGTCCTGGAATTGATAAAGGGCCCATTTGAACCGGTGTAACCGCATGGGGAAGGGCGCCATTAAACCAAATGTGATGCTGTCAAGCCGAAATAGGAATCTCCTGTGTCCTATATGGCGTATAATTTGCTGGGAGCCGTGTGGGGGTGTAGGTGTGAAATGTATCATCATCCTCATTCACCGCCGGCATAGTCACCCAAGAGTAAAACAACTCGTAGGGGTATGACGCATCGGCACTAACCGCAAATATAACGGCCATCCCATCATCCGGCACCCCAAACTGCATCAAATGATGTCGCAGAGGTGCCCGGCTATGTGCTGCAATATCGACTGCCATATGGGCACAGAGAAGAAAACAATGTGTAGTAGCACAAGGGTTCAAAAAATATAAAACCTTTTTGATTAACAAGCTTGATTGAACCTATCGAACTAATAGGTAGGTTAAAACCGTCACTCCCGCTATCCGCAAACAAGAGTGAGAGTGTCGTGGACTAATATATGCACTACTAAGGCGTCTCAAATATAAAGACCAAACGTGCGCCATGTTGCTGGGATTCTGCTCATGCACAGAACTATGCGCAGGAAATTAGGACCTCAGTGAATTGCAGTGTACCAAAAGCTCACCTCAGTACCCAGAACCCCCATCCGACCAGCATCAGTGTCTCATTCGCTCTTCATACCATATAGAAGCTACCAATGATTAGACAACCCAGAACATGGGACTTTAGAGTACTCTCAGGAATGGTGGGAATCAGAAACACCTGTTCGTTATTATTCTCATATCAGTCCACAACAAGAGTATTCAGAGACACAGTAAAGTTTAAATAAACTACGTGTCCTAAGATGCAGTACTTTGGCTAACATAAGCAGACAAATGATTAAAATTAAGACCATCAGCATTGTTACAATACCATAGAAAATGAAGGGAGAAATCATATTACAAATGACAGTGGAATACAACCGCCCTCCCTTCGCTAGTAATCTAGTATTATTAAACTAATAGAAGGTCTCTAGGTTTGAATGGGGAACCCCATACCGTAAAGATCTGCTTAGGTGAATCACATCACAGGATCAGCTTTTCTCTGCGCCTGGAAAAGTTCTTCTCCAAAATGTGTATCTAGTGCATGCAAACTGCAATATTGAAGGCGCTCGACTTTCAGGTATTTGAAGCTGTGTGCGTGTTATGGCTAGAGCGTGGGCCAATCAACCTGAACTCGAAAACATACATTGTTTGGTGGCTCAGACTGTTTCTGCACACAATGTTCAGACTAAGGTCGCAGTGCACGTCTAGGTATGTGAACAACAGACAGTTCTCATGTGAAGAAAAGGCAAGCAAGCAGTTTGCAAATAATAACATCTATTTGCAGTGTCGTGCGCAAAAGCAGCAAAAGTGGCAAGATGGCATTTCTAACATCTAAGACGCTTATGCTAACATAGCAATGTGTGTCATCTAAAACTCCGCCTCCACTGCAAGTGTGGAATAGAGAGTGTGGAATAGAGAGTGTGGAATAGAAAGTGTACAGTAGAGAGTGTGAAATAGAGCGTGTGAAATAGAGCGTGTGGAATAGAGAGTGTGGAATAGAGAGTGTGGAATAGAGAGTGTGGAATAGAGAGTGTGGAGTAGAGAGTGTGGAGTAGAGAGTGTGTAGTAGAGTGTGTGTAGTAAAGAGTGTGTAGGAAAGAGTGTGTAGTAGAGAGTGTGTAGTAGAGAGTGAGGAGAGTGAGTAGTAGAATGTGTGTAGTAGAGTGTGTGTAGTAGAGTGTGTGTAGTAGATTGTGAGTAGTAGAGCGAGTAGTAGAGAGTGAGTAGGAGAGTATATAGCAGAGAGTGTGTAGCAGAGAGTATGTAGCAGAGTGTGTGTAGCAGAGAGTGTGTAGTAGAGAGTGTGTAGTAGAGAGCGTGTCATCTAGTGTGTAGTAGAGAGTGTGTAGTAGAGTGTACTAGAGAGTGTAGTAGATAGTATGTCGTAGAGAGTGTTTTTTGGAAAGTGTGTCATATAGAGTGTGAGTTAGGGTACATTTCACTAGTGGACTGAAAGCCCCACCCCTCTTTTCCATTGGCTGATGTCACCGTTTATGCTAAGCGGTGGCCAGTGTTTGGAAAAGAGCTTACAGTGGCGTACACTTTTCTCTTTTGGAGCCGTCCCAGTCCGCTCGCTTGCCTTATGTTTGTGGTAAAAGGATTCATATCTTACTGGGCGTGTTTTTCTTTGTTATTGGGCTAGTGAATTGCCTTTTGGGATGTTTCTGTTTCACTTTTTTTTTTGCAGGCGTACTTTATCCGCTTTTCAACTGTGTGCTTTTCACATATTGAAGGTAAGCAATGTTGGCTTTGTTAGTTTTCGTAATATTTTCTTTCTGTTTACTTTCCAGGTGGACCACAGCCTGTGTCAGAAGTACCGAGCGGCAAGGACTGGGTGCTTCCACCGGTATGTATGCAGCCATGCCAGCATTTGTAAGGTAAGCGATGTTGGCTTTGTTTGTTCTTGCAAAAAAAAATTCTAGCTTTTACAGGCGGACCGTTGGAAGGACAGAGCGGTGAGGACTGGGTGCTTCCACCGGTGTGTATGCAGCCATGGTGGTAGCATCTGTAAGGTAAGCGATGTTGGCTTTGTTTATTTTTGCTAATGTTTTTCTTTATTTTCCAGGTGGTTTGCAGACCGTGTCGGAAGGACAGAACGGTGAGGACTGGGTGTGTAGTAGAGAGTGAGTAGTAGAGAGCTGAGTAGTAGAGAGTTGGGTAATAAAGAGTGTGTAGTAAAGAGTGAGTAGGTAATAGTGTGTAGTAGAGAGTGTAGTAAAGAGTGCGTAGTAGAGAGTGAGGGGAGTGAGTAGTAGAGTATGTATAGTAGAGTGTGTCGTGGAAAGTGCTTTCTAGTGAGTGTGTTCTAGTAAGTGTGTCGTAGAGAGTGTGCCGTAGAGAGTGTGTCGTAGAGTGTGTCGTAGATAGTGTGTAATGTGAAATCGAGAGTGTGGAATAGAAAGTGTGAAATAGAGAGTGTGGAATAGAGAGTTTGGAATAGAAAGTGTGTAGTAGAGAGTGTATAGTAGAGTGTGTGTACTAGAGAGTGTGTAGTAGAGTAGAGGGTATGTAGTAGAGAATGGGTAGCAGAGTGTGTAGCAGACAGTGTGTAGTAGAGAGTGTGTTGTAGAGAGTGCATCATAGAGAGTGCGTAGCAGAGTATAAAGTAGAGAGTAGTAGAGAATGTGCAGTAGAGTAGAAGAATGTAATAGTGGTGTGGTTCAAGACAAATAAGAAGAAAAACAAGTGGTGAAAAAGGGTGACAGTGCCTCACGGAAGTAACACCATGGGAGTACGCAGATTGGTTCTCACCTGCACACTCATGTTATCATCATCAGTATCGGCCAACTCGTAACAAAAAAGTGTTGAAAAGTAAGGAAAAGAGAGTGAGGAGAGTAAATAGTAGAGTAAGTAGTAGAGAGTGTGTAGTAGTGAGTGTGTAGTAGAGCGTGTGTAGTAGAGTAGAGGGTATGTAGTAGAGAGTGTGTAAGAGAGAGTAGTGACTGTTGTATAGAGAGAGAAGTAGAGAATACTAAAGTAGTGAGTGTGTAGTAGAGGGTGTGTAGTAGAGAGTATGCAGTAGAGAGTGTGCAATAGAGAGTGTGCAATAGAGTGTGAGGAGAGTGAGTAGTAGAGAGTGTGTAACAGAGAGTGTGTAACAGAGAGTGTGTAACAGAGAGTGTGTAGCAGTGAGTGTGTAGCAGGGAGTGAGTATCAGAGAGTGAGTAGCAAAGAGTGAGTAGCAAAGAGTGAGTAGCAAAGGGTGAGGAGCAGAGAGTGTGTAGCAGAGAGTGTGTAGCAGAGAGTGTGTAGTAGAGAGTGTGTAGTAAAAGTAGAGGGTGTGTAGTAGAGAGTGTGTAAGAGAGAGTAGTGACTGTTGTATACAGTGAGTAGTAGAGAATACTAAAGTAGTGAGTGTGTAGTAGAGAGTGTGTAGTAGAGAGTGTGTAGTAGAGAGTGTGTTGTAAAGAGTGCATCATAGAGAGTGTGTTGCAGAGTATATAATAGGGAGTAGTAGAGAATGTGCAGTAGAGTAGTAGAGTGTAATAGTGGTGTGGTTCAAGAAAAATAAGAAGAAAAAAAGATGTGAAAAAGGGTGACAGTGCCTCACGGAAGTAACACCATGGGAGTACGCAGATTGGTTCTCACCTGCACACTCAGGTTCTCATCATCAGTAACTGCCAACTCGTAACAGAAAAGTGTTGAAAAGTAAGGAAAAGAGAGTGAGGAGAGTGAATAGTACAGTCAGTAGTAGAGAGTGTGTAGTAAAGTAAGAGAGTGTGTAATAGAGTGGTAGAGAGTGTGTAATATAGAGTGTGTAATAGAGAGTGTGTAGTAGAGAGTGAGTACTGTAGCGTGTGCAGCAGAGAGTGTGTAGTAGAGTGTGTGTAGTAAAGTAGAGGGTGTGTAGTAGAGAGTGTGTAAGAGAGAGTAGTGACTGTTGTATAGAGTGAGTAGTAGAGAATACTAAAGTAGTGAGTGTGTTGTAGAGAGTGTGTTGTAGAGAGTGTGTAGTAGAGAGTATGCAGTAGAGAGTGTGCAATAGAGAGTGTGCAATAGACAGTGTGCAATAGAGAGTGAGCAGAGTGAGTAGTAGAGCGTGTGTAGCAGAGTGTGTAGCAGAGTGTGTGTAACAGAGAGTGTGTAGCAGAGAGTGTGTAGCAGAGAGTGTGTAGCAGAGAGTGTGTAGCAGGGAGTGTGTAGCAGGGAGTGAGTAGCAGGGAGTGAGTAGCAAAGAGTGAGTAGCAAAGGGTGAGGAGCAGAGAGTGTTTAGCAGAGAGTGTGTAGGAGAGAGTGTGTAGTAGAGAGTGTGTAGTAAAGTAGAGGGTGTGTAATAGAGTGTGTGTAAGTGAGAGTAGTGACTGTTGTATAGAGAGAGTAGTATAGAATACTAAAGTAGTGAGTGTGTAGTAGAGAGTGTGTAGTAGAGAGTATGCAGTAGAGAGTATGCAGTAGAGAGTGTGCAATAGAGAGTGTGCAATATAGAGTGTGCAATAGAGAGTGAGGAGAGTGTGTAGCAGAGTGTGTAACAGAGAGTGTGTAACAGAGAGTGTGTAGCAGAGAGTGTGTAGCAGGGAGTGTGTAGCAGAGAGTGAGTAGCAGAGAGTGAGTAGCAAAGAGTGAGTAGCAAAGAGTGAGTAGCAAAGGGTGAGGAGCAGAGAGTGCGTAGCAGAGAGTGTGTAGCAGAAAGTGTGTAGTAGAGATTGTGTAGTAAACTAGAGGGTGTGTGGTAGAGAGTGTGTAAAAGAGAGTAGTGACTGTTGTATACAGTGAGTAGTAGAGAATACTAAAGTAGAGAGTGTGTAGTAGAGAGTGTGTAGTAGAGAGTGTGTAGTAGAGAGTGTGAAGCAGAGTGCGTAGCAGACAGTGTGTTGTAGAGAGTGTGTAGTAGAGAGTGTGTTGTAAAGAGTGCATCATAGATAGTGTGTAGCAGAGTATATAGTAGAGAGTAGTAGAGAATGTGCAGTAGAGTGTAATAGTGGTGTAGTTCAAGAAAAATAAGAAGAAAAAAAGTGCTGAAAAACACCATGGGAGTACGCAGATTGGTTCTCACCTGCACACTCAGGTTCTCATCATCAGTAACTGCCAACTCGTAACAGAAAAGTGTTGAAAAGGAAGGAAAAGAGAGTGAGGAGAGTGAATAGTACAGTAAGTAGTAGAGAGTGTGTAGTAAAGGAGAGAGTGTGTAATAGAGTAGTAGAGTGTGTGTAATAGAGAGTGTGTAATAGAGAGTGTGTAGTAGAGTGAGTACTGAAGAGTTTGCAGCAGAGAGTGTGTAGTAGAGTGTGTGTAGTAAAGTAGAGGGTGTGTAGTAGAGAGTGTGTAAGAGAGAGTAGTGACTGTTGTATAGAGTGAGTAGTAGAGAATACTAAAGTGGTGAGTGTGTAGTAGAGTGTGTAGTAGAGAGTGTGCAGTAGGGAGTGTGCAATAGAGAGTGTGCAATAGAGAGTGTGCAATAGAGAGTGAGGAGAGTGAGTAGTAGAGAGTGTGTAGCAGAGTGTGTAACAGAGAGTGTGTAGCAGAGAGGGTGTAGCAGGGAGTGAGTAGCAGAGTGTGAGTAGCAAAGAGTGAGTAGCAAAGAGTGAGTAGCAAAGGGTGAGGAGCAGAGAGTGTTTAGCAGAGAGTGTGTAGTAAAGTAGAGGGTGTGTAGTAGAGAGTGTGTAAGAGAGAGTAGTGACTGTTGTATACAGTGTGTAGTAGAGAATACCAAAGTAGTGAGTGTGTAGTAGAGAGTGTGTAGTAGAGAGTGTGAACCAGAGTGTGTAGCAGACAGTGTGTAGCAGAGAGTGTGTCGTAGAGAGTGCATCATAGAGAGTGTGTAGCAGAGTATATAGTAGAGAGTAGTAGAGAATGTGCAGTAGAGTAGTAGAGTGTAATAGTGGTGTGGTTCAAGACAAATAATAAGGAAAAAAAGTGGTGAAAAAGGGTGTCAGTGCCTCACTGAAGTTACACCATGGGAGTATGCAGATTGGTTCTCATCATCAGTAACTGCCAACTCGTAACAGAAAAGTGTTGAAAATTAAGGAAAAGAGAGTGAGGAGAGTGAATAGTAGAGTGAGTAGTAGAGAGTGTGTAGTAGAGAGTGTGTAGTAGAGATTGTGTAGTAGAGTAGAGGGTATGTAGTAGAGAGTGTGTAAGAGAGAGTAGTGACTGTTGTATAGAGTGAGTAGTAGAGACTACTAAAGTAGTAAGTGTGTGGTAGAGAGTGTGTAGTAGAGTGAGTAGCAAAGAGTGACTAGCAAAGAGTGAGTAGCAAAGAGTGAGTAGCAAAGAGAGTATATCAGAGTGTGTGTAGCAGAGTGTGTGTAGCAGAGAGTGTGTAGCAGAGTGTGTGCAGTAGAGAGTGTGTAGTAGAGAGTGTGTAGCAGAGTGTGTAGCAGACAGTGTGTAGTAGAGAGTGTGTTGTAGAGAGTGCATCATAGAGAGTGTGAAGCAGAGTATATAGTAGAGAGTAGTAGAGAATGTGCAGTAGAGTAGAAGAGTGTAATAGTGGTGTGGTTCAAGACAAATAATAAGAAAAAAAAGTGGTGAAAAAGGGTGACAGTGCCTCATGGAAGTAACACCATGGGAGTACGCAGATTGGTTCTCACCTGCACACACAGGTTCTCATCATCAGTAACTGCCAATTCGTAACAGAAAAGTAAGGAAAAGAGAGTGAATAGTACAGTAAGTAGTAGAGAGTGTGTAGTAAAGTAGAGAGTGTGTAATAGAGTAGTAGAGAGTGTGTACTAGAGAGTGTGCAGTAGAGAGTGTGTAGTAGAGTGTGTGTAGTAAAGTAGAAGGTGTGTAGTAGAGAGTGTGTAGTAGAGAGTGTGCAGTAGAGAATGTGCAATAGAGTGTGCAATAGAGAGTGAGGAGAGTGAGTAGTAGAGAGTGTGTAGCAGAGTGTGTAACAGAGAGTGTGTAACAGAGAGTGTGTAACAGAGAGGGTGTAGCAGAGAGTGTGTAGCAGGGAGTGAGTATCAGAGAGTGAGTAGCAAAGACTGAGTAGTAAAGACTGAGGAGCAGAGAGTGTGTAGCACAGAGTGTGTAGTAGAGAGTGTGTAGTAGAGAGTGTGTAGTGTAGAGAGTGTGTAGTAGAGTCTGTGTAGTAAAGTAGAGGGTGTGTAGTAGAGAGTGTGTAAGAGAGAGTAGAGACTGTTGTATACAGTGAGTAGTAGAGAATACTAAAGTAGTGAGTGTGTAGCAGAGAGTGTGTAGTAGAGAGTGTGTAGTAGAAAGTGTGAAGCAGAGTGTGTAGCAGACAGTGTGTAGTAGAGAGTGTGTTGTAGAGAGTGCATCATAGAGAGTGTGTAGCAGAGTATATAGTAGAGAGTAGTAGAGAATGTGCAGTAGAGTAGTAGAGTGTAATAGTGGTGTGGTTCAAGACAAATAAGAAGAAAAAAGTGGTGAAAAGGGTGACAGTGCCTCACGGAAGTAACACCATGGGAGTATGCAGATTGGTTCTCACCTGCACACTCATGTTCTCATCAGCAGTAACTGCCAACTCGTAACAGAAAAGTGTTGAAAAGTAAGGAAAAGAGTGTGAGGAGAGTGAATAGTAGAGTATGTAGAAGAGAGTGTGTAGTAGAGAGTGTGTAATAGAGAGTGTGTAGTAGAGAGTGTGTAAGAGAGTAGTGACTGTTGTATACATTGAGTAGTACAGAATACTAAAGTAGTGAGTGTGTAGTAGAGAGTGTGTAGTAGAGAGTGTGCAGTATAGAGTTTGCAGTAGAGAGTGTGTAGTAGAGAGTGTGTAGTAGAGAGTGAGGAGAGTGAGTAGTAGAGAGTGTGTAACAGCGAGTGTGTAGCAAAGAGTGTGTAGCAAAGAGTGTGTAGCAGAGAGTGTATAGCAGAGAGTGTGTGCAGAGAGTGTGTAGCAGTGAGTAGTAGAGTGTAACAGAGTGTGTAGTAGAGAGTGTGTAGCAGACACTGGGTAGTAGAGAGTGTGTTGTAGAGAGTGCATCATAGAAAGTGTGTAGCAGAGTATATAGTAGAGAGTAGTAGAGAATGTGCAGTAGAGTAGTAGATTCTAGTAGTGGTGTGATTCAAGACAAATAAGGAGAAAAAAGTGGTGAAAAAGTGTGACAGTGCCTCACGGAAGTAACACCATGGGAGTACGCAGATTGGTTCTCACCTGCACACTCATGTTCTCATCATCAGTAACTGCCAACTTGTAACAGAAAAGTGTTGAAAAGTAAGGAAAAGAGAGTGAGGAGAGTGAATAGTAGAGTAAGTAAAAGAGAGTGTGTGGTAGAAAGTGTGTAGTAAAGAGTGAATAGTAGAGAGTGTATAGTAGAGTGTGTAGTAAGAGTGAGTAGTAGAGGGTGTGTAGTAGAGAGTGTGTAGTAGAGTGTGTAGTAGAGTGTGTATAGTAAAGTAGAGAGTGTGTACTAGAGTAGTAGAGAGTGTGTAATAGACAGTGTGTAATAGAGAGTGTGTAGTAGAGAGTGTGTAGTAGAGAGTGTGTAGTAAAGTAGAGGGTGTGTAGTAAAGAGTGTGCAAGAGAGGGTAGTGACTGTTGTATAGAGTGAGTAGTAGAGAATACTAAAGTAGTGAGTGTGCAGTAGAGATTGTGCAGTAGAGTGTGTAGTAGAGAGTGAGTAGTAGAGAGTGTGTAGTAGAGAGTGAGGAGAGTGAGTAGTAGAGAGTGAGTAGTAGACAGTGTGTAGCAGAGTGTGTAACAGAGTGTGTAGCAGAGAGTGTGTAGCAGAGAGTGTGTAGCAGAGAGTGTGTAGCAGAGAGTGAGTAGCAGAGAGTGTGTAGCAGTGAGTAGTAGAGTGTGTAGTAGAGAGTATGTAGTAGAGAGTGTGTAGCAGAGTGTGTAGCAGACAGTGTGTAGTGGAGAGTGTGTTGTAGAGAGTGCATCAAAGAGAGTGTGTAGCAGACTATATAGTAGAGAGTAGAATAGAATGTGCAGTCGAGTAGTAGAGTGTAGTAGTAGTGTGATTCAAGACAAATAAGAAGAAAAAAGTGGAGAAAAAGGATGACAGTGCCTCACGGAAGTAACACCATGGGAGTACGCAGATTGGTTCTCACCTGCACGCTCAGGTTCTCATCATGAGTAACTGCCGACTCGTAACAGAAGTGTTGAAAAGTAAGGAAAAGAGAGTGAGGAGAGTGAATAGTAGAGTAAGTAGTAGAGAGTGTGTAGTAGAGAGTGTGTAGTAAAGTAGAGAGTGTGTAGTAGAGAGTGTGTAGTAGAGAGTGTGTAGCAGACAGTGTGTAGCAGACAGTGTGTTGTAGAGAGTGTGTTGTAGAGAGTGTGTAGTAGAGAGTGTGTAGTAGAGAGTGTGTAGTAAAGTAGAAAGTGTGTAGTACAGAGTGTGAAATAGAGAGTGTGTAATAGAGAGTGTGTAATAGAGAGGGTGTAGTAGAGAGTGTGTAATAGAGAGTGTGTAGTAGAGAGTGTGTAGTAGAGAGTGTGTAGTAGAGAGTGCGTAGTAGAGAGTGTGTAGTAGAGAGTAATAGAGAATGTGCAGTAGAGTAGTAGAGTGTAGTAGTGGTGTGGTTGAAGACAAACAATAAGAAAAAAGTGGTGAAAAAGGTTGGCAGTGCCTCACGGAAGTAACACAATGGGAGTACACAGATTGGTTCTCACCTGCACACTCAGGTTCTCATCATGAGCAACTGCCAACTCGGAACAGAAAAGTGTTGAAAGTAAGGAAAAGAGAATGAGGAGAGCGAATAGTAGCGTAAGTAGTAGAGTAGTAGAGAGTGTGTAGTAGAGAGTGAGTAGTAAAAGTGACTAGTAGAGTGTGTGTATTAGAGAGTGTGTAGTAGAGAATGAAGAGAGTGAGTAAAGTGAGGTGTAGAGAGTTTGTAGTAGAGTGTAAATTAGAGTGTGTAGTAGAGAGTGTATAGTAAAGTGTGTGTAGTAAAGTGTGTGTAGTAAAGTGTGTGTAATAGAGTGTGGAGTCATGTATGGTTTGCAAAAGTGAAATGGGTAAATAATTAAATTTGCATATAAAAATTCACAATGAGGCTTAAAAGGATAAGCAGGTGTGCAGGGCTGTGCAGCATTAAACATAACGAAAAGAAAAAAGCTTCTCTGTGACAAAAAATGCTGAATGCGGGCGTGTGCTGTTGTAAAGTGCAATGCACAAACTAAACATGGTCTATAAGTAAAACAGGCCCAGTGATGCTAAAACGCTAGATGGGGTGTGTACGTCTGTGTAGTGTAAAGTTAAAATTCTACTTGGTGTTTGAAAAAACTGTACATTAAAATTAAAAGGCAAAGGCTGAGTGTGTACGGCTGTAAACTTGCAATGCAAAAACATACATTACATTTAAGATATTATTTTAAAGTTCGTTAAAAGATGTGCTAACATAACATAAATGTTTATTTGTATTGTCATGTGAAAAGTAGCTTACCGTGTCTCAGTAACAGAAGTAGATGAACTTGGAGGATGTATACCGGATGGTCAGTCTAAACAAATGGCTGGACTGCTTGCTTTTCCTGTTTAAGTGCATGTGAAGGTAAAAAAAAGGTAGTTAGTTCAAGGATTACGTAAACAAAATAAACGTGTACACTTGTTCTTTAGGTTGCATGTAAAAGAAATGTTGGTGTGTAGGCGTATGTTATTTTCTGGGTGTAAGCCTTTGTAAAGGATGAAAAGTATGTGTAGGCAAAATTTAAATGCAATTTTAATAGTATGTGGGAGTTGCGTGTGTGTGCACGTGTCTAATTAGCAATTCCCAAATAAGTATCGTGGCAAAAATACAATGGGAAATTTTAAAAAAAACAATGCCTGCGCGGCTAAAAGGATGGAAGCTGTTGTGCAGGGATGTAAATTGGGATGAAAAAGGAAATAAAAACATGATGGTAAAAGAGAAGCTGTGCAGTGAGCCTAAAAGGCTATAGGCCGTTGCGTAAGTTTGTAGGATGCGATGCACTAACTAACGTGGTGGTAAAAGACGACATACAACGTTTTCCAAACAGAAAAAACGTAAGGTCCCAAATCCACCCCCTGGTGGTGTGTTCCGGAAAGGTAGGATGAGACAGCTTCTGGGGCACAGACAGCCGCACCCAAGTTCTTCACAGGTGTTTACAATACCACTTGCTAGTTAATGAGCCTTGGATGTTTCAACTCCCTTGTAAGAGTGTCTGAAGTTCTAGATTGCGCTATATGGCTAAGGAATCACCTCCCTACCGCCGCCTCAAAAAAAGCTGCTAAGTGCCAAAAAGCAAAAGGGTGGTATGTACGGCTGTAAAGTAGTTTGCCAAACTAAACACAATGGGCAAAGAAAAGGTTCGTAATGAGGTGTAAAAGTATGTTGCAGAATGTACCGTGCTACAAAGTGTGTTGGAAAAATAAATGTAGTATAAAAAAAAAGCAGCGCCGCAAAAGTGCAAGGCTAGAGACGGGTGTCTATGTGCTGTTTATTTATTTTTGTAAAGGTTTGGAAACAGATGCAGTGTAATTGTTGGTTGTAACACAGGAACCGATACACGCTGCAGCTGATAGAAAACATGGTTAGTAGAATTGTTTTGATCGCACATTTTTGCGTGAATACAAGACAAAGTACAACTTTATTATTAACATTGAGTAGAGCCTACTTTTAAAATACACTAAAATAGGTGCTAAGACGGCAACACGAAAACTTATTGAAATTGCAATGTTATTGGTAACTTACCGTGTTCTAGTAACAGAAGTAGATCAGCTCACAAGGTATACGGGATGGCGTCCTTACAAGAAATGGTTCCAATGGTTGCAAACTCCAGTTTAAGTACGCTGAAAGGAAAAAAAGGGGCAGTTACTTGACATGAATAACAAAAGAGGGCAACACTTGTTGTTTATGAACTGCATGTAGGTAAGATGTTGTTGGCTAGCCGTATGTTAATTCTTAGGTGGGAGCCTCCTTCAAAGGATGAAAGGGATGTCTAGGCGGGACGTGATTGAATTGTTAGTGGGGATGTGCGAGTTACTTAACCTTAAAAAGAAAGCAAGGCGCACTGAATCCCATGCTGAATTCATGATAGAGTATTTGAAAGCAGGAGTGATACCCAACGGTCTCAGAATTAGAAACATCCCAGGCCTTTTTATCGAAATTAGAAAGTTTCTTGAGCGTTGGTCCCTTATAGCCAACAAATGCTCAAGAGACCTTATGATTCTTATTATCGAGACAGCCAGAGAAGTAGTTGAGGTACTCATGAAAGAAATCGCTGAGCTAGAAGAGACTATGAAGAAGAATAACTCAGTAGATGAGGCGAAAAAGAAGCTTGATGATATTAATACTGAACTGAGTTCTTTCAGTGATTATCTAATTAAGAAAAAGACTGAAAAATTACGCAAAGATATTAGATTTTTCTCAGAGGAGAGGGTTTATCCATACCTAGGAGCGCATTACTACAATAGCTCTAGAGACTATACCACTCAACCTGATCATCAATATTGGTCCAGTAAGAGAATATTAACATTCTCAGATACATCTGGATCCGAAGGGGAGGAGAGCCATGGGTCTTTTGACAACTATGGCAATAGAAGAGGTGCCTTTGAAGGACAGAGAAGAAACTCCAGTTTTTTAGGCATTTTTTTCTCTTTTTTTGCCCCGTCAGCCCATATTGAAACGGTGTATTTGGGAGAACAGTAAATGCAGTTAGTAAGGGACCAGATGCACTAGATGACAAAGTTCAAGAATCTAATAGAAATGTAAAATAGAAAATAGAAGGCATTTTCCAGGGAGTATACATCCAATATCCATAGGAAGTGGATAATAGATATACAGCTACAAGTAAAAATTGAAAACTAAAGCCAGTGCAGGGAATCTGCTTCATAGTAAGTGCAACCAAATAGTTCGTCAAACATCTAGAAATGGTGCAACCAAGGAAGCAGTAAATGAGGTTAAGTAAGGGACCAGCGCTAGACTACAAGCCATGCCTTCCCTGGACCGGAAACAAGCTTCCTAGGACCGGTTTCTGGCATTTCAGCCGTCTTCAGCCAGGCTTGCTTGAATCCAGTGGCAAAGTGAGCAAGGGACTCACGTCTGAGCATACCCTGCCAACTTATGGCGAACAAAGCGGTACAAAAGGGGGTTGTGATGGACGGAGCATCAGAACCAATCAAACACTCACACCCAGTCAACAGATCTGGGTTTGATCCATCACCGTTCTTTAGCCCACTCTGCCACCCCAGTTCAGACATGGCCATATGCAAATCAGTCTGACCCTGTGCCTCATGGGAACAGTCTAGCCCGAACTGCCAAGCCATGCCTTCCCTGGACCGGAAACAAGCTTCCTAGGACCGGTTTCTGGCATTTCAGCCGTCTTCAGCCAGGCTTGCTTGAATCCAGTGGCAAAGTGAGCAAGGGACTCACGTCTGAGCATACCCTGCCAAATGGCCATGTCTGAACTGGGGTGGCAGAGTGAGCTAAAGAACGGTGATGGATCAAACCCAGATCTGTTGACTGGGTGTGAGTGTTTGATTGGTTCTGATACTCCATCCATCACCACCCCCTTTTGTACCGCTTTGTTCGCCATAAGTTGGCAGGGTATGCTCAGACGTGAGTCCCTTGCTCACTTTGCCACTGGATTCAAGCAAGCCTGGCTGAAGACGGCTGAAATGCCAGAAACCGGTCCTAGGAAGCTTGTTTCCGGTCCAGGGAAGGCATGGCTTGGCAGTTCGGGCTGGACTGTTCCCATGAGGCACAGGGTCAGACTGATTTGCATATGGCCATGTCTGAACTGGGGTGGCAGAGTGGGCTAAAGAACGGTGATGGATCAAACCCAGATCTGTTGACTGGGTGTGAGTGTTTGATTGGTGCTGATACTCCATCCATCACCACCCCCTTTTGTACCGCTTTGTTCGCCATAAGTTGGCAGGGTATGCTCAGACGTGAGTCCCTTGCTCACTTTGCCACTGGATTCAAGCAAGCCTGGCTGAAGACGGCTGAAATGCCAGAAACCGGTCCTAGGAAGCTTGTTTCCGGTCCAGGGAAGGCATGGCTTGGCAGTTCGGGCTGGACTGTTCCCATGAGGCACAGGGTCAGACTGATTTGCACATGGCCATGTCTGAACTGGGGTGGCAGAGTGGGCTAAAGAACGGTGATGGATCAAACCCAGATCTGTTGACTGGGTGTGAGTGTTTGATTGGTTCTGATACTCCATCCATCACCACCCCCTTTTGTACCGCTTTGTTCGCCATAAGTTAGCAGGGTATGCTCAGACGTGAGTCCCTTGCTCACTTTGCCACTGGATTCAAGCAAGCCTGGCTGAAGACGGCTGAAATGCCAGAAACCGGTCCTAGGAAGCTTGTTTCCGGTCCAGGGAAGGCATGGCTTGGCAGTTCGGGCTGGACTGTTCCCATGAGGCACAGGGTCAGACTGATTTGCATATGGCCATGTCTGAACTGGGGTGGCAGAGTGGGCTAAAGAACGGTGATGGATCAAACCCAGATCTGTTGACTGGGTGTGAGTGTTTGATTGGTTCTGATGCTCCGTCCATCACCACCCCCTTTTGTACCGCTTTGTTCGCCATAAGTTGGCAGGGTATGGTCAGACGTGAGTCCCTTGCTCACTTTGCCCCCGGGACCCCTGCACTCCCCGACGAGGAGGATGCTTGGTCTCCCAACACCACGGCCCCGGAGGGTTGTGGAAGGAGGCAAGTACCAATAGCGCAATCAGGGCTCGTTCAGGGACTGTGGGCTCGCCTAAGGGGATGGCACTAAAGGTCACCACTTGTTTCTTCCCCACACATTAGGCACAAACACTAGGGACTGGTGACGGTACACTTGCCCCCCCTGTATAATTTGCTTCCGAAGTATAGAAGCCTAAACCCAGTTTTGTTCTCTTTGTTTTATTTTTGGGTCCACGCTCACCTACCACGAAACGGAGCTGGGAGCAGAGCAAGAGAGAGACAAGGAATCTGACGTGGAGGACCCCACACCTGTGTTGTTGTCACGCACTATTGAATGCCTACGGACTCATTTCTTGAACACGTAAATAAACACAAAACGCAAACTTACACCGTCTGGGACTACTTTAAAACAAGGAGGGGAGGGAGTACCGAACGGCCAAGGGTTCCCGACCACAGTAAGTCTAATGTATGTGGGATGTTTGGATATATTTTGTTTACAAATTTGCTTTGGTTAGATTAATAATTCTTGCTTTTTTCGCGATTACGGCTATGTTTATTTTTTAATGCGATTTGTTTTTTTTTAGCGTAATTTGTATGTGCTCTTTGTTTTTGGTTTTAGGGCCGTTGTGAAGGGTCACCATGAAGCAAGCAGTAGCAACACGTGGACACACAAGTACAAGTAATTTTTTAACTAATAACGTTTTTATAAGGTCTGGGATGTTAAATTGGGTTGTTCTAAATGTTTAGAATATGCTTTTCCGAAATGTAAATCTACATTCTTTTATTGTCGAATCTGCGTGCATTGGTAGGTTCCAGAAAGTTCCACAATTTACGATACAGGGGTGGGGCACATACACTTTAAGGTAAATCTAATATATGTGTGAGGTTTTTTAATTTTTTCCTTATACATGTGCTTTAGATAAAGTATTGATAACGTCTTGCTATTCTGCTTACTTTTCTTTTTGAATTCTTAGTTAATTTTTGTCCGTAATTCGCTTGCTGTCAATGTTTAGAATATGTTTTTCAGAATTCTAGATTGACATTCTTTTATTGTCAAATCTGCGTGCATTGGTATGTTTGTGAAAGTTCCATAAGTAACGGTACGTCATGGCAGTGCACAGCAACTTTAAGTTAAGTAGGTTGTGCTAAGCCACCGGAAGGTAGGACTCTCTATCTTTTTCAATTATATTTAATTTTAGATACATGCTTGTGTTTTTTGTGTACATGCTTTTATTTTCTGTATGCCATACTTGCGTTTCACTTTTAGGAAAACAACAGTACTTTATAGCAAAGCCAGACGACTTGGAGCCACATCGCTTTCACACCAACACCATCTATTACATGCATCCTTTCACATTCAGTTTCAACGCAACTCGCACATCCCGACTAACAATTCAATCAACTGCCGCCTAGACATCCCTTTCATCCTTTGAAGGAGGCTCCCACCCAAGAATTAACATACGGCTAGACAACAACATCGTACGTGCCGGACGCTAAAATGAAAAAGGAAAGAAAGCCAAACTTTTTTATTTTTATTTTATTTACACTTATTCCCTTGTCACTAATGTCTATTTCTTATTTTACTTACAGGTAAACTTAAAGTATGCTTTGAATCTTTTTTGTTTATGCTGTTATTTGTGCTCTTATTTTTATTTGCGTGAGCGTGTTCGGGGAGCTGTTTGCATGCTCGGGGATAATATCTCGCTATCTTACCCATGCGGTTGCCAATGGGCGCAGCCATCTTGTTTTTCAATTGTCCCGCACGCTCGCGATGCCTTATTTCCTGTTACGGGTCGCGGATAGCATGTTCGCGATGCACATGTCGTGTTCGGGAGCGCATTTTACTTGTTTGCGACGATTATTGCATGTTCGCGAGAAATATCGTGCGAACTTACCCACGTGGTCGCGAATGGGCTCGGCCATCTTGTTTTTCACTCTATGCTATGGTTCTGGGCCTACTTTTCTATCCTCCCTTAATCTTTGTTATCCTTTGTATTTAAAACATTTTTTCTGACTTTTTTTAGTTATCATCTATCTCTCTCTTTCCCTAAGTTTATATTTTGCATTTTATTTCTACTTCTACTGTGTTTTTTTACTTTTATAAAGTTCTTCCTTTCTTCTTCCCCCTAACTTGTTTTTCCCCTTCTAACTTTTCTTTTCCGCCTCCCACCCACCCCAGTACCATGGCCAAGGGCACACCTAGTGCTAAGGGCAAGGGACCTGCAGGAGTAGACAAGAGCTGCCTCCCTTGCGGCAGAATGCGTCCTGCAGGGGTGCAGGCCCGGCAACTTTTTGGGGAGGAGGAGGTGGCCGCCCTTGTTTTTTTCATTCAGCGCCACCTCCCCTTGACCTTGGAAGCAGGCGGCAGGCCCGGCTCCGGGTACGCTACCCAGGAGCGTCACCGTCGGTGGGCGAAGGTGTGCCGAGCAGTGTTCCGGTGCTCAGGGGTCCGGTGCACCCATAATAAGCTGGCCCACCGGTGGTCCGACATCCTGGACCGGACGCAGGACCTGTTGGACCTGCTAGGTGTCGAGGTTGTTGGGCTTGGTGAGTAACTTATTGTAAATAAATTACATTTTTGATGAATAACAAGATTACAGCTGCGTGCTACACGTTGCTGGTAAATTACGTTCCAAAAAGCAAAACCTTCTGTGATTGTAGGACCCAGGTGCTCGGTGGTACTCTTGCTTGTTTGCAATTTAGTTTGCGCTAGCTTGTGCTGATTATGTAAGAGTTTATTTTAGAGAACTGAAGTTAGGTAAAGGTAATGCGATTTGCTAGAGAGACTCTAGTCCTTCCATTGTCCTACTGTGAAATAGTGGTGGATGGATATTGGATACTAGGTTTAGTTAGTATTAGTTAATAATTGTTTTACGCTGTCTGCGTGACGCCTCCTCTGTCACTGAGTGCTGCTTACCCCAGTCCTCCGTAGAACCTTTTGCACTTTGTTTAGTGAGTGGTAGGCTCAGCATGGTCAGTCAGTAGCAGAACTAGATCATAATCATGCAGCCAACCCACAATTTGTTGTATGTATGCACAAATTTATTCATGTGTCCTCCATCTCATCTATGCATTTGATGGCTAAAAAAAAGTGGAAATGCAGACTTAGTGAACAATTGGCCCGTCTGGAATAGGTGGTGTAGGTCAGGTGGTACTTACTAGGCTTCGTTAGTATTTGTAATCAGAATGATTATGGAACACTGGAGTGTTCATAATTAAGTAGACGATCCGTGAATGCAGGAAGCAGCCAGTAGTAGTACAGCAAAGGGGAATATAGGTAGTAATTTCAGAATACAGTTGACTCGCAGTAGTTTGCAAGCCCGTCATATATATATATATATATATATATATATATATATATATATATATATATATATATATATATATATATATATATATATATATATATATATATATATATATATATATATATATATATATATATATATATATATATATATATATATATATATATCATTATATGTTATCAAGCCGAAGCGCCTTCCTCCGACTCCGGGGACCACTCCCTACCTATGTTAATGTATTTTTGATTGGGTCAGCCAGCCTGCAAAGGGTGGCCTATCTGTTGGTTATGGTTACACAATCAATGAAAGCAAAGTACCCTATGCAGTAGCGGTTGGTTGTGGGAGTGCTGGCGGGCGGTGACATGGGGAGGGGCAGGGTGGGTGGCAAGTAAACTATGTATTACAGCCAAATACAGGTAATCAACATAAAAATAAATAAAATGATTTTCATTGTGCACACTGCACTGCCGAATGCGATGCAGTCCGTGCAACAAATGGTTTTATTTTTTTTATATGTATTGTTTAATTACCTGTGATTGTCCGTAATCCATAGTTTACAACCCCCACCCTGCACCTTCCCACGTCACCGCCCCGCAGCACTCCCACCACCGACCGCTACTGACCTGATGTTGTATTACCATCTATAATATAAATATAAGCAATGATCATTGGATCAGATAAATAATCAGCCTTTTTGTAGTACCCAGGGCAGGGTGTAAGTGAAATTGATCATTTGCCCTCATGTAACAGACAGAGTATGGCCAGTGCCATCGGCCGTAATACAAAAATATTAGCTTCCCCACCTGCAGACAGTAGTAGTAAATAAAACTAACTTGAGTCTGCATCATGTGACTCATATCTGTTTCTCTTGGGTGCAAGCTTAGCTGACTGAGCTGGCATGCCGGCTACAACAAGGTTATGTAATTGCGCTAAACTAGAGATAAGAACAACACGACTGGTGTACCGGAGTACATAGTACGAGTATAATGTCGGAAACTCCCACAAATGTTACAGTCCGAGGAAGTAGGAGTATAGATACTCACCAGCAAATCACAAATGTTATGTACTGTGCTTGCTAGTGATGCTGTGACACTATGTGTTGAATGATTTTAGTGTTTCTGTTTTGCTAAGAGTATTGGTTACAACATGTTCTTTTTCTTTCTTGGTATAGATACTCCTTCCACCCCAAAACCATTGAGGAAGGAGTTGGCCGCCAGTGCCCGGTGGTGTAAACTGGAGGCCATTTGTGATGAATATCGCCGGCTGGTGGCTCAGGCGGAGGAGGAGGAGGAGGAGGCAGCTGCAGCTGCAGCCTCCTCCAATGCCCCGGGCCCCAGTCAGGCCCTGCCTCCAGTTTTATGGCGCTGTGGTCTGGCAGCCGCCCCCCGCAGCACCTCCATCTCTACCACTGCTGCCCCCCACCCCTGCATGTAACTGCAGGGCATTTCGCCGACAGCTGCTCCGACGGATGGCCCGCTTGGAGGAGCACCTAGAGGAGCGGGTAAAAATCCTGGTGGATAAACACCTGAAGGCCCGCCGACTATAGAGGACCTTGTCATTTGCCCCTTTTTTAATTCCTTTTATTGGTGGGTGGGTTTTTGGGCGTTGGGGATTTCACTTTCGGACATTGGGACTTGGACTTTCGGTTTGGACATTGGTTGGGGTTAGGGAGGGGGGTGGGTTAGGTCAGAGTGCAATAGTTTATTTTTGTTAGGGTATATTACATTTTATATTATTTACTTAAACATACGATGTTAATGTTTTGTGGTGGGTTACTGTTTTCCGAATTCAATGTAAGTTACATTGTTTATTACTTTGTTTCCTTGCTGCTGCATGCCCGCAGCCAGTGTTTGATTTAAAAGATCTGCCAATTTTGTAACACACAAACAGATAGATGCGGTACCCCTCACTGAGTTATTTTTACTTGTCATACTAGTACCGTCAGTCTCTCCTCCTAGTCCATTATACCTCCCATCAAACTTATATTACCTGTGATTGATGATGATGAAGTTCAGCACACTGATGGCTGCATGGTTGGTTTCCCTAATGAATGGAGAAGATGCCATTATTGTGGTGGTAGTAGTAGACTCTGGCAATGGCATTTGAAAAAAGAAAGAGAAAGTCACTTGACTGAGAGACTGTGGGAGAAGTAGTAGTCCCTTGCTCACTTTGCCACTGGATTCAAGCAAGCCTGGCTGAAGACGGCTGAAATGCCAGAAACCGGTCCTAGGAAGCTTGTTTCCGGTCCAGGGAAGGCATGGCTTAGCAGTTCGGGCTGGACTGTTCCCATGAGGCACAGGGTCAGACTGATTTGCATATGGCCATGTCTGAACTGGGGTGGCAGGGTGGGCTAAAGAACGGTGATGGATCAAACCCAGATCTGTTGACTGGGTGTGAGTGTTTGATTGGTTCTGATACTCCATCCGTCACCACCCCCTTTTGTACCGCTACATACCGATGGAAGCACCCAGTTGTGGCCGCTCTGTCCTTCCGACATCGGCTGCGGTCCGGCTAGAAAAAAATATAAAAAACATTAGCAAAAACAAACAAAGTCAACATGGCTTACCTAAAGCTAACATCGCTTACCTTAGATCTGCTGGCATGGCTGCATACCTACCGACGGAAGCACCTAGTCCTGGTCACTGTGCTTCCGACACGGGCTGCGCTTCGCTTTCAAAGTGAAAAAAAAGCGAATTTCCTAAACCTGCAAATAAAAATAAGAGCACAAATAACAGCATAAACAAAAAAGATTCAAAGCATACTTTAAGTGTACCTGTAAGTAAAATAAGAAATAGACATTAGTGACAAGGGAATAAGTGTAAATAAAATAAAAATAAAAAAGTTTGGCTTTCTTTCCTTTTTCATTTTAGCGTCCGGCACGTACGATGTTGTTGTCTAGCCGTATGTTAATTCTTGGGTGGGAGCCTCCTTCAAAGGATGAAAGGGATGTCTAGGCGGCAGTTGATTGAATTGTTAGTCGGGATGTGCGAGTTGCGTTGAAACTGAATGTGAAAGGATGCATGTAATAGATGGTGTTGGTGTGAAAGCGATGTGGCTCCAAGTCGTCTGGCTTTGCTAAAAAGTACTGTTGTTTTCCTAAAAGTGAAACGCAAGTATGGCATACAGAAAATAAAAGCATGTACACAAAAAACACAAGCATGTATCTAAAATTAAATATAATTGAAAAAGATAGAGAGTCCTACCTTCCGGTGGCTTAGCACAACCTACTTAACTTAAAGTTGCTGTGCACCGCCATGACGTACCGTTACTTATGGAACTTTCACAAACATACCAATGCACGCAGATTTGACAATAAAAGAACGTCAATCTAGAATTCTGAAAAACATATTCTAAACATTGACAGCAAGCGAATTACGGACAAAAATTAACTAAGAATTCAAAAAGAAAAGTAAGCAGAATAGCAAGACGTTATCAATACTTTATCTAAAGCACATGTATAAGGAAAAAATTAAAAAACCTCACACATATATTAGATTTACCTTAAAGTGTATGTGCCCCACCCCTGTATCGTAAATTGTGGAACTTTCTGGAACCTACCAATACACGCAGATTCGACAATAAAAGAATGTAGATTTACATTTCGGAAAAGCATATTCTAAACATTTAGAACAACCCAATTTAACATCCCAGACCTTATAAAAACGTTATTAGTTAAAAAATTACTTGTAGTTGTGTATCCACGTGTTGCTACTGCTTGCTTCATGGTGACCCTTCACAACGGCCCTAAAACCAAAAACAAAGAGCACATACAAATTACGCTAAAAAAAACCAAATCGCATTAAAAAATAAACATAGCCGTAATCGCGAAAAAAGCAAGAATTATTAATCTAACCAAAGCAAATTTGTAAACAAAATATATCCAAACATCCCACATACATTAGACTTACTGTGGTCGGGAACCCTTGGCCGTTCGGTACTCCCTCCCCTCCTTGTTTTAAAGTAGTCCCAGACGGTGTAAGTTTGCGTTTTGTGTTTATTTACGTGTTCAAGAAATGAGTCCGTAGGCATTCAATAGTGCGTGACAACAACACAGGTGTGGGGTCCTCCACGTCAGATTCCTTGTCTCTCTCTTGCTCTGCTCCCAGCTCCGTTTCGTGGTAGGTGAGCGTGGACCCAAAAATAAAACAAAGAGAACAAAACTGGGTTTAGGCTTCTATACTTCGGAAGCAAATTATACAGGGGGGGCAAGTGTACCGTCACCAGTCCCTAGTGTTGGTGCCTAATGTGTGGGGAAGAAACAAGTGGTGACCTTTAGTGCCATCCCCTTAGGCGAGCCCACAGTCCCTGAACGAGCCCCGATTGCGCTATTGGTACTTGCCTCCTTCCACGACCCTCCGGGGCCGTGGTGTTGGGAGACCAAGCATCCTCCTCGTCGGGGAGTGCAGGGGTCCCTGGGGCAGTGCTCCTGGAGCTGTTTTCCCTTGTTGTCTCCCTGGTGCTTGGCTCTTGGTTGGCTCCTCCAGCGCTCAGCTCCTCTGCTTCTCCCTCCTTTCTCCTCGTGTTTGGGCTCCTCCGTTCCTCCTGTCCTGCTCCGGTCGCCGCGTCCTCCTGCTCCGATTCTCCTGGACACCCCTTCAGCCTCGTCTCGAGACTCTTAACAGTCCCGTTTGCGCGGTCTCGTTCAGACGCTAGAGCGTCTACTCCGCTTCCGGTTTGCGCTTCGGCGGCGGCCATCTTGGAATGGTCAGCGACGCTTCCAGTTAGCGCTTCGGTGGCGGCCATCTTGGAATGGTCGGCGCCGCTTTCGAGGGGGACCTCGTCACATTGCCTTCCCCTTCGGAGTGGACGTTCGGGCCACTCCAAGACTGGAAACCTGGAGAGGTAGTCCACGTCGGTTTGAAGTTTTCCTGGAACGTGTATGGCCTCAAAGGTGAAGGGCTGTAATGCAAGGAACCATCGTAAGATTTTAGGATTAGTGTCTTTATGTAAAGAGAGCCAGGTAAGGGGGGCATGATCAGTAAGAACAAGAAAGGAACGTCCCAAGAGATAGTACTGCAGTGCCTCCATGGCCCATTTGAGAGCTAGGCACTCTTTCTCTATTGTCGCATATCGAGTTTCTCTGGGAAATAGTTTCCTACTGAGATAGAGGACGGGTTGTAGGTCTCCAAAGTAATCTGGCTGTGAAGCACGGCCCGAGACCTCTTCCTGAGGCATCTGTTTGAAGGACAAAGGTTTTCTTGAAATCAGGACAGGCAAGGACTGTGGACGTGCATAAAATGCTTTTTAGTTTCTGGAAGCTATCCTCCTGGGGGGCTTGCCAAAGCAGGTGTTTCCGTGTGTGCGTTTTTGTGAGCAGATCGGTGAGGGGACTGGCTATTTCTGAGAAACGTGGGATAAACCTTCTATAATACCCCACTAACCCAAGGAATGAACGAACGTCTTTCTTGCAGGAGGGCCTGGGTATTCTAGCAATAGCCTCTATCTTCCTGACTTGTGGTTTTATCTGTCCTTTACTGATGGTATACCCTAGATATTCTATGCAGTCGGTTCCAAACGTGGTTTTTTTGGGATTGAGAGTGAGACCTGCTTGTTGTAAGGATTGTAGCACCGCTTCTAAGTGTCTTAGGTGGGTATTCCAGTCTGGACTGTATACGACGATGTCGTCCAGATAGGCGACTGCAAATTGGAGATGTGGGGCCAGTATGGTGTCCATTAGTCGCTGAAAAGTAGCGGGGGCCCCATGCAGGCCGAAAGGCAGGACTTTAAAGTGATATAGGCCCATGGGTGTTGAGAAGGCTGTTTTTTCCTTGGCGGAAGAGGTGAGGGGAATCTGCCAGTAGCCTTTGGTTAAGTCTATAGTCGTCATTATTTTAGCGTCGCCCAGCCGTTCGATTAACTCGTCCACCCTGGGCATTGGGTAGGCATCAAATTTGGACGCTGCGTTCACCTGACGGAAGTCTATGCAAAATCTGATGCTCCCATCAGGTTTTGGGACGAGAACGACCGGAGAAGACCAGGCGCTGTGGGAAGGTTCAATTATAACGGCTTCCAGCATCGCCTGTACCTCCTGATCGACCGCCATTCTTCTAGCTTCCGGGATGCGAAATATGGTTTTAACTTGATTGGTTGGGTGGTTTTTGTGATGATGTCGTGTTCTACCAGAGTGGTTCTCCCAGGATCCCCTGACAGGACGGTGGCATATTTTGCGCATAATTCAAACATCTGTTGTGTTTGTTTGGGAGTTACTTGTGGTCCTAATTGAATTGGGGTATCATCCTGCCCTCGCTGGGGAACGTAGGATACCTCTATGGGTTTGTTTACAGAAATGTGGCATATTGATGCGTCGCCATTTGGCACATCGGGAAGGGGCCCCTCCCAGGCTTTAAGCAGATTGATGTGGTATATCTGTCCTTCGTTCTTTTTATGTGGGACGTCTACTTGGTACGTAACAGTAGTTACTTTCCTCAATATCTTGTAGGGTCCCTGCCAGGTGGCCAACAGCTTCTTTTCAGAGCTGGGTAGAAGAATGAGTACCTGATCTCCTTTCATGAATTCCCTAAGCTTTGCTTGACGGTCGTATTGTCGTTTTTGCTTAGTTTGAGCCTTCTCCATGTTTGCATGCACCTCCTCCCACAGGGAAGACAACGTGTCTTTTAGAATAGCAGAATACTGGAGTAAAGGTCTACCCTTGTATTCCTCTTCTGTCCACTTTTCTATAGCCATGTCTAGGAGCGTTCGGGGTTGTCGCCCGAACAAGAGTTCAAAGGGCGAAAAACCTGTTGATGTTTGTTCGTGCGTCCTGATGGCGAATAGGACCAGGGGGAGTTGCCTGTCCCAATCCCTCCCTGCTTTGTCTATACTCTTTTTTAGGATGGTCTTAATCGTGCGGTTGTATCTTTCAACCAACCCATCTGTTTGTGGGTGGTAGACTGAGGTGCGTATTTACTTTACCTTGAGGATGTCACATATTTGTCTCATTAACCGGGACATAAATGGGGTACCCTGGTCTGTTAATAATTCCTGAGGGAATCCTACTCGAGAAAAAAACGTGACCATGCCATGGGCTACGGCTGAGGTGGTTGCTGAGGAAAGGGGTATTGCTTCGGGGTATCTGGTAGCGTAGACTACCAGAACAAGGATGTACTGGTGGCCCCGAGCAGAGGGGATTAAAGGGCCCACCAAGTCCATCCCTACTCTTTTGAAGGGGACGTCTATGATGGGGAGAGGTTGAAGAGGCGCTTTGGGAAGTACTGGTGTGTTGACCAATTGACACCGGGGACAATGGGTGCAATATCTGGCTACTTCCTGATATATCCCTGGCCAATAGAATTTAGGCAACAAATATTTCAGGGTGTGCTCCTTACCATAATGTCCGCCCCCAGCCTGGCTATGGGCCAATGATAGCACCTGTTCCCTATAAGATCTTGGAACCAACAACTGTTCTTTTCTTTTGTCTCCCTCACGTGAAACCCTGTATAAAAGACCCTTTTTTACACAGAAAAAGGGGCCTACCTCTTCTGGTTGGTCTTCTTGCACCTGGTTCCAAGCATTGAGTAGCGTTGTATCATCCCTTTGGGCAGCTCGGAAGCTTAGTCCTGACTCCTGTGATGTGTCTGGGGAGGTAAAAATAGTTGTGGGTAAGAGGGGTTCTGACCGTAAATACATAGCTCTTTCCCTTCTTTTTTCCTTGCGGGTTTTTTGTGTTTTTGGGAACGTTTCTTCTATCTCTTCGGTATAAAAAGGGGCGCTATCTAACCAAAGGGCAGGGGGGTGACGTGGCATAGGCCTGCAGATAGTCATGGAACCTAGGAAGGTCTGTTCCCAGCAGGACCGTCTCAGGGAGATGTGGCACAACCCCTACCTTCCGTAGTTGGGACTCTCCTTCTATATCCAACAACACTCAGAGACATTTTAAGGCATGGGCAAAGTGGGCTCTGGCCCACGGCCCCAGCCTTTCAGGGGGCCCCCTGCTGGCTCTGTTCTGCAGAGAGGCTTACCCTGATGACCTTGAATAATTCCAAATTGTTTAAAATACAATTTTCCTTTTATTTATTGTTAATGTGGGAGTGTATTACCGACATTTTGAAGAGAAATGTGTTTAGGGAAAAATGCAACATCCATAAAATTTTAGACCAAAAGAGGACCTCACATATGAGAAATGGGAGGGTGTCTCAGAGATTATTATCATAAATTCAAAGCTGTTCTGAACAGGGGCCCCCAAAATACGTTTGGCCCAGGGCCCCCCAAATCCTTAGGATGTCCCTGACAACACTTCTGCCAAGGGATACAGTTTTTTGTCTCCGTGGACACATGTTACCTGTACACATTCATCCTCTAGCAATTGGGAATCCTGAATCAGGGACCTATCCACTACTGTGTGATGGCACCCTGTGTCCAGAAAGGCTAAAACCGGCCTCCCGTTCACATAGATCTGCTTTCTATACTTTTCAGGGTTTTTTCCGGTACCCTTGGGAATACCTCACTTCCATGGCCTCTTGTGGGGGAAGATACGAGGGGCAGTTACGGGCTATGTGTCCCCACTCTGCACAGTGGAAACACTGTGGTCCCGTTAAGGGGGAATGTGGAAGGGGTGGTCGAGGTTGGGGTCATGGAAAGGGTTGTGGTTTATGTTCGACAGGCAGGGGACTGGGCCTAAAGGGGGTTCGTGGGACTCCTGCCGGGGTTTTGTGAGATGACGTTTTGAACTCCGAGGAGCGGTGGAATGCACAGGCAAGGTCTACTGCAAGGGTCACAGTCAAGTTAGGGTGTTGCCGGATCCATGCTCTGGTACTGAATGGTAGGGCCTCCAAGTACTGTCCAAGGTAGACTTTTTCAGTCAGTTCATCCACGGACGAGAGGGTAGGTTGTAACCAGCGGTTACCTAAGTCCCTTATCCTATAATATAATGCCCTGGGATTATCTCCCGCTATCCATTTTTCTTTTCGAAAGCGTGACCTATAATATTCCTGGTCGCACCCTAAGCGTTCCAGGATGGGCTTTTTTATGTCTGTATAGTTCGTAACGCCTGCCGGATTGGCGGCCTGATGCGCTGCCTGTAATTCGCCTGACAGAAGAGGCGCGATATATTGACCCCATCTTACCGGGGGACAGGTGGCTGTGGAGGCTACTCTTTCAAAATTAACGAAAAAATAATCCGGGTCGTCCCCTGGTTGAAATTTCTGAAGGACTAACCCAGGTACATTCGGGTGGACACGTGCACTAGATATAGCGTCAGTCAGGCGAAGAACTGCAGTGTCCTGGACTGTTTGGTTGGACGTGAGGAGAGCCGCTTGATCCCTTAAGGCTGCCTGCAAAGCTTCCCTCTCTTTTTGAGCCTGCTTGGTTTGTTCCTCAAATACCAACTGTAAATGGCGCTGCCCTTCTGCTAGCTGCGTGATAATAGCTTTCATGACGGGGTTCTGTCTCTTTCCGGACTCCTATCCCACTTCTGACACCACTGTGGTCGGGAACCCTCGGCCGTTCGGTACTCCCTCCCCTCCTTGTTTTAAAGTAGTCCCAGACGGTGTAAGTTTGCGTTTTGTGTTTATTTACGGGTTCAAGAAATTAGTCCGTAGGCAGTCAATAGTGCGTGACAACAACACAGGTGTGGGGTCCTCCACATCAGATTCCTTGTCTCTCTCTTGCTCTGCTCCCAGCTCCGTTTCGTGGTAGGTGAGCGTGGACCCAAAAATAAAACAAAGAGAACAAAACTAGGTTTAGGCTTCTATACTTCGGAAGCAATTATACAGGGGGGGGGGGCAAGTGTACCGTCACCAGTCCCTAGTGTTTGTGCATAATGTGTGGGGATGAAACAAGTGGTGACCTTTAGTGTCGTCCCCTTAGGTGAGCCCACAGTCCCTGAATGAGCCCCGATTGTGCTATTGGTACTTGCCTCCTTCCACGACTCTCCGGGGCCGTGGTGTTGGGAGACCAAGCCTCCTCCTCATCGGGGAGTGCAGGGGTCCCGGGGGCAGTGCTCCTGGAGCTGTTTTCCCTTGTTGTCTCCCTGGTGCTTGGCTCTTGGTTGGCTCCTCCAGCGCTCAGCTCCTCTGCTTCTCCCTCCTTTCTCCTCGTGTTCGGGCTCCTCCGTTCCTCCTGTCCTGCTCCGGTCGCGTCCTCCTCCTGCTCCGATTCTCCTGGACACCCCTTCAGCCTCGTCTCGAGACTCTTAACAGTCCCGTTCGCGCGGTCTCGTTCAGACGCTAGAGCGTCTACTCCGCTTCCGGTTTGCGCTTCGGCGGCGGCCATCTTGGAATGGTCGGCGCCGCTTTCGAGGGGGACCTCGTCACATTGCCTTCCCCTTCGGAGTGGACGTTCGGGCCACTCCAAGACTGGAAACCTGGAGAGGTAGTCCACGTTGGTTTGAAGTTTTCCTGGAACGTGTATGGCCTCAAAGGTGAAGGGCTGTAATGCAAGGAACCATCGTAAGATTTTAGGATTAGTGTCTTTATGTAAAGAGAGCCAGGTAAGGGGGGCATGATCAGTAAGAACAAGAAAGGAACGTCCCAAGAGATAGTACTGCAGTGCCTCCATGGCCCATTTGAGCGCTAGGCACTCTTTCTCTATTGTCGCATATCGAGTTTCTCTGGGAAATAGTTTCCTACTGAGATAGAGGACGGGGTGTAGGTCTCCAAAGTAATCTGGCTGTGAAAGCACGGCCCGAGACCTCTTCCTGAGGCATCTGTTTGAAGGACAAAGGTTTTCTTGAAATCAGGACAGGCAAGGACTGTGGACGTGCATAAAATGCTTTTTAGTTTCTGGAAGCTATCCTCCTGGGGGGCTAGCCAAAGCAGGTGTTTCCCTGTGTGCGTTTTTGTGAGCAGATCGGTGAGGGGACTGGCTATTTCTGAGAAACGTGGGATAAACCTTTTATATTACCCCACTAACCCAAGGAATGAACGAACGTCTTTCTTGCAGGAGGGCCTGGGTATTCTAGCAATAGCCTCTATCTTCCTGACTTGTGGTTTTATCTGTCCTTTACTGATGGTATACCCTAGATATTCTATGCAGTCGGTTCCAAACGTGTTTTTTTTGGGATTGAGAGTGAGACCTGCTTGTTGTAAGGATTGTAGCACCGCTTCTAAGTGTCTTAGGTGGGTATTCCAGTCTGGACTGTATACGACGATGTCATCCAGATAGGCGACTGCAAATTGGAGATGTGGGGCCAGTATGGTGTCCATTAGTCGCTGAAAAGTAGCGGGGGCCCCATGCAGGCCGAAAGGCAGGACTTTAAAGTGATATAGGCCCATGGGTGTTGAGAAGGCTGTTTTTTCCTTGGCAGAAGAGGTGAGGGGAATCTGCCAGTAGCCTTTGGTTAAGTCTATAGTCGTCATTATTTTAGCGTCGCCCAGCCGTTCGATTAACTCGTCCACCCTGGGCATTGGGTAGGCATCAAATTTGGACGCTACGTTCACCTGACGGAAGTCTATGCAAAATCTAATGCTCCCATCAGGTTTTGGGACGAGAACGACCGGAGAAGACCAGGCGCTGTGGGAAGGTTCAATTATATCGGCTTCCAGCATCGCCTGTACCTCCTGATCGACCGCCATTCTTCTAGCTTCCGGGATGCGAAATATGGTTTTAACTTGATTGGTTGGGTGGTTTTTGTGATGATGTCGTGTTCTACCAGAGTGGTTCTCCCAGGATCCCCTGACAGGACGGTGGCATATTTTGCACATAATTCAAACATCTGTTGTTTTTGTTTTGCAGCGCCGCCGACCATTCCAAGATGGCCGCCTTCTTCCGGTTAGCGCTTCGGCGGCGGCCATCTTGGAATGGTCGGCTTTCGAGGGGGATCTCATCACACTTACCTTAAAGTGGCCGCGTCCCGCCCAGCCATACCGTTAACTCTAGAATTTTCCCGAACATACCAATGCACGCAGATCATACAATAAAAGAACGTAAATTTACAATTCTGAAAAGCATATTCAAAACATTTACTACAAGCGAATTACGGAGGGAAAATACAATAAGAAATTACAACGAAACATAAGCAGAATAGAGAGAAACACACGTATTAATAATTCACCCAAAGTACATTTATAACCAATACATTAAAAAACTTAACTTAAAGTCGCTGTGCCCCGCCCTTGTACCGTTAATTCTGGAACTTTCAGGAACATACCAATGCCCGCAGATTCGACAATAAAAGACATAGATTAACATTTCAGAAAAGCATATTGTAAACCTTAAAAACAACCCAATTTCACATTGGTAACCTTACAAAAAACGTAATTTAAAAAAATAAAATTGTACCTGTGTGTCCACTTATTGCTACTGGTCGCTTCCTGGTGTTCATTCACAATGGTCCTAAAAAAGACAAGAGCACACACAAATCACTGACTCAAATAACAAATCGATTTTTAAAAGTAAAATAACCTAGGCAGAATCAAGAAAAACAAACAGATTACAAACATTTATAAGCAAAATGTAAAAAAAACCTCTCAGATACATCACACACTTACCTTTAAGTCGCTGTGCCCTGCCCTTGTACCGTTAATTATGGGACTTTCCAGAAAATGCCAATGGCCGCAGATTTGACAATAAAATAACGCAGATTAACAAATCTGAAAAACATATTCTAAACATTTACAACAACCCAATTACAGACAAAAAAAGTATAAGAAATTACTATGAAATGTAAGCAGAAGAGAGAGAAACATACACATCACTAATTTATCAAAAGTACATTTATAGCAAAATATATAAAAACATCACACATATATTAGACTTACCTTAAAGTGGGTGCGTCCCACCTGGCCGTAACGTGAATTATGGGACTTTCCCGAAGATACCAATGCCAGCAGATCCGACAAGAAATACGTAAATTAACAATAACAACAAGCATATTCGCAACATTTAAAACAACACACTTATGGCGCAAAAAAAAAGAACACATAAAGAAACGTAAGCAGAGTAGGGAAAGAAATACATTAATTAATAAGTTATAAAAATGTAATTTATAAACCAAATATATACAAACGTGATACATACATTAGACTTACCTTAAAGTGACTGTGCCCCGCCCTGCTCTACCGCCTAGAAGTAAAAAAAAAGAAAACATTCCAAATATCAAAAACATATTTTAAATAATAACTAAAAAGTACTTGTACCTGTATGTCCACATGTTGCAAGTGATCGCTTCCTGATCCTTCAGAACGCTCGTTTACAAAAAAGAACACACAAATTGCGGACCAAAAAGCCATTGCAATTAAAAAAAACGGGCAGACAACAGAAAAGCACAATGATGGAACTTTCCCGAACATACCAATGCACGCAGATTCGACAATAAAAGAACGTAAATCAAAAAATCTGAAAAGTATATCCTAAGCATTTACAATAAGCACATTACAGAGCCAAAAAATATAAGAATTACAAATGAAAAAAAACTGAATAGAGAGAAACACACGTATTAATAATTTACTCAAAGCATATTTGTAAGCAAAAAGTAAAAAAAAAACTCACACATACATTGCACACTTACCTTTAAGTCGCTGTGCCCCACCCTTGTACCGTTAATTATGGGACTTTTCAGAAAATACCAATGGCCGCAGATTCGACAATAAACGAATGCATATTAACAGATCAGAAAAGCATATCCTAAACATTAGCACCAACCCAATTACGAACATAAAAATTTAAGAAATTACTACGAAACGTAAGCAGAAGAGAGAAACATACGCATTAATACTTCATCTAATCTATAATCAAAATATATAAAAACATCACACATACATTAGACTTACCTTAAAGTGGGTGCGTCCTGCCCGGCCGTAATGTGAATGATGGGACTTTCGCGAGGATACCAATGCCAGCAGATTCGACAATAAATACATAAATTAAAAATGACAACAAGCATATTCGCAACATTTAAAACACGACAATTACGGAGCAAAAAACAACACAAAAAGAAACATAAGCAGAGTAGAGAAAAAAACATGCACTAATAAGTGATGAAAATGTAATTTATAAACCAAATATATAAAAACGTGATACATACATTAGACTTACCTTACATTGGCCCTGCTGTACCGCCTAGAAGTAGCCCTGTGCGTAGTTCGAGTAGTCACGCTTCGCGAAGCTACGCGAAGCAACGCGAAGCTACGCGAAGATGTTCTTGCACTATGCGAGCTACTCGTAACTTCACGAGTTTGCGTAGTTGCTTGGGGTGCCCGTTCGCGATGGCTTTTTCTTGTTCTGGAGCGCGGTGAGCGTGTTCGGGGAGCTGTTTGCATGCTCAGGGATAATATCTCGCGATCTTACCCATGCGGTTGCCAATGGGCGCAGCCATCTTGTTTTTCAATTGTCCCGCACGCTCGCGATGCCTTATTTCCTGTTCCGGGTCGCTGATAGCATGTTCGCGATGCGCATGTCGTGTTCGGGAGCGCATTTTACTTGTTTGCGACGATTATTGCATGTTCGCGAGAAATATCGTGCGAACTTACCCACGCGGTCGCGAATGGGCTCGGCCATCTTGTTTTTCACTCTATGCTATGGTTCTGGGCCTACTTTTCTATCCTCCCTTAATCTTTGTTATCCTTTGTATTTAAAACATTTTTTTTGACTTTTTTTAGTTATCATCTATCTCTCTCTTTCCCTAAGTTTATATTTTGCATTTTATTTCTACTTCTACTGTGTTTTTTTACTTTTATAAAGTTCTTTCTTTCTTCTTCCCCCTAACTTGTTTTTCCCCTTCTAACTTTTCTTTTCCGCCTCCCACCCACCCCAGTACCATGGCCAAGGGCACACCTAGTGCTAAGGGCAAGGGACCTGCAGGAGCAGACAAGAGCTGCCTGCCTTGCGGCAGAATGCGTCCTGCAGGGGTGCAGGCCCGGCAACTTTTTGGGGAGGCGGAGGTGGCCGCCCTTGTTTTTTTCATTCAGCGCCACCTCCCCTTGACCTTGGAAGCAGGCGGCAGGCCCGGCTCCGGGTACGCTACCAAGGAGCGTCACCGTCGGTGGGCGAAGGTGTGCCGGGCAGTGTTCCGGTGCTCAGGGGTCCAGTGCACCCATAATAAGCTGGCCCACCGGTGGTCCGACATCCTGGACCGGCAGCAGGACCTGTTGGACCTGCTAGGTGGCGAGGTCGTTGAGCTTGGTGAGTAACTTATTGTAAATAAATTACATTTTTGATGAATAACAAGATTGCTGCTGCGTGCTACACGTTGCGGGTAAATTACGTTCCAAAAAGCAAAATCTTCTGTGATTGTAGGACCCAGGTGCTCGGTGGTACTCTTACTTGTTTGCAACTTAGTTTGCTCTAGCTTGTGCTGATTATGTAAGAGTTTATTTTAGAGAACTGAAGTTAGGTAAAGGTAATGCGATTTGCTAGAGAGACTCTAGTCCTTCCATTGTCCTACTGTGAAATAGTGGTGGATGGATATTGGATACTAGGTTTAGTTAGTATTAGTTAATAATTGTTTTACGCTGTCTGCGTGACGCCTCCTCTGTCACTGAGTGCTGCTTACCCCAGTCCTCCGTAGAACCTTTTGTACTTTGTTTAGTGAGTGGTAGGCTCAGCATGGTCAGTCAGTAGCAGAACTAGATCATAATCATGCAACCAACCCACAATTTGTTGTATGTATGCACAAATTTATGCATGTGTCCTCCATCTCATCTATGCATTTGATGGCTAAAAAAAATGGAAATGCAGACTTAGTGAACAATTGGCCCGTCTGGAATAGGTGGTGTAGGTCAGGTGGTACTTACTAGGCTTCGTTAGTATTTGTAATCAGAATGATTATGGAACACTGGAGTGTTCATAATTAAGTAGACGATCCGTGAATGCAGGAAGCAGCCAGTAGTCGATCCATCTGATTAGATAGGTCAATTTTATTGCAATTGTTGTTTCCTAAAATGTTTTTTGACTTATTTTTCCAAATTATTTATTATTATTTGTTTCACAGCACTCCTTAATGTTTGTCTCTTTCTTTACTATATTTTACATGATCATCAGCACCACCCAGGGGCAAGAAGACGGGGTCGGAGTCGGCGGAAGAACCACAGGACCGCTCCTCTATCGAGGCTCCTTCTGCTGGCCCCAGTAAGTCCTCCAGTGGTTATATTAACAGTTATATTTCCCTATATTTTACTGCATCTTTTGTTTCCGAACTATAAATTATGGCTCCACTTTCGAATTATATTTTTTACAAAAGCTTCTTTGACCTTGACTATCTGTTTCCAAATTCTGTTTATCCCTGCCTCTAACTAAGTTCCTTCTAACTGCCTCTGCTATGACTCTCTGTACTACTACTACTACTACTACTACTATTCTGTCTGTAGCGAAGCTTGCACAGTTGCCCACTCTTTATTGAAGTTTTCTTTGGAATAATAAAACTCGGATTGACCAATAGCTCTAGCCACTGAGTCCTGTCCTTTGGGTTGTCCTCTTCTAGTCTTCTCAATGTTGAGGCTTTGACAATTCCCACAAACAAAATGCCCAACCAGATATTTGACTAGTATTTTGGATTGGACAGTACATGATACTACTATTGTTGTAGTGATTCTGCAGAGCCACATACAGAACTATGCACAACAAAATAGGATGTTTGTGATCGGAGGTTGGACCTTACTGATCACACCTCAGTCCGAAGAACCCACGATCCCCTGCCCGACTAGCTATAGTGTCTCACATTAGGGTCCCACTTCCGACGCCCCCACGAAGAAAATACACAATGTTGATGATGACTGAGACAGACAACCCAGAACATAACACCATTTTGCTCACTCACTTGTTAAGTCCTCCCCACCACACCAAATACCACAGAGTCTATGTGTAAGTTCAAAAGGTTTATTTGAAACAAATAACAAGCTCTGTACGTCGTTTTATGAAATTTAATTTACTACACCCACCGTCAATAAGCCAGCAAAAAGCATAAGATTAAAAACAGTAAACATTTGCAAGTGCATGACAACAAGAACAAGAGACAAGATCTTTTGAATTCTGGAAGACCCCTCACCGTAGAACGTAGAAATACTGGCTACATCATGCATCATAAGCTCTGTAAATCTCTGGAATCTTCCACCTATTATATGAGAAAAATGCTGCGCGTTAGCCGTTAGATAGTATACTGGTGAATGCAAGCATTTTGCAGTCATGGCAAAAAGTGTAACATGTATGTGATGGCTAAGCAATACGGACTAACCAAACTCAATAACAAAGTGGCTTGTTTTTCGAACTCTTCACTTGTACGCAACAGTCATGTGGCCTCAAAGGCGTCTACTGCACATGTCAATAAGCTGCCAGGTATAATTAAATATGCGCCAAAAGAGTAGTATTCGACATGATAAATCTAAAAGGGTTACACATGGCTCAGGCTAACTTTCAAAAGAGTAGAGTAGGACTAGATGACCCTAGGAACCATATCACTACTAGTGTCTGTCTACTGACTGTACTACTCTAGTGCTGATGTATGTTGTATTAACTTTTTTTTCAATGTTCCAAGTGAACACTAATAAAATAGGGGGAGGTTTCCAGGCATCTAAAAATGTGTTATGTTTTTTCTAGGGACACTACCAACCACCAGTGCCGGCGGGGCCAGCGGCGATACGGCCATTCCGGAGGGGGCGGGAGAACTGGCAGCACCTGCAGGAGCAACAGGGGGGGAGCCAGCAGCAGTGGCCGGTGGTGGTGAGTTATATTCATTACTTCTTGACATTACTACTAGATGGAAGTGTGTTCACTACTTCACTGTACTGTGCGACTTATTAAGTTGTAGTGAACATTATACAACGGTTGAAGAAGACACCCTTTACTTAGCATTAGCATAGTGAGTTGAGTAACCAATGGCCTCTTCTATTTGACTTCAAAATCAGCTGTGAAGGTTTTATGGAGAAGACAAACTGAGATCAGATGACCTTGATGGATGTGTTGAACAAAGAGGGAAAGAAGGGTGGAAGGACGGGCGAGATAAATAATATGACTGACTGGCAGAGAAGGATATGTTGGAAGCATGCATAGGTGGCTGATAGTAATCAGATCAGATGCATGGGTTGTTGAAGGATGGGTGGAAGGTGAAAGAGGATGCCTGCCTGGGTGGGCGACACAGTATGGGTGGATAGTACTAGATAGCAAGAATCAGCAGTGTTTGGTTCAAACTCAAAGCCAAGGCAAGCAAGGAAGGAGCGGAAGCATGGGTGTTTGTTGGTGAAACCAACTAAGGTTTGTTAAGAGATATATAAAAAAGAAGGATAGACGTTTACTTTAATGGATGTATGCCTGGATGTACTATCATCAATAGACAGCATAGGTGGAAAGTGTCACTGGAGAGTCTTACTTTGAAGAAAATGTAAAAGAAACTACGCCACAGTAGCACAGCAAAGGGGAATATAGGTAGTAATTTCAGAATACAGTTGACTCGCAGTAGTTTGCAAGCACGTCTTATATATATATATATATAAATATATCATTATATGTTATCAAGCCGAAGCGCCTTCCTCCGACTCCGGGGACCACTCCCTACCTATGTTAATGTATTTTTGATTGGGTCAGCCTGCCTGCAAAAGTGTGGCCTATCTGTTGGTTATGGTTACACAATCAATGAAAGCAAAGTACCCTATGCAGTAGCGGTTGGTTGTGGGAGTGCTGGCGGGCGGTGACATGGGGAGGGGCAGGGTGGGTGGCAAGTAAACTATGTATTACAGACAAATACAGGTAATCAACATAAAAATAAATAAAATGATTTTCATTGTGCACACTGCACTGCCGAATGCGATGCAGTGCGTGCAACAAATTGTTTTATTTTTTTTATATGTATTGTTTAATTACCTGTGATTGTCCGTAATCCATAGTTTACAACCCCCACCCTGCACCTTCCCACGTCACCGCCCCGCAGCACTCCCACCACCGACCGCTACTGACCTGATGTTGTATTACCATCTATAATATAAATATAAGCAATGATCATTGGATCAGATAAATAATCAGCCTTTGTGTAGTACCCAGGGCAGGGTGTAAGTGAAATTGATCATTTGCCCTCATGTAACAGACAGAGTATGGCCAGTGCCATCGGCCGTAATACAAAAATATTAGCTTCCCCACCTGCAGACAGTAGTAGTAAATAAAACTAACGTGAGTCTGCATCATGTGACTCATATCTGTTTCTCTTGGGTGCAAGCTTAGCTGACTGAGCTGGCATGCCGGCTACAACAAGGTTATGTAATTGCGCTAAACTAGAGATAAGAACAACACGACTGGTGTACCGGAGTACATAGTACGAGTATAATGTCAGAAACTCCCACAAATGTTACAGTCCGAGGAAGTAGGAGTATAGATACTCACCAGCAAATCACAAATGTTATGTACTGTGCTTGCTAGTGATGCTGTGACACTATGTGTTGAATGATTTTAGTGTTTCTGTTTTGATAAGAGTATTGGTTACAACATGTTCTTTTTCTTTCTTGATATAGATACTCCTTCCACCCCAAAACCATCGAGGAAGGAGTTGGCCGCCAGTGCCCGGTGGTGTAAACTGGAGGCCATTTGTGATGAATATCACCGGCTGGTGGCTCAGGCGGAGGAGGAGGAGGAGGCAGCTGCAGCTGCAGCCTCCTCCAATGCCCCGGGCCCCAGTCAGGCCCTGCCTCCAGTTTTACGGCGCTGTGGTCCGGCAGCCGCCCCCTGCAGCACCTCCATCTCTACCACTGCTGCCCCCCACCCCTGCATGTAACTGCAGGGCATTTCGCTGCCAGCTGCTCCGCCGGATTGCCCGCTTGGAGGAGCACCTAGAGGAGCGGGTAAAAATCCTGGTGGATAAACACCTGAAGGCCCGCCGACTATAGAGGACCTTGTCATTTGCCCCTTTTTTAATTCCTTTTATTGGTGGGTGGGTTTTTGGGCATTGGGGATATCACTTTCGGCCATTGGGACTTGGACTTTCGTTTTGGACATTGGTTGGGGTTAGGGAGGGGGGTGGGTTAGGTCAGAGTGCGATAGTTCATTTTTGTTAGGGTATATTACATTTTATATTATTTACTTAAACATACGATGTTAATGTTTTGTGGTGGGTTACTGTTTTCCGAATTCAATGTAAGTTACATGGTTTATTACTTTGTTTCCTTGCTGCTGCATGCCCACAGCCAGTGTTTGATTTAAAAGATCTGCCAATTTTGTAACACACAAACAGATAGATGCGGTACCCCTCACTGAGTTATTTTTAATTGTCATACTAGTACTGTCAGTCTCTCCTCCTAGTCCATTATACCTCCCATCAAACTTATCTTACCTGTGATTGATGATGATGAAGTTCAGCACACTGATGGCTGCATGGTTGGTTTCCCTAATGAATGGAGAAGATGCCATTATTGTGGTGGTAGTAGTAGACACTGGCAATGGCATTTGAAAAAAGAAAGAGAAAGTCACTTGACTGAGAGACTGTGGGAGGAGTAGTAGAACAAAGTAAACTACAGCATGGGTGGGCAAGCAGAAGAAGATCCTTGCCCTGCCTTAGTTGAAATTCAATTAGTGTTGCTTTCACCACATCTGCCCCAGCAAGTGTGTGATCAATTGTTGGTGTACATTTAATGTAGTCACATCACACCTCAATATAAATCACACAGCCCGGGGGAAGAGGGTTAGGGATTGATGAATGGATGGGAAGGGGGGTTTTGGGAAAGGTTTGACAAAGAAAAACAGACAGTATGCATGGACACAACAAAAGTAAAACACAATCTTGTAAGACGACCATGATCCATTATCAAAGAAATCAAAGTATAAAGTGAGGAAAAGGAAATGCATGCATGCTGATGAAGAGAACTTGATGGTTAATGATAATGAGTTGTAATTACTAACTACTACTACACAATTAGACAGTACAGGGCAGAAATTATTAATATGAAATTTGCCTTGCCTGTCTGCCGCCCTCAGACCAAACCAAATTACATGCTGTACGGGGCTTACTTTTATTTTTCAAGCTAGCAAAGGAAATGAATAAATAGTTGTAGGAATCAATTACCAAACAAACCACAACACACAGTCGTAATGATTGAAGAGAAAAAAGGAATCTATAAATTTAAAGACGAATGATGAATGATACTAAAGTTACTGTATTATCCTGGTCCAAATGTGGAGTTGCATCATTCTCGTCATTCCTCTTGGTCCTCCATTCCATGGACACTCCACACATCAATCTTGGGTACCACTGCCTGCCTGATGCGGATTGGTAAGGTAAGTGTGAGTTCTTTCTCCCACTATAGCACAGGTTAAAGGCCGGCCTGTAAGTGTAGATGGAAAAACAAAAGGGGTATTGAAAAATAACTGAATTAAAAAAAATAAACTCAATTACAGTGGAGTGCAAGAAGAGAAGACAAGACCCCTGAGAGAACACTTTCAGGCTGAGGCAGCTTGGGTAGGATACATAGTGTCTATTCTACAGCATTAAGCTACAACAACAACGGGACAGGAGCCAGCACAGCCACAGAACAGGCCAACCGCGGCACAGGCCAGGCACCCTACCCCCATTTACCGTAAATTTTGTCCGAGCCAGACAAAAGGCATATGCACTGCAGCAACCTAGCATTTTCCAAATGAAGTGACTAAATCAATGCGCCACCGTCCCTCATACCACTACACTCTACTCCAGTCCACACCACTACACGGACATGTAGCCTAGGTCTGCTGTGGTTCTTGTTGAAACGGTTTACCTTTTAAGGCAGTCCATGAAACGCAGTTATTCCATCAATTATCTCCGATCCAACTGACTGACTGTGTGCAAAGATAGTATGCTCAACAGCATCATGACCGTGTTGTACGTGTTCTCCAACACCAACTCAGTCTGTAGTGACTGATTACGTTTATAATATATTCCATATTACAAAATTGCAATGGATATTGGGCGGCACCTGCAGTGGTAGGAGTACAATGTGGTTATTAAACAAGGAAACATTGACTGTCACCTGAGTCACTTTTACTTTGTAGTTTGACTTCATGCACATTCACTCGTAGTCAGCAAGCATCCAATGCAATGCATGCCATAATTCACAATAATCACTTATTACCTGTCTTGCTGTTCTCTTTGGCTGTCAGATCTGATGCCTGCCTAGCCTTCTGACAGTCAGTGATGAGTTTCTTTCGGCTTGGAAACAAAACAGAATATAGCTGGATTCACGTTTCACTTCTTATGGAGGGACTGTTAGAGGCAACATGTATTGTACTATTCTCCATCTCCATCCAATGTCTTGCTTGCTTGAAATGTATTTAGGGATAGTAAGGAAGATGGAGCAGGATTCTGAGGAGTGGAGTGGACAGTTATGCACAGACGTGCAACTCCAATAGGGAAATAAAAAGAGGAGACTGTTGATGGATTTGTTGTGATTAGATTTTGAACCAGAAAAACAGATACACAGTCACACACAAATAAAGGAAGGGAGAACAATTTGAAAGCCTAGTTGTCAGGGAAGAGGAGCTCGTCCTCAAACTCTGGTGGTTCGGACAGAAGTACGTCATGTAAGAACCCACTACTTATGTCATCGAAGTCGCTCTCCTCTTCCTGCTGTGATTCACGTATTTTGTACTCTGGTGGTATAAAGTGCTGATTCATTTTGATCATGGTTAACCTCTCCATGCTTTTGGGCGAGAGACTAGTCCTTTTCACAGTAACAATGGCACCAGCAGCACTGAAAACACACTCTGAAGAGACACTTGCAACAGGGCAAGCCACATACTTTATCGCCAGCCTGCTGAGCACTGGCCATTGCCTTCTTTTCCCATACCAATACACCAATGGGTTTTGCTCCATGAAGACCTCTGTTATGTCATCTAGATAGGCCTGAACCATCCGCTCAATGTTCAGGGGTGCTCCGATTTGCTTGGCCTCTTTTGCCTTTGCATCAGTAATGGACGTACAAAACCCTTTCCGTAGAAACCAATCACCTGCCGTTTTTTTAAATGGGGCTGATGATCCTGTTGGTGCTGTTGATGTTATTGCTGGCAGTGTTGTTGACTGCTGGGAGGCAAACGCACTGCTCTCGGCCTCTGAAGTAGAACTTGACTCTGGGTGCCCTGTAGTACTTTTTCTGCCCTGGGGTGGCGGGCCTCTAATTAAGTTCCGTTCGTTTTCAAAGTCAGTGGCTTCCTCAGCTATCAAAGATTTGTACTTGGCAACATCCACTGCTGAAAAAGGAATTACTTAATTACTGCTCAGCAATAATTTGTAACGTGGATCCAAAATTGAGGCAGTAATGTAATGTCGATGTGACACAATGTTATTTTGAATCCTTATATTGTCAGATAAGCGAGCGGCTAAGGTGTCCGCCAAATAATATGCATCTACTTTGTCATCCACACCTGCGTACATTTCTGACACCTCCTTCAGCTCTTGCTCTAGCATGTACAACAATGGGATAGTCCTCCCTGCTGACTTCACGTGTGAAGACCTCAAAACGAAGTAGCATCTCTGTCAGGCATTTAACGAGGTCCCATTGGGCCATCTCAACGGTCATGCCTTTCACAGTAGGATCTCCTGACCTTTTCATGACATAAGCATTGAGTGGTATGTACTGCTCAAACAGACGCTCAAGCATGTAATAAGTTGAGTTCCAACGTGTTGGTACCTCCTGGATGAGTGCTTTGACTGGCATTTTATGTTCACGTTGATTGACCCTAAGCTCCCTCCGGGCTTTAAAAGAATGGATGAAATGTGTGTATATTCTTCTGCAGGTGGTCAGTAAGCTGCTGACTTTGCTTTCATTTTTCAGAAAGTCTTGAACAACAATGTTAATGCAGTGTGCCAAACACGGGACCCTGAAATAGCCACCATCTTTCATGGCCCTAACTACATTACTGCCATTGTCCGTGGCAACAAAACCAATGGTAAGCCCTCTTGGTCGCAGCCACTCAAACACCTTGCTGTTAAACTCATCCAAAATGTTTGCAGCAGTATGAGATTTCTCCATAGCAAACATGGCTACAGTTGCATGTTTGCGAGTGTCTTTAAAAATCTCAGCGGTGTCAACAACACCTTCAGATATCTTATCTTTAACACCTGAAAAAGAGACCCAGTGTGCAGTGGTGCACATGGAATCAGTGGCTTGGCAACTGGTCCACATGTCTGTTGTCAGGTGGATACTCTGAACAGCACTCTGTTTTAAGGCTTTTCCAAGCAATTCCAGCACGTCGTGATGTAGTGCTGGAACAGCAACTCTTGCGAAATAGTAGCGGCAGGGAATCTTCCATTTTGGGCAGATGGTGGTCACAAATTCAACAAAACCCACCCCTTCAACAAAAGAAAAAGGGAGAAGGTCCAGTGCTAACATTTTAGCCAGCTTCGCATTGTACAAACATGCTATTGGGTGGTTGCGTTCGTACTGCCCCACCGGCCTAGTAAACATGCTAAGAATGGTAGGCTGCGTGGTATTCCTTCCTGTGCTCAACGTTGCACTTTTTAAAAAACCAGTACTCATTGGTGTCTCAGGCTGACTCTTACTCTTGTGCCACTGAGATGTGGCTGAGGATGTGGGCGTTACCACTGCAGTGCTGGGGACAGGGCTACTTTCTGTACCACTACCACAGAGAATGTCTCCCTCTTCTTCTTCTTCCTGTTCCACGGTGAGCGGACTTTCTACTCGTTTATCCCCAACAGCAATGGTTCCAGTTTTTATGCGACGAAGGTGCTCCTCCCACTGGATTGCGTGGTGTTTTTTTAGAAGGGTCATTTGGCCTCCGGTACCATAATTTGTAACAAGCTTACCACGACTAACAGGGGTATGACAAACAGAGCATATAGCAATGTTCTCCTCCTTTCCGCTAACCGTAAAGAAGTCCCACACTGGGGATCTTAACTTTTGTCTCCTGCTGGAGGTGCCACTTCCAATGCCGGATGAGCTGGAGGGTGTGTGTTGAACTTGACTCTGTGCAGTACCACTACCTACTTCTGCTGAGGTGGTGCTTGTGCTGGATGTAGGACGCTGCCGACCCTTTGCTAATGTAAATATGGAAGCTGGAGGTCGTGTTGGTGCTACCTGTGTTGGAGGTATGCGTGCTACATCCCTCGCAGCCATTTTGGATAGTGTAAAAAGGTTGGTCTCCATCTCCTCTGGCCCGGGAGTGATGTTTGTGATGACTGGCTCATCATCATCATCCTGCTCTTCTACATCAACCTCCATAAGTGTAAGGCTTTCTGGAACCTTCCTTTTCCCATGCCTGCTCTTGTGACGTGTCTCCCTCTCAGACTCAGTTTGTGGCTTCCAAGTGGCATCTAGATCATCAGAAGGGGGGCTTCGTGAAGAACTTGATGTACTAACCCTCCTTTTCCTTGCTGGGGATTTGGAAGACAATGGAACTTCTGAAGGAGTAGCTTCCTCTTCTTCCTCTGCATGAGGCTCAATTTTCTGAACTGCCCCTACTTCGGGAAGAACTACAGCTACTATTGCGGGCGGTGGTTGCGGCTGTTGTTGACCACTTATCTGCTGTGTTCCCTCCTGCGTTGATTGTGTACTACTTTGAGATAGCGATAAGTTTAGTTCAGGCTCAGCATCACTGCTTTCCACCATAAGGCTGGCTACCTCTTCCATACTCATCTGCTTGGGCCTGGGTTGGTGGGTTGGACCCACTGATGCGGAGGTACTGCCCCCAGCTTGGCCCCTGGACATCGCTGCTACAGGCATCATTTTTGGTGTCCCAAAAAAGGTTTTGGGAGGCACACCAGACTTAAGTGACACTTCCTTCTTCTTCTGTTCCTTCTTCTCCATGGCAACTTTCTTGGTACCGGAGGACCTGCTACCTGCTTTCTCTGGGGGCATCTTCTTCAGATGTCAAAACAGCACTCAGTTGCACAAGTTGCAGAGATGCCTGGTCAGGTCACTCAAACGTCACGTCGTGTACAGCAGCAGGACGTCGGTCTGGCACCACAACGGTCGATGATGATGACACACCTCCTCCGTCTTTCGTGCACCTAAAAGCAAAAAAGCCAGAAGAACATCAGTCAAAAGATCAATAATATAATATATAACTTATAGTGTCTGGTGGGTGGTCACAATTATTAAATTTTATGAAGTCAGTGAACAACAACAGTATAGCCATTTATGAGACTGACAAGGCCAGGGCTCCTGATGTACTTGTACTGTGTACACTCGGGAAGAAGAATAGCAAAGAACAAAAACATAATTGTAGTGTAGCCTGTTTGCCCTAAATAAAAATGTGTGCACCTTATGGGATGGATGCAGCATCAGGGTGCAACAACGAACATATACACATAAAAACTAAAGGCATTTATTTACAACACCCAAAGAGTGAAATATACCCCAGAAAAAAAGTAAAGCCCACATTTTACAATTCAATCCAAAGCCATGCATGATGTTGAAATTTAACGCACAACACAAAAACAGTTGTTTAACTTCCATGCACCCGTGATGAATGATGAGTAGTACCCCTGAGCCTACTGTCCGACTAGGCCACAAGCTTGGAGGCCTATGGGAAAAGCACAGTGGCTGGTCCCACAAAATGGCCGCCACCACTCACAAAAACAAGAAAAGGTCAGGAATACAAGACAGACAATGCAGGCCTATTGAAAAAACACAATGTCTGCCTCCACAAAATGGCCACCACCCACATGCTCAGGCCACCCACCACAATAATAACAAAAAAGTGATTACAAAGGACAGGAACAGGAAGTTGTAGTCTCTGTGGAACTTACTTCCTCTCCTAAAAATATTTTTTTTTAAATAAAAGTGACTCCGTGCTCCAAAACTACAGCAGAATGACAACCTGAGGAGTTTTTTTAGCAAAATGCACAAAATCAGCGTTTTCGAGAAGGATTTATGTTGCTCGCGAGATATTGTTTGCCAGATTGCAAATGCTGCATGTTCGGGATCGCGAACTGTACAAAAAGTCATTATCGCGTGCGCGAACACGATATTGAGAGCGCGAAAATGACAAAAACTGTAAGTCCGCGTTGTCGCGCTGTGCAGGTACCGAAAGTAAGCAAGCTGAATCCCTAGGGTTACTTACTGGCTGAAAAGCCCTATTTATTTAACACACACCCAAAAACTGCTATTCCACCCCAAAAACCACCTTTTGCAATTCAATCCAAAGCCATCCATGGTGTAAAAAAACTTCAACAGACAACACAAACTGTTTTTAATGCACCAAAGATTTGAGGATGACTACCTCTGGGCCTACCGGCAGACTAGGCCACAAGCTTGGAACAGAATGGCAAAAGCAAGCACACTGCTTGGATGGCTCCACAAAATGGCCGCTACACACCCACAACAACAAGAAATGGAAGACAGACAATGTAAGCCTATGGCAAAAGCACACTGCCTGCCTTCACAAAATGACCGCCACACACATGCTCAGGCCACCCACCACAATAATAACAAAACAGTGATTACAAAGGACAGGAACAGGAAGTTGTAGTCTCTGAGGCACTTACTTCCTCTCCTAAAAATATATCTTTTTAAATAAAAGTGACTTCGTGCCCTAAAACTACAGCAGAATGACAACCTGAGGAGTTTTTTTAGCTAAATGCACAAAATCAGCGTTTTCGAGAAGGATTTATGTTGCTCGCGAGATATTGTTTGCCAGATTGCAAATGCTGCGTGTTCGGATCGCGAACTGTACAAAAAGTCGTTATCGCGTGCGCGAACATGCATATTGAGAGCGCGAATATGACAAAAACTGTAAGTCTGCGTTGTCGCGCTGTGCAGAGTTACCAAAAGTACGCGAGCTGAATCCCTAGGGTTACCTACTGGCTGAAAAGCCCTATTTATTTAACACACACCCAAAAACAGCTATTCCACCCCAAAAACACCTTTTGCAATTCAATCCAAAGCCATCCATGGTGTAAAAAAAATTCAACAGACAACACAAACTGTTTTTAATGCACCAAAGATTTGAGGATGACTACCTCTGGGTCTACTGGCAGACTAGGCCACAAGCTTGGAACAGAATGGCAAAAGCAAGCACACTGCTTGGATGGCTCCACAAAATGGCCGCTACACACCCACAACAAGAAGAAATGGAAGACAGACAATGTAAGCCTATGGCAAAAGCACAATGCCTGCCTTCGCAAAATGGCCGCCACACACATGGCCAGGACACAACAGCAACAAGCATAAGCCAAGGGGAACAAAGAAAAGAAATGCAGGCCTTTATGGAAAAAGAAGCACACACTACTAAACTATCACCACAAAATTGCCACAAGCCACATGGACACTCACAGTCACAACAGGCCATGGAAAACAATGAACTGAAGCAGGCCTATATATAACCAGACAAAGGAGACCTGCTAAACAACACAGCTTTAATACAAAAATGAAAATCAACAGGGCTACGAAAGGATTGGAAAGAAGTTACACATCAAGCACACACATCCAACAAAGGTATTTCACACACACACACACACAGTGAAATACACCACAGCCACATTTAGCATTTCAATCCAATGCCATCCATGCCCTACATGATGTTGAAATTCAACAGACACCACGAAACATGGACCCATGGGTACCCTACTGGCTGAAATTGCAGAGAAAAACAACTAGGCCCCTATTGAAAGTACAGGCCACCCACAACAATAATTTTTAAAAACAATGAAAATCCCAGAAAAATGTAGGTACAAACAAGCCCCAATGAAACAAACACACCAATTCTCCAATTTACTTGTAGTAAATTAAATCTCAAATCAAAAAGTTCTCAAATAAATCCAATCCAATGGTATGATGCAGCAGACAGACACAAAAAGTGATCCTTCCAGCTCCAAATCCAAATGAAAGTGAACAGCACATGGACAAAGCACTGGGAGGAGCCTGCTGGACAGGAACAGGAAGTTGGAGACTAAGGGGTATTTCCTTCCTCTTGAAAAAAAGAGTAAAAAAAATTAAAGGACTCCTTACACAAAAGACTACAGCAAAATCACAATCTGAGGAGTTTTTCTGAGCAAAATGATCATTTTAGAGAAGGTTTTATGAAGCTCGAGAGATATTCTTCGCCAGATTGTAGTTTTTGCATGTTCGGGATCGCGATCTTACCAAGACAGCCGCTGGAAGTCAGCTCGCGTGCCCGAATGACGTGTTCACGTTCGCACACTCTCGCAGGCTCGGGCGGCCATATTACAAATCTCGTGGCGCACGCGAACGGACAGAAAAGCGAGTTGGCGAATGCAGAATCACGGTAAGACGTTACCGCGCGTGCGAGAATGAATATTGAGCGCGCGAGGAAGCAAATCTACTACGCTACGCGGTAGATTGCGTAGCAATCTGCAACTTCGCCCTCTACGCGAATCGCGATGTTGCCTAAACTTCGCAAGCTCCGTGAACAGAGCGTAGCTCAACGCCCAGGCTTACCTAGAAGTAAACAAAAATAAAACATTCCAAATACCCAAAACCCCTCAGTTTAATTAATAAAAAGTACTTGTACCTGTATGTCCATGTGTTGCAACTGTTCGCTTCCTGATGGTCCTTCAGAAAGGTCCCAAAAAAAAAAACCACACACAAGTTACGGGCAAAAAATACATTGCAATTAACATCAAAACGGGCAGACAGAAAAACACACAAATTAATATTTGAACTATAAACTCAATGTTTAAACAAACTATAGAGAAACATCAAACATACATAGACTTACCTTAAAGTGGCTCCGTCCCGCAAGGCCGTACCGTGAATTATGGAACTTTCCCAAAGATATAAATTACGGCAGATTCGACAATAAAATAAGGTAAATTAACACTGACAACAAGCATATTCGCAACATTTAAAACAACACAATTATGGCGAAAAATACACTGAGAATACAAAAAAAACGTAAGCAGAGTAGAGAAAAATACATGCATTAATGTTATGTAAACTACATTTATAAACCAAATATATTAAAACGTGATACATACATTAGACTTACCTTACACTGGCCGCACCCCGCCCTGCTGTACCGCCTAGAAGTAAACCAAAAGAAAAGATTCCAAATACCCAAAACACCTCATTTAACTAAATAAAATGTACTTGTACCTGTATTTCCACGTGTTGCAACTGTTCGCTCCCTGAAGGTCCTTCCGAACGGTCCTTAAAAAACACGAACACACAAGTTACGGACCAAAAAGCCATTGCAATTAAAATCAAAATGGGCAGACGACTGAAAAACACACAAATCAATATTTTATCCAAAAACGCAATTTGTAAACAAGCTATAGAGAAACTTCAAACATACATAGACTTACCTGAAAGTGGCTGCGTCTCGCTCGGCCGTTCTCTGAATTCTGGAACTTTCCCGAAGTTATCAATGCCCGCAGATTCGACAATAAAATAACGTTTATTACCTCTGACAACAAGCATATTCGCAACATTTAAAACAACACAATTACGGCGAAAAAAACTATCAGAATGCAAAAACAAACATAAGCAGAGTAGAGAAAAATACACGCATTAATAAGTTATGCAAACTAAAAATATAAACCATATATATAAAAACGTGATACATACATTAAACTCACTACATTTATAAACCAAATATATAAAAACGTGATACATACATTACACTTACCTTACATTGGCTGCGCCCCACCCTGCTGTACCGCCTAGAAGTAAACAAAAAGAAAACATTCCAAATACCCAAAAACACATCCTTGTAATTAATAAAAAAAGAACTTGTACCTGTGTGCCCACGTGTTGCAACTCGATCGCATCCTGACGGTCCTTCAGAACAGTCCTAAATAAAAAGAACACACACAAGTTACGGACAAAAAAAACATTGCAATTACAAACGCAAAGAGCAGACAACAGAAAAGCACACAAATTAATATTTTAACCCAAAACTCAATGTTTAACCCCTTCAGCGTTCATGACGGAACCACTCCGTCATGAGCCACGGGTGCCGTGTGCTCATGACGGAGTGGTTCCGTCATGCTGGGGCCGTTGGCCGCCGCTCCTCCCACGCTGCGCTGATTCCCCGCCTGTGCGGGTGATTAGCGCAGTGGGCGGAGTCATGGCGAAACCACTCCGTCATGAGCACAGCTCAACCGTGGCTCATGACGGAGTGGCTTCGTCATGAGCACAGCGCCACCGCGCTGCCCCCAAACCCCCCCAGCGCTGCAGCGGAATTCCCGCCGCAGCCAAGGGGTTAAACAAACTATATAAACACATGAAACATACATTAGGCTTACCTTAAAGTGGCTGCGTCCCGCCCGGCCGTCGCGTGAATTATGGAACTTTCGCCAGGATACAAATGCCAGCAGATTCGAGAATAGATACGTAAATTAGCAATGACAACAAGCATATTCGCAACATTTAAAACAACACAATTACGACGTAAAGACCAATAAGAATACAAAACGAAACGTAAGCAGAGTAGATAAAAATGCACGCATGAATATATTTTGCAAACTAAAAATATAAACCAAATATATAAAAATGTGATACATACATTAACATTATACTCACCTTAAAGTAGCTGCGACCCGCCCTGCTGTACCACCTAGAAGTAAACAAAATGAACACCTTCCAAATATCTACAACACGTTAGTTTAATTAAGAAGAAAAATGACTTGTACCTGAGTGTCCACGTGTTGGAAATGATCGTTTCATGCTGGTCCTTCCGAACGGTCCTAAGAAAGAAGAACACACAGAAGTTATGGAGAAATAAGCCACTACAATTAACAAAATAAACGATCAGAAAACCGAAAAGCACACACATTAATATTGTACCCAAAGTAAATACTTACCTTAAAGTGGAAGAAAAACAGCCTTGCATGAACAGAAGCATATCAAACGCTTTTATTTACTAAATACATAAACAAACAAACTTTTACCTACATCTCCATCACCCAGTCCTCTCAACACTGTTCTTCCAACACGGGCTGCGCTCCACCTGTAAATTAAACAGAAAGAAAACATTAGGAAAACAAACAAAGCCAACATCACTTACCTTATAGATGCTAACAGGCTGCATACATACCGGTGGAAGCACCCAGTCCTCGCCGCTCAGTCCTTCCGACACGGGCTGTGGTTCACCTGCAAAAGAAAGAAAAACATTAGCGAAAACAAATAAAACCAACATCGCTTACCTTACAGATTCTACCATGTTTGCATACATACCATCAAAAGCAGTCAGTCCTCGCTGCTCTGTCCTTCCGACGGTCTGCCTGTAAAATCAAGAAAAAAAATAAGCAAAAACAAACTAAGCCAACATCGTTTACCTTACAGATACTGGCAGGGCTACATACATACCGGTAGAAGCACCCAGTCCTGCCGCTCTCTCCTCGCCGCTCTGTCCTTCCCATGGTCTGCCTGTAAAAGAAACAAAAAATTAGCAAGAACAAACAAAACTAACATCGCTTACCTTACAGATGCTGGCAGGGATGCATACATACCGGTAGAAGCACCCAGTCCTGCCGCTCTGTCCTCCCGACGGCCCGCCTGTAAAAGAAAGAAAAAAATTAGCAACAACAAACTAAGCCAACACCGCTTACCTTACAGATGCTGGCAGGGCTGCATACATACCGTTAGAAGCACCCAGTCCTGCCGCTCTCTCCTCGCCGCTCTGTCCTTCCCACGATCCGCCTGTAAAAGAAACAAAAAAATTAGCAAAAGAAACAAAACTAACATCGCTTACCTTACAGATGCTGGCAGGGCTGCATACATACCAATGGAAGCACCCAGTCGTCGCCGCTCGGTCCTTCCGACGGGCCACCTGTAAAAGAAAGCAAAAGAAAAAAACATTAGCAGAAACAAACAAAGCCAACATCGCTTACCTTACAGATACTGGTAGGGCTGCATACATACCGGTGGAAGCACCCAGTCATCGCCGCTCGGTCCTTCCGACGGTCCGCCTGTAAAAGAAAGCAAAAGAAAAAAACATTAGTAGAAACAAACAAAGCAAAAACCAAAGGAAATGATGGACGGAGTGTTGAACATTGCAAGCACTCACCCCCAGTCAACTAATCTGGGTTTAATCCATCACCGTTCTTTAGCCCACTCTGCCACCCCAGTTCAGACATGGCCATATGCAAATCAGTCTGACTCTGTGCCTCATGGGAACAGTCCAGCCCGAACTGCCAAGCCATGTCTTCCCTGGACCGGAAACAAGCTTCCTAGGACCGGTTTCTGGCATTTCCGCCGTCTTCAGCCAGGCTTGCTTGAATCCAGTGGCAAAGTGAGCAAGGGACTCACGTCTGAGCATACCCTGCCAACTTATGGCGAACAAAGCAAAAACCAAAGGAAATGATGGACGAAGTGTTGAACATTGCAAGCACTCACCCCCAGTCAACTGATCTGGGTTTAATCCATCACTGTTCTTTAGCCCACTCTGCCACCCCAGTTCAGACATGGCCATATGCAAATCAGTCTGACCCTGTGCCTCATGGGAACAGTCCAGCCCGAACTGCCATGCCATGTCTTCCCTGGACCGGAAACAAGCTTCCTAGGACCGGTTTCTGGCATTTCAGCCGTCTTCAGCGAGGCTTGCTTGAATCCACAACAAACAAAGCCAACATCGCTTATCTTACAGATGCTGGCAGTGCTGAATACATACCGGTGGAAGCACCCAGTCGTCGCCGCTCGGTGCTTCCGATGGTCCGCCTGTAAATGATAGCAAAAGAAAAAAACATTAGCAGAAACAAACAAAGCCAACAGCGCTTACGTTACAGATGCAGGCAGGGCTGCATATATACCGGTGGAAGCACCCAGTCGTCTCCGCTCGGTCCTTCCGACGGTCCGCCTGTAAAAGAAAGCAAAAGACAAAAACATTAGCAGAAACAAACAAAGCCAACATCGCTTACCTTACAGATGCTGGCAGGGCTGCATACATACCGGTGGAAGCACCCAGTCGTCGCCGCGCGGTCCTTCCGACATGGGCTGCGGTCCGCCTAGAAAGAAAACAAAAAGAAAATATTACGAAAACAAACAAAGACAACATTGCTTACCTTCAATATACGAAAAGCACACAGTCGAAAACAGGATTACGTCCGCCTGCAAACAAACAAAAAACAAAGTGAAACAGAAACATCCCCCCAAAAAATTCCTTAGCCCAATAAAAAAAGAAAAACACGCCCAGTAAGATAAGAATTCTTTTCCCACAGACGTAAAGCAACCGAGCCAGTCCAACTGGGACGGCTCTAAAAGAGAAAAGTGTACGTCGCTAGATGCTCTTTTCCAATGGCTGGCCACCGTTTAACATAAACGGTGACGCCAGCCAATGGAAAAGAAGGGCGGGGCTTAAAGCCCACTAGAGAAATCTACCCTAAAACACTAAATCTCACCAGCGAGACTGCGCATGTCTGCGCAGCCTATGCTAGCCGAGACCTAAAACACACACATCAAATGTATCACTCCGAAAGAGGTGAGGGCTACCAGTCAAAAATATAAGATGAATAGAAGGGAAAATAAACAAGATGTCAGTTTACAAGATCTAGGCTCGTCTTTGGATCTGGAAAATGGACCTTTTCAAAGGACATCGGCAAGGCTTTCGCTTCTCAAGACCAGCCCCCACCTCAGAATGAGCTTTACATGCCTCTGTGCCCAGCTCCAGCACAGCATGCACAACCGTCCTCTGCTCTCCTTGGTTTACAAAGTCATTTGGTAAATAGTGATGTGAATGTCAAAGCCGGGGGAGGAGGGTGGTGAGCAGAACTCACCCAGTGATGGGCCCAGCAGGGAAGGTTGCTCGGCTCCAGCTACTTAGACATGTTTGACAGATGGAACAGCGAGTGCAAGTCAAATCAACGACACTCAGACATCACAGATGTAGAAAAGAGGAAAGCAGAATGAAGGGGTGGAGAGAGGAGAGGGAAGTGAGTAGAGGGGTGGAACCGCGAAAAAAAGAAGTGGTGCGATGGGATAGCAATAAAGATGAGAGAATGATGCCTCTCAATACATTTTCCAATCCCATTCATTTCACTTAAGAGAGCATCAACGTCATGTAAAATACAACACAAATGTGCAAATGTGTAAGAGAAGTTGAACCAAGATCTGATTTATATAAAAACACCTATGAAATACCAATGCACTGGTTCTGACGCAAGGCAATATAGGCAGTTACCTTTGCACCATAGCATGAGCACAACAAACTGTCCTAAATATCACATCAAATCTGACCCTGTTGACAGTATGTGTGGATGAGAAATGCCAATTTGTATCTCTGGCTTAACTCTATAAGGTTTTCTTTCCCACCCACTGGAAACAGGTAAACTTGATTCAATGCACCAGCACTGAATGTGAAAGGCAGGTGAATGTAGCCTCACAGAACCCCATCCAATTTATTGTTTAAGTGGAATCATTGCTTTTGGGTTACTAACAATCCCTAAGCTGGGATCTGGGGCACCATGGTACTGAAAACAAACCTATTTCGATCTTTAAAATGTTACACACACAAATGGTACTAAGAAAAATAGACACATTTAACTAAAGCATTTATTGCAACAGGGTAAACCTGTTTCTCAGTACTTCTAAAATAACCACACTGAACATCATAAAAACAGCAATTAGGCATGTGGTAAACAACGAAAATAAAATGAATATGTCTAACATAGTGAAAATGTCATTTAAACCCTAACACCCTAACACCTACTTCTATGCACTACAGTAGGAGAGCATGCAAAGTATAACTTGCAATCTGGACTTTCTTAGGGAGAAGCAACGCAGTGCATACCTTGTTGACAGCAAAAGCTGTACTTATCAGAGAGGTGTGAAGGCAGTGTTCTCAGTGAAAAGAAAACACATGCCGTGTCAGCATCCTCCTCTTGGACACAGCTTGTTATCAACATCAGGTGCAATGTAGCATCTTCTTGGTGAGCTGGCATCAGTCAAGACTGACACCGGCAGTATCTTGTGCAATAATCTGGATTAAGAACCTCTCCTCACAAGTGGTCAAATGGCAGTCCTTTTGGACTATCTCTTATCAAGGATTGGAATTTCTGAAATAAGTTCAGGAATTTCTAACATAGATTATTTGCTTTAAGGTGTGTCCCCCAGACATATTTAGATGATCATATAAGGTAAATGGACGCCAATTCAGACTACACTGTTTTGACTATTCATATGTATTTACTCCTATTGACCTTGACATTTTATAGTAAGACACTTGTCCCAGACTGAAGTCGCATCAGATGTTTTATCTATGTCATTGTCGGAATGACTTGACACTTTCACAGTCCTATGAAAGATAAGGTCAGAGGACATTCTGCAACAATGGCAGACATAACAATAATTCAGCAGAAATAGAGAAGATGACATGGAAGCTAGTGATGATTTTTGATAATTTTTTTATTGATTTTCCATCCAAAAGAAAGAACAAAACATCTCTGCAACATATTAGACATTTCAGTACATTCATGAATTAATTCCCCATCCAGCCCAGCAGCAGATAAGTTCTAGGCCCCTCCAGCCACATGGCACCCCCGCAACAGTTCATTCCAGCAAGCCCAGCCAATTTTCCCATAAGCACCCGTGCTTAGTCAGACAACCTCATGCCTCATACACAGTCTTTTCCTAGATGGCACACCTGTCCACTTCCCTATGCCATTTTGTGATAGAAGTGGTTATCGAGTCCTTCCATGATGCTGTAATGTCTCTTTTGGCCACCAGCAGGGCCGTCCCCAGGAACAACTTGTCATTACGGGAACCATCCAGCTCATCCATCACCCCCAGGAAAAGAGTGAGAGGACTAAGGGGAGTCACCTAACCCAGTATGGCACTTAGTTAATTTACAATTGACTCCCAGTACCTGGAAAAGATGACACAGGACCAGCCCATATGGTAAAAGTTAGCTGGCTCCGCATCACTCCGAGGGCACTTTGGGGACAGGAGGAACCCCGCTCTTTATAACCTCACAGGAGTAAGATAATGTTATATTCTATGTTCAATGACAAGCATGTTAATCATCACCTTCTTTCAGCTGGATGTGTTTATTTGATGTCATTTACTGATGTCACAGTTGGAATGTTATCTTTTGTACTGGATGAGTCTGGCTGATGATGAAGGTAGTTGGCAGTTCAAGAGCTAGTTTTCTCTATCAATAAATCCACTTTCATACAATCTGTTCCTGAGTGAATTACTACAGAAATCTGGCGACGATTTGACTACACAGCAGAACCCACAAATATCTACGCTCAAGTCAATCTGGAAATCAAGTCTGCTTTCAAGTTACCTGCTGGCTTTGAAGAAAGTTTTCTTTCTACTATCAAGTTACCTGCTGCTTTCGAAGAAGATATCACCTTATCTAAACAACTTTACTTTAGTGAGGATTTCGCTCATCTTCTCCATCAACATTATGGACTATATTTTGGCTAAATTATATTTTCTTCGATCTCAAAACTCTCCACTTATTCTTCTACTTGTGGATTGGATGACCCATGTATCTGTCTCACATACAGCTGCCTACTGATGTACATTCCTGCTCTTCAAAACATCGTCAAGCAGTTTATTCATTAGTCTATCTATGTTATGTGTGTCATCTAGCTAAGTTAAATTGGGAGAGAATACGCTACGCCTACCGTCTCTTGGACAGTCAACTTAAATCAAGATAGAACTGTCTCGTTTACTTTATTTATTGCTGACACCAATACCCCTTCTAAATTAATTTGGGAAGAGTGGTTCTTTCGATTAACATTTCGCGCGCAGTCCGCGCTGATGCTTACTTTTGAATTCTGTGCAGCGCGTCTTGTTTGGAGCCTCCATTGTTGATCTGGTGGAATACATCGTACGCGCATGCGCGCGCGCATGCATGCGCATGTGCGCGAAGAAGCTGTCTTGAATCGGAGCATGTGCAGAGCATCCAATCTTCGTTCCTGTTACACGTCATAATTTAATTCTCACGTATTCCTGACAACACTCGAGAAGTCTCTAGCCAGTGAAGCTTCATTCGTTTCCTTGACAACCTTTGTCTATTTTGATATTCACGACCGGATTTTGCCAACCAGAGCCACATTTGCCAACCACGTTTTGCTTTGACAATCAAAAGTACATTTTGCCAACCACGACTTGTTTTCTCTACAAATATGGAGTTATAACATGGAAATCTTCAATTTTATTTTAAACATCTAAAGTTTTTTCTTGCATAGGACTTTTGTTCAACTATTCAATTGTGGACTATCCCATGTTATTTCAATAATTTTATTTTGCTTTAAAAAAAAAAGGTTTAAAAGTGGTTAGGTTTTCCAGTGGAGCGCAACTAATTTAAGCTGTTTATTTATACCATCAAGAGTGTTTTTCTCAACGTTTTTTAGTGTGTCTAGTTCATAACTATAGGAATTTTAACATAGGTCAAAACGCAAGTTTTAACGAAATTTGTTCCTCTTCACATGCACATTGTTTTCTTCTTTGTTTTATAGCTATCTGAATTTATGTCAACTATGAAAACAATCAAAGCACCTCCCGCATTTTTAGAAACTCCAGGTGAACCTCCGGTTAAGTGGGATGTTTGGTTCGATGCTTTTGAAACTTATTTAGGAGCAATTGGCGCACTAAGATACCGACCAGAAAGGAAAAAATATCTATTACTACATTCTCTTGGGTTCGAGGGCAGGTCAATATTTAAGCATCTACCTGATGTAGCGGACAATGGTGAAGAGTTAGACGATTATCAGGTGACTGTATCAAAACTTAAGATTCGTTTCGACAAACAACCCAGTTTGATTGTATTAAGGCACAAATTTTTCAAGAGGAAGCAAACTGAAAATGAAGATGTTTATGGTTATATCTCTATTCTTAGGAAGTTAGCTTCAGTGTGTGTATTTGAAAATTTTACTGAACAACTTATTCGTGACCAGTTTGTATGCCATGGCAAGGATAAACACATTGGGCAGAAATTATTGTCCATGGACAATGCCACCCTTGATGAAAGTATAAAGGTTGCTAAAAGTATTGAGACCTCTCAAGTTTCTTTAAAGGAACTTGAAGATAAACCGGTTGATAGTGTTAATTTTGTTGGGGGTGTGAAGAAAGAGAAGAGTAAATTTAGTAAAAATGCCACTAAGTATTCCTCAAATATCAAATCTAATGTACCGATTCCTAGCAATGTCTGTCTGCGATGTGGTAATGCATCTCACGTCAAGGGAGGTAAATGTCCTGCTATCAATTCAATTTGTAATTACTGTAAGAAAATGGGACACTTTGCAACTGCCTGCCTCAAGAAGAAATTTCAAAAGAAGTCTATAGCTTCTGTTGTAGAATCTGCTGATGAATCAGAGGGAGAAATTGTTTCTGTTGTTCATGATGAAGTATCTGTCCAGGAAACATCCCTTCCTCTCACTGGTGATCCCTCATGTTGTGTTGATCCAGTCGTTGAAATAGTAGTGGGAGATAAGACACTTAATCTTCTTGTGGATTCTGGGGCCAGGATCACAATGATAACCCAGAAGCTATTTTATGACACCTCGGGAAATAGAGAATTGTTCACTCCTGATCGGTCACCCGTTTCTTATGAAGGACGGAAAATTGATTTGTTAGGTTTCATTGAAGATTTCTTAATCTTCAAGGGGAGGAAGATCAGGGGAAAAATGTATGTAGCGGTCAAGGGCTTGAACATTTTAGGGTGGTTTCACCAGGGCCTTTTGGCATGATTTTAAGACCAGGAACTAAAGAGCAGGTCATGTTAGTCACCTGTAAAGAGGAATGTACTAAGTGGAAAAATCAGTTTCCTTCTGTTTTCAGTAACAATCTGGGTAAGATTGCAGGATTCAAACATAAAATAATCGTTAAGGATGGAGCCATCCCTGTCAAGCATAAGCTCAGAGGGGTTCCTTTTAGTATACGAGAAGATCTCAACAAAGAGCTTATGTCACTATGTGATAAAGGAATTATTGAGCCCACAGAGTCCTCTCTCTGGTTGTCGCCTTTAGTTGTCGCTCGAAAAAGGGATGGACAGCTGCGTGTGTGTGTGGACCTCAGGTCTCTCAATAAAGAGATCTGGGTTGATTCCAACCCTTAGCCCAGAATATCTGACTTGTTCACATGTATCAAAGGTGCTTGTGTGTTCTCGAAATTAGATTTGGCTAGCGCCTATCATCAAATAGAATTGCATCCTGACTCATGCACTTTAACTGCGTTTGTGTCCCCTCTTGGTACTTTTCAGTACAGGAGAATGCCGTTTGGGTTAGCCTCCGTGGCGTCAGTCTTCCAGAGAATTATGCAAAACATGTTAAGAGGGGTTGAGGGAGTCATTGTCTTTCAAGACGATGTCCTTATTTACGCTAAGGACAACGACTCACATGACGCTATCATCAAACATGTTCTTGAAATTTTCAAGAAATCTGGTGTTGTACTTAAAACTGAAAAGTGTAAGTTTGCCTGTAAAGAGATAGAATATCTGGGACATTTGTTATCTCACGAGGGTATTAAGCCTAGACAAGGTCTGATTGATGCCATTCTAGACAATAACTGATCACAAGCCTTTAGTCTCTATATTGTCTTCAGGTCCTAGTAAGTGCTGTACTCCTAGAATTACGAGAATGGTCAGCAAACTTCTTCAATATCAATTTGAGGTTTTCCACATTGCTGGGGGCAAAAATACCAGAGCTGATTTCTTGTCTCGTTTTCCTCAGAGTGGTGGACATTGCAAAGGAACCAGTTTTCTAGATTTAAACGATGAAGACCATGAAGATTGTTTTGTAGCCTCATTAGACATTCCTGTTCTTGCAGTTGGTTCTGAATCTGATTGGAGGGGAGCATTATTGGAAGATTGTCTTCTACAAGAAGTCTGCAGGTTTGTTAGAGATGGGTGGCCCAAGGAGAGATCTTTATCTACAATTCAACAAGCTTATTGGAAGGTTGAGTCTGAAATTTCTGTATAAGATGGTTTGTTGATGAGATGTGATAAACTTATCCCACCTCACACTTTGAGATTCAAAATTATAAAGGAGGCTCATGAAGGACATTTGGGGATCACTCTCACTAAACGACGAGTCCGTCAAGACTTTTGGTGGCCTAGTATGGATGTTGAGATTTCTACAATGGTGGAAAACTGTCCAGTTTGTCAAACATCGGAAAAAGCATTGAAGGTGTCCACACCTCCTTTGCACCCCATTGAATGTCCTTCGAGCCCATGGGTAAAAATAGGTATTGACATTATGGGACCTTACGAGATTCTTCCTTTGGGAATGAAGTACATTTTAGTAGTGATGGATTATACATCAAAATGGCCAGAAATTAAAGTAGTCAGGGAGGCTAATTCTTCAAGTGTTGTCAAGTTTCTTAGGGACATATTTTTGAGAGAAGGGTTTCCACAGTATTTAGTATCTGATAATGGGACGCAATTTTTGAGTGAAGAGTTTCAATCTTTTCTAACTCTAAGTGGCATTAAACATCTCAAGAGCTCACTTTATCACCCGCAAAAAAATGGCCTTGTTGAAAGAATGAATAGGGTTGTGGGTGAGTGTATCAAGTGGGCAGTGAGTGGGAGTCATGATGTTTACAAGTCCCTTGAAAGTATGTTGTGGTTTTATAGGACCACACCACATTCATCGACAAAAGTGTCTCCTTTTGAGATACTAAGGGGTAGGAAGGCGAATACCAGTTTCCGACCAGGTTGGATGAGTAAATGGGCAGAATCTCTGTTTGATGTGGAGGTTCTTATGGAAAAAGTCAAGGTCAATTCTGATGTGGCTCAGGGGAAAGAAAAAGTATGGTTTGATAACAAGAGAGGTGTTAAATTTGTTGCTCTTTCTGTGGGTGATTTTGTACGCATTAAGAATCCTGTGCACACCAAGAAAGGGTATTGTAAATTCGGAAATCCTGTCAAGGTTATTCGGATTTACAATAATGCTGCCCAGGTTGAAGGGGGTTGTTGGTGGAATCTGTCTAGATTAATTAAGACAAGATCTCGTCCTACATCTAGAGATTCAAGTCTGACGAGTAAAGAAAACACCATTTCCAAGCCTTCTGTGGTACAACGCAGAAAGAGTTCTAGAGTTCGTGCTATTCCTTACAGGTTTCGTGATTAAGATTTTACTCAGGTCATTAATTATTTTGTACTATAGGAAATGTTCAGTTTTGTGTTAGTCTGTTCGTTTAGGAGAAAAGTAGGTATGTTATATTCTATGTTCAATGACAAGCATGTTAATCATCACCTTCTTTCAGCTGGATGTGTTCATGTGATGTCATTTACTGATGTCACAGTTGGAATGTTATCTTTTGTACTGGATGAGTCTAGCTGATGATGAAGGTGGTTGGCAGTTCAAGAGCTGTGTAGTTTTCTCTATCAATAAAACCACTTTCATACAATCTGTTCCTGAGTGAATTACTACAGATAAGCACAGTGAAGATAGTAAATTTGGATGAGGCGGAGCCTGGCTGATATGGAGAGTTCCCTGGGAGCCATTAGTGCATCTCTCCAGTCTTCCTCCTCCAGCGAACCAAGCTATTGCTCCAAACGGGTCTTAAGGGAGTCTAATGTGGATGGGGTATTGTTTATTAAGGACCGATAGATTTGTGATATTCCCCTCTTCCCCAGGTCTCCCATGAAGAGTTTAGCTTCCATTGTACTGAACTCTGAGATTGTTGTGTGATTAGGAATGTAGAGGGCCAGAGCATGACGCAATTGGAGATATTTGTAGAATTGAGTTAACTGTAGAGAATACCTTTGCTGCAACTGTTGGAAGGAGGACAACTGATCACCCCTCCACACATCTCCCACCTGTGTGATACCAATCAGATCCAATTTCTGAAAGCCTGCCAATGATCCCACCTCCCGCAGCCAAATGCCATGCTAGAGGGGTGTCTGCAGTGTAATCCTGCTATCCCATTGGATGTGTCCCGATGCAGATCGCCATGCTAGAAGGACCTTCTGGGTGACTGCAGGTAAAGTGTGAGGATAGGTGCCCGTACTACATGGCCTGGATCTGGGAGAATCCAAGGCTTTCTAACTCTCTGCAGTAGACCTGGTCCGCCCACCCGCCATTAAACCAGTAGTGGATCACCCATAGGCGAGTGGCCAGACAGTACAGAAAGGGAATTGTCATCCCTATACCACCATCATATGGGGGACGTTGGCAGTGTACGAGAGCCAGCTGCGACCTCAAGCCACCCCAGAGAAAGGTCATGATCAATGTATCTAGCCCATGGAAATAACTGCGGGGGAGCTGGAGCGGGAGGTTCTGAAGTACATAAAGGAGATGGGGAAGGACCATCATTCTGAACAGGGCAACCCTGCCTAGGGGGTTAAGTGGAAGGGTTTGCCAACGCCTAAGGTCATCCTTTGTACGTTGGAGCAGTGGACTAACATTAGGGGACCAGGTCAGCTCCAGGAGAAGGGCCTCCCAAATACCGAAGTATCTGAATGAGAGTCTCCGCAGGGGAATGGTGGTTTGCCCATCCCACGAGGGATGCAGGGGCACTACATTAGATTTGGCTGGGTTCAGACGCAGGCCTGACGCTCTTTCAAAGGATTGGAGGATTTAGAGACATCTCGGTCCAGATTTGGATAGGTCGGCTAGAAAGAGCAGGACATCGTCCGCATAAAGGGTGATCCGGACATCATGGGAGTCGTGCCAATGCCATCCACGAATCTGCTCATTAGCCCGTATGAGACAGGCCGGAGACTCTATCGCAAGAGTGAATAGGAGGGGAAAGAGTGAGCACCCCTGCCCGGTACCCCTCCTGATAGGGAAAATATTTGATAGTGTCCCGTTCACCAGGACCAGGGCAGACAGGTTGGAATAAAGGACTGCCACCAGCTTCAGGAAGCAGGGACCAAAACCTGCACTCTCCAGAACACTCCCCAAGTAATGCCAGTCGACCGTATCAAAGGCCTTTTCCAAGTCAAGTAACACTAAGGCCAAATAAGGAGTGAGGAGATGATGGTGAGTGAGGACCACATGAAGGCAGTGCCGTGAGCTGCGAAGCAGCATAAAGCCACATTGATCAGGGTGTATGAGAGTGTCAATCACACGTCCCAGGCGGGTGGTGAGAATCGTGGCATATATTTTAATCTCAGTATTAAATAGTGAGATTGGGTGGTAACTAGAGCAGGAGGCCAGAGGAGAGTCCATTTTAGGTATGACCACTATGGTGGCGGTGTCCGTGACAGAGGGGAAGTTGCCTCCCTCCAGAACCTTGTCAATCAGGGTGTGGAGTTGTGGGGTCAAGACGTCTCGGAAAGCTGCATAATATTCCACCGGGAACCCATCCGGACCGGGAGTTTCGCGAGTGGCCAGTGCTGAGATCGCTTCACTGATTTCCTCAGTGGTGATGGGTTCGTCTAATGCCTCAGGTTCACCCTCTGGGAGCTGCGGGAGAGGGACACACCATGGGAAAAAGGGAACTGGCGGCAGGCGTGTGCGATCGATCCACTGAATAAAGTCTTGAATTTCAGGGACTATCCAATTGGCCAGTGGATGAGTAGCGAGCCAATGACACAATTTGCCATTTTTGTCTCCCCAGCCGTTCACCCTGGCAACAGAGGACCTCCAGATCATTTTGGCGGATTCAAGAGAGATGGTTCTGATCTCCTCCTGCACTAATTGGAGCAGCTGGTGGTCCTCCTCCCCATTCCCTGTGGCCAAGGTCCCTTCCAGGGGGACGGCTTTGGCCTCGAGTTGAGAAAGATGGCGGTATTGAACCTGCCGCCTATGTTTGAGGAACCCTTTAGCATACCCTCAAATTGTGGCCTTACCCGCCTCCCACAATGTTCCCTAAAGTTATACAGTGCCCTCATTAGTACAAAAGTAGTGTTTCAGCTCTCTCTCAATCCCCTGATTATACTCTTGGTCCTGAAGGAACCATGCATTCAGCCTCATATGGGACGCGGTGCTCCCAAAAGGCCCCCCAACTGCATCAGGAGTGGGGAGTGATTTGAAACGCCCCGTGCCAGGATTTGAACCTCTGTGACTAATCTGCAGTCCAGGGCGGGCATGTAGATGAGGTTGATGTGGGAGTGGGTGTGATGCGCAGCAGATGTATGCATATATTGTACTGTTCTGGGGTGGCAGGCACGTCAAACGTCGCAGAGGCCTAGTTTATTGGACTAGTCTCTGAGAAGTCTAGCCCCCGCTTTCTATGGGAGGATGGTGAGCCTGTGGTGTCATTGGTGGGGTCAGGGACAGCATTGAAATCTACTCCACTCACTGTTATGCCTTGGGGGAGGGAGGATAGTGTCTCTGCAGCTGCCCTGAGTGTGGATTCTAAGTTTGCTGGCGGGGTGCACACTGCCATCGGATTCATAATTGTACCCCCCCAGGGTGCCTGTAAGGGTGACAAAATGGCCTGAAGCTAGTGATGTTTAAAGAACATCTAAAATTTAGTCTGGCCTACCCAAGATGGAGTCAGAACTTATGGGCTTTATGTCTGTGGTGTCTGAATGTAGTCTGAATATGTTTTATATGTGTAGTACAAAATCAGTAGACAAAAAGTAGCTGTATGTGCTTTTAGAACTTTGAAAATGCAAACCTCTGCTGTCGCTCAGTGAAGACAGATATCCTATTCCGACGGATACAATGGTAGAAGGGGGAGCATCAGAAGGAGGAGGGGAAACAGAAAACATTGAGATCCAGCTTGCTGCCCTGTTTTCAAACTGAATTCTATAGACATGTCAGGCATGGTTGAAAGCACAACCAGGGCTTGCTTGCCAAGACTGCTCCCTGTTTCTGTCTCAGACTTTCAGCATCCCTTTACAGATTTTGTCTCTTCTACTTAGAACCTCATCTTTGGCTTCCTAATATGGCTAAACATAAGCATTGGTTGTTGTGTCTTTAAATTTTGGCTTGTATGTTTTTGCATGTGCATGAATGCACAAATTGATTGCTGTACTATTGTGGGTTTTTCTTTGTCGTCTATTCACCCCCTTTGCAGCCAGCCCCTTATTCACATCTTTCACTGATGTACGGGTAATTGTTTTGTTTTCTTGTTTCACTGGTTTGACAATAATTTCCCTTGCTTGTACCTTCGCCCTCCTACCTATCTTCTCCCCTCTGTCTGTGCTTTCTAAAGATGCTGCTACCTCTGCTTTGTCCAGCCATTTCAGAATTTGTACCTCTGAAATACTAACCTTCCATGTCTTACATGTGCTAAAGCGGCCTTCCCTCCTTTATATGTGACTACATTCTCCTGTTATTTCTCCCATGCCTCTTCCTCACTCTGCACTAGCAGGGCTTGTCTGTGGAGGGGAGCTCGTCCTTGCCCTAGTAGTGACCCTGGTCTCTAGGACATTTGGAAGCGTTGAATTGCCACCATTCCACATTGAGACATGGATTGCATGCGCACTTAAAGCTCAGCATATGGACGCCGGCCCTCAGTTGGGACTTCCGGTCTGAACTGCCGAGCCGAAAGCAGCCTCATTACTAGTTGCTTGAGAAGGGCCTCCTGGAAGGGGTCTTACAATTGCTGCTTGAGTTACAGAGACAGCTGGCAAGATGAGTCAACATCTGGCAAAGTGATCATTTTAAACATCACTAGCTTCCATGTCATTAACATTACAAATGCCTCCAACATTGTCTTCCAGCTGCTTGCTTTGTGTACGTATGCATGCATGTGCTGGTGGTTAAATAACGCAAACCTAACTGCTTATCAAGGGGGAAGGGAAGCTAGCTGAGATCGGGCTCATCAAGCGAGGAGGGGGATGCATCCACGGCCGACTTTACAGGTTGTAGCGCCCTGTGCGACAATCTTTGTTAGCGCACCCCAAACATGTTTTGTGTTTAGTTGTGTGGTTTCTCAACCACATATTAAATATATACAGGATACATTTTAGAGTATATAAAATGTATTCTCAAATATCATGTAAATGAAATAAGGACTAGATGGGAAACAGATATTATGACACGATCAGTCAAACATAACTTTTATTTTATAGCCTAAAACAATATATATATCTTGTTAATTTAATTATTATCATTTTCTAACTTTGCCATTCACTTGTAAATATGCCCCTTAGTTTGGTGTATGTACAAATCCTTTATTGCCAATCCCTGGTGAGTTTCACTACTCCTGCTGAAACAAGGCCAATAAAGAGACCAATGGGTGAGGCAGACTGGCCTCAAGGGTCTTGTGACCTCAGTGACAGAGTCCCTGTTGCTCTAGGGTGTGCTGCTTTGTAGGCCTGCCCGCAAGGCTGGAGGAGTACTTCAGTATGCATTGTGGTGGACAGGCCTTCAAGGTGCTAAGACACCAGAGCTTCTAAGGTCTAGCGGGGCCTTCTAAGGTCTAGCATGGGAATGTGCTTCCTCAGCAGAGTGGTCTGGTGGACTGTTCATGAAGGCTGAAACTAATTCCCCAGTTCCAAATTCGGCAGCTTTGGCCATAGAACCACATCCTCTCTCCCACTGAGAGAAACTCGCACTGCCTTCTGCCACAACCCAATTGTGCTCTGCACCTGGATGCGATTCAATTCAAATGATGCACTAGGCAAGAGTAATATTGTGCCTAAAAAAAAAGGGGGAACATCCGGGAAAAAGCAAACCCTCATAGGGAATGCAAGATTAAGTAAAGCATGTGAAACATAAGCAGATCAACATAGTTACCTTAACACTTTTACACTCATTATTCAAAAATCAATGAGTGTTTTTACATGAAAAGTTAAGGACATGACTACAGGGCCCGGAAGGGACCCATTTCAAAGTCCATTGCGTATATCTTTACAAAGCGTGAGCAGTATGGTTTAAAGAGACCACATCCCTGAACACAGAGAAGCGGTACACATTTTATAAACTAAAATAAGGAAAACAGCTGATGAGGATCACATTAAATGTTTACCATTCCAGTCATCAAGCAGGTATTGCGGTACCTCCAGGAATGATGCACTTCCCCACCCGGGGAAAACCATACTGTTCAAAGAAAGATGAGAAAACAAAAGTAGCGCTTCTCTGGCAAACTTAGGAAAGTGGTGCTAATGTGTTTGGGGGTGAATAAAACCAATCTGGCCACTTTGCAACTGCTCTGTCATGCTTTCTTTAGTTGTTTTTTCTGTTTTGTATTTTGAACCTTTTTTGTCTTTGTCCCGTGGCTGCGAATATGTGACGTTACAAAGCATGCCATTACATCGCATGCCGTTGCAACGTAAAACTTTACTCCAACTTTGTGTCAGGGTAGTACTGGAAGTTGGAATTGATTCATTTTCTATTCCAACTCCAGTGTGTGCAACAGTAGGGAAGGTGTTGGAGTTAAATCCAACACCTTCGTCCCACTGCTGTACACCTTTTGCGTTGCAACAGCATGAGACATTTCCAGCAAAAGTGTTTCTTTCTTTTTTTGGATCCATGTCACAGGGGAACAAATGAAGGAATGTGGAGGAAACTGAGGGTAAGAGACATTTATTGAAGTCACAGTTTTCAGCAAGAGAGGAGCAGAAAGAGAGGGAAAAAAAGTAAGAGGAAAAAAGTGGGGGCAGCTGACAGTGGCAGAGCAGGAGAAGTGGAATGGTTAGTGGTCTTCCGAGTGGCTTAGTCACGCCAGAAGGTTTTTTAAGGTAAGATTAGTGGTTGAAATGTCCACTAACAATTCCACAGACTTAGTAATGTTTAATTCAGTTCTGATTATTCACAATGAGATCGTTATTTATCTGATACTACTAACAAGCATTAGCAAACCCATTAGGTCTGCCTTGTTTTAGCCATACGTTCATTGTCCTATGATATGTTTGGATGCCATAGCAGAGAAAGACACTCAAATACTGACTGGTCAAATGGTACATCATGGAAAACAAAGTATTTAAGTTAATGTTTTAACCCACGCCCTTAACTGCACAGATCGCACCCCTCAGATACGATGCAGGTGACGAATGACAGTGGATGGCGAGAACCCAAATCAAAGCTGTGCCTGTTGAGTAATAGGAAACAAAAAACAAGTGTTCCAGGATGCAACCAGAGAGCCTCACAATTAGCATAAAGTTAAAGCACGTACATTCTCCAATGCCCGGGCCAGAACTCTGCCAATGCAGTGATATAGCTGCTAGCGGGCCAGGCAAAGTCCTTACAAACTTTTAATGTTCATGTGCAAGGTGTCTAGAACAAAGAGCCTGTGATATTATGGTGGTTAAGCATACATGAGGGTGTTTCATCCGACGTCACAAGAGTATTCAGTTTGCAAGACACTAAGCAAAAGTGTTTCTTTCTTTTTTGGATCCACTTCACAGGGGAACAAATTAAGGAAGGTAGAGGAAACGGGGGTAAGTGACGTTTATTGAAGTCACGGTTTTCAGCAAGTGAAAAGCAGCGAGAGAGAGACAGAAAGAAAGGTGAAAAGAGTGAGAGGAAGAAAGAGCGGGGCAGCTGACAGCGGCAGAGCAGGAGAAGTGGATACTTGGACCATAAATCTTATCTTACTAAACCTGCTGGGCACAGAAGCGGGCTGCAGGATAGGCCAACCAGCCCCTGCCATGACACTCCTGACTCCTGCGCTCTTGAACTCCACAGCACCTGACTCAGCGTGACTTTAACTGCCGCGGGGCGGGCTTGGGACTATGCCCCTACATGCTTTAGCATAGTGCTCATAAATTATGTGCACTTTCCTTTCTTTTTTAAGTTCAGAAAAATTTTATTGAGAGAAAATGCTCAAATGTTACAAAATACAAAATAAAACAGAAATAAGAAAAAGGGTAACAACAAAAGCATATATCAGGTTAAGTAATGGCTATAACATAATCTATAATAGGAGACATCAAAAATTGAGAATAATGATAAGCAAAAAACTGGCAATTGGTATAAAATAAGGCATGAAAAAGGGAAATGAGATATACATTACAAGCATAAGAAAAGTTAAAAAAAGGAAGAATAAATAGTATCATGTTTAACAAGAACAGGAAGTCATGGAGGTTTAAGGACTTATTGCTGTAACGGGGATAAGGACAGAGAGGCACGAGCACTCAAGTCAAAAAAGACTGTAACTGGATTCCATAGTTCTCTTCGTTTAAAAGCTAAGGTTAAGGGGTAAACAAAAGTTGTGTCTAATCTGTGATTGTAGTAAACAGCATACCACCAAGCTTTATAGGATAATTTGGTATAGTCCTTCCAATTTTTAGTTATTTGCTGAAATGCTACTGCTAATAGCAAGTCAATTATTCTAACGTTATAAGTGCAATGATCCCAAATAGGAGAAAGACTCCCTAAAAAAATTTGAGAAAAAGAAAAAGGATGAGTGGAAGAAAAAATCTTATTAATTTGAGACCATACCTGCTTCCAGAAACTGAGAACAAGGTGACAGCTGAAAAGCATATGAAAAAGATCTGCACATGGTAAGGAGCAGGACCAACACTTGTCAGAGGCATCTGGGACGTGCTTGTTGAGGGTGAGTGGTGAAAACAATAAACGATTATAGATAAAAAATAGTGTTTGAGTAGTGTTAGCAGCCCTGGAGGATCTACGAATCTTCAACCACAACTTGTCCCATAAATCAACAGGCCAAGAGGTTGCAAAATCTTTTTCCCAGTCCTTTTCTATCGTGGTTTTAATGCGTGGGGAAGATATAGTGTGAAGATAAGCGTATATCTTGGAGGCTTTAGACTGCTTAAGAAGTAAAGAATTCAACGTGGATGTATCAGAGGGCGTGTGAGTTGATGAAGGAGGAACAGCAAGATGAGTGTCGTAGGCCTGTTGTAGTGCGTGTGTCAATAGCGAGTATTTAGTTCGAAAAGTAAGAGGCAGATTGAAAGAAGTGGCAGCTAAATCAAAGGAAATGATCTGAGTATGATGAAACAATTGGTGCACCCAAATAAGGCCACGCGTCCTCCAGGATTTCCAAAAGATTGGTCTATTATTAATTAAAATAGACGTGTTATGCCAAATAGGTTGATCAAAAAAGGATGAAACAGGCAGACAAGGAAAAATTTTGGAGGCATATTTTTTTGGGGGAAATTTCTTTTTATTAAACAAATTCGACAGTCATACAACAAATAATCAGTGACAGGCGAGAGCCAGACACACATGGCCACGTACTGAACATTGCAAGACATTGCATCTGCAGATTTCCTACGCGATCAAGGGGATGCATGAGCCTCATCCACCGTCTGCCTGCCCGGTGGGGGACATATACCACCCCTATATCGGTTCCAGGCTCCCCACACTCTGTTCCACTTTCTGGGGCAGCCCCTAGCCACAAACACGGACTTCTCCCTCCACATGAACCAATCTAGATCTTCTCTCCACTTCCCCAACCCGGGAGGCTGCGCCGCGCCCCACAACTGCGCGATGTTCCTTTTTGCTATCATGAACGCCAGCGCAGCCCACTGTTGAGTGTACGTATTGAGGTCATTGGGCTCCCAGACATTTAGCAGGCAACTCCGCGCCTCTGGGTGCATGTCAACGCCCAGCACGGCCCGCATGACCCGGTGTGCGTCTCTCCAATATTGGAGGCATATTGAAGAATAGGAGTTGATAAAGGTTGAGGTCTGCGAGAAAAGTGGGAAATGAAAGCATTTTCCAAGGTTAACCAAAGAGGAGAGGATAATGAGGAATCTTCGATCCAGTGAGAAATTTGATGTAAAAGAAAAGACTTGTGATATAAGGAAAAGTTTGGAAACTTCACCCCACCTTCTTTTTTAGAGCGCATTAGCTTAAACAAAGACATACGAGATTTTTTATGTCCCCACAGAAAGGAAGATAGAATAGAGTTAATTTTCTTGAAGTATTTCAAGGGTATAGCAAGTGGTATGTTGGATATTGTGAACAAGACAATGGGGGAAAGCATCATCTTGATTGTATCTAATCTTCCCCACCACGACAGATAGAGAGGATGCCATTTACTAGTGAGAGTGGTTATTTTTTGTATGCAATCCTCCATACACTTAGTGATTGTACCTGAAAGAGAAGAGTGGAAATTAAGGCCTAAGTATTTGATAGAATTATGGCTCCAAGTAAAACCTGACGTAGAAAAGTCATCTTTGAAAGTCACTTTAGTGAGAGGTAAGATTTCGCATTTATCTTTATTTAGTTTGTAGCCCGATACTTGAGCAAAAGAATGGACTTTGTCTAAAAATGCTGGAATGGAGGTATCTGGCTGGGAGATGAATAATAAGACATCATCGGCATAAGCTGCCATTTTAATGTGAGAATTATGAAAGTTAAAACCATTCATATTATCATTCTGACGAATTCGTAGAAGGAAAGGTTCTAAAGCAAGATTAAACAGAAAAGGTGAAAATGGGCAACCCTGTCTAACTCCTCTCCCCAGTGAAAAATAAGAAGATAAGCCCCCATTGGCCGAAATTGCTGCTCTAGGACGAGAGTAAAGGAGGGAAATCAGTGAGGAAATTTTTGGACCAAAACCAAACCACTTCAGAGTTTTAAACAAATAAGGCCATTCAACCCGATCAAAAGCTTTTTCCGCATCCAAAGCTATGGCTGCGAGAGAGTGAGAATAGTGTGAGGACTTGGAGAGGATATCAAAAAATAATCTAGTGTTGTCCGACAACAGTCTACCTTTAACAAAGCCGGACTGTTCTTTCCCCAAAAGCTCAGGCAGTAAAGATTCTAACCGCAAAGCTAATGCTTTGGAAAAAATCTTGTAATCAATATTTACTAAAGAAATAGGGCGATAATTTTTACAATACTGTTGATCTTTGCCCGGTTTCGGGATAATACAAATAAGTGCATCAGAAAAGGAGACAGAAGCGGAGCCAGTCTAAAGAAAGGTAGAGATAAGCAAATGTAATTTGGGGACAAGCAGATTTGAAAAACAGGAAAAGAATTCAACAGTAAAGCCGTCCGGCCCCGGAGCTTTCCCATGTTTGAGAGTATGAAGAGCTTGAAGAAGATCCCTATGTGTAAGATCGAATTCTAAAGAGGAAAGGTGCTTGACAAAAACTGGGAGGTAGACTGTTCAGACAAAGATGCTTCAGAGGAATACAATGTTTCATAGAAGTGTAAGAATTCTTGTAAGATGTCTTCGCTTTTGTGTTTCAGTGATCCATCAAGACCGTAAATAGATTCAATGTTGACATTGTTTTGTTTCACCTTTAAATAATTAGCCAACAATTTTCCAGCCTTATTCTGCCCACCATAAAACTTGGCGCTAGATTTTAAGAAAAATTAGAGGCACTAGATGTGGAATCTTTATTAAATTTGAGTTTGGCAGAAATTAGGTCAGTTAAGCAATCTTTTGATTTAGACGAATAGTATAAGTGTTCTAGTTGTTTAATTTTGGAAAGTAGAGCATTGGTGGCTTGTTGGGCTTTTTTTCGCTTACGAGAAACGTAATTAATGATGAAATCTCTGGCTGAGGCTTTAAAAGCATCCCAAACTACAGGAAATGGAACATCAGCCGTATGATTGAACAAAAAATATTCGTGGAAAAAGGATGTAAAAGAAGAAACAAATTGCGTATCGAGAAGTAGAGCATTGTTAAAACGCCATTTTTTAATGGATGTAGGCTTTTGTAATACATCCAAAGAAATAGAGACTGGGGCATGATCCGAAATTAAGATGGAACCGATGTCAGAAGAAATAAGGGGCTGGATAAGGGTATGTGAAATAAAAAAATAATCTAGTCTGGATTGAGTTTGGTGAGGGGGTGAAAAGAAAGAATATTCTCGCAAAGTGGGATTGCAGAGTCTCCAGGCATCAGTAAGCTTGTATTGTGCAATGAGGTGAGTAAAAGATTTTTTTGACTTATGTGGAGTGCAAGCGCTAGCTGAATGTCTATCCAAAAAAGGGTCAAAAACCTTGTTGAAATCTCCCACTAGAATAAAATTATCAACATAGTGTTGGGCGATTAGTGGAGCTAAAGAGGTCCAGAAAGAGGGATCACCACTTGTTGGAGCATACACATTTAAAATAGAAACAGGAACATTGTCTAGAATAAAATTAACTAACACCCATCTGCCTGAAGTATCAGCAAAATGTGTTAGTGACTGGATTGGAAGAGATTTCCTAAAAAGAATCACTACGCCATTATGTTTACCGTCACCCGGGGAAAAATACACTTTACCCACCCAACCCCTTTTCAGTTTAGCAGATTCATCTGCTGATAGATGGGATTCCTGTACACAGGCTATATCTGCATTGAGTTTGGCCAAATGGGACAATGCTCTCTGTCTTTTAATTGGCGAATGTAAACCTCTAACATTCCAAGACAATATTTTCAATGGCATAAAACAGTGTTAAAAAAGCATACCAAAACGCCAGTTAAAGGATAATCATGAAAAAGAAATACAATTAAAGCATATAGGCATAATAACAAGAGATACCAAAAATAAAAGAAGATCTTTTCATAAAAAATAACAAAGTAAAAGCCAGATACATGATGAAGAAAAAAGGGGAGAATGAAAAAGAAGAAATATAGAGAAAACATCAGCAACAAAGAGTGAGAATAAAGGGACTGGAAAGAGAATAGGGAACATAAAATGTGCTGAAGAAAAGCAAAGTCAGAGGGGAAAAGAGGAGCTGAGGAACCTAAAGAAGAGAGAGAAAGAAATGTAAGAACATAACAACAGAAGAAGAAGAGCAAAAAACTTACATAATGTCGAGAACAAACAGAAGGAGGGGAGGATGGAGGCCACAGAAAACAATGACGGATCATAAGCTCCAAAGGGAAGGCAGTAAGGGAAGACAACCGCAACGAACTCCAAGGACATGAAGGTGGGTGACAACGTGCATGAAGAAATCTATGCAGAGGGGGAGAAAGGATAAATGTTAAATATTAGGAACAAAGAAGATTGACATAAAACAAGCAACTAGGGAAAACTGTATAATTATAACAATCATGAAAACCAGCAAGAAGCATAGCAAAAAAGCATTAACATAAGACAGGTGATTGAAAACCAATTATTGAGAACTTGAAGAAGCAGTAGTGTCCATTCCATTGGTGTCATGTGAGTACAGAAAACTCTTTAGTTTCAGCGGATCATCATAAGTAGTAGTTTTGTTGTTGAAAGTCACCTTGAACAGGCAGGGATGAAAAAGCCCATATCTCGCTCCCATAGAACGTAGCTGTGGTCTAAGTGAAAGGAATTCTTTACGCCGGTCAGCAGTGGATTTAGCATAATCCTGTGAGAAGAAAAGCTGACTACCAGACCAGGTAAGTCGAGGGAGAGCTTTGGCCGCAGATAAAACTGTAAGTAAATCTGTGTATTCTAGAAAATAGAGGATAACACCTCTCGGCCTTTTAACGTGAGTAGTAGAAAACCCAGTAGGAGGAGGACCTAAGCGATAAGCTCTTTGTATATTGAGATTAGTGATACCTGGTAGCTGGAGAAGTTTCGGCAAAAAGGATTTGAAGAAAGTGAGGGCATCAGACCCCTCTGAGTTTTCCGCCAGGCCATAAAAACGAAGATTGTTCCTCCTATTTCTGTTTTCCAAATTTTCAATTTGTTTATGGAGTGTAGCGACTTGGACACATATTGGATCAACTTTGGCAACAGAGGAAGTAAGAGTATCAACAGTTTGTTCCAGAAGGGTTACACGGCCATCAATATTCGACCACTTGTCGGATAACAGCTGAAGAGTAGTTTTGGTTTCCTCAAAAGTAGTTTTAGTTTCTTCAATAAAAGGGCGTAAAGCCCTAATTTCCTCTAAAAGGATATCCATTGTTACTGATGAGGTTTGTTTGGGAGGAGAAGGTGGGTCTTTTTTTAGTCTTTTCATTGAACCCTTGGTGGCGCCACTTGTCTGCGGAGCTGAAGCAGAGGAGGAGCTTTTAACAGAGGGATCAGAAGAGTCATCCATCTCTAGGCATTGATATCTAGAGCCCGTGTGAGGGAGAGATTTGCGAGAGGTTGGAGAAGGCTTGCGTTGCTCTTTATATGTTCTACCCATAGAATAAATGGCAAATACAACTAGAATATATCAAAGTAGGTAGTCAACAATAACAGGTTCCTAATATGGCTGAAAAACTAAATAATTGTGTACAGGGAAGTGCAGTTAGGCTAAGCGCCCCAAAAACGAGAGTTACTACTATATGAGGCACATAAAGAGGTCCAATAGCAATACAACAATTATGTCAAAAAGCCATAACATCCCAGCAGAAGAGCAAGCAACATAACTATTTAATATGAGAGGTTAATAACATCTGTAGATTAAAAACATACGTAGGAGTAGATCTAAAACTAAGTTTGCAGTATGGTGTAACCACAGTTTGGTAAACATGACAAGAAATGAAGAAAGAATTACTTCTAGGTGTAAAAACAACAACAATTCATGAGAGAAGAAATGAATATCACAATAATAAAAGCGCTGTTTAAGAGAATACGTAGTGAGCCATTGGTACATAAACAAAATTCATCCACATAAAAATCACCAATTTGAAGAAGAGTGAACTACACTAAAAGCATTGGTGACATCCAGAAGTATGATGAAATCGGCCATTGCAAAACCGCTAGGATTATGTCTCCATCAGCAGCTTCACAAGATGGCGGTCGCAGGTTCAGATGACAACACCTCATGTAATGCAATCATGAAGTAAATAGAGGCGTGTTACAGAGGAGTGTAAACAGCGTGTGGCCCATAACTGCGTAAATGCAGAAGAAAGCTGCTTCAAAGTAACTCCCAGCTACATAGCAGCAGCACCGTGAGTGAACAACAACAGCCACATGTGACAGGAAAATCAAAGCGCTCGAAAAACGCGCTAGCAGAAGTCAAGTCACTTAAAAAAGTTAAATAAGCACAGCGTGGCAACCAGGAAGCTGAGCAGTGGAAAAAACACATAAGCCAGCTGCCAATGCTACAACCAGCCGAGGAACGCTAGGAGCGGAGCTCCGTCAGCATTAAGCTAAAATGGCGGCCATAATGCCGAGTATCGGCGCTTCCTGCCCTTCTGAGAAAGAAAAGATTACCCACAGGCAGATTCAGGGATCAAAAGTCAGCAGAAACGATCTCCATCGGTTCCGAAGTCGAAACCCATGTTTGTTCCGGGTAAAATCTCTGCAGGGAGTCACGTTGGGCTGTCCATTCTCCGCGCCGTCCGGGAGAGCTACAGAGGAGCCGCCATCGTCCATGGGTGCTAGCCACGCCCCCCCACTTTCCTTTCTTAACCTCCTTGCTTAGCTTACTGTGCCACCTTTTTCTCGCATAATTTGCTTTTTAGGATTTTGAAAGGTTTCTAACCTTTGATTATTTAAAAGTGCGCTTAAGACTGGGACGGTTTTCCTCTAACCCTGGGAATGTCGCTTCCACCATCGTACAAATCCCCCCAAATTAAGCTCAAAATGCATAAAAACTGTTGTACATATTAAATATTTTGACTACCTTGATTGGCTAAAGCTTTCTGTGGGAGGTTTGTGGCTTGGCTCTGAAACCAACCCGTTTGGCTGATTCGCCAGAACTGGCAACAGTTTGAAGAACTAACTGTAGTGGCCCAAGACAGTGTAGCAAAAGCAAAATGTAGTGTAATATACTTGGGCAGTGAAATCTCATGGGGATTCACTCTATTTGACCTATTGGCAAAACGGTTCGTCCACTCTACTTGTTTTTTCTCATTTACTCAATGACCTACAAGGAGTCACAGTGAATGGTCACCTTAGGAATGGTGCGCGGATTTTTAACACTTCAAGTAAAACAGCATTTACAGTGTTGAGCACTCCACATGCAATGAAAGTAAGCTAACTTTCAGGCCTTTTGCTATAATTTATTGTCACCAATAGGTATCGTCATAAGACTTTTAACTTCCCTTACCTTTTAAAAACATCGGTCTGCATGGAAACCCTAGACCAAGTAATTGCCTATGTGTTGATTTACGATTTTGAACATGGACCTGAAGTGTGTCTGGCTACTTGTTTAGACATGCACAATACTGGCCAGTATCATGAATGTTTGAATGCCCATACCTTAAACCACTGTATATTGTTCACCCTCCTTTAACTTTTTGCTCAGACTGGTAATTAATTTGAATCTCATCTTCATGGTCTTTATATAGTCATTTACAGGGTGGGTATTGGGGTATAGAATTACGTGCTACCTGCCAACATCAGTGGCGGAACAAATCCTTAGCGCCCCCAGGGTGGGTATTAGGGTATAGAATTACGCGCTACCTGCCAACATCAGTGGCGGAACAAATCCTTAGCGCCCCCGCAATATATGGTGACTGATCCCTGTAGTGATTCCCCTTCTTTTTAGATTTTAGATGTTTTAAGTTGCCTCTGCTCTGCACAGCCACATGTAATACATTTGTTTTGCGACATTATTTTGACAACACTCTGTACCGTGTTGTTTGTTATTCAGGAACTCTTCACTGTGCACATCGACAAGGTTACCTGATTGTGCACAACAACGTGATACATTGCTTTCTTTGTTTGTTTTATCAACAGCTCCTAACATTTTTTTTTTTTTTTTTAAGAAAACCTTTATTTATGTCGGTCTGGAACACAGCTATTCAGCCGACATCCCGGAGGTTCGGCAGCCAATTAAGTACAACACATGGAAGTGTCCACAGCTCCGGTACCAGAAAAACAAAGTTTCCTTTTTTTTTTAAAACAACCTGAAAGTAAATAACACAAGCAAGGCAGTATACACAATGAACTCGAGCCAGTTCCCGATGGGGGCGCGGCCCCATTCCCAAAGTCAGAACAAAGCCACCGGTCGGGTGGATGAGGGAGAAGCAGAGGCGCTAACATTCTAGCATATAATCATCATAAAAATCCCAAGTTGGAAGTGAAGCTAGGGGGAAAGTTGCTCCTCCAACGGTTCAGTGGCCGAGGGCAGACATATATCACCCCTAAACTGGTTCCATCTCCCCCATATCTTATGCCATTTCTTAGGCCGCCCCCGGGCACTATACACCGTTTTCTCCCTAAACATGCTCCAGTCCATATTTTCCATCCATGGAGGTCTCTGAGAACCCCACAGTCGTGCAATATCACGCTTCGCCACCATATTCCCCAGGGTCACCCATTGAGTCTGCGCCGCGTCATAGTCAGTAGGACCCCAGACATTCAAAAGACAGCGCCGTGCCTCTGGCAGCAGTGCAATACCCGTGACCTCCTGCATCACAACATGAATTCGCTTCCAGAACTCCGTGATCACACCACATTCCCATATGATATGTAGGAAGGTGCCCAGCATCCCACAGCCCCTCTTACATAAGCCATCCTCGGAGAAACCCATATGAATCAGTCGGGCCCCGTGACATAGACTCTATGAAGTATCTTAAGCTGCACCAGCCTTAGTCGTGCCGGGATCGCGACCTCCTTAGGAGATGAGATGGCATACTGCCAGTCCTCATCATCCAGTTCAAGGCCGTCCCTAGTCCACTGATCACGCACCCCTAGGAGGAGGTCAGTCCGGACATTAACAAGCTTCTTGTAAATTAAGGAGATTGTACTCTCCGGCATGTGGCCATCCAGGATCCGATCCTCCAAGGGAGAGGACTCAGGCACAGTCTCCCCCTCGACGAGGACGGACCGCAGAGCGTGGTGTACCTGTGCATACCGGAAATATTCCGTACCCTCCAAATCATATTCCGTCCGTAGCTCGTCAAACGACTTCACTCGTCCCTTAACCAGCAGGTCCCCCACCCTGGATATCCCAATCAGGTCCCATTTCTCGAACCTCTTCGTGTGCCAAAGTTTCCCCAACATATCAGAGTCAAACAGCAGAGTAGTGAGGGTAAGCCTATCCTTCCAACCCAGCGAGTTCGTAACCGCCTTCCACACGTGCACCGCCGTCTTGGTTGGCCCCGTGAGGGACCCATCCGTTGACCTGGAGTAGATTGCTCTAAAGTAATTACCCCCGCGCAGCAACCACCGATCCATAGCGAAGCCGGGGCTCAGCGCCAGACCGTAGACTCCATGATTGATCGCACTCAACTGGGTGGCCCAATAATATCTTCTAATGTCAGGAAGCGCGATACCCCCATCGTACCACGGAAGGGTCAGCTTTGCAATAGCTATACGCGGTCGGCCATCCCACAGCAACGAGCGCTGGAGGCTCTCGACCTCCCGAAAATAGCTGGCCGGGACCAGCTCCAGGGTATTCTGTAGGGCATAGAGAAAGCGGGGAAGAGACATCATTTTGAACAGCGTGGCGCGGCCTAGGAGGGAAAGCGGCAACCGCCGCCAACCCGCCACATCCCGCCGCAGGCGCGTCAATGGAGGGAGCAAGTTTCTCTCATATCGAACAATTGGATCGGTGGAGATATAGATCCCTAGATACAAAAAGCCCTCCTGGGCGATCTGGATCGAGCAATTCCGCGGGAGAACAGGGACGTCTCCACTCAGGGCATACAGATACTACTTCCCCCAGTTAATGGTGAGACCCAAGTTCCTGCCAAAAGAAGTCAGAACGTCACAGACTACTATGAGAGACTTCCTGGGTGAAGTGAGGTATAGCAAAATGTCGTCGGCATAAAGAGAGATGCGGTCCTCATGATCTGGTGACCATCGGATCCCCCTTATGTCCGGGTGCCATTGTATCCACGCCGCCAGCGGTTCAAGAGCGAGAGCGAACAACAACGGCGACAGGGGACAACCCTGCCTGGTGCCCCTCCCCAGCACGAACGGGCAGGACGCCCTACCATTAACCGCAACTTTGGCCAAGGGTCCTTCATACAGTAGTCTCACCCAGCCAACAAAGCCAGGTCCAAAGCCGAATTTCGCAAGTGCAGCCCACAGATATGCCCACTCTAGCGTGTCAAAAGCCATCGTGGCGTCAAGTGCAGCCACAATGGTCGGCTCCCGCAGCGTCCCCGTCCTTGCGAGCACGCCGTGGAGGCGCCTAAGGTTCAACGCAGTGTTACGGTGCGGGATGAAACCGGATTGGTCCGGGTGGATCAGGTCCCCGATCACCCTGATCAAACGGTTGGCCAGTATTTTAGCAAGAATTTTCGGCTCGGCATTAAGTAACGAAATCGGCCTATATGAGCTGCATTTATTCCTGGGCTTGCCATCTTTGTGTATGACCACAATTGTCGCCAGGCGTTGGTCGAATGGAAGGCATCCTATCTCCCGCGCCTCTACAAACATAGCTCGCAGATGTGGAGCGATCTTGTCCGGCTGGAGTTTATAGAACTCAATTGGCAGGCCATTCGGGCCCGAGGCCTTGCCAGGGCGCAGTGAACGAATAGCACCCGCAACTTCGTCAGCTGTGATGTCACCATCTAGATCTTCCCTGTCCATGTCAGAGAGGCAGGGCAGAGCCAGATCGCGCAGAAGTTCACACGAGTCCTCCACCGGCCTGTCCGAGACTGAGGTGTAGACCGTGCGGAAATAATCTGCAAAGCACTGGACTATGCCATCCGGCTCAGTAACAATAACGCCACCCTCTGTTACTATTTCTGGCACCACACGATTAACCCGCTCTTTTTTATCCAGCCACGCTATTAATTTCCCGGCCTTGTCCCCAACATCGTACAGTTGCCCCTGCTGCTCCCTACTCAGGGCTTTGGCCGCATTCGTCACCAGGGCCTTATACTCCGACTGCTTAAGGCTCAATTTATGCAGCGTTGCTGCCGTAACCTCCTCCTCCAGAACCAACTCTAGAGCCGCTATCTCCGCCTCAATCTGTGCGACCTCCGCATCCCTCCGACGTTTGGCTGCCGCTATCAAGGAAAGGGCCTCTCCTCTCAGCACGGTTTTAAACGCTTCCCACAAAGACACCGCAGACGTGACCGAGCCTAGATTTTCCTGGAAGTAGAGATCGACCGCCTTCAGCACCGCGCTACGAGTCCTAGGGTCACGGAGATACCAGGGGTTAATCGGAGCCACCCTGCCCACCACTCCTCGACCAACATCCATACAGATCCATACCGGCGAATGGTCAGAAATACCCCTAGCCATGTGTCTAGCCTCGGACACAAAGGAGGCGTGTGCAGCCAAAGTAAGCACATAATCAATTCTAGAGAGACTGCCATGCGCCCCAGAGTGGAAAGTGTACTGCCGCTGAGTGGGATGCAGCAGTCTCCAACAGTCAACCAGACCCAGGGTATCCACGAAGTCTGAAAGCCATTTCTGCGCCCCCCCAGAGCCTCTTGGCGGGTGTCTATCAAGCAATCCGGAGCCAACCGCATTAAAATCGCCACCCACCACCAACATCCCCTCCGGGAAGTCCAACAGAGCCCTCTCCAGGTCAGCAAATGTGGAGGGCTGCAGCGCAGGAGGGACATAAACAGAAACCAAGACCAGCGTCCTGCCCTCCCACCTCCCCGCCACAGCCGCAAATCGCCCCCTTTCATCAACAGTGGTGGAGTCAACCTCAAACGGCAGTGAGGCCCTAACAAGTATTCCAGCCCCTCTAGAGCCCGAGGAGAACCCCGAGTGCGCAATGAATTTGTAGCCCTTCCTGTTGAGTGCGTAGCACGTGTTACCTATCAAGTGCGTCTCTTGCAATAAAACTATATCAGGGGAGCATCGCTTCAGAAATTGCAGGACAATCCCTCGCTTAATACGATCCCCTAAGCCGTTAACATTCCAACTGAGCATCTTTAAGCCCCTACCCCCATCCCGAAATGTAAGGAGACCTCCACCCCCCCGTAGAACCGCACTCGAGCTACAGAAGCTTGCATCACTACGCCTTGCAAAACAAAAACCAACAACAACCACCTCAACAACCCCATTCCACCCCCCACCCTGCACCCCTGCGTAAGCTTAAGAAGCCCCCCCAACTTGCAGTGTGCCTGTCCCCCTATTCTAAAACTAGTCTACAAAAAGAACCCCAGAGGAGGAAAAAGCTCCCTTCATACCCCCGCCACCCCCCGGGCTACTACCCTCCCGGAGAGACCGAAAACTGTGATTCACTGTCCTGGGCAAAGTCAAAATGATCTAGCACCAGAGTCCTCACTCTTGTTCATCGCGGCCACCTTCTGCTCCACCAGCATGCTCCCCGCTAGTCCGTCGTTGGGGCAATGTGTCCAGCCAGTCTCCGACCATGTCCGGTGATTCAAAAAAGAAAGTCCGCTCTTCATACACCACACGCAATCTGGCCGGGAAGAGCATGGCGTACTTCAGTTCCATCCCTCTTAGCCTTCTCTTAACCGCCAGGAAGCTCTGATTTTGCTTCTGCACCGCCTGGGTAAAGTCAGGATAAAAACTCACTGTGGTGTTCTGGAAAGTAATCGGGCCGGACACTCGTGATGCTTGCAGAATGGCGTCGCGGTCCCTGAAATTAAAGAGCCTGGCGACAATCGGTCTCGGAGGGGCCCCCACCTTGGGCCTCCCACCAGGGACTCTGTGGGCCCGTTCAACAGTAAAGAACTTACTGAGGCCTTTGGGCGCCAGATGGTTTACCACCAAGTCCTCTACGAACAGGTCCACCGACTGTTCCTCCGAGTTTTCCGGGACCCCAATGATGCGCACGTTATTGCGCCGTGCCCGGCCTTCAAAGTCCTCCAGCCGTCGGGCAAAGAGGTCGTTTGCGGACCTCAAATTTCGGACTTCCAGCTGCAGATCAGAGACATCTCCCAGGAGGCCAGAGGTTTTAAGGTCCAAAGAGTGAACCCGTTCATTGGTTGTTCTCCAGGTCTGCCCGAATCAAGTTGACGTCGATCGAGATTGTGTCCACTTTATGTGCCAGGGTCTCGAATTGCTGCCCGATAGAGGACTGCATCCCCTCGATGGCCCCTATGACATCCTGCAGGGTTAGTTCCGTAGCGGGGGCAAACCATCTTTCAAGGCTTCCAGTGGCCGTCCCGATCCGCCCGGTGACCCCTTCTGCTGGGCATAACGATCCATGTTGTTGGTTTGGGTGTATCCTCCCCGCCTGGTGTTCTTGGGCTTCTGTTTTTCGGCTTCTGATTTGGTCGACATCGTGATCTGCTGCAGAAACAATCCCCTTGCCCATCCAGAGAAGACAATGCAACAAGTGACCGGCGCGGCTCACTCCCAGGCAAGGGCGCGATGAAAACAGGAAAGCGAAAGTGATGACACCGTCCTTCCGATGGCTCGCCCCTCACACGGCCGCTGTTGTTCAATTAGTGCTCGGGCACCGTGCCAGCGCAAGCCCCGGGCATCTTCCGGGGAGTAGGCCGCGAACTTCCATGTAGCACAACTTCGGCCTCCGGTGGGCGATTTCAGTCCGGACAGCAACGATCACCTCAGCAACGGCTCGCCTCCAATATTCCGGGTATTAAAAACAGGATTCTACACAGGATATTTGCCGGAGGGAGCGAGGGTCTCGGGAGCTCTGAGCTCACGCGGCCATCTTGATCACGCGCTAGGCTCCTCCCCCGCTCCTAACATTTTAGATATAGCTGCAGCTTTGCAACACAGTAGTTTTTCAACACTTTAGTTTTATTATATAAACTGTGTTTTGTCCCTGGGGGTGCAGAGAGGAGAATTCTGGCAGAGAGACCGGTCTTGGAACAAAAGCATGCAGCAGCCTGGCATTAACTTAGTTTACCCTCATGATGCTAACCACCTAACTACAACAGGTAGGGGGGGTCTGTTGCCAGTCCCAGAGATCACCTAAAATATCCATATGCTCACTCAGTGAGAGCTATTCATTGTATACAATTTGCTACTAATGCTGATTACTTTGCTTAGCTGTATTTGTTTTCTAATCACATCTGCTTTATAATAGACCACAATTGTTTTAGTAAATAATGTAAACTCTCTTGGTGTGTTTCTTTTGTTTACTATGGACATGCATGAGTGAGAAACAAAAGGCGAAGATCTGTTTCCATGGTTCCTTTGGGAACTAGATGGTTATGTTGCAGTTTGCCACAATTGCCTGTTACTCTGGGAGGGTTAGGAGTTCAGGTGAGGTACTGTGATGTTGTTTGTTTCCAATATTGTTTTTATAATGGCGCAGCCACAGCCTATACCAATTGCTGATAATTGCAGACCTGCAGTACATGCACATAAACTTTACATGGCCTTGGCAATGCAGGCGGTGACTTAATCTTCGCAGTTGAAGCCCACTATGCCTATCGTTTGGAGATTCTTTTCTTCTTGGGTTAATTTTCCACCTACGGATGCTAATACACAAACATTTCATGAATACACTAACGTTGTACCACCACAACAATATAAAGCATATTAGCTCTGAGAAATTCCACTTTCACATTGGGAACATCAAAATTAGTTTTGTGGTGCCAAAATATTCGTACTTAGTCATATATGCACAGGTCCCTTTAGTAATGAAGGGGCCACCTGGCCAGCGACAGCTAGCTAGACACCATTTCCTAATTTACCAAATCTCAATACTAATGATCTAGTGCAATTCTACAATGGTCTAGTGAGACTATACAGATGCTTAATACAATATGTTTTGCGCACCTTGCTGGCTGTCCCAGCAAGGGCAGTTTTAGCAGGTCAACCACAGTTGCCTGCTGTAACAACATAAGTCCTGTAATTAGTCATTCAATTATGGGCAAAATTCCAGCAAATCGCACAGAAATTCAATTTTGGATATCCCAAAAACTTGACCAAATTGAAGCTGTGTTTCCTCTTACGGGACCTCAAGACAAGCACAGAATTTTGGCTATGTGCTTATCCCATGGGATGCGTCCCCACATAGGTGAGTGTGCCACTTGAGGCACAGTCTTTGCTGCAGTCTATCCCATCACACATGGTACTCTGTCTATCTCAGTCTTGCCGGAGGTGTTAAAACAAAAACTGCACCAACAAAGGGCAGCTTCTGCCCTGGATTTGGGGTTGAAATTAATGGGGAGCTTTCCTATGGTCTCCTCTGTCAAACATAAAAAGCAAAGCAGCATCTTGGGCTATATGCCAGCGGCTCAAGCAGGTTGCACCAGTCAACCAGGAAAATGAGCTACCTATAATTGTTGCTGAAGTACATACTTCTATAGGTCACAATAATTTGGGAGCCAGACCCAGTAAACCACAACTTGGAAACCTGGTTCCAACAAGGACATTGCCAAGCAGAACACTGAATTTGTTAAAAAACAATGGGGCAAACCCAAACCTAAAGAAAATGTTTTCCACCACCTGAGCCCTCTGACAGAAGCTACAATTTGTATGATCTCACAGAGATGAAACCACCTTAAAGGCATCAGCATTCTGAGACTCGTCCTTCTTGTTCCTTTCAGGTCTCATTGGATGGACAATATGTGGTGATGTGATCTAGTCAGAGGACTGCTAACATTCTGTGATGTCATTTAGAATATTATGTTGAGCATTCTCTGAATGTGCAGAGTGACAGTTACGATCTATGCCTTGGTGGTACTAGGGACGGCTCTCTGTATCTCCCAATAAATCTACTCTCTGAATTATACTACAACCTTATCTGTTCTCCGTTACTTCACTGGCGACAGAAGACGGGATACGAGTCTACATGTTCTACACGGATTCTACCGCAAGGTCTCATGACACAAACCTGCACTGAACTTTCTACGAGGCTTTCACACCGCATCTAGTGACTTTTCGCCTCTTACTTCTCTTTTCGGACTAGAAGCCGTGCCCGCGTCCATCATTCATTCGCTTTAAGACATTTTGAACACCCTTGCGCTGTTTAGAAGAGAACTTTAAACTCAAAGTTGACGATTTTGGGAGTTATATTCAGAGTCTAACAGTCAAGCACATCTGATCTCGAGACCCGATCGCACTCCATTTCAGAAGATCTGCGCAGTCTGCTGGAACGCAACGTTATATGCGCTACGCTGACACGCACAGCATTTGCGCGTCACATCGAGAAGGCATTTTCATTCGGAGTTTGTGGTTTCCATAACAACGAAGCGACAAGAGACCGAGGCGAAGCCAAGTTTAGGTTAATTTATAAAACGATTTCTTGTGAGAGAGCAGCTTACAACTTTTGTGCGTAACGGAGGAATATGCAACAATCATCGGATTGGAAAGTTATCTCACTCTGACACACACAGATGTTGCGTGTCAGTCAACAAATTTGGAAGTTCAAGGCAATCAACATAACTCTCGATTTCACGCTGATACACACAGCCATTGTGTGTCAGTCAGCAAATTGGAAGCTTAACCACCAACTTAATTTCCTATTTCACGCTGATACACACAGCCATTGTAGTGTCACAGAAGATAATTTCAGTGATGCACTAAACATATTGAAGACGTCGGTTTTCCGTCATCAACCTCGCTGACACACTCAGCCTTGTGTGTCAATCTCATTTCACATCTTACTTCGCTGACACGCACAGCACTGCTTATCTCATATTTTCATTTTATTTTTATTTCTACTCTGAGATGCACGCAGATCAAACACATAGGTGCAAAATTTCAAGCAACGCAAAGCAACACGAGACTGCCATCTTGTGGATTAATTCATTGTGGTTCCTCTATTCATTTTTATTAAGTATCCCTTATAGTAGTGTCTACCACTTTTCAGTGTTTTTATCTTTCTATTAGTTCAGCACTGTTCATCTATATTCTCAAACATGCAAAGTGTCACACCGTCTGCACCTTTTTACAGGAACCTGGGGAGCCACAACTTGAATGGAAGTTATGGATTAGATCGTTCAAAGCATATTTAGGTGCAATCGACGGTCAAAGATATAGACCAGAAAGAAAAAAAATCTGATGTATTATCATTTGGGAGTTGAAGGACAAAACGTCTTTGATCACCTTCCTCCTTTTGAACCACCCGAAGGTCAAGATTCCGATGAGTTTGAAACAGCAGTTATGCAGTTAGACAAGTATTTCACCAAAACTAAAAACATTGTAGTACACAGGTACAACTTCTTTACAAGGACACAAAAACCCAATGAAAGCATAAACACTTTCATCACCGCATTAAAAGTACTCGCTGCAAAATGCGAATTTGAGAATTTTACTTCCCAACTTGTTAGGGATCAACTAGTTGCGCGATGTTACTGCAAAAAAGTACAACAAAGATTACTTACCTGTAAAGATCCAACTCTAGATGAAGCTGTCGACATCGCAAAGAGCATTGAAGGCTCAATGGATGATGCTAAACATCTTGAGTCTGCCCTGTCTAATGCTACTATTTCTGGTGCTGTTTCTACTAAAACTCCTCTTTCTACTCCCTCTCTTCCTAGCTTTTCTAGAGGGTTTTCCAATACCTAGGGGGAAAGAAATGTCAGACCATATAGAGGCAGAAAAATATTCACACCTAATAGACAGTACAACCATAGAGTAAATTGTTACAGATGTGGATCTTATATGAATGTTTCATCTTTTAAAAACTGTCCGGCCATGAATCAACAATGTAGTCAATGTGGTAAAATGGGCCATTTTGCAATGGTTTGCATGAGTGGAAGCAGAAGGGATGTGAGTTGTATACTCAATGATTCTACTGATCAATCTGTAGAGCAATGTACTGATGATGTCACCAATCAGGAGTATGTTGTTGTAGTCAGAAGTTGCTCGGAGAAAAGTACAATACAACACATTCCCGACCCTGAAGTTGATGTCACCATTGATAGCAACCACATCCAACTCCTTGTCGACACTGGAGCGCGCATCACTATTGTTTCTCATGATAAGTACATTAAATTTTGGTCCATCAAGAGTCTACTTCCTCCTAATATACTCACGGTAGCTTTTGAAGGTAGTAAGATAGATCTACTTGGTTATTTCTGGGCTAATATAAGTGTCTTTGGGAAAGTCATTAATGGAAAAGTATATGTAGCCAGACGTGGGATCAATGTTCTCGGTCTTATCCACCAAGCCGAGTTTGGGCTCACTATCAAACCCGGTTTATCCAATCCAGTTTTTATTGATCACCAATCTGACATTAACCACTCTACTCCCAGCAAAAGTATTAATTCTTTATCCGGCTCACGACCCATTACTCACTGGGAACAAAAATACAGTAAAATCTTTGAAGACCGTCTTGGGAAAATTACAAATTTCCAACATTTTATCAAAATAAAAGAAAATGTTATTCCCATCAAACATAAGCTAAGGAATGATCCTTTGTCCATTAGAGGTGATCTCTCCAAACACCTGGAATCATTATGTAACCAAGGCATAATTGAAAAAGTCGAATCTACTCTTTGGCTTTCACCCATTGTTTTAGCCAAGAAGAGGTCCGGGGATTTGAGGATGTGTGTTGACTTGAGGAGTCTTAACGAAGCCATATGGGTTGGTGGGTTTCCCCTACCACGCATTGAAGATGTTATTGCCAAAGTGGGTTCCTCTTCATGGTACACCAAACTTGATCTTAAGGCAGCCTTCCATCAAGTCGAACTACATCCTCAGTCCCGACACCTCACAGCCTTTTTCACCCCGAATGGGGTATTTCAATTTTGTCGTCTCCCTTTTGGTCTTGCTTCTGCTGCTGCCATATTTCAGAGATTAATTACTGAAATGTTCCACCACAATCCCAATGTTGTTGTTTTTCAGGACGATATTTTAATTTTCACTCAAAGCGTAGCTGAGCACGATTCTGTCCTTGATCAAGTATTTAATGTCCTAGCAAATAGAGGAGTCACTTTACCAAAAAACAAGTGCATTTTCAAAGTTAAAGAAATTGAGTATCCTGGTCATGTTATCTCCGAACATGGTATCAGACCCAGACCAGGTCTCATAAAGAGCATAATTGGCGCGCCTCCTCCTCAAAATAAAGAACAACTTATGTCCTTTCTTGGACTATGCGAATTTTATTCTAAATTCATGAGGGACTTTGCCAAGACAACAGAGTGTTTCAGGGCGTTACTAAAGAAAGGATCAACATTTGTATGGTCTGAAGAATGCCAAAAAGGATTCTAATCCATCAAGAATCATATAGTGCAAGCTCCTGCTCTACAAGCTTTTGTTGAAGGAAAGCAAACCATTGTCACTGTAGATGCTTCGGAGTACAGTTTGGGAGCTGTTCTCTCACAATGCTCCAATGGAAAAGAAGATACTGTTGGATTCGCATCCAGGACGCTCCGTCCTGTTGAAAGGAAATATTCTGTAATTGAAAAAGAACTTCTGGCTTGTGTATGGAGTATTGAAAAATGTAAACAATATGTGTGGGGTAGATCTTTCATCCTCAGAACGGATCATCGCCCCTTGCTTGACATTCTTTCAGGAAAAAAATCAAGCGTACTACGGCTCGTCTAGTACGTTTATCTACAAAACTCTTGGGATATAGCTTCACTGTGGAATATATTCCTGGAGGAAAGAACTGCAGAGCAGATTGTATATCAAGACTCCCCATTCTGGACACAGACGAGCAGGACTGGGAAACTGAGGTAGAAGAATGTTTTGTTGCAGTTATTAATCAAGACAATTTATCTTTTGCAGAACTTGACTGGATTACACAGATTGATAAAGATCCTATTCTCAAGGAAGTTACTTCTTGATTAAGAAAGGTTGGCCAAGGGAGAAGTGTCTTTCACATGATCTTCAGATGTACTGGAAGGTTAACGATGAGCTTTGAGTAGAAGACGGAAAAGTTGTCAGAGGTGATAAACTCATTCCTCCCTCTTGTTATCGAGAGAAGATCATTCTTGCTGCGCATTCAGGGCATCTTAATGCAACCATTACAAAGAGGAAAGTCAGGAATGACTTTTGGTGGCCCAGGATGGACACACAAATTGATGAATTAGTGAAGCAATGTTCACGATGTAACACCAGCGACAAAGTCCTAGTACTTGAGGGTACAGTTGATTCTCCTGTACATTCTCCTAGCAGGGCCTAGCAAAAACTTGGCATGGACTTTCTTGGACCTTTTCATATTCTTCCTTCTAACTCCAAATATTTTTTAGTTCTCATTGACCACTTATCCAGGTGGGTAGAGGTTGAACCTATTTCAACACCCGATTCAAAGAGTGTCATCAGTTTGTTTAGATGCTATTTTTCATAGGGAAGGTTATCCAGAGGAAATTCTCACCGACAACGGTGTTCTATTTGTTTCTCATGAAATGACTTAATTTTTACATTCTTGCAATATCAAACATACAAGGACTCCACTCTATCATCCACAAAGTAATGGAAAAACCGAAAGGTTTAACAGAGTAGTTGTGGAGTGTGTGCAAGCAACCTTTAGATCTAGGTCCTGTGTTTTTCAAGCTGTAAAGGATCTTGTGTGGTCATATCGCATTTCACCCCATGTAGCTACCAACTTTTCACCTTTTGAAATGATGAGAGGTAGAATAGCTTCCTCTCAAGTTTACCCCTTTTGGATGGTCAAATCATTTCATCTTGGTTGCGACATGAGGTGTATGTGGGAATCTGCTAGGAAAACCTCGAATGAAGTTTCTTTGAAACCTTACAAATTCTCCACCACGAAAGGCACACATAAACTCTGTGTAGGAGACTGGGTCAGGATCAAAAACCCAGTCTCAGTGAGAAAAGGTTTTTCTAAATTTCTCGATCCTCAACAGATTGTTGATATGCGAAAAAATGCAGTTAAATTGTCTAATGGAAACTGGTGGAGCACTTCTCGTGTCGCAAAAGATCCTTCCATTCCTCAATAAGCCATCAAAATCAACCCTAAAACTTCAAGGGACGATGGTGTTAGGAAAAGTACTAGAATTTGTGCTAGACCACGAAAAATGCAAGATTATGTCTGAGTTTATTCCGCTTGTGTTTTATCAAACTTTGTCTCCTGTCTTTTTCCTCTCTCTCTCTTTTCTTTCTTCACCTTTTCTTCTTTTCTTGATTTAACTTCATCATATCTTGTCAAAAGGGGGAGGTGTGGTGATGTGATCTAGTCAGAGGACTGCTAACATTCTGTGATGTCATTTAGAATATTATGTTCAGCATTCTCTGAATGTGCAGAGTGACAGTTACGATCTATGCCTTGGTGGTACTAGGGACGGCTCTCTGTATCTCCCAATAAATCTCCTCTCTGAATTACACTACAACCTTATCTGTTCTGTGTTACTTCACAATATCAGAGAGGAGGGAGTTCTGACCACAGGCAGCATGAGTGTGTGAAACTGAAAGAGGACTCACAATGCTCGTCTGATGCGAAGAAAAAATGGAGGAACAACCTCCTCAATTTAAGCCCCAGTTTCAGAAAAAGAAAGTTGCAGCTATTAACACAAAGTATGCCACAAACACTGAGAACTCTCCTCCTGAACAAGAAGTGGGCAGTGACTCTCTTCGACAGCACGGCAGAGGTCAATATAGTGTGCTGAAATCTCCAGGAGTTTCTGGCAGCAAAAGTAACTGAGTAATGTGTTACAGTTGAAACCCCAGTCAGGAGCGTAGTATCTCCAGATAGATGATATGATTTTGAAATACAAATTGAAGGTGACATACAGCTCACCATTTGGGCATTTTTCTGGGAAAATTCAACATTATCATATGACATTCTCCTAGCGGAGGTTGATTGGCCTCCAGAACTTGTACACACATTTCCACAAGGTGAAGATGTAATAATAATATTCACACAGGGGATCTTGGGATTGGCACAACCAGGTGCGTACTGCTCCCACACTATCATGCACTCACACTAAAGTACGCCTGGTATTATCACAAAATTCTGGCTAACAACTAGTTTATAGCCAAGAACTCTTTTGTATGTTGATAAACATATGTGTAATGAACCTGCTCAACCTGGAGAAATCCTTCTTTAGGATGAGAACCCTCACTCACCCGAGGGTGACATGCTTCATCATTGGGTCCCTGCCTCATAACCGGACTGAGAAGTCCATGGTGTGGATCGGGAGGAGCAGAGGTATTTTGCTGAGCGATGGAATGAGTTCGGTGAGGGACAAAGTGCAAGTGAGTATACAGTGTGGTGATTGTTGAAACTACCTCCAGATGGCCAAAATAACTTTATTCCTTATGTCCACTGGGATAGATTTAAAAGGAGGACCGGGGTTGTAAACAATATATACCCCTCTCAACAGTCAACATGTTTCTGCCCCAAAAAGAGTTTCCAGGGCATTCATCAGGACCCAAGATAATAGTCACTCTGTTTGCAATGTTAAAAATACAAAATATATTGGCCAGCCAAAGGTCAAGGTGGCCCCAACAATGATGGCCCGTGTGTGTTGAGGATCCACCGTTGTTCTATTTACAGAGAAACAGGTTTCCACCCTCAAGCCACTGCATTGCGCAGGAAGGTAAGTGTATTTTATTTTTTTGTGTCACGTACCTCACCACCCTCATTACATGCCAGCTGCCACCGGCTCACAGATTACCTCCTCTCATTTGCAACATTTTTTAATACTGGAATCATTGCCTTCACCCAAGAGCCTTCATCAGCAAACAAACTAATTAAAGAATCAACTGTTGTCATCCAGGGGTCCACAGTAGCACCCCGACAAGCACATGGTTAATGGAGAAGAATATTGAATACCATCTTCTTTCCAAAAAAGAAAACCAACCGCTCCTGCACAGGGGAGCAGTGTCTTGGTCCTGCACATGCATTCTTGCCAGAAAGTGTCACACAGCATTCACCTTTAAGAAAACCCTGAACAGGGAATGCCCAAATCCCAGCACTCTTGAAAAGAAGTTAAGTGCCATAAGTGAGTGCTTCACAACTCGTTCGGTACAAAAGGGGGTGGTGATGGACGGAGCATCAGAACCAATCAAACACTCACACCCAGTCAACAGATCTGGGTTTGATCCATCACCGTTCTTTAGCCCACTCTGCCACCCCAGTTCAGACATGGCCATATGCAAATCAGTCTGACCCTGTGCCTCATAGGAACAGTCCAGCCCGAACTGCCAAGCCATGCCTTCCCTGGACCGGAAACAAGCTTCCTAGGACCGGTTTCTGGCATTTCAGCCGTCTTCAGCCAGGCTTGCTTGAATCCAGTGGCAAAGTGAGCAAGGGACTCACGTCTGAGCATACCCTGCCAACTTATGGCGAACAAAGCGGTACAAAAGGGGGTGGTGATGGACGGAGCATCAGAACCAATCAAACACTCACACCCAGTCAACAGATCTGGGTTTGATCCATCACCGTTCTTTAGCCCACTCTGCCACCCCAGTTCAGACATGGCCATATGCAAATCAGTCTGACCCTGTGCCTCATGGGAACAGTCCAGCCCGAACTGCCAAGCCATGCATTCCCTGGACCGGAAACAATCTTCCTAGGACCGGTTTCTGGCATTTCAGCCGTCTTCAGCCAAACTTGCTTGAATCCAGTGGCAAAGTGAGCAAGGGACTCACGTCTGAGCATACCCTGCCAACTTATGGCGAACAAAGCGGTACAAAAGGGGGTGGTGATGGACGGAGCATCAGAACCAATCAAACACTCACACCCAGTCAACAGATCTGGGTTTGATCCATCACCGTTCTTTAGCCCACTCTGCCAACCCATTTCCGACATGGCCATATGCAAATCAGTCTGACCCTGTGCCTCATGGGAACAGTCCAGCCCGAACTGCCAAGCCATGCCTTCCCTGGACCAGAAACAAGCTTCCTAGAACAACACGTTCTGCAGTTCAGAAGCTCTCTCGCTCATCCTTGCATCCTCGATTTTCTTTCTGCTCATGAATGTTCCACTTTCTTTACCTTGCCTACCCCTCAGCCTGCACTGTCCTACTCTTCCAGCTTTCCTATAGTCTTTCCAGTTCCATATGGTCTTATCTCACTTTTTCTGGTTCATTTCTATGCCTGTTCACGTGTTTACTGCCACAATATAGCTTTTCTACTCACCTGGTCTATTTAGGTCAAGTCAGGTCAGCTCAGGTCACCAGATACTTTCAGATTAGCATTTTGATTAGCAAACCATAACTCTGTGCTGTGCTCCTCGGTTGTTTGTCACCGCTGCCAAGTCTACATCTGGTCAACTCTACTGCTGATTATAATTTCACTCCACATTCATCCCTAGTAGGAAGTCCGACAAAGCAATTTTGAAAGGTGGAAATTAGACATCCAGAGACTTGGGGGCCGATTACGATCCTGGAAAAACCCGGTACAAACCGTGGGTCGGAGCTTTTTCTCCGTCCGACTCGTACCGGGTTGTAAAACTTTACAAACATGCAATTACGATTCGTACGGAAACACCATTTCCGTACGAATCGGAAAAAAGACCAACCGACAGAAAAATACATACAAATGTGATCCGGGACACCGCGGACGTGACGTCTGGACGGAGTTAGGCATGTTTTTACGTACCAGCAATTATGATTCGCACCGACTGCAGTCCGGATGGGAACATTTTTACGGCACCTAAAAAGTGCCGGAAAAGCTAAGTACGCAGCGATGCGAGCTGATTAGGGGGCCCGGTACGCGCCATACCCCCCCCGCCCCCCGTATGTACGGAGTGTACCCCCACCCCCGTATGTATGGTGTGGACCCCCCAGCCCCCCGTATGTACGGAGCATACCCCCGTACCCCCCAGCCCCCCATATGTACGGAGCGTACCCCCACCCCCGTATGTATGGTGCGGACCCCCAGCGCTACGCGCTGGGGGTCCGCACCGTACATACGGGGGTGGGGGTACACTCCGTACATACGGGGGGCTGGGGGGTACGCTCCGTACATATGGGGGGCTGGGGGGTACGGCGCACCATCCGCGGGGGGCTGGGGGTACGGCGCGCCCATCCGCGGGGGGGCTGGGGGTACGGCGCAAACATACGGGGGGCGGGGGGGGGGTACGGCGCGTACCGGGCACTTGTTTGGACATCTCCATGGTTGCTATGGGAGTTCGCTCCGGACGGTCTTTTTTCCATACAGTTGTACAATCGGACGGATGGGACGGATCGTACTTGCGCATTTGGACTTCAGTTTTCCCATTTGTACGTAAAAATGTCCAGGGACGTGTCGGAGACTTTTCCCGACCCGAGGACGTGTGGGGGAATTTTCCCAATGCGATTTGTATGGACTTTTTCCCATACGAATCGTACTTGGCAGTTTGTACGGCGCTTTTACCATTTGTACGGAAAAAAGTCCAGATTCAATTCGGTTGGGGACATTTTTTCCAGGATCCTAATCGGCACCTTGGTGTCCCTTTTTTGAAAATCAGGAAGAATGTACCATCTTAGAGTGAGGGTTGTCACCCTATACTCCCCATGTCTGAGAACGTCCAACTTTGATGCTGGGAAACAAGGTTCGAGACTGGCAGGAGGCTCAAACATTCTGTGATTCTGGCAAATCACTTAATCTCCCCATGCCTAAAAATAAATGTTCCATCTATAAAGCAACTGGTGCTCATGTAAAGCGCTCTCACACCTTCGGGTCAAGTTCACACTATAACAAACTGCATAAAAAAAGTAGAGAGGGTACAGAACAACCTCATGTGTGGATGAGAGTAAGTAAACCAACTCCCAGAGGCAGAAAAAAAAGAAACATCACAAAATAGAGTGGCTATTTCATCTTCACCCCTGTTTTCCTAGCCAGAGCTCCTTAGTGCAGACTTTTGTACCAGCTCTACAGTGAAGAACCTGGGAGCCTATATTGATCATCATCTCTCTTTGGGTCCCCAAATTAGAACAGTTGGAAAAGTTGTAGTATAGACTTTTCAGAATATTCTTGGACTCAGCAAAAAAGGGAACCTTGTCATTTTATGCTGTATAGCCTTTGCCGATATTCTTCATATGAAAATAGCGGTGTAACATATTTACATGTTTGAAGTGGTTCAAGCCATGGCTGTGTGATTGATTTACAGTTTGAATAACTCACCTCATGTAATTTCCCTTGGAATTAAACACACTAGGCCTGGCCCATGGAGCTGTTTGTTACAAAGGCCATTTGTGCCTTAAATGTCTTTAGAAGATACTGCCCTAGACGGCACTTGAGAACTTCATCTCTAAAGACACTTGCCTCTCCAGGATCCTGAATAAATCATTCAAGTGGAACTTCTTAGCCATCTCTGTGGCTTCCCTGTGGTACATACTGCCTTTGGCTATCTAGGCAACTAGAAACCATTGAGGGCCTGGCTTTTAACATTTATAGCTAAGGATAAAGTCACTTTTCTGAATGGTGTGATGATGTGCTTTGTACAGTAACCCTCATGCTACGTGAACAGAGTGCACACATCTTCCATAAAATAACATCAGAATATTAATATACATTTGTAAGAGAACATGCTTGCTTTTATAATTTGTCTCTCATTTTAATGCCCTTTTTCCTCTTCCCATATCTCTTCTCTCCATCTCTTTCTACTACTGCCAACATTTTGCATTGTGTGGTCGGCTCCTTGTGCTTTATTCTTTAGATCTTCTCTGTTCTATTGCCCTTCTCTCTCTTTATCTGTCTCGTATCTCACCCCTGTCCTCTTCCGCCCCTTTCCCTCCCCTTGCTCTTTGTTTTTCTCATCTCTCCTCCAACTAGCCATCCATCTTTTCTACCCTTCCATATTACTTGTATCTGAGTCACTTGTTTCCCTCTCTCAACTCTATCTCGTTCTCACCTGTCTCTTTATCACCACCTCTCCCTTTCTCTTTCAGTTGTCTCCTTATTACATACCAGTCTCTTTATCAACTCTTTCAACTTTTTCCCGACTCTTCCCTAGCTATCTTCATTACCTGATTGCCTCTTTATTGTCTCGTTCTCACCTGCTTCCCTTACCTAACTTTATATCATATATGTCTCTTTATCAACTTGCTATCCATCCCCTCTGCTCTTTTCTAATCTGTCTGTCTCTTTAGTGCCCTGCTCTCTCTCGTATCTCTCCCCTCTTTCTGTGCCTCTTGCTCTATCGGCTCTTTCTCATCTGTCTCTGTCTCTTCATTTACCTCTCTCTTTGTCTCTTTTTCACCTATCTACTTATCGTGCCTATCACTTCTCCCCTCTTTCTCTCTCTGAGCTGCTCTATTCTCAACTGTCTGATTAAGTTTTCACCTTTTTAAAACTGTTTCTTTCTCAACTCTCTCTCAGCCCTCTTTTTAACCCATACGTCTCTTTCTCACCCCTCTCTTTTGTGTCTGTGTGCTCTCTCACAGCTATCTCTTTCTTGGCTATCTCTGTCTCTTTATCATCTCTCTCATCTGACTTCCTTTTTTTTCTCTCCCAGTTGTCTTTCACTTCCATTCATCTCTCTCAAATACCTGTCTCCTCATCTCTCAGCCATTGTTAGGTCTCGCCTGATTCAGCGCTTGCGCTGATCTGGCCGAGACATTTTGTAAACAGGCTTTTTCAGAGTGCAGCCTGGCCTAAAGCTACAGTGCACGTGAACGTGCACGCGCGCCCTCCGTTGCACGCGATCGTAACGCGCGCCCTCCATTGCACGCGATCGTAATAGAGATTGTGGGCTTGTTCGATTCACTCGCTCCCTAGATAAGACTCAGCCCCAAGTCTTTAGTGTTGCCACCTGCCCCATTGTTAGATTAGTAGGAGTCGGTTTGCAGTGATGTAACTGTGGGAATTTTCTTCAGTTGTCAAAACGGTTCAACAGCACAGCCATATATGTCGAGTCCTGACCTCCTGACATCTTTAACGTGATGAGGTAGGAAGGGAGTCACTTATCAGAGTCTTCCTTCCTTTGCTTGCGTAGAGTGCCTAATTTACAAAATGCGTCACCTTGGTGGTGATGTGTGTCCCTTCTTTCCTTGTCTTACTGTCCTCGGTGACCTTGTTTTTCATGACCTGCTGGTGACCCGGAAGGAAGAAGCACTTGCAAATAAACTTGGCACATTTCGCCTGAAGAAGTACTACTTCCTGTATCCTCACCCTACTGCATCTGTCTTCCGGCTGTCGCGATTAAAGAGCTGGGACCAGTAGACACGATCACGGCCTCCGTACAATGAGAGCTGCTCTACACGCGACGTGGTGTAAGTGAATTAGTTAAGCACTTCCGCGATGGGATCACTAGAAAATAAGTCAAGATCTCATGAGACAGAAGAGGGAACTCTGGAGTTAATACACTTTTAATAACGTGCATTATATGTGGCTTTAATGTTATAGTTTTTGAGAAGTGGAGGGGAGAGCAATGGCCCTGACCTGTTGCCATCAATCACCGAACAAGCCATTGGCAGTGTTGAGTACATCCCTAGGAGCAGCACGGTGAGAGAGACCCATAGGCATGTGCCGAGAGCGAAAGACAGGAAGTGCCTCGTGAATCATCAGCCCAGCATTCAAGTGGAGTGGAGGCGTTTGTGCACGGGGTAGATGTTGACTTCAGGAGCTCTACAGATCAGTTGCACAATGTTACTTTTGGAAAACAGCATTGAGGATTGTAACACGACACAAAACCATTGAATCACTAATACCGTCCACAAGTAACCAGATAACGAACACCGAAACACAAGTATCATACGCATATTAGACCCAGACGTAATGAGCTGCTTCTATGATGCTCATACCAATTCAAGTTGTATGCTAATGTAAATCGATGAGCGGAAGGTATGTATATGGCTTTTCCTAAAACACATTTTGAAACTGTGTAGAACATCTAGCCACTATTGAGTGCAATGTGTGTGGTTGAGGGGACCTCAGCCAGTTATTTAAGATTTGTGCATTGAACGTCCTCAGCAGACCATATAACCTTACTATACTTCAATGATTTTCTCAGGGTTGTCTGCGGCCTTTTACACCCTTGAGCATGATATCTTACTGCATAGGCAAGAATTAGTTGAATTGGATTTGTGGTGCCCCTGGCAAAGGGCTGAAGTTGTTACCCAATGTTCGTGGAGCTTGCCTTTTCACATTTCCCCTTTTTTTGTGGAACGTCCTCTTTTTAGGTCTCGCATGATTCAGCGCTTGCACTGATCTGGCCGAGACATTTTGTAAACAGGCTTTTTCAAAGTGCTGCCTGGCCTAAAGCTACAGTGCACGTGAACGTGCACGCGCGCCCCCTCCGTTGCACGCGATCGTTTTCTTTCACTTTCGCGGCTGCGTTGCCAAAGCTTGTCAATATTGATCTGGAGGCAGAGCACGCTGTGCAAAAAACGCGGGGCAGCATTTAAAAGCTGGCAGGGAACCAGCTTCATGCCAGTAGTGTGAAAAACAGCTTCTTCTAGTGCACAACTACCAGAAACCGTCAGAGTGACTTTATAATCTCGCCGGCATTCCAGCACCCCCCTCTCCTAATACAACGAAGAATGAATGTGTATTTTCTCGTTCCTTCGCTATGCCGTACTTTATAATCATTTTTGTGCGATCTCTTAGTCTTCGTAGTTGGGCTTGTTCGATTCACTCGCTCCCTACATAAGACTCAGTCCCAACTTTTCTGCCCGACCACTTTGAATTGTTGCTGGCCCTATACCTTCATCCCACCCCTCCCTGTCTATACTTTAAACATGAGCAGGCACACTTGGCCGGGTGACTCATTTAACTGTTGTTACACGATTGTAGGAAACGTACTTGCAGGGCCACTTTGATTTAAAATGCAACCTGGTACCCCATTTTAAAAATAATGTACTTTTAATGATATTTACAATGCACATATTTTGAAAGCATATACGTGTTTATATTCCTCTCTTCTTATTTGTAATAGCCAGGATACCTTTATTGAAGTATATTTCACACAACACATGGCACTCCCTTTATTTTCAGTGTCGAAGCCACATTCCACCAACACATTTTCTTTATAAACAAACACTCGTATTTTCACCATCTGCTGTTTGATTTGACTACCTATATTTATTGCTCCATCTCACACAATTCTACTCCATGCCATTCCATGCCTTACAATTCCACACCACTCAATTCCACATCCCCCAATTACATGCCACACAATTCCACGCTACACAAATCCACACCACACAATTCCACACCACAACACACAGTTCCACTACACGCCCAAAAATTATACACCACACAATACCATGTCTCACAGTTCCACGCCACATGATTTCACTCTACGCATCCCAATTTCACTCCACTGCACATAATTCGACTCCACGCCACATAATTCCCTTGCATGCCACAGAACTTCACTGAATGCCACATTATTCCACTCCACTCCATGCCACATAATTCAAATCCTCTATACATAATTACGCTTTATTATATGCCACATAATTTTACAACACTCAATGCAACACAATTCCACGCAATGCTACACAATTCTATGTCACATAATTCTACTCCACATCACATAATGCCACTCCACATCATGCCACATAATTTGACAGAACACCACATAATTCAACAAAGTGTAACATAATTCCACTCCTCCCTACATGACTCCACTCCACACAATGGCATTCCACATCACACAATTGCACTCCAAGTTACACATCTGCCCTTCATGCCACACAATTGCTCTCCATGCTGCACAATTCCATGTCTCACAATTCGACTCCACGCCACAGAATCCCACGCAACCAAGTTCCACGCAACGTAATTCAACTCCACACCACATAATTTCATGCCATGTATTACCCCTCCAAGTCACATAATTCCACTCCACCTATTTTCAATCCACTCCATACCACATCATTTCACCCCATGCCACATAATTCCACACCACTCAAGGCCTCGCAGTTCCATGCCACACAAATCCACATCTCATAATTCCACTCATGCCACAAATTTCCACTCACACAATTCCATGCCACATAATTCTACTCCATACCACATAATTCCACTTCAGTGTCCCAACATATAATTCCACATCATGCCACATACTATGCCACATAATTTCACTCCCTACAACATAATTCCACTCTGTGTCACATAATGCCTCTTCCCTTTCGTGCCACATAATTCAGCTCAACATATTTCCACTCACCTCAACACAATTCCTTGCCATGCGACACAATTGCACATCACATAAATCCATGCCACATAATTCTACTATATGCCACACACTTTCACTCCACACCAAATAATTCCACACCACGTCACATAATTCCACTCCACATCACTTAATCCCACTCCACACAATTGCACTCCATGTCACACAGTGGCACTCCTCACAATTCCATGTCTCAAAATTTCACTCCATGGCACACAATTGCACGCCATACAATTTCACACCACACAATTCCATGCCACACAATTCCATGCCAAATAATTATGCGCCACTTAAATCCAATCCATGGCATGTAATGCCATGCCACACAATTCAAATCAACATAATTCGGCTCCATGCCACGTAATTCCACTCAACACCACACAATTCATTACCATGTCACATAATTCCACTCCATGCTATATGATTTCCACTCCACTCAGTGACACTCCATGTCACCCAATTGCACTCCACATCACACAATTGCATTTCACGCCACACAAATCCACGGTGCACAATTCCACTCCAGTCAACACAATTACACTCCATGCAACACAATTCTGCACCACACAATTCAACTCCATGCACCTAATTGCACTCCACCCTCATATTGCCTACCCTTAGCTTTGATCAGTCTTTTTTAGGAACTTTTTGGTTAGGCACCTTGATGCCTTCGGGCTGAGTAGCGCGATTACAAATTCTTTTTCATTTCATTCATTTCATTTCATATTTCCAATCCAAGCCACATAATTCCACTCCATGTCGCATAATTCCAATCCTCTCAATGCCGCACAATACCATGCCAAACAATTCCATGCAACACAATTCTTCGCCACATATTTTCACGCCACCTAATTCTCCTCTACACCACATAATTCCACTAGTCAACACCCCACAATTCCATGCCACACAGTTCAACTCCATGCCACATAATTTCACTCCATGCAACATCACATGACTCCACATCATGCTACATAATTCCACTCCATGAGACATAATTCCACTCCATATCACATAATTCCACATTGTACCACCTAAATTTAATCTCCCCAAACCAACATAATTTCACACCACACAATTCCACACCACACAATTCCATGCCAGACCATTCCATGTCACATCTCATAATTCTACTCCACGGAGCATAATTCCACTCCTTGCCACCTAATTCTATGCCACACCACTTGATTTCACACCATGTCACATAATTCCACTTCACGCCACTGAATTCCTCTCCACACAATTGCACACCACGTCACATAATTGTAGTTCACGCCACACAGTAACATGTCTATCTCAGTGAATGCAAAATAATTCCACTCCACATAATTCCATGCCACATAAAGTGCTCTCCACCGCTCATAAATCCACACCACATAATTCCATGCCATGGCACACAATTCCATGCCACATAATTCCACACCACACCCCATAATTCCACACCACATCACATAATTCCACTCCACCCCCATACTTCCTCTCTGCAGAATTGCACTCCATGTCACACAATTGCATACCACGCCACACAATTCCATGTCTCACAATTTCCCTCAACACCCCACAATTCTAGGCCACACCACACAAATCCACACCAATTAATTCCATGCCATACCACACAATTCCACTCCATGGCACGTAATTCCATGCCACATAATTCCACTCCACTATTAATGAATCGACTCAATAACATAATTCCACTAAGCAGCATATAATTCAACTCCACCACATAATTTCATTCCATGCCACATATTTCCACTCCATTCCATGACACATACTTCCATTCCTCTCAACACAATTCCATGCCACACAATTCCATGCCACACAATTCCACTCCACACAATTCCACACCACACCATATAATCCTACTCCACGCCATGCCAACTAATTCCACACCACATCCCTTAATTCCACACCATGCCACATAATTTAACTCCAGGTAACATAATTCATTTCCATACAATTGAAGTCTATGCCACACCACGCCAATCAATTCCACATCTCACAATTCAGCGCCATGCCACACAGTTCAAAGCCACTCAACATACTTTCATGCCACATAATTTCACCCCACACATCATAATTTCACTCTGCATATTTCCACTCTACTTGACACCACGTAATTCTACTCCCCTCTACATTTGCAGAACAAGCATTTGCAATGCAATAGGTCTCGCATTTACGCAAGTTTGAGCTATTCACATTACAAATAACAATGCCTTTTATTTTTGTTTTATTTTTTAAAACTTAAATAAAAGGCAGTGTCATTTACAATGCCAATAGCTTAAACTCGCGTAAATGCGAGACCTATTGCATTGCAAATGCTTGTTTTTTTTAGTTGTCTCTCTCTTCATCACCCATTCTATCTGGCCCACTTGTTTTCCCTGCTCAGCCCTTCTCCCTCTCCCATGTCTATCTCTCTCTGTCTCTTTCTTAGCTGACTCATTCGCAGAAGTCTCTTTGTCTTTATCACTTCTTTCTCACAAGCCCCTCCTTCTATATCTCTCAGCTGCATTTAACCAAGCTCTCTAACACTCTCCTATGTCTCTACATCTTAACTTTCTCTTTCTTGCTGATCTGGCTCTACCACATTTCCCCCCTTCTATCCTTCTCAGTTGTCTCTCACCTGTAACCATCTATGTCTCTCATTCTCATCTCCTCACTTTCACCCCCGGTTGTCCCTTTATAGTGTATCTATCTCGCTATCAGTCCATTTTACTCAATCGATCTCTGTCACTCGCAAGTAATCCTTGAAATTGAAACACTCCACAATTTCCTCGGACTGTAATAGTATTAGTTTAATACTGGCTGATTGATTTTTAGGCAAATTCTTTCAGCTTAACCATACTTTGGGCTACTGTGTTAGAAAGTCCATCTTATCGTTGTGCCTTGAAGCTGCTGCTGATGGTATGCAGCGTTATAAAGCGAACCAAAAGAAGTCAATAAAGATAAGGCAATACATCCCAACACCCCACCGCTCTGACACCGCATCCTTCTACCTCACATGAGGTGCCTCACGCCTGCCACAGTACCAGCAATCACTTGTTGTTCTTTTCCTTCAAATAAAATTCTCCCTTGTGCCATTGACTAAACAGTTCGAATAGCAAGCTAGTTCAGCGCATCCTCGCATGGGGTATATTATTAAGACAGGCGATAAAATTATCGCCGCTTTAGCGGCAGAAAACTGCCGCTAAAACGGCGATAATGGGCTTGATAATATGCTCTATGGAATTCCAATTGAAGCTCAGGTTAGATGTCCGTCACATCTAACCTGGGCTTCAATTGGAATTCCATAGACATATTATCAAGCCCATTATCGCCGTTTTAGCGGCAGTTTTCTGCCGCTAAAGCGGCGATAATTTTATCGCATGTCTTGATAATATGCCCCATGGTGTCTTGCTCTCCAGGCAACAGTCAGACCCCACAATGCGCATCAAGACACAACCGAGCCCAGGGCGCTCGAGGAGGCAGCGGGGTCTGTCAGACACGGGATGAAGCGGAGGGCGGCTGGCAGGCAGTGTTGGAGCAGGCAGCACAGCAGGCGTGATTGTGGGGAGAACCCCCGTGACAGCAACAAAAGTAAATAGCAGTGCTTCGTGGGGTTGATAACGAATAGCGTAGAGTGCCTGCAGTTCCTTGCATTAAAAGAAAGAGAAGACCTGAGGCCAAACTGACTTAGTCGAGAGCCTCAAGATGGTAAAGTAAGCAGGGCGTTACACTCCGGGGCCTATTCTCAAGGATCTATCTATGAGTTATCAGCACTTTAGCGCAGCCAAAGTCGTGATAAATGTATCGCCCCATTCACAAGCTAGTGCTAACAACCGATATCACCAGTTTTCCGGCGATAGCATCCTCAAAAAACATCGCCACGGATGACCCCGCAACTATCGCTAATGAGATGCAGAGTAGGCGTTCCCGAGCAAAAAGCTGCAACAACACCACTCCACAACATTCTCAACGACCAGCCAGATCGGCGATAAGATCCCAAAACAGGCGATAATGTGTGTTAGCAGCAGGAAAATAACATCTGCTTTGACCTGGTGTAAAGTCGGACAACAACCGGCAGCAGCCAAGGGAGCACAACCCATAGCCAAACATGAAGAACAACAGATGCCCCCGAGCAACTGAACATGCAGCCCGGAGCCCCAATAGGGCAACAACACCCACCTCCACCACCCCCAGGACCCCACCACCCGCCCCCCCCACACCCCTCCCCCCCTTGGGCAAAGAGAATGCACATCAACACCACAAAACCATGAACCAAACAAATCGCCTGAAGTTGCACAATCACAACACCTAACATACAGGTGCGGCCAGAAAAATGGAAATCATACATTCAAATCATATAATCCAAACTTTATTACAGATCAAACAAAAAACAACAATCTGGAAGACGCACGGCAGGTCTTCTCTGGGCATTCTGTAAGTCACAGCCTGCAAGACAGAAATACAGATAAGAAGGTGTGTTATGCGCCCACCAAAGTACAGAGAGAGAGAGCGAAAGAGAGAAAGAGGGTGGGAGAGGGGGAGAGAGAAAGAGAGGGAGAAAGAGAGAGAAAGAAAGAGAGTGAGAGAGAGGGAGAGAGAAAGAGAGAGAAAGAGAGGGAGAGAGAAAGAGGGGAGAGAAAGAGGGAAAGAGAGGGAGAGAGAGAGAGAAAGAGAGGGAGAGAGAAAGAGAGGGAGAGAGAAAGAGAGGGCGAGAGAGTGCCGACACTGCAGACCCAGGCCACACTGCTCACCTGCAGCTACCGGTGTGTCTCCAACCACATACCGGTACACACTGCAGTCCCCCTGGTCCATCATCTGAATCAGTTGCCAGAGACATTAATGGCAGAGTCCATACAGTAGCACACGCCATCCGTGCTTGCCTGCCCCTGCGCACACAGGCTGCTGCACCCCAGCCCCTTCCACCGCCCAGCCGAGATTGCCCGCCCCTGCGCATCCAGGCCTCCCTGCTCACCTTCCGCCACCGGCTTGTCTCCAAGAGGGCCCACCATGTGCTGCTGGGAGCCCCAAGCCCGGGGCCCGCGACCATGGCACCCTCCACATCATGCAACCCCGAAGCGGGCCACCAATTCACACACTTGTTTCTGGGGCTTGATTTCGCTATGGTAAGGAACATATCAGTGCACCCGGCCTCATCGCAGGCTGCACACCCGCTCAGCACTAGAGGTGCCACAAACTCTGTGAACTGCGAGGTGACGCCACATGTCGGTAGGCCCGCACTGCCCGCTGGCTCAGTCTACACTGCGGTCCAGCAGGGCTCACACTAATGCCACCATTTCGGACCGCCTGGACGGCGCATGATCGCAGGCTGCACATCTGCTCAGCACTTTAGGTGCCCCAACCTCCGTGCACCTAAAGACACAGTCCTGTGGCGGTGTACCTGTGCCTGCCGCAGTGTATCCGGTGCCACCAAGTCTGTGCACCCCAAGCCATAGACCCTTTATGATTGAGACCTGTGGTGCGGACGCCATCATGTCACCCCCGGCACCGTGCAATGTGCTGTGTCCGGACCCTAGGCCCTCAGGCAGAAATTATACCCACACGGAGAAACCCAGTTACAGAGTGGAAATGGCATAAAGCACGTGCGCCAGGCCCATTTTATTGGCAGGGTCAAATGTCTTGTGAAGTTGGTGTTGAATGGGTGTGGTGTGGGTGTGAACTAGCCATGAGGGAGTGGCTGTGGCATGCTGACAACTAGACCTGTGAGCAGCAGATGCCTACAGGGAAGACCTGGGACATGTAGTGTTGTCGTCCCCCCTGAGAGCATAAGCGGACTGGGCTGGCCTGGCGTATGCCAGACCAGCATAAGGATGTGAACAATGAACCCGGGGCTCTGGGCGTGCTTCCGTTCTGAGCTGGACAAGGAAGCGACTAATGCGTATATCTCCGTTCTAGTGTCGGCGCCACCCGGAACGCAATCGGCAATGTGTCACCCTGTGACCAAGTCCCACAGCATGAGCAACATGGACGTAAGGGGGAATCATTGACCGTACATTCATCCATATCTCCACAATTGCAAGATCATAGACATGACACATCGGTGTGACAATGAATGTTCAATGCACATTCAATGGATTGTCGTAGCAGAAGCAGTACAGGGCCATGCAAACCCCACTTTACATTGTTAGCCCGTGGAGGGCCAGCCAGAGTCCTTCAAGGAATGACAAGTACATCAGAAGAGGAGGAGTTCATTTCGCAGTCTGATAGCTGTGTCATTGGTGACCAAACAGAATATGGCAGTCCATTTCGAGGTCCAAGGTGAGTGTCGCAGAGTGCATCGGGGGACTGTGGAAGGTGATGATGCAGGGGGCAGAACCAAGCAGAAACAGGCCATATGGCAGAGATGAATGCTACCGCTTCCTTCTGACCACGAGGGCAGATTCATCCACATCTTCGTCCTCTGCTGTTTCAGGTGCTGCACATGTGGGTGGTGGTGTTCTGTCTCCAACACTGTGTGGGAGTGACACCCCAGGGGCCGCAGGTGAAATGTGTGCTGCACTGTGTGGCACTGACACATCAGGGGCCGGCGATGTGGATGGAGTGGTAGCAGCAGCATGCATCAGCGCCAGGCCTCATGGCAGCAATGCCATAAGGATGGTCTTTAGGGCATTGAGGGACCCAGCTACCTCTTGCTTGTGTGCAGTCGTGGCAGCCGCCCTTTCCGCCCGCATCTGCTCCCTGTCCGCTATGAGCCTCCGCATGTGTCCCAACTCCCGAGCAAGCTCACTGGAGCCACTCTGACTGGACAGTCGTTCTTGTCTCTGAGTCAGGACTCTGGCGATGACAGCCATGGTTCTTTGGAGGGCATGGAGCGGACTGTCAGTGTCTGTTAGGGACTGTGAGTGGTTCCTGATGGGACTTAGACACCCACGTATGGCGTCTAGTTTGGCTGCCATGTGGTCGAACCCCACCTGCACCTGTTCAGCCAGCTTCTCCTGGCATCCCAACACATGGAGTTCTCCTCATAGCAGCTGGGCTGCCCTGCTCCTGGATGTGGGCTGCGGAGGCTCTCCACGAGCTGTTGGAGGGTGTCAGAGTCAAAGTTGTGGCGGTCCTCTTCGTCATCAGAGAAGAGAGGTTGGGACTGCTCTGCAGGAGATGTTGTTACTCCCTCTGCAGTGTGAAGGGGAGATGGAGTTTATCATTGTGTTCACATGTATGTTGACGCATTTTACATGTTTACATTCAGACTGCATGACAGTGTACATTGTGACTATTTGATGCGGGACAGTGGACATTTCGAAAACATCACGGATGTGTGTTTGTACTTGTGCATTGTCAACTCACATTTACCTGCAAAGCCATACGTGATTAGCCAGTTTCTGCCCACAAGCGGCACCAGTTGTGTCCTCTGTTGTGTTGTGGACGAGTTGCGGATTGTGCCACATCGTTGTCAATTTTTTTTGTTTTTTTAAATTTATTTTTCTTTATTGCCATTAACAAGTACAACAAAATTGAGCCATACATCATCATGAGTAATACCGTTATTGGTTAACATCATATACCGCGCGCTATCCATTTACATTCCAAATTATACCTTGAAATATATTTAAATCAAATCTCTTACAATGCCATTCGTATATCGCCACCTATTCTCCCCTCACAGAGAGCCCCCATGGGTAGCACAGCGTCAACATTTAGTCACTCAAGTCTGGTTCTGAGTTTTCAGGTGGTGGGGCACATATGTTTCCCCGAAAGGTGTTCCAGTTACTCCATACGCATTTCCATTTTCGTGGGCATCCCCTATAATTAAAAACTGCCTTTTCCGCCACCATGATGCTATCAAGGTTTAGGCACCATTGCTGATGGGTGGGGGCCACCTGCGCCCCCCAGTGTTGTGCGATGTTCCGTTTGGCCAATGCGAAGGTCAGTGTCACCCATTCCCGAGCCGCGCAGCAGAGATCTGTTGGCTCCCACACATTAAGTACACATCTACGCGGCTCAGGGGGGACATCAACTCCGCAGACCTGGGTCACCATGGCCACCACTGTCCTCCAATAGTGTTGAATGCTGGGACAATCCCAGATGGTGTGATAAAAGGTGCCTATAGATCCAAAGCCTCTAAGGCAAAGTGGCGTATCTGCCTTCCCTATTTTGTGAAGTGTCGATATGGTGAAGTACGTTCTGTGCAGTATTTTCAACTGCACAAGTTTTAGTCTGCAGGGGGTCGCAACCTATCACGGGGACGCAAGCGCCTCCTGCCAACCTTGCTCGTCCATCTCACCTATCTCCGCCTGCCATCTCTCCCTAAGGGTCTCTGTAGGGTCTTTCTGATTGTTAATCAGCTTGCGATATGTTAATGAGATCGCTTTTTTAGTCAGAGAATCAGTTAGCAAACGGTCCTCCAGAGGTGAGGACGTGGGCAGATCACTTCCCGGAGATATGGCCCTTGTAAGGGCATGCTTTATTTGTAAGTACCTATATTTCTCTGTCTCTTCCATCTGGTACGTTGATTGGAGTTGCGCAAACGTGACCACCTCCCCCTTTTTAGGTTTCGCCTAGGCAGCGCATGCGCTGTCTTGGTGAAAGATGCTGTATACAGTATAGCGGGGGAAGCTCCGCCCACTTTCCAGCCATAAATTTGATTGGCTGCAATGAAAAATCCTGCATTTTCATTGGTTTTGGGCGTCTTAGCCCTGCCTCCTGACTGCCATAGCATCATCTTTCCTCTTCCGAGGCTATCAGCCCCTTTACTACTTAAACCGTTTTCTTTCCCTGTCTCTCCTCGTTCCCTCCCGCAAGCTGATTTTTTTTGTATCACAACTACCCCCCCACCCCCACCCGTTCATGCCTTTTTCGATGAGGGCACTTCAATTGAAAATGCAATAGGACTCAGGGAAATCCGAGTCCTATTGCATTTTCAATGCTTGTTTGTGCCGTGATTGGTTGGTGACCTTGCACTATATTTTGCCTGGCCTGTCCTAATGACATGCGCAGCACTCTTACGCTGCCTTATATTCCATGCATGTGCCAAAAGTTAGTGCGTTCGTGGATTTCCTGGCTCACCCGGAAGCTGTGTCTATAATCGCTCTACTTGTCGGGGACAGTCTTTATTATTTTTTTTTATTTATCGGTGTGCCTCTTCTAAGTGGTTAGAAAAAAACAAAAAGTAAAGTAACTGCGAGGAGCCTTCCATGCAAGTTTAGCTTTTCACGATTCTGTTCCTTCTGACAGGGCTATGTTAGCGAAGGGCGCAGTTGCTGACATCACACCAGCATCTCATCACACCAGGGCTACGCGGGGTGGTACTCAGCTTCAAGGCTATATACTTTTCCCCCTCAGGTAATGTTATGCATCTCTAGTAGTAAGTTGTTACCCTAAGGTACTAAAGATATTTGGTGATCCATCGACACTCCCTCCCTCCCCCCAGTTTACAAAATATCACAAAGCACCGTTTTACTAGACAGTTCAGTTGCAGAGGGCCTATATTCGCGAATCGAGGCAACTTCGCCATTGGCGAGGATGGGGGTGAGTTTTACGACTTCTCCCGCTGCAAAGCGGCCGTGGAGACAAGCTGTGGCATCCACGCGACCTCTGACCTACCTACATTTTGTTTCTATCAGATCTTGTTTGCCAGTGGTTCAGTCATTTGTTTAAGCAGCTCACCTTTATGCACCTTTCTACCTTATACTCATCCAATTCATATTTTTAGCCGTATTGAGTCATTTTTCCAATGAAGTTATGAGAAGGCAACATTCCATTTTATTGTCATATCAGGCTTTTTTTAAGCTGGGATAAATACGTTTAGGTTGAATTTAATTGACTATGGATTTTGTTGAGGGAGAGAACTTGATGATGGTCAGAGTGGCGGCAATCCCCTCCATATAGGGTGGCCAGATGTCCTGGACTTGCCCGGACAGTCCCGGTTATTGAAGGACTGTCTCGGGACTCTGAAACATTTCCTTAAAATAAATATATGTGCACCTTTTTGCGAGAGGGTCGTGGGAGCAAGCACTTTAATCACAATGTTGTGCAGTCTCACATTTTATACCGACCCTCTCATCAAACCAAGGACAGAAGTTCACGTGCTGCCTCGCCTCCTTCCAATGGAGGTCTCCCGTGCCACTGGGTCCCACTATTGATAGCTAGGGCCTTGGATGTTGTCACCCTAAAACAACGGGACAGAAAGCGTGGTGTGCGTGGCTGACTGTGGGCTGTTTACACTGTTTGTTAGTTTATTTATATAGTGCCGCTTATCACCCGTGAAGGTATCCGGGCGCTGGTCATGGGCTCGGGGAGATTAAATGATTTTCCCAGAATCACAGGATGTTGCGCCGACGCCGAGACTCGCCTCAACCGTTGGCGATTGTGTTTTGCCTGTTGTGCTCTTGAGTGATGATTACATGAAGGTGTTTGCGCTTTCTGCTTCTGTATGTGTAAGGACACTTGCACGGTTCGTATTTGTACCATCGTGTGTGCATGAGCAGGGGCGTGGGCATCTGTAGTGCAGCAGGTGCAGCGCACCCGGGCTCACAGGTCTCAGGGGACAACTTTATCTACTGCACTATACATCAAGGCAGCACTGCACCTCCACTGTGTATAAATAACCCCGAACTGCTTGCTTGTGTAGGCCTGTTGTGTGTTTGTGTGTATAAAGACGGGAAGAGAAGGTGTTTGTGTGTGTGCTTGTAGACGTACGCTCAGCTGATGCAGAGTTTGATTATGTTTTTTGACAGGGACGCTTGCACTGCAGCTGCCACTGCCCTACGCGTTCTGTTGGAGAAATATTTTTTACAATAAAATATCCAAAATGTCGTCCACCGATGCTCCTTTTTCCATGCAATGTAGTACGTGTAGACCGGCACTTATTCTATTTTTGTAGTGAGAATGTGTGAAAAGAACTTCGAACACTAGAATAACCTTATTACTGAAAGTAGTCACACATGCACAGTACTCAACAAAGCTCCCCGGTCTGCAGCACAAGCCACACCCTGCGCAGCACCTGCAGGGGGCTGCCTGAAAGAATCAGGCTGCCCCCACCTCTTCCTAGGCGGTATTCCGGTGCTATTGTGCCCACTCTTTTAATCATGACGCCCCCTGCTGCTCACATTTACAATGTGACGTGTTCCTTCCGCAGGAGGGCTGATTCGACAACACACTGTTCACAATCACAAGCAGGTTCTGTTCTACAAGGTGCCCGGGGCCCTTCCTGCAGCCCACCTGTTTCTAAAATGTCAGTTCTGTATGCGTTTCCGACAACCCTCCCCGCACGTAACTTTCCTTAGGGGATTACATTTATCTCGTGTTTTGTGTTCTTTTTATAGGGATTTGTATGTATGCATTCACGACATAGTCTCGTGGCGATTTCGCCTTGCATTCCAAACTACCTACATTATAGGTGCCCGGCCCCGAGCGGGTAATAGACGCGCATTCAATACATTCCAAATTATCCACATGGGCTTTTGTTTGTAGATGCCCTGCAGATCACGGCGAATGTATCTTTTAAAACCAACAGTTGAGACGATTATTCCTAAAGACTTATTCTAAAAAGATATTGGATTTAGGATATGTAATCTGTCTGTTCTTTCTCAAGTTCTTTCCAGTTTCTCCACTTTTCTTTCCCTTTCCCCTTTCGTCCTTATGGGGCATATTATCAAGACAGGCGATAAAATTATCGCCGCTTTAGCGGCAGAAAACTGCCGCTAAAACGACGATAATGGGCTTGATAATATGCTCTATGGAATTCCAATTGAAGCTCAGGTTAGGCGTCCTTCACATCTAACATGGGCTTCAATTGGAATTCCATAGAGCATATTATCAAGCCCATTATCGCCGTTTTAGCGGCAGTTTTCTGCCGCTAAAACGGCGATAATTTTATCGCCTGTCTTGATAATATGCCCCTTAGTTTTTTCTAGTATTTCGTTTTCGTATTTTTTTTCCTTCATGTTCTCAACATCAGGTTTTCATTCTAGTCTTTTCCTCGCCTTTCTCCGCTTCTTCTGTGTTTCTCCTTTTGCTTTGCCTTTTTAGGTTTCGCCTAGGCAGCGCATGCGCTGTCTTGGTGAAAGATGCTGTATACAGTATAGCGGGGGAAGCTCCGCTCACTTTCCAGCCATAAATTTGATTGGCTGCAATGAAAAATCCTGCATTTTCATTGGTTTTTGGCATCTTAGTCCTGCCTCCTGACTGCCATAGCGTCATTTTTCCCTCCGAGGCTATCAGCCCCTTTACTACTGAAACCGTTTGCTTTCCCTGTCTCTCCTCGTTCCCTCCCGCCATCTGTAATTTTTTGTATCACAACTACCCCCCCATTCATGCCGTTCATGCCGTCCAGTTTGTCAGTTCTAGTGTGTTGCCACATTGCGTTTCTAAACGGTGAGTTGTCTTAGGTGGTGGTTGGTATCTGAAGTGTATGTGAGTGGAATGCATTAGAGCACACAATGTGCTGGTATACACTGTTTTTGGTGTAACCCTTTGTACTACACTCATGCAGTTTGAGAGCTATTAATAATAGTCAAGTGTTACCTAATTTAATAGCACCCCGTTAACTGTGCTCTGAAGGATGGGGGCAACCTTCTAGGGTCCAACGTAGGGAGTTTCGGATCGGTGAAGAGGTTGGGAGTGGACTTTAACTCGCGTCACAGCAGTCCTCAGCCAGTGCCTCTCTCCACTGCACACCAGTAGCAATTTGCACTCCCGGCACTATTTTCTCAAATAACTTTCTCTTGCCTGCTGTTGCAGGCAGGGCATGCTCTCTCCTAATGCTTTTTAAAAAAAATATCTTTATAGCACGGGTGCTGAATGCATTTGCAATACAATAGGTCTCGCATTTACGAGAGTTTAAGCTATTGGCATTGTAAATGACAATGCCTTTTATTTATCATTTTTTACAACTACTTATAAATAAAAGCCATTGTCATTTACAATGCCAATAGCTCAAATGCTTGTAAATGCGAAACCTATTGCATTGCAAATGCTTGTTCCACAAGTCGCCCACCCTGGAGATGCCTATCAGATCCCACTGTTTAAAACCTTTGCTCTTACGTAGCTTACCAAACCGGGGGGAGTCCCACAGTGGTGTATGTTGGGTTATCACCCCCTCCCACCCCAGTGCTCGCTGTGCTCTAAACCAAACCTGCACCGTATGGGCCGTAGGGCTGATCAATTTGCTTGTTTTTGATTTATCATATAGGGCGCCCATTATTCCGTCCGTGCCCATCATGTGTCTATCCATACGTAAAGCCGGTTCGTCCTGGAGGGCGTGCAGCCATTGATTGATCACTATCAGTTGGGAGGCCCAGTAATATAGATTGATGTTTGGCAGCGCAATGCCACCGTCATACCAGCTCCGCATTAGCTTACACACAGCTATACGATGAGGTTTCCCCGCCCATAGCAAGTGACCCACCTCCGCCGCAATGGCTTTGAAATATGAGTCGGGTATTGGCGTGGGTGTATTTTGTATTGCGTAAAGAAACCGGGGGAGGGCCATCATTTTAAACAGCGCAGCCCTCCCCAGCATTGTCAGCGGGAGGGAGTGCCAATTCCTCACATCACTCTTTAGCCTCTGCAGCGGCGGAAGTAGGTTACGTTCTGTAAAGTGTGCGTGGTTTGGTGTGATGTGGATGCCAAGATACTTAAAACCATTCGATGCTATCTGTATTTCAACCCCTCTGGGCAGGCGTGGGGGAGGGCCGTTGAGTATATATAGTACAGATTTGTTCCAGTTAATGGAGTAACCAGAGACCATGCCATAGGAGGCGCAAATGTCTAATAGGCTATTGAGGGAGCGCTCTGGTTGTGTTAAATATAGTAGAATGTCATCTGCATAGAGGGAGATACGGTCCTCCTCGTCCTCTGTCCATTTCAGTCCTTTTACCACCGGGTCTGTCCGAATCCATGCCGCAAGCGGCTCCAGCACTAACGCAAACATCAATGGGGAGAGGGGGCATCCCTGTCTGGTTCCCCGCCCCAGCGGAAAGTCTTTCGATAGTCGCCCGTTGACCGCTACCTGCGCCAGTGGCTGCTAATATAACAGCTGTATCCATGCACAGATTTTGGGTCCATACCCCAGGCGCTGCAGTACCGCGAAAATAAATGGCCACTCTACCCGATCAAAGGCCATACTGGCATCCAGTGAGAGGATGACCGCCTCTTCTTGTATATCAGGCGCACTAGCTAGTATACCGTGTAGGCATCTGAGGTTCATCGCTGTGTTTCTGCCCGGCATAAACCCTGACTGGTCCGGATGTATGAGCGTCATTAAATGGGGTTGCAGTCTAGTCGCGAGCGCTTTTGCCAGTATTTTCGCTTCGGAATTGAGGAGTGAGATCGGCCGGTAGGAGGCACACTCCTGGGGGGTTTTCCGGGTTTGAGTATCGCTAAGAGTGTAGCCACCCTCTGATCTCTCGGGAGCATCCCTTCCTCCAGACTGGCCTGGTACATTCTTAATAAGTGTGGTACCAGTGTGTCCGTCTCTCTTTTGTACCATTCCACCGGGATCCCGTTGGGTCCCATCGCTTTCCCGGTTTGAAGGCCCTTGATGGCCGCTGCGATTTCCTCAATGGTGAGGTCTACGTCTAATAATTGTGCGTCCTGCGGGGTTAATTGTGGGAGCCGTATGTCCCGGAGGAATTCTAGATTCTCCTCAACCATAACCGTTGCCATAGGAGTGTATACCGTTTCGAAATGCCATTGCGATAGCATCTGGGTCCATTATTGTCTCTCCGGTAGATAACTGAAGGTGTGCCACCCAATGGCCGGCCCTCTCTTTTTTGTCTAGCCACGCCAGTAACTTGCCAGCCTTGTCCCTCACTTCATATATTGTATGGCGTGTTTTTGCAATTCGAGTCTTGGCTACCTCCCATACGTGGTCTCTATATGCCTGTCGGGCTAAATGTAGAGCATGGGTGTTGATGTCATTGGGATCCGCTGCATGGTCACTCTTAGCACGGTCTACCGCTCGTTCCAATTCTAATACTTGTTGTGCTAGTGCTCGTTTATGTGCGGTGATCGTTGAAATGGCCTGTCCTCATATAACTACCTTATATGCCTCCCAGAGGACACCTGAAGACTCAACTGTATGTGTGTTTTCCTGAAAGTAGTGCTTCGTGGTCTTATGCATGGTTTTCCTAATCTGTGGAACTTTGAGGTATCCTGGGTAAATGGGGAAAATACATCTTCGACCCCTGAGCTGCGAGGAGTATGTTAATAGTAGGGGTGAGGGATCAGAGATGCCTCTCGGGAGATGTTTGACCTCTTGTATGTTGTCTAACCCTGTTTGGGCGGTGAGGAAATAGTCTATCCGGGAAAGACTATTGTGCACTTCCGAGTGGTGTGTATATTGATACTCTGAAGGATGACACACGCGCCAGACATCCACTAGGCCAAGTGCGTCTGTGAAATCTTGTAGGGGCGATGAACCCGTTCCGTAACCTCTGGGGGGACATCTATCGCATGTGGCATCCATTACAGTGTTAAGATCACCTCCCACTATGAGCTCCCCAGGGGGCAGGTCTAGCAGGAACTTGCCAAGGGCCTTGAACGCTAACGTGTGTAGCGCCGGAGGAATGTATACCGAGACAAAGTTAAAAACCCGCCCTTCCCATTGACTGGAGGCCGCTGCGAATCGCCCCTGATCATCAGTCCAGGTTTCGGTGAGGATCAGAGGACAGTTCTTACGGAGCAGGATCCCGACCCCCCCGGGAGCCTGATGTGAATGCAGAGTGGGTCACCATTTTAAAGCCCCATCTGTCCAATGCCTTGACTGCTGTAGCTACCAGGTGCGTCTCTTGTATCAGGGTGACAGACGGGGCGTGTCTTTTGAGATATTGCAACACCAGGCCTCTTTTTATCTTGTTACCAAGGCCGTTGACATTCCAGGAGACCACTGTTAGAGGTGACCCTGGTGCGGTCACGTTGCTCTTTTGTGTCCTAAGAGTAGCGTCTGTCATAGCCTTATGGGTTTGGTGACGAGGACATGACGGCGAGTCTTAGGCAGCGCTATATCAGGCGTGTGTAGTGACTTTTGTGTGACTAATTTCAGTAGATATGTATATGCTCGTATGCAAAATAAGCAACTAAAAACATAAAACAAACTTCACTTAGTGAAAAAAGAAAGAATGAAGAAACAACAAACCCCCTCTCCTCCCCCCTCCCTGCCAGACGGATTCCCAACTACCCGCCTCCCCAACAATGCAGAGTGCTTTGATCCCATTAAACAGTACTTGTGTGCGGGGGAAGGAAGTCCGAGAAGCGCCTGGGTGTCCCCTTTCTCAAAGACATGTAACAAACTATTAGTCTTATCATGTGTGAGCATCGATAGAGTTCCAGTGCGTTGAGCCATTTACATTCCGGTGATGCCGCTCAAATCCCGGCAGCGTCGGTCAATGTCCACAGTCACTTTATCTCTCTTATTCCGGTTCTTTCTGTGTTTACAGTTCGTCTTGTGCTTACTACTGATTACGGGCTGGTCCTCATGTCGGGTTGATACTCAACAGTTTAAGGGCAAGGGACATCGCTGCCCAGCCGACGGTGCGGGGAGGCCTCCTTGTTGTTCTCGACAGTCCGATCGTCTGCTTTGTTCCCCTCTGAGAGTCGTTGCGTATGCCTTCCTCCCCGTCGGGGTCCGCCTGCCCGTCGCCAACCCTCCGCCCAATCCCATGCCTCCTCCGGCGTGTCGAAGAACCACGTTTTCCCTTCCGCCACTACTCTCAGCCTGGCCGGGAATAGCATGGAGTACGATATTTCTCTGCTTCTGAGTTCTTTTTTGACCTCCATGAAGCTTCGTCTTCGCTTTGTGACCGCCGCGGTGTAATCAGGAAAAAATAAGATCACTGAGTTAGGGATGCGCAACGGGGGAGCCACCCGTGTGGGTTGTAGTATGACGTCCCGATCTCGAAAATTGAAAATACAGGCTAGGATAGGCCTGGGAGGTGCCCCCGGTTTAGGCTTGCCACACGGGATCCGATGTGCCCTCTCCACTGAAAAGAAAGAGGAGAGCCCCCTGGGCTGAAGCTGGGTTTTGATCAGTTCTTCGACGTAGAGATCCATGGCTTGACTCCCTTCGTTCTCCGGGACTCCCGTGATTCTCACATTGTTGCGTCTAGATCGCCCTTCCTGGTCATCCAGTTTGGCCGCCATGATCTTGTTGTCAGCTTCCAATTGACGAACCTTCCGTTGTAACTCGCCTGTGTCTGTCGCAAGAACGGTCGTCATCTTCTCCACCTCGGTGACTCTAGTGGCCATTTTCTGAAAGTCCGCTCTCAGAAATGAGACATCCGAGGAGATCGATCCTGCTGTGGTTTGCACGTTCGTAAGGGCAGACATTATATCTTCAAGCGTGACTTTGGGCGATCCTTCAGATGTGTGGCCCGCTTCCGCCGGGGCCCGTCGCTCAGGCATTGCTGAAGAGTCTTTAGCATATGCATATTTATCCAATTTGAGCTGCGAAGTTGTGCGAGGTCCTTTGCCCCCCATCTCTGGCTGATCACCAGGGTCTTTAAGGGCCTATATCCCACCACTGGGCGGTATTCGCCGCCGCCTGCCGTGTGCCAGCAGGACACACGCGGCCTGTCAGTTTTCCCTGGCACCCAGTAAGATGGGAGGTGGGCAGGACAATAGCCACCTCAGCCGATGCAGGCAGGTCTTCTCCGTGCGTATCCAGGCAGTGTGGGCCCATTACAGGGTGAGATTGGGAGTGGCGCCGCTTACACTCACCTCCAGATGTTCAGTGTCCTGTAAAGTCGATTCCTCCTAGGCTGTGAGTCAGCACCGCATGCCGCGTGTCCCTCCGTTCAGCCACTACTCCTGGGCTCAGTGATATTTAATAGCTTGTAGATCATGCCAGATGAGCCCTCGCCGGACCCCCAACCAGCTGGCTCTCACACCCACCAATTCTGCCCTGCGCCGCTTGCTTCCTGTATGTCCAGCAGGTTAACCAGTTCAGGCGGGTGCCCACACTACCAGCGCTCTCCAATGCCCCCGTTGACACCGCAATGTCTATCTGGCCACACTCCTTTCCGGCCCCGGCACTGAGGCCCAGATTTCTATCCGGTTCCAAGACCACCTCGGACCCAACCTATCCAGTGCCGCAATCCGCGTGGTCACACAGCGCACACCTCGGAAATCTAGGAAGCTCCCTGTACTTTGCCACTTCGTGATGTCCTGCAGGGCGTATTGTTGCAGGTGCAGATCACATGTGTGGGCCCCAGTCCGTCACCATCCCGGCAGTGCAGCTGAACAGCACTGTGCCTCTCACCCCACCCCTCGGTTAGAGGGACCACGCTGCCGCCTGTGCTCGCCTCCTCCGTGGCTCCCCAGAGAGGGCAGGGTCACGGGAGCCGAACCAGCGCCGCAGCGCCATGGCGTCTGGGGCACCAGAGCGTTCGCGGCGGTCGCTAGGCCTTCGTTGATGCGGTGATTCGTGCACGCTCCCGCCGGGCCTTACATAAATCGAGGCTGCGGCTTCTCCCTGGTTACTAGGCCGCTACACGCCGGCGGCTCCTGTCCCTTGTGCGACGCTGCTGCAGAGCCGCAAGCAGGGTCGGAAGATGCCTTGTGCCTTCCGCTACACATAAATGTCTTTGAGGGCGGATTTCTTGCCGGATAGGACGTCGGATTATATGGGGAACTTGCGCTGGTCTCAGAGCTCCTCTACGCCGCAGCCATTTCTCTCAGCTGCAAGCCACGCCCCCTCATCGTTGTCAATGTTGATGTGCTCTGCATGTGATGTGTGTGTGCCGCATTTTGGGGGAGTCGCCCCTGCAGCTCTGATTTGGCTGCCCCTTATCCCTTACATGCGGTAGGCCTCTGACTTCTGTGCTTATACAGTGGTGTGATGTTGCATACTTGGGTGCATTGGTCTCTTGGTGGGATTTGGGGGTCTGGGGCATGGTTTGTCCGCAGATGTTCTATGCTTACTTGTGCATGTGTGCCATTGTGCCCATCTCCCCCTGTCCCCCAGTCTCTGTTCGGTACTCACCCTGTTGCTGTTGTGTCCGGTCATGTTGAGCAGTGTCCGGTCCCCCAACTCCTGCCACCGTCTCCCCACTGATGACTGTGGACACCATTTCCTCCATCTCGTCCAGCTCCTCCTGTGGTGCTGGGCTCCCACCTCCAGTTTGCATTGCTGCCTTCCGGTTGTTTGCGAGTTTCTGCTTGGTTTTGCGCTTGACAACATTACAGCGCCTCTTGACCTCTTCCATTGTCCTCTTCAGCACTCCGACTGCATTCACCTTGTCCACGATGGTTTGCCATATTCCATTTTTAGTTCCCAGTGACACAGTGGAGGTGACAAACAGTAGTTGATGGTGTTCTATCACCTCCGTTATCAGGATCCTGTTTTCCTGCGGACTGAACCTTTTTCTTCCTACTCTTCTTCTTCTTGCCATTCCCTGGCCTGAGGTCCCAGGCTGGTCCTCCGGGGGGCTTGTGGGGTTCTGGTTGTCCTCTGCACCTGCTCCGGCTGACTCCATTGTGCTTCACTGTTGTTTGGCTTTTGTATGTGTTTTTTTCCAACTTTTGTAGTGCATTTACCCGCATGTCGCGTGGGGATTGCAGGCCTATGGCTGGTTTTCGCTGATTCTTGTATCGCGATTTGCTTCATCGCCGTTTTTTTCATGTTCGCGTTTTGCATTTTTGTGGCATCGCGTTCATTTTAACGCAATCATTTGACGCATTGTGGTGGGTCTATCGCATGGTGCCGCCATGTTGAGAATACCACGTTAACACTGTGTTATTTTCCCGCGATAGACTGCGATGTGAAGAGTTACGTTAAGCTACTTTTGCGGTAGTTATCACACGTTCTTGAGAATATCCCCCTCAGTGTCTGGCATTGTCTTCAGGTTCTTGAGAGGAGACACGCACTGGAAGCAGGGGTGCAGGTGGTGCTGCGGATCCCCCAATATAATCATGCTGGAGTTCAGAAGGTGAATCAGGTATAAAGATGCCTTTAAATTTTGTTTTTCTCATCTCACATTTGCTGTGTGCTGATAGACAGAGGTCACATGTCAGGCTATGTCTTCTTGCAAATTGCTGCTTATTCTTTCAACATGGAGATTGATGTTCACTTTTGTTTCTCTGACTGCAAAGAGAAACTGTGTGACAATCTTGCTGCATACAGGGAATGTGAAAGGAAAGGTGTAAGGATGTCTGTGTTTTTTTCTAACACAACAAAATGTAAATACCTGTAAATGAAATGTACAAGTATTTCAAAATATTTCAGCAGTTAGGAAAGCACAAAAAATATATTTTTTTAGGTCTTCTGAAGTGTAATGGAAGCAAACATTTTAATATGATCAAAACAAATCAAGTCACTTTACTTAATGAAGCACAAATGCCAAATATTAACTGAATTCCCATACGTTATTTATCGTTTGTCCCTTCATAGTTTTAACAGTAAAGCTGCATGCCTGTGCACATTTCGTGTAGAATTAAATAGAAAATGGGCTGTCAAATCGTAGCGTACTATCAAACCATGCATAAGTAATATATTTGCAGCAGTATGCTCCAAAATGCACCAGCAGCTAAATGCCACACCCTTACCACTGCCTTGCTGAATAGGCGTGGCTTACTTGCTACACTTGTTTTTGTATGTTGCTTGGATTTTTTTACAATCCCTGTAACCTCAATGACATAAAATTGATAGCAGCACTGCAGCTCTCAAACCTTTTCCAGCACCATTGGCAGGGGATGTGGTGTACAGACAAAATATTCAGAGTTGGGGCTGTGTGACTCCTTTTGACAGTACAATATAAATTGTCTGTTGACAGGTCTGTTGCCCAAACATGTAACACTTGGGGCACAATGAATGGGAGAGATGATTTCAAGATAGTTCTTGTGTATCCACTCTCTGGTTGCTGCAGAACCCTGCTTTTGTCCGACCAGATTTCTCTATCTAGGTCTGATATGGGTATAGTGCCTGCGTAAAACGGGATTTTATTGTTAGATTTAAGCGGACACTAGAATTACCAAAGTACACTCCCCATTCACACCCCCAGCCAAGTTCATCTTCGATTTGCCCTGACACACTGCATTTTGGGCCTTTTTGCATTAAGGCAAACATGAACTATTGAAAAAGTGGATAGGGTTGGCCCTGATAACTTTCACCTAATTGGTTAGGGCATGCCAAGGAGTCACTCCCACCCACAAGCTGGTGCCTGGCATACATGTGGCACCTCCAGGCATCCACTTCAGAATACTTTCTGGTCCTGCGGAAGGTCAAAAAAGGACTAGATCTGCTGTTTGTGACCTGAGAGGAGCACTGAAGGACTGGAACCTGCTACGTCTTGTACTCAAGACAAAGAGGTAGACTCCAAGTGCCAGTTGGCTGGGTTACTGTGAGTCTACATGGACAACAAGTTGCTAGAGACCTGGATTCGGGGATGGCTACGGAGAACCACGCCTCCGAGTAGCCACAGGTGACCCGCTGCCCCTCCCAGAGTAATGGCGACTTGTACCTGGCTGGAATTCTCTGCGTTTTCAGCGTGTTAGTGATGCGGGTGATTTTTGGGAGAATTTTGCCGGGCTGTGGTTGAGTGAAGCTCTTTGTGGCCGGCGACAGAACGCGAGAGGATGCAGGGATTCTTCCTTCTTTTGTGCAGGCTGTGAGGGGTGCCGAGGATTCGGGAAATGAAAGGTTGTTCAGAACTGGATCGCCATCCCTGGAAGAAGTGAGCTGGAGAGGTCCGTTTGTTTCTGAGCGGTAAAGAGGTCTTCGCGCTACCAGTTTTGTGCGGCTCTGTGTGCGGCTCTGTGTCACGACCTTGCCGGGCATTTTGACAGCAGCTTGTTTTTCCGGTGTTCCTGGTGCTACGGCGATCACTCCTTGGGAGGCAGCCAGAGCCTGGTTCGGGGCTGGAGAGAGACAACGGCTGTACAGATCACTGGGACAGAAATAGGACGAGGAGCCTCTTGGAGGGAAAAAATAATTCAGGTACGGAGGATCCAGGGGAGATACCCGGGACTAAGTGGAGAAATACAGCAATATAGTAGTTTGAGGGGGTGGAAATAAGATACAAAAGAGGCACAAAAAAAGTAACAAAGGAAAGGAAAGGAGGGGTAAGGAGAAAAAATAGAGGTGAATAGGAATGCGAGGAGCTGAACGGCAGAAGCTAGTGAGTAACGCACTGAGACTGATCGCACTTGTAGAACCCAATAAAAAGCTGGGAAAGTAAGGAAAGTGCTTGGTCAGCTCTGGCGAAGAGTCTGCTGTGGTTTGAAAATTCCTTAAGTGAATTAATACTCCATCCTACTCTACTTAATAGAGTGATCTGGGGGACTGAATTAAGAGCTATGCGCCAGATGGTTTTGAGAGGTGCAACAGCACGCGCAGGAGCCCCAGTCACAGTCCCCCCTACCTCCCCTTCGTCAGCTCAGAAAGCCAGACGTCAGACAGCCCAGGCTCGTATCTTGGCTGTGAGAAGAGGTAAATCTGCCCAGAATATTAAGAGGGATAGAAACGCTACAACTTCTCAAGTGGCCCTCTGTCCCAGAAATTCTCCACGACGCTATCAAATTCTCCTGGAACTCCTTCTACCCCTACCCCTACCTCTACCTCTACCTCATTGGAATTTTCGCCAGATCTGGGAACAGGTGTGAAAGGCAAGGTCGTGGAAGGAGCAGTAGTAGAGTTCTTAACTTTGGGAGCTGGGACCAATCCCTCTAAGGAACACCCGGTTTTCTCTATGAATCGTAAGATCAATCAGACGACTACACTGGTTAATTCTATGGACAGGACTTTTCCTCTAGAAAGGCCCTCCGAAAATCAGGAGAAGGGCACAGCCATGGCTATACATACTAGGCTCCCACCGGGGAAGGAAGCAGAGACTCTCTCCCTGAAAAAAGCCTGGTAGATCAGATTCAACCAAGGCAGCTGCTAGCTGCCGTTCAGTCGAATCAGGGGAGAATGATGGAAATGTCACAAAGCAATTCCAGGGGTGGTGAAGCCCTGGGGTCTCCATGCTCCCCAGTACAGCTGGACCACGAGCACGAGCTATCAATGGAACCAGAACCCGAACTCGAATTCGAACCTGGACTAGACGCAGGGCCAGAAGTAAGGAATCCAAAGTTCCAACAGGGAATGGAATATACTAATAATGAGCAGGATACTACTGATATTGCTTTATACCCTGTAGAGACGGCAAACTTAGCCAACTCTATGGTGGTCCCGTCAACACAGATGCAGCTGCTCTTTGAAACTATTCTGGGAGAAATCCGAGAGTGTAAAACTGCGCAAGCACAGGAACTCTCATTATTGCATCAATGTCTAGATAAGATTGAAACCATGGTTCAGCAAATACGTGAAAGACTTAAAGAATTGGAACATCGAGTATCTGATATCGAGGACCACTCTGCCTTATGAGATTCGGACATTGCGTCTCTCCAGAAGAAAGTCCAGGTCTCTCAAAATAAGATAGACGAGATGGAGAACTATGCACGGTGTTCAAATTTGCGTTTCACCGAGATTCCGGAGGACAGCTTATATCGAATCATTAATTAGAAACCATCTGCTGGATAATGCTACGGAAGATCTTACAATAATGAGGGCCCATAGAGTTCCCTCTCACAAATCTCCTGGAGCAAAGTATCCTAGGACAATGATTGTGAACTTTTCGGATTACCGAATTAGAGAGACAGTATTAACCAAAGCAATCCAGAAGAGAGAAATTGCCCTACCTGGTGGAGGCACAGTGCGAGCATTCCCTGATATGTCGGCGATAGCAGCATGGAGACGGAAGGACTTTGTACGATTGCTGAGTCAATTCAAGAATGCAGGGGCCCAGGCTTCGATTGCCCAGCAGTCCAAATTAAAGGTCCTATGGAAAGGAAGGTTCCATCTATGCTCTTCTCTTGAAGAAGCTCAAGAACTACTTTTGATGATGGCCCAAGACAATGAAAAATGAGTGATTAACAGACTTATTTTTCCTAAGCTTAGTTTTTTAAAAGTCTGTGATTCTCTCTCATTAAGTGAATGGTTAAACTCGGGGTTTTTCTCTTTCTCTTTGTTATTCTGCATTGTATTCTCTCCATTTTTTTTTTTTTGCTGCCCCTTGGAATTGTTCTTTCACGCATTGAGTAACGCATTGTGTAAGGGTATTTTTTCCAGGGGGGGATGCAGAATTTGTAGTCCGTATTCCCAAACTCTTTATATAGGTATATGCTATAGTAACCCATAGATTGGATGTACAACTTGCACTTTTTTGCACATTTTGCACATCGTCCATATTACATATCGCACTTTATCCCTTCTCTTCTATAGGGCTATTATATGGAGTATAGGTTGCTGTATGGGTGGAAAGTTCTGGACTTGCGACGCTGCAGTTGTTAGGGCCCAATTTTATATGTGGCACAGTCCTTGTAAATGGCTACACCCAAGAGCCATTGAAAAGTTTAGGTTAAGAAAACGATGGAGGGTAGTGCCTTCTTAATTGGTCCACGTCAGTGGATAATCAATATCAGAGACATTGCTCGAATGAAGATCATTTGTGTTGTTTTTATTTATCTTTTTATCAAAGGAGCGCAAAAATTTCAAATTGTGAAGAGAAAAACAAAAGCCGACACGTGTTTCGCCCTAGTGGCCCATTGGCCGTGGGCTTTTTCAAGGCGGTGAATATTAATCAACACAGTCTTCCTGTGAGAGTAGAAAAGACGTCTCTGCGGTCCTCGGGAAAGACGACTAGTGAAAGGAGCTGTCAGATGTAATCTGGAGTATCTACTGATATCTCTTTATTTTTTTTTTATTTTATGGACCCATGTCTTTTGTCCACGTTGTGCGTGGAAGAGGTGATATGCAGGCTTATGGATGCACCACAGATTAATATTTAGGATATTTCGCACATTGCACAATGCACTTTAGTATGTTCTTTATTATGCCTTTCTTTCCCTGATATGGAGTTGATATATGGTCTACCTCAATTTCTTATAAATGGCCATCTTGTATATTGCACATTGCACTTTATTTTATTATTTATTTATCAGTAGCTGCATTAGAGTTTTAAGGGTGGTAGTTGACTTATATTTATTGGTTCTGTTTAATACTTAAATAATTTATTTTACTCTTTTTCTACACTGTGCAGATTATATATGGTATTGGAATGAGCTATTAGGTATAGCAGTTTTACAATATTATAGGAGCACTTTTGGATTGTGATCCTTGCAAAATTGAATTCTGTTTTAAAGCACTCAAGGGTATATTTTGTTTGAAAAACATGTACAGGGATCACTAAGGGATAACTTTTTAAAGAAGGGAAGGAAGAGAGGAGAGGGAAGGAAGGAAGGAGGGAAGAAGGTGATAAAAGAGGGGAAAAGAAGGGAAAAGAAAGGGGAGGGGAAGAAAGAAAGAAAAAAGAGTTCCCAAGGCCATATCGGGTAATATTATTAACTTTAGTCTTTTAGACTAGGGTAGAGGGGTCACTCACGGCCACATAGGCTGTAAGGTCATGGCAACCAACAAATGTTTAGGGAGTGTGGGAAGGTGGCCAGTGTGGCCAGGAGAAGTTGCCACACTTCTTTGGGGGTGGGGGGGTTATAACGGAGGGTTCACAGGGGTAAAGAGGGAGCATATGGAGAAAAATGAACGCCATTTCTTTGAGCTTAATTCATATGTCCACCATGAATTAGATAAATTGAAGGGGGGACTGTTACTTTCCTCACTTCTCACTTCCTCACTTCTAGGTGCCCTGGGAATACGGGAGTTGGGTACTGGTACACAAGTATTTAAAAACAAGTGGGAATTTTGCTTGAGATGTTTTGATAGCTCTAATGGAAGGGAGATTGGAGAGGGGTAGGGAATTGTTAATTTCCTTCAATGTTAATGGCCTCAATAATGAGAGAAAGATGAGGGCTATAGAAGCCTGGATTAAGCCAGAAAATCCAGAGGTAATCCTGATACAAGAAACACATATACCAGCGGGTAAAGTAGCAAAGTTTCCAATGTTTAAATCATGGGCTGTGCATAAAGTTTTCTCCTCCTCTTCTGCTGCCCATAGAGGAACAGCTATTTTTTTAAGTAGGAAAATCCAGGTAGAGGTAGCGAGTGATCAGGCGGGAAGATGGTGTTGGATCACTTGCAAGGTAAGAAATAGACCCCTGACATTTGCAAGTTTTTACGCTCCAGTGGAAGATAATCCTACCATTTATGAGGAATTCTTTCAATCTTTATTATCAGTGTCAGGGTAGATAATTGTGGGAGGTGACTTTAATTTGTTGATGAATCCTAAGATTGATTCTTCAACAAAAGGGAAAAAACAGCTAAAGCATCAATCCCTCAAAGTGGTTCAAAGTTATAGCCCAATACTTGATATTGCCGACCCCTGGCGTGCTGTAGTTCCTACTGAGACGGCCTAAACTTGTTTTTCAGGGAGATTCCAGTCGTTTTCACTGATTGATTTTTTTCTTATCTCCCGGAGTTTGTGTTTTAAATCACAAAAAAGTCTTCAGAACGGGTTCTCGGACCATGCACTGGTTAGTGTAGAGTTAGAGCTAGGGGATGGTAAGAAAGCCTTAAGAAGATGGCAATTAAATTATCAGTACCTATCAGAGGATACCTGGATTTCCTTAATTAAAATCGAAATTAGAGAGTTTTTCGATCGAAACTATGGCTCAGCCCCTATACATATGATTTGGGACTCTTTTAAGGCCTTTTTTCGTGGGCTTGTAGTGGCTAAAGATGCAGAGATCTTAAAGGGAAGGAAAAACAAATGTTTGAACAAAATTTGCAAAGATCTTTAAATAATTTTCTTGCCAACCCTACCCCGGCAAACCATCAACAATGGGAGCAGGCCAAACGGAATCTTGCAGAGAATTATTATGTAAAAAGTGAGCTCTCTTATCAGCAGCATAGGCAAAAAATCTATGAGGAGAGTAATTACACCGGTAGATTCCTAGCTTGGCAAGCAAGGGAAAGGGCTGTAAGCAACCAAATATTGGCATTAAACTGCCCTATTTTAGGTCACCGTATTGAGGATAGGGAAGTAATTGGAGACATTATGCTCAAACATTTTGAGAAGATATATGGTTATGAACAACCCATTAATAAGCCACTGTTGGATGCGTTTCTTCAGGAAAATGAATTACCCATTTATATGATTTAGGATATAGCAAGATGGTGAGGCCGTTCACAAGAGAAGAGCTAGGGGAAGCTATCAAGAACCTTCCAAATGGTAAAGCCTGTGGTCCAGACGGCCTCCCTTCAGAGATTATTAAAACATTTGTGTAGGAAGGTGGAATCTGACTAATGGTTGCCCCCAACTTTTTGCCTGGTATTTGAGTGGTTTTTGACTAGTCTGGCTGGGATCCTTGGATGCTGACGATGACCTGGCAGTCCCTTGTAGATGGTACCCTAGGTACCCAGGGCATGGGTACCTCAGTAGACCTACCAGGGCTGCAGCACTTATTTTGCCACCCTGGGACAGCCATACAAACTGAAACCACCAGACCACTACTGTAGTCTGGGTAAGGTGGTGCTAGCACCCCTTACAGGGATATAGGTACCCTATATCCCACCCCATTACAACACATGTACTCTCATAGGTCACCCCTATAGCAGGCCTTGCTAATCCTACAGGGCAGGGTGCTGAGATATGTGTGAGGGGGGACCCCTACCTGAGTAGGGCCTCTCTGCAACCCTCATAAAAGCAGTGCTGGGTTGTTTGTAGTGTAGCCATACCATATACTCTTAACCGCATTATAAGTCTATCGCGATAGCGTGATAACTTGAGAATGGCTACACAGAACCATATCTTGTTTGGTGTCAAACATGTAGGAATCCTACCCCCAGTCCAGCCATGGGCATGAGGGCACGATTCCCCCCTGCTAGAGGGGCGATATGGGAAAAGTGGCAGAATTCGGACACCAATTTAAAAGTGCAAAAGTAGTACAAAATGGCTACTACCCGCCACCCACACGACTCTGGCTGGCTGTTGCTGGGGAAAACCCCAGCCTCGCCAGCTGGACAATATGGCTCCTGTGGAAGGGAGGTGCTAGCATCTCCCCAGACAGGATATGTGGATTGGAACAGGGTGGGTGCACCAAATGTCCTTTCAGAGTTGCACGTAGGCAGCTGCAGTGCCTTAATTCTGCATACACCGCTTGGAACCACTTCAGGGGCATCCTGCCCCTCGCCCAGGCGGGTAACACACAAAGGGGAGAGGGTGTAGCCACCCTTTCCTGCCTCACCACTCATTGGTGGACACTACTCTGGACACTCCCCTAATCTTGGGGATAAAGGTGAATAACGTGGCCCCAGAGCCTCAGATTAATCTTGAACTTTACAGTCTTGACCTTCAACTTGCTGCTGCCCAGCTGACGGAAGAAATCTCCCTTGGGTTAAAGGAGTTATCCCCCTGCTTGGCAGGCACCTGAAACACTGCAAGTGACCCGGTTGGAACTTCGCTGCTCTCATGAACTTTGTCGACTTCCAGCACCGTTGAGGTGGGTTTCCTAAGCATCCCAGAGGCCAGTGAGTGTGCACAGCAAACCTGTGTACCGTGGACCGCGTGGGTGCAGAGATTCCCAACACCCCAGGACACCGGCTACCCTTTGTGTAGCACACGACCCTGACCAGTGGGGAAGCTGTGCTTTGGCCCATTATTGAGCCAAACACCAAGCAACATCCGTGCCAAAGATCAGCACCCCAGCCTCTTCCGGTGGCCCGTGGGCTCCCTTTTACGCACTCCATTTTGCTGCCTTCTGCAGTCTCTTGTCTCTCGACTTGTGGGCCCGAGCGGAGGACAATCTCAACAACTAAGAGTTCCCCTGGTTGCTCTAGGCCTGTTCTACAGTCTCTCCAAAGGAGACCTCTCACAGACCTCGTGGGTCTGCACCAGTAGCTGATTTGTTCATCTTACATGGGTTGCAGTTGCCAAGGCTTAGTGGATCCAATCCGGACACTAACACTGCAGCGACCCTCATCCAACATGGGACAAATGTCCTCCCGAAGCTGGCCTTCCTTGAAGCCTCCCGGAGCCCGTGGCTGCAGATCCAAGCTACACCTCTTTCCACTTGAAGCACCCGACATTGAAGGGCTCTTTGCTTTGAGCTCCCTGGTCACTGTGCCGTGACCCAGACTCTGTCCCCTCTGCTTTCAGGTTCTTCTCTTCAACTTCTACAACTTCAATCTTCACGGCATCATCAACGCTTTTGGCTAGCAGCACTTTTGAACATTTTCCCATTGAAAATCAGCCCGCGACCCGACATTGAAAACGACCTATGCACCCGGCTTCCCTGGGGCAGGTAACAGTGGTACCTCGGTACTCTCGTGGTAGTGGGCTCCTCAAAAGCTTAAGTCTAAAGTTTTAACTTTGTACTCCTGCTAGAAGTGACTTTAATCTGTGTAAATCAAACCGCGACATTCTCCATAGGCTTTGATCCCGATAGTAGCTATTTCCACTGCACGCGCCTCCCGTGGGTCCCCTTCCTCATAACCTGGGGTGGATTCTTAAGGGGCCAGCGATCCTAAATGCCCTAGGCATTGTCTGTAGAATTGTCGTGGTTCTTATACCACTTTTTTGATATATGGTTTGGTCCCCCCCTGGGGCCCTGTGATTCCTGTGCTATTTATTGTGTTTATAAATGCTTGTTTGAATTGTAACTTTGCCACTAGCCTCATAAAGAGACTGTGGGATTCTGTCTAGAATAAATACATATATTTTATATATATACCTGTGGGCTACTCTTTCATTTGGTTATTCAAGAGGTTATTATGGTAAAACAATAAGCTTAACACTCCTTCAAGACTTAGCCTGAAGGCTGCTCTCCACAGCTACCACTAGGATAGCTTTCTTTAAAGGTTGTCTTAAACCTATCATCAATAAGAGTCGAATTGGACTGGTGCAAGGTGTCCCTATAACTAGGAGACAGCATATGCCAGGCTAACTTCTCACAATTTGCTACTGAGATTTTGGATTTTTTTCCTTACTCTGGCTAATTCAATTTTGGACGGAGGACCCATACCACAAACTTTTAGAGAAGGGAATGTAGTTTGTTTTAAAAAAAAAGGGAAAAGTGGTGAGGACCCTAATTCTTACCGCCCGATAACTCTTTTAAATACGGATTATAAACTAATTACGAAACTTTTAGCTAATCGTTTTAATGGGTGTGCGTCGCATTTAATCCACTCTGATCAAAACGGTTTTATTGCAGGAAGGCAATTGGGAACTAATACGCATCTTTTAGTGGAAGCACTGGATTTTTTTTAAACTCGAAAGATTACAGCACTAGTTTTGCTTTTGGACGCATTTGTATCAGATCTGTATGATCTGAATTTTGTTTCGTTATTACGAAAAGTTCAGAACTTGTTTTACCGCTGGGATTCTCTTCCGCTGTCCATCTTAGGAAGGGTTGCCCTGATCAAAATGTCAGTGCTTCCACTGTTTAGTTTCCTATTTTCTACAATTCCCTGCATATTATTAAATTCCTTTTTTTACAAAAATAGAGTCAATGTTTACAGCGTTTCTATGGCATAAGAAAATTCCCAGAATTGCACTAAGCACTTTATATGAAAATGTGGAAGACGGTGGTTTAACCCTTCCCAATCTCAAAGAATACTATTTTGCGTATTTTGCACAATACATGTCTAGATTTAAGCAGGGTTTACAGTTGGGTTTTTGTATTAACTTTTTTATGAATTTAATGTTTAAAGACAACCAGATCCATCACCCATTAGCAATATTTCGTTCTCCAAAATTAGTCAGATATAAGTGTCTACACTGGGTTTTTTATAAATATCAGGCCTTTTTTAGACGTTATTCTATCCCACTTATTAATGATATAACTCCCATTGCTGAACTTGTCATTTCAGCAGGTATCAAAGACTCAGCTATTCTCTCTCAAATCTGGTCAAAAGCTGGGTTTTTGAAGCTCTCCGATTTTGTTCGGAACAATAAATGGATTAGTGTCAGAGAAATGTCTCAATTAATCCCTGGAGATTTTCTCCTCTATGGTCATATGTTTGTTTCATATTCTGACTCAGAAGCAGCTAGTTCATGATCTGCTGGGAGATAAACTAATAAAAAAACCTGGGGAGTTGAAAAAAACACTAGCTAGAATCAAAGGGTCAGATTTGGAGACTAAGGCAATTACAAAGTGGGGTAAATATGAAAATCAAGAACTTACAGTGAATATCTGGACTACAATTAATAGCTTAAACTTCAGTTCAATTAGAGGCGCTAACTGGAGAAGGATGCTTTATTTCGGTAAATGGCTATTGTATAGAACTCCTGCCTTTATTGCTAAGGTCTATCCTAGTCAATCGGGTCATTGTTTCCGTTGCCATATCCACCCAGCCGCAAATTGGACTCACATAATATTACAGTGTCCACTGATTCAGAAGTTTTGGAGTTTTTCACAATAGAATGTGGAATTTCAATTAACTGGAATGACCGATTGATATTGTGGGGCTATGATCCAGATTTGCAGGCTTGGCAGAAGTGGAGTAAAATACTTTATATTGGTATGGCAGTCGCCAGATCTCTCTTACTTCAAAAATGGCGATCGGATTTAATTCCTTCTAAAATTGAATGGATTCGGAAAATGGCTCATGTAAAGAATAGTGAACAAAAATATGCTTTGCGAATAGGGGGACTTAAGAAATTTCAGCAGATCTGGGCAAAGTTTTTTGATTAAGCTCCCTAAAGTCACTATCTGAATCCATTCTTTCTTTTTTTTTTTAAGTCTGCCCTATTGGGTATGAGCGAACATACTCTATAGAAATAGTATTTTCTGGCTATTAGAGTAATTTTGATATAAATAATGGAGATACTTTTAAAAGTTGCTAGGTGGATCATTTTCTTTTTTCTTTTTCAAAGGACCGTTTAGGATCTATCAAGTATTGATCATTATACGCTATTTATTAATCATTAATATGTGTGCAATTATTCTTGATGAAATTTATATGATGTACAGCTGGATTTATTGTATTGTATTATATATGGTTTTCAATATAATTTTTGTTTTAAAAAACTGCTAGAGACCTTTTCCTGGAAGTACCCAGCTGACCAGTGGCAACCGGACCTTGACTGGACCCTGCTGGTGGACTCTGCCTGGCTTCCTGGAAATCATAGTGCCTGAGCTCCTGGTGTCGTTAGAATAGTACTGGATCTTAAATGACTTAGGTCCTGATTTATATATTGGCATTGTAATGACTCTGTCGCCGTTGCAATGGAATATACATACCACCAATGTGAAGGTCTACCCACCTGACTTTAATGCAGACGGCCTTCAGTCTGGCCCCACCGGAGACCAATCTATCTCCTCCATTGCAAAACCTCTCCAACGGCCCTGGGGAGTAAGGGCCTTTGCAGAATTGGCTACATGTCCACCTGCTCAGTTTACATGGGAAGACATGTAGTCAGTTTTTACTGTTCCTTGGTAAGGAACTGTTCAATCATTATAAGTTCCCCCCACCAGGGGAGAAGACTTCAATGGTGAGGGAAGCTTTATATTTTTTCTTTCCGAAAAGAAAATCCTGCTTTGAGATTTTCTTTTCGAAAAGAAAAAGGATTCCTCTGTGCCACAGTGCTGCCTCCTGCTGCCACATCCCTGTAGCAGAGAGTAATATGAATTGCCAGGAACCGCTGTCATGGCAATTCTTTTCAATGTTTTTATAAATGACTGCCTGCTTGGAGGTCATTTATAAATTAGGTGGGTGGCCTCTCTACCATGGGTATGGAGTCATTTACTCCATCCCCATGATGGAATGGTGGCCCGCCCGCCTTGAATTAAATCAGGCCATAAGTCAGAAGGTAACATTTTGGACTGGGAAAAATCTGCTTGGTGTATCCAACCTGTGCTTTAGTGCAATCAGTTTTAAATTACACCTAGGTTCTGGTACACCTGCAACAATAAACTTTCATTGGTGCTTCGTGCTGTTTGGTGGTATTTTCTCTTAAATCTTTAAAAACTCATAACTCTGGTTTCCGATTATTGGATGTTTGCCATATTGGTATATTTTTGATTATTAAAATTTACTTCATTTTTCTAATACTGTTTGTGAGTTTTAATGTTTGGCATATTGACTTTGTTTCTGTTTTGGTTCTGCATACATACTTTACACATTGCTCTACATAAAGCCTGTCTGCTCTGTGCCATATCTACCAGGGGTTTAAGCATAGGTTAATTCAGTGACCTTGAGGGTTCACCCTGGCCAGGGCTGTGATTATTTCTTTAGGTGGGTAGCTACCTACCTCACATATTAATCCAAATTCTAAAGAAATATAACTGAAAAGGAAGCAAGATGTGAGAATTAAGGAAGGTTAAGGGCTTATGGTACACAAATCATGCAGAAGTTTGGAAAAATATGAGAAGAGATATAGGATGGAAATTAAAGGGCATTGTAGGATTGAGAGTGTTTGAGAAGGTGGATTGACAGAAGAGAAATTAGAGTGTAAAAGATCAATTTTTGAGGTAAAAACATTAACAAAGTCAGAGGTGGACAGAGAGAGAGAGAAGAATGGAACCGGAGGTTTGAGAGTGGGGGGAATAATAATTTTCTTTGACAGAAAGTAGAGCAGTGTTGCAGACAGAGTAAAGAGAAGGTAGATAGGCATAATTTGGTAGTGCACACATTTTTCACTATCACAGCTGTTAGACTTGGCATCTTTGGCATGGTTTCCCCTGACTTTTTGCCTCTACCTCCTGTATTTTTGATGGTGTGCTGGATTTCGTTTTTGCTGGCTTAGATGCTTTGGGCACTTTGCCACAGCTGATCAGTGTCAACATGCAAGTGCTCCCTGTGTAAATTGTTATTGTGATTGGTTCTCCCTGATTGGCATATTTGATGTATTGGTCAGTCCCTAGTAGAGTGCACTGAGTGTGCCAGGGCTGGTAAATCAAATACTACTAGTGGGCCTGGAGCACTGATTGTGCCACCCACACGAGTAGTCCTGAAACGGTGACTCAGACTTGCCACCATAGTGTCTGTGCGCAGTTGTTAACTGCCATGTCGACTTGGCAAGTACAACCCCTTGCCAGGCCCTAACCTGCCCTTTTCTTACATGTCAGTCATCCCTCAGGTAGGCCCAAGGTACCCCTTGCGGGCAGGGTGCGGTGTATGTGAAAGGTAGGACATGTGTGTGTGCAGCATGCCCTGATAGTGAAATACTGCCAATTTATTTTGTCACTATTTTAAGGCTATCTGACCCCATAGGAAAGCATGGGAGTAAATTTTAACATCTTATAAATATAACTTACCATTGGGACCAGATAGGAAAATAAAGTTTAGTATGTCTGAACTCAGAATCTAACGATGCATCTTTTAGGAAAGGTGATTTTTACATTCTGAGTTTGAAAATACCACTTATAGAAAGTGGCTATTTTCTTGTTCAACCATCCTGTGTGCCTCTGCATATTTGTGGATTGACTGTCTGGATTTGGAGTGACAGGGGCTGGGGAGGTGCAGTGGCTCCAGGAGTCTGGATGAGTCAGCACTAGGTTGAGTAGGCCTGATCTGCATTTGGAGTGGTGGGAGGGGTAGCACATGTACCTGAATAGGGCTGTGCCTGCCTTCCACAATGCTGGGTCTGCCCCCCTGTGGTGTGTCTGGAGCCAAGGCTCACACTGACAATGGATGTTGTTTTGCACTTGCAGAGTGCCCCCCTAGGACTGGTTTGACTGGGCTCAGAGCACCTTGCACAAAGAGAACAAAGGCAATTTGGGGTATAAGTATCAGACCCAAAACCCCTGAACTTTAGACTACTTCTGGAATCAAGAGGAACCTTTGCCAAGGAGAAGAGCTGGATAAAGTACTGCCCTTCCTGTGTGTCTGGAGTTGGGCTGCAGCAGCTGTTTCTGCCAAGGAAAGGAGAAGGACTTTGCTGTGTGCTGTGTCCCCTGCTTGAGGAAAGTCTCCAAGGGCTTGAGTAGAGCTTGCCTCCTGTCTAGAAGTCTCGGAAACACAAAGACTTCACCCACAGCTCCCCTGAACTTCCTGCTGGGAGTTCCAACCTGCCAGGAGTACCTGTGGCTGTGTGTGGCCTCTGGAGGTTGTTTCTGCTACTGGGAGCTGGAAATCAACACAACAACAAGAAAATCGACGCATCGCTCTGTAGTGAGGAGTCACACAAGATAAAGGGAACTTGAGGTTTAATCAGAATTAACATCTGTACAAGAAGGGGCACTGGAGCAACTGACAGACAGAGAATCCTCAAACAAGAATGTAGAACACTTGCTCCATGAGCTCACTACATTCTTAGTTAGAGACATAATGAGAACACACTACCACACATCCCCCTTATTTAAGTAAAGTTCACAAGCAAATTTAAAAGACACTAAAACAAAAAATACAATGCTTAAACATTCCTAAAAACATACAAATCCAAAACAATGTTACATACAGATCAATTAAACATCCTTAATGTAACAGAAAGAAAACATACGAAACATGGAATGAACTCAAATTAAAGTTAATCAAATAATGATACACCAACCATCATTCCCTCCCCTTTTAAAACCTTAACGAGGAACAAAATCATCAAATCTGGTGGGTCTCCGGTGAACACGATCACTCCTACGTGGAATAGAATTATCTCTTGAAAAATTTGCAACTGCTTTTGAAGGAGAGACAATACGTGGCATTAAAGCTACCCGAGATATACCCCACCAGTTACCATCAGAAAGTTTCACAGCATTCTTCCTGACCTCACAAACTTGGACAGGGTCTTTAAACTTTGAGAAACCTTTCCCAACCAAGATGGGATTCCTAACACGAACTCAATCCCCCACTTTTAGTCTACAAGGTCTCATTGAAAAATTCTTTCTATTTTCAAATTTCTTTGAATTAAACACATTTGAATTACGTTCCGCAGAGTCACTCCACGTATCAACATTCCCTGCTTTGGGTAGCACCTTAAGAATCCAAGATGGACACAATCCTGTAGCAGCTTCTCTACCCCTCATGAGCTCAAAAGGAGACCTGCCAGTGACAGAATGTGGAGTAGTGCGGTGAGACCACACCAACTCCTGAATTGAACGAGCCACATCCATATTACTCATGATAGAAGCTTGGATACATTCCACTAGTACCTTGTTAAAACGCTCAACTTTCCCATTGCTCTGTGGGTGATACAGAGGAGTCCTTACATGTTTAATTTTACAATTGTTTAAAAATGAAGACATTTCGGAAGAAACAAATTGAACCCCATTGTCAGTTAAGAGTTCCGCTGGAAAACCTTCTCTAGAAAACACTTTCAAAAAACACTCAAGTACTTTTCTTGTGGTTGGTTCCGACACCGATTCCACCTCAACCCACCTGGAAAGATGATCTACCATAACAATGAAGTATCTTAAATTATGAGGTAAAACTTGGTATGGCCCCAAGAAGTCAACACTGACACGTTGCCATGCTTTCTTTGGACACAAACTTACTGACTCCACTTCACGTTCCGTTATCAATACCTTATCACTAGATTTACATTTTGAACAATTCAACACAAAATCTTCAATCTGTGAATCCATGCTAGACCACCAAAATCTTTCCCTAATTTTCCGCTTAGTCAAGGTAGAACCCAAATGCCCACTGTGAGCCAACTTCATAACTTGCTGATAAAGAGAAACAGGCACAACTAACTTCTCTCCACGAACTAACAGACCACCTTCCAAAGACAATTCATCTGCAACCTTCCAAAAGGGCTGTAACTTACTAGTTAGTTTTGATTCTTTCGGCCAACCACATTGCAACAATGTAATAACTTCACTTAATGTGCAATCTGATTTGACTGCAGAAATCCATTCATTTTCTGAAAAGCTTGCATCTCCAATGTAAGCAATAAAATATTCTTCAATCTCATCTTCCCACTCATGACTGTCACACTCATCAATAGGAAGTCTAGAAAGACAATCAGCTCTGGAGTTTTTCCCCCCAGGAATGTACTCTACTGTAAATGAAAATTCTAACAGTTTGGCAGCCAGTCTTGAAATTCTAGCAGTAGTACGTTTGATTTTTTTTCCCGAAAGAATATTAACTAAAGGACTATGATCAGTTCTCAGCGTGAAATGTCTGCCCCAAACATATGCTTTAAATTTCTCAACACTCCATACACAGGCAAGCAACTCTTTCTCAATCACGGAATATTTACGTTCAGCATCTCTTAATGTACGAGAAGCAAAACCAATGGTAAACTCACGTCCATTCTCCATTTGAGTGAGAACAGCTCCTAATCCATACTCACAAGCATCAACCGTAATGACAGTAGCCCTTTTCTCTAAAAAAGATTGAAGAGCTGGAGCATTAACAATTATTTCTTTGATGACTTTAAAAGTTTGTTCACAAGAATCAGACCAGTTGTATTCTGCATTCTTCTTAAGTAAAGGTCTAAATGCTTCAGTTAGATTTGCATTTTTTTTTTAAAACTTAGCATAAAACTCGCAAAGACCCAAAAATGAAAGCAACTGGTCTTTGTTCTTTGGAGCTGGTGCATCTAAAATGCTTTTCACAAGACATGGTTTAGGTTTGATACCTGCAGCTGAAAAAACATGACCCAAATATTCTATTTCTTTGGATTTGAAAATACATTTGTCTTTCCTCAACGTGGCACCCCTAGATTCTAAAATGCTCAACACATTTTCCACTACAGCGTTATGTTCACCTTCACTCTCAGTGAACACCAAAATGTCGTCTTGGAAAACCACTACCTGAGATAAATGATCAAACATGCCAGACATTAATCTCTGAAAAACTGCTGCCGCAGAGGCAATACCAAAAGGCATCCTACAAAACTGAAAAGTTCCATCCGGAGTAACAAACGCAGTTAAATGGCGAGAGGATTCATCTAGGACCACTTGATGATAAGCCGACCTAAGATCTAGCTTTGTAAACCAACAAGAATGACCAATTTTGGTAATCAAATCCTCAATCCTTGGTAGAGGAAAATTATCCACCCAAATTGCCTCGTTGACACTTCTCAAGTCCACACACATCCTAAGTTCTCCATTTTTTTTTTAGCAAGAACTATGGGAGACAACCAAAGAGTGCCCTCCACTTTCTCAATGATGCCTTGTTCACACAAATGTAAAAGCATGATGGAAAGTTCCTTCCTCACACTTAAAGGTATGTTGCGCAACTTATGTTTGACTGGGACAACCTGGTGTTTGACTTTAATAGAGAAAACAAAATCTGAAATTTTCCCTAATCTGTCTTGAAAAACCTTCTCGAATCTTTTATTCCAATCCAAATCAGACTTGGACTGTACCACATTATCACCAGACAGATCCACAGAACTACAACAGCTAGGAATCATTCTTTCAATGGTGACAGGATCAATTGAACCCGGCCTTATGACTAATTTCAATTGTGCTTGATGAATCAAACCTAGAACATTAATGCCTTTGCGAGCAACGTAAACTTTGCCCTTGATAAGTGAATCAAGAAATCTGATACTGGCCACGAAATACCCAACCAAATCCACTTTGCTGCCCTCAAATGCCACCGTAGAAACATCAGGAGGAAGCAAAGAGAATTTGCTCCAAGAAAATGTATATCTTTTATAATCAATGATGGTAATACGGGCACCAGTATCAACCAGAAGTTTGACAGACACTTCATCTATCCAAACTTCAACCTCAGGATCAACAATTGAAGAAGGATTAATCTCTTTCACACATCTAACCCCCAGCATCAATTCAACATTAGTGCTTGCATCTTCATTTTCTACCTCACTAACCTCAGTTACTAAGGACCGAATAGGATTATTAAATCTTCCACCCCTACATACTTTTGAAAAATGACCCATTCTGTTGCACCTTTTACATTGTTGACCAATCGCTGGACAATACCTAAAAGAAGAAACGTGATTAGGCGAACCACACCTAAAGCAAAATATTTTCCTTTGTGTAAAATTTTGGGCACTAGGTTTAACAGCAGTTGTAGGTCTCTTTTGATTAACAGACATTGCGGGCTTATTTACAACGGCTCCTGAAATACAAGTTTTGCTGAGAGATTCCTCAAGGGACTTGACGTCTTGACCAGATCCCTCAATACTTTTCGCTATATCAATGGCCTTATCAAGCGATGGATTCTTGCAAGTGAGTAATCGCTCTTGAATCTTTTTTGAACTGCATCTAGCCACAAGTTGATCTCTGATTAATTTAAACGTAAATTCTTCAAATTCACAAGTTGAAGCTAGTACTTTCAAAGCAGTCACATAAGAATCAATACTCTCCGAAGGTTTCTGTACTCTGGTAAAAAGCTTAAACCTGTGAACAACCAAATTCTTTGACTTCGCAAAATACTTGTCAAGTTGGGCAATAGCTGCGTCAAATTCATCAATGTCTTCATCCGAACTATCATAATCAGGAAGATGGTGAAAGACATTTTGCCCCTCAACACCAAGGTGATAATACATTAACCCTTTCTTTCTGTCTGGTTTAAATTTGGTAGCATCAATAGCTACTAAATAAGCTTTAAATGAGCGAATCCAAAGTTTCCACTCTAGAGGAGGATCACCAGGATCCTGAAGAAAAGAAGCTGGCGCTGCTATGTTCTGCATGTTGGCCCCAAGTTAATTAAAAAAAAAAAAATTGGGTTATGATCAACTTGCACTAGATACTAAGCGTGCAAATCGCTGAGATGACAAACACCCTGAAGAAAAGAGAGAAAAAATAAATAAATAAATGCTACTAAATGACAAAAAGAATATCCAAAAACCTTGCAAAATGATGCTTTATACCATAAAAATGTACATGCAAGGTTGAAAATCCTCTTTTCCTTTTTTTTTTCCAGGACAAATGTGTGCACATCACAGGAGAATAAGGTTAAAGCAAACTTGCAGTTTTGACATGCACCACTAGGAGTGCTGCAGGCACAGAACATGCACAAGTCTTTTCAAGCTCTATGATCAGCCCAAGACGAGAGAGCAGCGTAGCAGAAGTAAAGGTGAGTGTTTTTCTGCGTTATTCCTTTCTTTCTTTTTAAAAGAAAACTCCTGAAAGCTGACGATTAATGAAATAATACGAGCGTGGCAGAAGTACAAACTTAGTGCTCCACGAGCGTTCCTCACAGCACGGGACCTCTTTGTTGTCACAGCGCGAACATTGGAAAGCGCGAGGTGTGCGTGCGAGAGTGAATTCTTTTAAAATCGACGCATCGCTCTTCTTGCGACAGTTTCTCCAACGCAATGCCGTGGTGCGAGAAGAATCTCCCCGCACCGCTGCGCCGCTGCTGAAACCGACACAGTGCCTGTCACCGCTGCAAGAATCGACACATCGAGGGATCGCGGCTGAAAAAAACGACGCAGGGCCCCTAGCAGTTGCCGCATTGTTTGCCCCCGCATCCCAGATTTCCACTCATCGACCCTGTGCGGCAACTTTTACCCGAAGCATCACCCAGGGATCGGAGTCGTCTCAGAATCGACGCATCGCTTCCCCCCACAGACCAGACCCGACGCATCGCTCCCCTGTGTACAGCGGAACTGTCGCATCGCATCCACAAAGGTCTCAGGAACTATGCTTCTCTTTGTTTTTCGATGCACGCATCCATAGTTTTCCATGGACTCAGTTACTAAAACCTTTTGAAAATAATTTCTCTTAATACTTGAATGTTGGACTTTTTTGTTTTGGTCTTGTTAAGTTCAGATAAAAATATGTTATTTTTCTAAACCGGTGTGGTGTCCAGTTGTGGTGTTATCACTGTGCTACTGTGAGTTTGATACAAATACTTTAAACATTGCCTTTGGGATAAGCCTGTCCGCTCGTGCTGAGCTACCAAGGGGGTGAGTAGGGGTTATCTAAAGTGTGTATCCTTACCCTGACTAGAAGCAAGGGGTCCCTATTTGGACAAAGCACCTACCGCTGTGAACTAGAGACCCCCATTTCTTATAACTAATTTGCCCTTGGTACTGAGGCCCATGAGCAGAGTAGGAACAAAGTAAGTCAAGGTTATTATCACTTTCTACATGGACTGAAAAGGTGGAGAGGGTGAGAAATAATCAGACAAGAAGGATAGTGTATGAGAAAGATTGGTCACATTTGTCTAGGTTGCGGTCAGTCAAGCCGTCAGAAGAGAAGAAAGAAAGAGACACATAGATTGTGAATTCAGAAAGCGAAATTCTTGTCAACACAGATGGCCTGAAATAGCAGATACATAGCTAGGTAAAACAGGGAAATAGCTGCAGAGAACAAAAGAAAAGAGTGTTCAAAGAGATCTACTAAAAAGACAAAAAAGGGAAAGAGAAATAGGAAAATTAAAATGAGGTGGAGAGAAGAATCAGAGGAAAAGTGAGAGTAGTGAAGTGAGTAATGAGAGAGGGTATGACTCAAGAGAGTAGTGAAAAGTTGTTGTGAACCTCTTCATAAAAATAGCTATCACAGCAACAGTGCCCAACAAGATAATCTAAAGAAGAAATATTATGAACCTCTCAGCATTTGACTCCATTTTCACCTCCATCTCTTCTCCCAACTCAACCAAATAACAAAAGAGAAACAGCTTTAAAAATGGCTCAAACTGATATCTCTCAAGAGGACCTAGTGCCACAATGAAAAGATAAAATATTGAAGAATGCAGTACTTCATAGCGCTGTCTTAAAAAAACGAACAAATAAAATTAACAGGAACTAAAAATTAACAACCAAGAATGCAAAAGATCTCTATTTGCACAAGATCTCTAACACCAAATGCCATTCCAACGATGAAGCAGGATTCGCTCAGAATTGTACATCCCAGAGTTTACTGATACCCAATTAATGCACTCTCAAGCCTCCTGCAATGCCATCAAAGCTAAAATTGTCTGAATATCAAAGAACCTGCAAATCTACATCAGGAGAAGGATGTCCAAAACCACTAAAAGGAGACTAGGAAATAGTATAGGAAGACCAACATCTCTTGCCAACTTCAAGGAACTAGTCAAGGCAAGCGGGCGAGCTAGTTTATTCTCATTAGCAGCACTAACTTTCAAGGATATTCTAGTTTCCATGACAATGATATCCCAGGCAAGAATCATCGTCATTCATTCATTAATTTCAGAAACCTTCTCCTTATCCTCAAGATCACATACACTAGAATAAGAATCTTGATGCAGAAGATCCAGCTAGCGATCGACTGAGCTCAACTGATGAACTCTTTGGAAACTGATTGAAAGAAATGATGTCACTTAGAATGAAACAGTCTATCCTTTGACCATCAAACAGGCTTCTGCTCATGCAGAGGCATTCAATCCACAATGATATCAATCTTGGATGATCTGAAAACAACTGTTTAGCAAAACAAAGTTGCTGTACCATTATAGAGGGTCTGTCTGGCTTTTTGACACATTACATCACCAGACAATATTAATGAAGCTAAAGGAATTTGACATCTAAGAAAGCATCCTAGATTGGATGTCATTCTATATATTTGTTCGATCTAGCATGATCTCAGAAATGGTTTAAGGCATGGATGAAATGTGCAAAGTGCCCATGATAAAGTGATCCTTTACTCTCTCACACATCTCTGTCTCTTTCTCCATCTTAATTCCTCCTTCTCTTTGTTTCTCTACCTCCACATATCCCTGACATTGTCGCTCTCTACCTATTCTTGCCTCACAACTCTACCTATTGTTTGACTTCCTCTCTTATCCTACTCTGCAAGACCCCTCACTGGCTTTCTATTTCTCTTTCTCTCATCTATCTCTTGCTCTTTCATGTCTCTCTCTTCCTACTTGAACTCACCCCTCTTTTTCCCTATGTCTCTACTTCCGAAAACCTCCCTCTAACTCACTCTTCATATCACCTCCCTTAAATCTATTTTGCCTCTCTTTCTACCTCTCCTATCTACAGTTCTCCTCTCAGCCTCCATATCTCCTTGTACCTCATCTCTGTCAGGAATGCTCCTATTCCTGTGAGGGAGTACAGGATTCAGATGATAATTTACCAATCTTCTTGTAAGGACATCTCAAGAAGTAGAATAACAGAACTACCTCAGCAATAAGTTCTGAAGTTGAAATAGAAGGGTTTGAGGATCAGATGAGAAAGAGAGAGAACAAAACACATGTGCATCTGGAGGAGTACACCACATGAGAGTCCTTTGATGGTCCATAATGCTGGACAGTAGCATTGGAGTCTTGTCAAAGCCCTATGACAACAGGTAGCACAGAGAAGTTATCACATATAAACAATGCCATGGAAGCATGAAGTGCTTTGGGTGAAATTACAGCAACCAGTTGCATAGGCACCAGGAAACACCATAAAAAATGGGATAAGCTGTCAGCTGGATAGCTGAGAAGATGTGATGGATTATTCCAATATACACTGATTGCAGGAGACCAAAGAGGATGGCAGTAGACCTGGTTGGACCTCGAGGAGTTTCACTCTGTAGGATTCCATGGAGTTACAAAAATCCCTGGAGAATCAGCAGAATTCCACCAATGGATGGAAATTTGCTCATCCTGCCATTCATGCAGCTTTTTCCACACCAGTAGTGTGCTCCGCTTTGAAAAATCAGCGCAAACAGCACCATGCAGTGTGCAAGGGTGGGTCCATTTTGGTTTTCCTGCTCCTGTTTCTCACTGCTGGCTACCTGCTCCACTTCTAAATTAATCCAACCCAATCCACCCACATCTGATCTCTCAGTTCCCAATACCAACTTTTGTTTATTTGTTTGTGTTACTCTCTGACTTTCTCCATGTGTATTTCATGTTTCTGTCTTTATTTTTATGACTTTTTTGTACTTTGCTTTTACTTTTACATTCCTGATCAGTCCTCCTGTTTCTTTCCGATCCTAGTTTGACTCTCTCCCATTTGACGGCTCTGCTGACTCCAATCCTCCCTCCCCATCAAGGCAGAAGTAGGCAGCACCACCCACACCCTCTGTGGGTGATGCAGAAGGGCAGAGGTGTGGCCCACCCCCCTTCAGTGAGGAGGAGGTGGCCCACTCATTTTCCGGGTGCAGTGCCACCTCCCTCATATGCTGGTAACAGGTGGCAGCCCCAGTTTGGGGTGTGACCTGAGGGAGTATCTGGTGTTCTAGGGGCAGTGATAAATGTGTCACAGCACCAGCATCACACACACCTAGCAGTAACTGATGCACCACTGGGCATATATCCTGGATATTGAAACAGGACCTGCTCGACTTGCTGGGGCTCGATGAGTAACATTTTTGTTTTCTAAAAAGTGTAATACTTTTTTTCAATCAGCATGATCACAAGTACGGTTCGTTTACGTGAGGGTCATATATACTTTTACATATATACAGACAATATATATATTCACTGAAAAAACCATAGGTTTCAGGGCCGTTATAGTTAGCTGGACTTTTCACTCGTACAAAACCATTGAAATTCCCCCGTTATAGTTAGTTCAGCTAACTATAACTCGCGCGCCCGCAATGCACTGCTGATGACGTCACATATTACATCACTCATGACATGGTCAGTGACATCACTCATGACATCACTGATGACATCTCAAATGACATCACTGATGACATCATCCTTGTGATAGAGTGGCAGACCTCCTCCCCCCTAATATAACCTTTGATACACACATTCAAAAATAGAAAATGAGTGGGCCACCTCCTCCTCACTGAAGGGGGGTGGGCCACACCTCTGCCCTTCTGCATCACCCACAGAGGGTGTGGGTGGTGCTGCCTACTTCTGCCTTGATGGGGAGAGAGGATTGGAGTCGGCAGAGCCGTCAAATGGGAGAGAGTCAAACTAGGATCGGAAAGAAACAGGAGGACTGATCAGGAATGTAAAAGTAAAAGCAAAGTACAAAAAAGTCATAAAAATAAAGACAGAAACATGAAATACACATGGAGAAAGTCAGAGAGTAACACAAACAAATAAACAAAAGTTAGTATTGGGAACTGAGAGATCAGATGTGGGTGGATTGGGTTGGATTAATTTAGAAGTGGAGCAGGTAGCCAGCAGTGAAACCTATGTTTTTTTCAGTGAATTTCTAAGGTTTTTTAAATGCTAATTCCTAATTATAACGTGCCTGAAACCTATGGTTTTTTCAGTGAATTTCAAAGGTTTTTTAAATGCTAATTTCTAACTATGCCTACATAGATAGGACGCACAGAAAGAAAAAAAAGAAATGAGCAACAGAAGTCCTCAAAGACGAAGAAAAGTGCAGGAAGAAGGATAACGTGCAGAAATAACAAACAGAAGAGCAGAAAGAAGCCTTGTTGCAAAATCATCCTGTACCTTCAACTTTTTCAGACGGATACTGGTGGTAACTGAGTCTGACTAACCAGTACTATGTTAAAAGACACTCAGAATACAGTGAAAACACCTACATACACTAGGGAACACTATGCGTTGGGATCCCCCTGTGATTAGCATGACCTCATCTGTAAGCCCCTAGTATATAATAGGGCAGGGGATTAAAACTACCTCTTAAAACGCGCCACAGGGCGTGTTTGCACACGTCACCTCAGGCCCTGTCCCCTCCCTTCCCCACTGTGTAAACACGCCCTGTGGCCGTTTTAAGTTGGGAGATTAAGTTCATTTGAATCCTGAGGGTCCCTAGGGTCCAACTAGCCCACTAGGTACCTCCAGTAAGCGCCACAGAGCTGCGTTGCAGAGAGGTGTAAAAAGTGGCACGGCCTGGACCACCTCTCTGCAACGCAGCTCAGTGGCGCTTACTGGAAGCACCTGGTGGGCTACTTAGCCCCCAGGGGCCCTCAGGATTGAAGGGGAATTATTTCCCCAACTTAAAACGCGCCATAGGGCGTGTTTGCACACATCACCTCAGGCCCCGTCCCCTCCCTTCCCCACTGTGTAAACACGCCCTGTGGCCGTTTTTAGTTGGGAGATTAAGTTCATTTGAATCCTGGGGGTCCCCAGGGTCCAACTAGCCCACTAGGTACCTCCAGTAAGCGCCACAGAGCTGCGTTGCAGAGAGGTGTAAAAAGTGGCACGGCCTGGACCACCTCTCTGCAACGCAGCTCAGTGGCGCTTACTGGAAGCACCTGGTGGGCTAGTTAGCTCCCAGGGGCCCTCAGGAATGAAGGGTAATTTTTTCCCCAACTTAAAACGCGCCATAGGGCGTGTTTGCACACGTCACCTCAGGCCCCGTCCCCTCCCTTCCCCACTGTGTAAACATGCCCTGTGGTCATTTTAAATTGGGAGATTAAGTCCCCTTGAATCCTGAGGGTCCCTAAGGGCAAAATAGCCCACTAGGTACGCCCAGTTAGCGCCATTGCAGAGAGGTGTAAAAAGGGGCACGGCCTGCACCACCTTTCTGCAACGCAGAGCAGTGGTGCTTACTGGAAGCACCTGGTGGGCTAGTTGGCCCCCAGCATCCTTCAGGATTGAAAGGGAATTATTTCCCCAACGTAAAACGCGCCACAGTGCGTGTTTGCACATGTCACCTCAGGCCCCATCCCCTCCCTTCACCACTGTGTAAACGTGCCCTGTGGCCGTTCTAAGTTGAGAGATTAAGTCCCCTTGATTCCTAAGGGTCCCTAGGGTCAAACTAGCCCACTGGGTACCTCCAGTAAGCGCCACAGAGCTGCGCTGCATAGAGGTGTAAAAAGGGGCGTGGCCTCAGAACACCTGTCTGCAATGCAGCTCCCTGGCGCATACTGGAGATACCTGTTGGGCTAGTTGGCCCTTAGTTATCCTCAGTATTGAAGGGGAATTAATTCCCCAACTTACAACTGGCCAGGGGGCGCATTTGCAGAGTGCTGCAAGGAGGGGGCGTGGCCTCCGGCGCGACACCGGTCTTTTATTTATTTTATCTTTTTAAGAAGGAGGGCTGTGTGGCCCCCCTTCTTTTTCTAATTTATTGGCCCTGGAGACCCCATCCCCCAAGGCCTGCACCCTAATTTCTTTTGTTGAAAAAAATTCATTTTGAAGGGGGACGCGTGGTCATGGCCTTTTTTTAAAAAACAAATCTTTAGGAGGGGGGCTGCATTGCCCCCCTCCTCAAGCCACTTATGGCCCCGGGTACCCCATCCCCCGGGGCCGGCCTTTGTTTTTTAATATTTAAAAAAATATATATATTTATAGAAACACCTAGGACATGCTGGACAAACCGTATGTACCTATCACCATGACGATTTGCGTGATATTCATTAAAAGGCGACTATGCATACAATGAATCCACGTGGAATGTATTTACACCGCTAGTGAAGCTCTGACGTGTCTGACGCCCTACCGTGCCTAATCCCGGCGCCCCCGCCGGTGGGTACTCTCCAAGTAGACACCCTTGTCATTTATTTATACAAACATGGGTAGCTATTGACGGGCATATTTAATACACACGCACACCAAGCCATTCAAAGGGGATTCGACAAAAATTCATCCAAACTATGCAAGAAACCCCCATCACGGTTAATAAAACACACATCCACCGCCGGATGTGTAATACTTTTTATTTTACTCTCTGGAAAGGAGACGAACCTCACTTGAGAGTCACAGCATGCTCCTGGCTGAGCCTAATGCTGTGTTACACCCACCAGTGCCCGCCGAGTTCCACACACCTCTGTGTTGTATTCCACCAGCTAGTGCGTATGCTATGACACTCTCTAGCCCATGTGCACTGTAACACCACCCGTGAATATGTTATGCCAGACTTGCCTTTGCACGGGTTATATTGCCCCATCTAACGTGCCTTCCTCGATGCCTATGTTATAACGCACAGCGCTATGCCATACATATTACAATCTGGGATCCATATCTTTGTCACAGTGCGTATGCAACGTTACACTCCCCAGCACATATTTTATATTACAACTTTAGAGACTAGTTAGGTTACACAACACTGCCCTGTGCATATTACACTCCAAGGCGCATATCGCATAGCACGCGCTAGTGCCTGTGCTATCTCGCGCTCTCCAATGAATCTGTCATTGCGCACAATGTATTGCATATTATATTTCACGCCCTGGTTCATCTTATATCACACTTTTTGGTGCATAGTTTATACCATATACTATATCTAGTTTTCATTTTCAACCGTGCTCTCAGGACTATGTTCTATATAACACTGCGTCCACCTACCCTTTTCACGGGCATTACATTTTGCGATGGAGGTGGAGGGTCAGGGGGTGTTTCTGCCAAGTGAGCCCGGAGTCACAGTCACAAACGTCCTCTTCTTCCTGAATAAAAGTGAGATTATGCTGCATACTTGTTCATATTTTAAGTAGTTCGCACAGACACACATTTTAAAAACAATAAAGTTTCTAATACCCACCTTCTCTGAACAGTTAGCTTGCTGCCCCATCCACCTCCTCCCTATCCTCTGTTGTCTGAATCCATGGACTAGCCTCCTCCCTCCTGCCATGCATGGTCTGATGTGCTGCCACTGCCCTCCATTTGACTTGATGTACCAGTCCACTCCTCCTGCCCTCCATTGCCCAATTCTATGGCCCATCATTGACCTCCTACTTAGCCTCTGACTTAGCTTGCTGCCCCTATTCTCCTTCCCCCTGCCTTCTGATGTCTTTGTGCATGCCCCTGCTCCATCCTTTTTGCCCACCATGTTCCATGGACCTGCCACTCCTATCTACTCTGAGTGTTCTGTTGAGCTGCCACTCCCCTCCCACCTGCCTAGCATTGTCAGATGACTGTAACCTGTCCCTGCCACCTCCAACCTGCCTGTCCACATGCCATGCCCCTATCCCCTTCCTCCTGTCCTCCATGGTCCATTTTACTGCCACACCCTTCTGCCCTCCCTGGTCTGTTGTGCTGCAACTGCTCCTCCTGCCTGCCCCGCGCGGTCTGTTGTGAGGCCCCTTCCCCTGAACTCTCTTGTCTGTGCCCAGGTCCTGACCCTCCCTTCTATCCTGCATGGTCCTTTGTGCATGCCCCTGCTCCTTCCTTCTTGCCCATCATAGCCATTGTGCTGCCACTTACCCTCCCGCTGGCCATGTATGGTCTTCTGTGCTGCCATGGCCCCTTCCACCTTCCCTGTGTGGTCAGCTAGCTGCCCCTGACCCCCTCCCACCTTCCCTCCATGGTCTGTGTGTATGCCATCATAGTCTCACTGTTGCTCTCCATGGTGTGTCTTGTTTCTAGTGCCCATCCTGCCTGACCTCCATGGTCATCTTGCTGCTCCTGCCCTGCCCCCTTGCCCCCAGCCCTCTGTTTCCATGTGCAGACCCCTATTCCCTCCCTCGTGGCTTGTCTGTTCCATTGTAATGCCCCTGATCCGTCCCTCCTGTCCTTTATGGTCTGTTATGCTGCAGCTTTCTCCCCTGCCTGTCCATTATGGTCAGCTAGCTACCATTGCCTCTTTCCCCTCTGTTCTCTGTTGTCCATGTGCATGGTCCTGTCCCCTCCCTATTGCTTTCTATGGATTGTTGTGCTGCACTCCCGTCCCGCATGCCCTGTGTGGTGTATTGTGCTGCTGCAAACCCTGATGCCTGGCCTGTAGGGTCAGTTTGGTGCACTTCTCCATGTCCCTCCTGTCCTCTGTTATCCGTGTCCATGTCCCTACCCCAATTCCTCCTGCCTACCATGATCCAATGTACCATACTTGCGAACATTTTGAACTTGGTAAGAGGGAGATTTAAAAAAAAAAACTGGGGTATTGATTTTCCCCTTTGAGTTACATTGAAAAAGAGGAGATTGTAGACAGGAGACAGATCAAATAAAGCCCATTTGAGCTTAAAAGCATTGGACGTTTCCTGGCTGAAACGGATCTGTTGGCATGTATGGTTGTACTACCACTGCCTCTTCCTTCTGCCCACAATGGTCTATTATATTGCCAGTCCTGCAATGTTAGTTTGTTGACCCTGCCCCCCTTTCCACTGCCCTCCATAGTCTGTTGTGCTGCCACTGCCCTTCCTGCCTGCCCAGTGTGGTCAAATTGTTGGCTCTGCACTCTCCTACCTGCCTTCAATTTTCAGAGTCCGTGCCCCTGGCCTCTGCCTCTCAACAGTATCCTGATGAACAACTAGATTGCTAACATTCTATATTTATTACAAAAGTGTGGAACGCCTGACGTCATCTTGATGTAATCAAAACTGTAATACCTAGAGCATTTCCTTTAGAAATTACATATATGAGAGGGTCTTATTTGCATCAAAATTATGGTTAGTGCTCTAAAAAACAACATTCTGTGATTCTGGTCAAATCACTTAATCTCCCCATGTCTACAACCAAAATGAATTTGATCTTGTGTGATGTAACCAATGCTCATGTAAAGCACTCCAATACCTGACAAGTCTGCACTATATAAAACTGCAAATACACAATGTGTTTTGCACACTTCTGTCATTGGGCTACATCTGGGTGATATTTGTGCTGCATTTGGGCTCTTTTGTCTCTGGTGGCCATCTTGGGAGAATTATTTGTTATGAAGTTTCCTAATTTCCCCATTTACTGCAGTCTCCTCAGTAGGAAATGCTTTCAGTTTTTTACTTTGATTCCATCAAGAAGGTATTCAGATATGTCACACATTTGCCATCAATTCTGAATGTTAGCACTCTAGTTGCTCATTAGATCACTGTAGTAAAGCTACTGCTCACCACGGAAGTCTACTGCTGGTATTAAAAGTGCATGTTTCAGTCTGCATAGCAGAATTTTTTAATGAAATAGAAGAGGATTTGAGAAGTCACTCAAAATGTGCCCTTATTTTTCTTTCTTCAGCACTAATCATAATTTCTATGGCAAAATGAACCTCCTCATTGTGTTCCTTTTTAAATTAAATGTTTTAAGTGTTACCAGTTTATTCCAATCAAGATGGCTTCAGGTGTGCCATACTTTTGTCGAAAGTAAGACAGTAAGCGCTCTAGTTGTTCTTAAGAACACTCTGGGACATTCTGTCATTGTGCTATACTTGGGCTACATCTGGGTGATATTTGGGCTGCATTTTGGCTCTTTTGTCTCTGGTGGCCATCTTGGGAGATTTATTTGTTATGAAGTTTCCTAATTTCCTCATTTACTGCAGTCTCCTCAGTAGGAAACACTTTCAGTTTTTTACTTTGATTCCATCAAGAAGGCATTCAGATGTGTCACACATTTGCCATAAATTCAGAATATTAGCACTCTAGTTGCTTATTAGATCACTGTAGTAAAGCTACTGCTCACCAGGGAAGTCTGCTGCTGGTATTGAAAGTGCATATTTCAGACTGCATGTCAAAAATTTTTAATGCAATAGAAGAGGATTCAAAATGTGCCCTAATTTTTCTTTCTGCAGCACTAATCATACTTTCTATGGCAAAATGAACCCCCTCATTTTGTTCCTTTTTAAATTAAATGTTTTAAGAGTTACCACTTTATTCCAATCAAGATGGCTTCAGGTGTGCAATACGTTTGTCATAAATAGGACTGTTAGCGCTCTAGTTGTTCTTTAGAACACTCTGGGAAGCTGCAGTAGAACACAAAGGAATCAACTGACAGTCTCTGCCCTTGTTGGATGTACATGATTTACTGAGAATGTCAGGCTTCATTCTCACATGACTGAGAAAGATAATGTGAATTTACAAAAAATATGCTCTCAGTTTAGCTTATAGATCACCTTCCAAACCTCTGTGGGAAAAGCATGAGAAAATAGTTTTCTCTCAAACATGATTCATGATATCACAGGAGAAGGCTTTTTCACATGGTAAAATCACCTTAGAACACACCACAATTCCTAAAATGAGTATGGTACCATCAACAAATGATTTATAATGTAACTAAAGTCTTAAAACCTTCTATTAACTGCAATGCTTTTTAATGAGGTGCTATCATGTATATTGGTCCCAAGATGGCTGCCAACACTTCTTGGATGAAGTACTGACAGCCAATCAGATCTCACGATGAGATGTGTGGTTAGGCTCTGCCCAGATATATCTATCTTTTTAACTCTAATTTTCTCAGGAACTACTGAACGGATTCACACCATTTAAGCCAAAGGCACGAGTCTGAACTGAGGACTACCTCTGTGCCAAATTTGGTGTAATTCCGTTCAGCAGTTCGGGCTGTAGCTGCGTCAACAGGTCCTATGGGAAAATGCATAGGGGAAACGCGTTTTGGGACCCCCTTTTTTCTCAGTCCCCGCTTGACGAATCACCGTGAAATTTTCAGGATAGAAGCGGACCGGAGCTCGTCAAAAGTTTGGAAGATTTCGCGAAGATTCGTCAATCGGCACCAACGTTATACCAAATAGAATGTTGCGCATTTCCTATGGAAAATAGGTCCTAACTATAACTGCCAGTAGGTTTTATATATATATATATATATATATATATATATATATATATATATATATATATATATATATATATATATATATATATATATTACCTACTGGCGGTCGCCAGTAGGTAGTTATAGTTAGGACCACGTTTCCATAGGAAAACCTCAACATTCTATTTTGAATAACTTTGGCGCCGGTCGACGAATCCTCGCGAATTTCTCAAAATAGGTGGGGCGCTACGCTCCGCTCCTACCCTGAAAGTCTCGGGGGGATCCGTCAAGCGGGGGCTGAGATAAAAGGGGGGTCCCAAAACGCGTTTTTCCCATGCATTTTTCCATAGGACCTTTAGAACGAGCTACAGCCCGAACGGCTGAACAGAATTACTCAAAATTTGGCAGAGAGGTAGTCCCTAGGTCAAGGAAGTGCCTTTTGTAGGTTTGGTGTAAATCTGTTCAGTAGATTCTGAGAAAATAGCCTTTAAATCAATATATATATCTGAGCCCGCTTACGGTACGCTTACCGTACGCTTACGGTAAGCGTACGGTGGCGTGCGCGAGCGCGATTCTGATTGGCTCTTAGATCTTAGTAAACATTCGAATCGGCCGAAACCAGGAAGCGGCGGCCGCCATTTTGTGTATTTCACTCTGAAAAAAAAGAGTGAAAACAAGGAAAGGGGGCAATGAGGAGAGTTACAGACCCCCTAACATTTGTAAGGGGGTCAAAGAAGGACAGAAAAGTACAAAAAAAACATTTATTGATTTTAAAAAAAATCACGGGGTACGCGTACGGTAAGCTTACGGTAAGCGTACGGTAGAAAAAAAGAAAAAAAAAAAAATGAAAATCAGATTTAAGTGTTTAGATATTAGGGGGCTCTAAAAAGAGCCGTTGTGTTTATGAAATGATTTTTTAGTGGTACCTACAAGTAAGTACCGATGCAGAGTCTAAGGTTCAAGAGGAAGACTCTGTTCCCTTCATCATTGAAGTGCACACCATCTCCTCTATAAATGTCTTGCATGTCATAACGCAAGTTGTTGTGGTAAATGGCACCCATACCATAGTCACGGAGGAAAGCAGAAACAGATTTGTTGACGTGCTTTCTTGCTTTGTCATCGCACCGCGTGCCCACCGTGCGTGCACGGCACTAACTGCGTAAAGTGGGCGCGCGGTGCGCGAAGCGCACCGCGTGCTCACTGTGTGCGCACGGTGCGCGAAGCGCACCGTGCGCGCACGGAACGAACTGCGTTAAGTGGGCGCGCACGCCACGAATGGCGTAAAGTAACTTAGCATTTAAAAAACCGTACAAATTCACTGAAAAAACCATAGGTTTCACACACGTTATAGTTAGGAATTAGCATTTAAAAAACCTTGCAAATTCACTGAAAAAACCATAGGTTTCACACATGTTATAGTTAGCGGAAATTTTACTGATAAAAAACCAATGAAATTCCCCCGTTATAGTTAGTGCAGGCAACTATAACTCACGCGACCGCAATCTTCTGCTGATGACATATGTGTCTTTATGAAAAAAAAATATTTGTAATATATGTATAGCTAAAAATGTATGGAAGAAGACATGGGCAAATAAGTGTCTAAATACAGTATTAGCATCAGCAGAGGATTGCGGTCGCGTGAGTTATAGTTGCCTGCACTAACTATAACGGGGGAATTTCATTGGTTTTTTATCAGTAAAATTTCCGCTAACTATAACATGTGTGAAACCTATGGTTTTTTCAGTGAATATATATATATATATATATATATATACATACATATATATATATATATATATATATATATATATATACATATATACATATTCACTGAAAAAACCATAGGTCTCACACATGTTATAGTTAGCTGGACATTTCACTCGTAAAAAACCAATGAAATTCCCCCGTTATAGTTAGTTCAGCTAACTATAACTCACGCGCCCGCAATCCACTGCTGATGACGTCACATATTACATCACTCATGACATGGTCAGTGACATCACTCATGACATCACTGATGACATCTCAAATGACATCACTGATGACATCACTGATGACATCATCCATTGAGTATGTGTTTCTTAACAATTTTAATATGTTTAATATATATAGGGAAAGGCCTGTTGAAGAATGAGTGGGTGTACAAGTGTGTAAATGGATGATTTTCTGTGGTGCGTAACTGACTCTATAAGTGAGTCATTAAATGTATCTTGCTGCAGACTAGAGACTAAACTGTGTAAATGTCTGTATGTGTCTGTATGTTGGTGTATAAGTGGCGGCATGGTTTTGTGAATACCTATATAAGTGTCTATATGAGGTATTGATTGCTTGTCTCAGTATCTGTATGGGTTCCTGAGTGTTTGTGTGGGTAGGGTGTGTGTGACTCTATGCATAGATGTGTGAGTGGGTGATTCTATGGGTGCATGGTTTTAAGAGTGCATCTGTGATGGACTGTATGGTTGAGTGAGTGTATGTATGGGTGTGGTTGAGTGAGTGTATGTATGGGTGTGTTAGGGATTGAATGTATATCTCAGTGGTATATTTGTGACTAACTACATATGTGAAAGGCAGTATATATGCGTGTAAGAGTATATAAGTGGGTAGATGTGAGAGTGTGTGATTGTGAGAGTGACTGTATGGATGAGTGTGTGCTTGTATCAATGATTCTATAAGAGTGTAAGGATGTGATACTATTTTTATGAGTAAGTGAACTTGAGTGTGTATAACCGCATAGGTGAGTAAATGGGAGTGTGATTATTTGCATGACTGAGTAGGTGTGAGAGTACCTCTATGGATGATTGGTAGTGTGTGAGTGTCTATATAGGTGTATAAATGCATATGATAGTTTTGTATGGAGTGACTGTAAGTATGAGTGACTGTACAGGTGAATGAGTGCAGGTGTATGTAGACCTAAGAGTTAATAAGTGGGTATGTAGTTATTAGTATTGCAGTATGTATGGTTTTGTCAATGGAACTCTAAAATTTTGAGTAGGTGTATCAAAGGTTATATTAGGGTGTGAGAAGATGTGGTAATTTATCACATGGATGACATCATCAGTGATGTCATGAGTGATGTCATGAGTGATGTCATGAGTGATGTCATGAGTGATGTCACTGATCAAGTCATGAGTGATGTAATATGTGACGTCATCAGCAGTGGATTGCGGGCGCGCGAGTTATAGTTAGCTGAACTAACTATAACGGGGGAATTTCATTGTTTTTTTACGAGTGAAATGTCCAGCTAACTATAACATGTGTGAAACCTATGGTTTTTCAGTGAATTTGCAAGGTTTTTTAAATGCTAATTCCTAACTATAACGTGTGTGAAACCTATTGTTTTTTCAGTGAATTTCAAAGGTTTTTTAAATTCTAATTCCTAACTATAACGTGTGTGAAACCTATGTTTTTTTTAGTGAATTTGTAAGGTTTTTTAAATGCTAATTTATGTATGTATTATTATATTTTTTATATAATTATTTTACAATAAACTACCTATGTACATAGTTATAGATTGACTGTATCCTGTAATATTGAATGGCTCAGCTCTTTTTTTTTTATTTGGATAAAGTTGAACAGCATAGTTAATATCTTCTATAAACTTATAAACACTTAAATGTTTTTTTTTTTTTAAGGGTTTTTTACCGTGCGCGCACGGTGTGCGCTCCATGTGCGCATGGGTACGTCGTGCGTGCTCCGTGCGCACGTGCTCCCTACGCGCATGCACGCATGCTCCCTACGCGCGTGCTTCGTACGTGCATGCGTACGTGCACCGTGCGCGTACGGTGCGCGCACCTACGTGCTCCGAGTGCACATGCGTATGTTGTGCGTGCTCCGTTTGTGCGTGCTCCGTACGCGCATGTGTGCATAGACCCTACGCGCGTGCTCCGTACGCGTATGCGTGCGTGCACCGTGCGCGTACTGTGCACGTACCGGCGTTCCGTACGCGTATGCGTGCGTGCACCGTGCGCGTACTGTGCACGTACCGGCGTGCTCCGAGTGCGCGTGCGTGCTCCGAGTGCACATGCGTGCGTGCTCCGTGCACGTACGGTACGCGTACCGTGCGCGCACGGTAAGTCATGTGATTACAAAACAACACTTTTCATTGGTTCATATTAGTTTCTGTTTCAGAATCTTCAAACACCACACCCACTCCCCTCACTTTTTCTACTAATTTCCTGAGAGAAGGTTGCTTAAGAGCTACTCCAGTGAAATGGCAGAACACCAGTCATCTTCAGACAGTGAGGAGACCTTTCAAGAACCACCAAGAAAGAGCAAACAGAAGCACTCTTTCATTTGGAATTATTTCACTTTTCCAGACGGGCAAAAAAAAGTGAATGCGCCAAAGGTCACTTGTACAATTTGCGGAAGTGTCCTGTCTAGAGGGGATCCGGCCAAAAAATACTCTTTCAGCATTCATTGCATGCTCAGGCATTTTAAATAAATGCATCCAATTCGGTTTGCTCGTGAAACCACAAGAGCCCTAAGGGAGAACCCTCCACCTGGACCTTCTCAGCCGAGCACATCATCTGCGGCTGCAGATTCACCATGCACCGGGCCTCTTGACATCCGGCCCCTGTTTCAAAAAGTGCACATTCATTGCAATATGTGCAATGAGGTAATTTGCTACAGAGAGAGTAGCATAAATGTAATTGAAAACCGTATACAGCAGCACACATGCTCCAGGTCATAATTTTTTTTTCTTTGTTCCTGTTGAGCAGTTTTTTGATTCCCAGTTTTGTTTTGGTGCTGTGAAATAATAAAAAAATTGTTTGAAAACTAAAAAAAAAATATAAAACAAAAAAAAGACAAAAAAAACAGTTCTTTTAAGAACTCACTTCATTTCTCCAAGAAGAGTTATATTCTTAATATACTGTTTTTTTATTTTGATTGAATGAATATGTAGTCTATACAAGAATGATTGAAATCATTGAAATGAATGAGTGAAGAGGAGGAAAGGACAGACAGAATGAGTGAGAAAAGGAAATTATGATAAGTCATGAAAGGGAAGTGAAAGACTGACTGCAACAAAAGGACTAAGGGTAGAGGATACAGGTAAGAAGGGTAAATGAGTAAGGGAATGGCAGTGAGAAATGGAGAGTGGTGGAGGGGGAGTGAGAAAAGGGGAGTAAGGGACGGAGATAGGTAAAGGGAGTAACAGATGAAGACTATGAAGTACAGCAGGGTAAAGGGATTGAAAGTAAGAGAAGTGGAGTGATGGTGAGATAAGGGGTATGAGGATTAGAAAAGGGGGTAAGGGAAAGTGAGAGATGGGGAGTGAGGGGATGGAAGGATTTAGGAAACTGGAGTGAGAGAAAGGGAGTCAGGATTTCAATGGGCAAAGGAGAGTGAGGGAGAGTGAAGGAAAGAATGCGAAAAGATGAAGGGGTGTGAGATACAGACAGGAGGAAGTGAAGTAGGAGAATAGGAGTGACTATGAGTAAAGGATAGTGACAGTTAGGGAAGGTGAGGGAAGGAGAATGACGGAGAAGGTTAAAAAATTAACATAGATGGAAAATGAGTGATGGAGAGAGGAGGAGTGGTAGAAACAGAGATGTTAAGGAAATTAAGGGTAAGACAAAAAAAGGGAGAGAGACAGAAACAGAGACAGAGAGCAAGGAACTGAGAAGGAGTAAGGCAGTTAGAATGACTGAGACATATGGAAACAGGGAGAGAAACATGGTTGAAAAAATAGTGATGGAGGCAGTAAACCTAGGGGAGTAGTAGAGAAGGAGTGAGGGAGTTACGAAAGAGCAGTAGAGGAAGAAGAGAAAGGGAAGGGGAATGAGAAAAGCAGAGTGAGTAGAAGTGAAGAAAAGGGAGCATGAAAGTGAAGGGGTGAGAAATACAGATATTTTAAACTTACCTGACCAACAAAATAACTTAATTAGAAATAAATGTTTTTTTTTTAATTGCTATAAAAAAGGATTACATTTCCTAAATTTTCTTTCTCGATCTGAAAAAAAAGAAAAAAAGTATTAATATTTAACAATACATTTTAGAATACAGTACACATATTTTCATATTTAACAAAGTAATTTTTTGCCCTTTTTTTTGCTGTTTTCAGAATATATTGAATTTCACTGAAAATAGTGATATCAATTGCATTCATCACTTAACAGCGGGCAAAAAAATTAACAATCTGAAAGATTGTTTAAAAAAAGCCCTGAATCTATCCTCAGTAAAACATACCTTGATAGAAATGTAACATATATATTAAAAGTATCTTCTAAGAACAATAACTATTTGCAATAAATATCGTCTGTAAATCTTGTTGCTTAAGCACATACACCAAAATAATATCTGTCAAAGAAGTCCACAATAGAAACAGTTACCTTTCCATGAGGCCAAATGGTAATTTAAAACAAAAAATGGTGAAATATCCAATGGTAATCCAATAAAATCGAAATAATGGTTTCTTCAGATGCTGCAATTTGTATCTACAATTTTGGTTTTAGAAAAATTAAGTAGGAATTTGGTAATTCTGCAGGCAAACGTTGCTTGAAAATCAATTGTGAATCATTACACAGTGTCCAGCCTTTTTCACATTTTAGATAAACTGTGTAATGACCAGAAGTTATACAAGGTCCATCATGGAAAATTATTGCAACTGCAACAAAAGTCTTTCCTGATATTGATAATTGATTTCCTGTAAACTTCTTTATTAAAGTGTCCAATTTTGTTCCATCAGCTCTACAACGTTGCATCATTAAAATTACATACTGTCCATATTTCTTTAAAAATAATGTTGATAACATTTCTGATTTAACATTGAGAACATTCCATGTTGTGATTTGCATCTTTAACTAATGTACTAAAAGTCACTGATTTACTCTCTGGTAATGTTAAATATATGAACCTTTCAGAATCAACATTAGAGCTGCATGTGTTCAAACAGTTTTCACAACTATGTTCCCATTTATAAGAGAGACCAAACATATTTTCTATTTCTACCCCTTCATCTTCCAGTACCATAAGCATATACATTAAGAATTCCTGTGCATCTTGCTGGACATTTTGAGTAAACTGTGTACATCCAGAACATACATCTAAAAGATTTCTAACATCAGAAGCACTTTCTATTTTAGTTTTATCATTACTCAGCTTCTCATAAAGGAAACTCAGCAGAGAACAGACTCTTTTTTCATGATTTAGTATTATCTGCTCTTTCAAACTTTCAAGATAAAATACAACATTCAGCACTACATTAGCATAGCAGTTGACAACAGAGCTATTTTCAAAATGACAACCAACAACCTCTTCAGCATTCTCCTTTTTCTTTTTACTTGCAATCACATCAGTCTCTATTTGTTTACTCTTCTGTACATCCTCATTACAGATATTCTCAATTCTCCTTTTCCGACAAACAACACGTTTTTCAAACACAGGATACTGACCTAAATGAGGAGCATAGCTTCTTCTTAATCTATTATACTCCTTTACAAAGTTTGCATCAGCGCTAACTTTTGACTCATCAAAGTCTATCATGAATAAACCAGATATTTTTTTCACAAGTGACAAAGCAACATATGCCATACCTTCTTTAAACACACTAGATCCAATGTTTACAAAAGCACTATCTACAGTTAATCCTTGAGATTTGTGAATAGTTACAGCATATGCTAGAGAAAACGGAAACTGCTTCCTACGTACATATAAGTCTTTCACAAGCAAGAAACGAACTGAACATCGACTAATGTCTTTAACCTCTTCAATCTGATCAAATTTTATTTTTAAAAATTCAATTCCATCTTTTTTCTGGTAATTAACAAAACCCACAACTTTACCCATAGCTCCATTCACTAAACCTTTTTCTACATCCAAATTACGTCTTAAAATTACTCGACAGTTCATACATACATAAAGATTCTTTTCAAAACCAGCTGTTTTCGATATGTTTTTCTCTAGAGAATCAAATTTAGTTGTCAATTTGTTGTCAATATAATAGTTATTCCTTCATGCTGTATTTTATCCACAGCTTCCAGTTTTATAATCTCTTCATTTTCCAATTTCAAAGTTCTTGATTGAATATAGAGCATTCATGTAGTGTTGGCATTTTCCTGCAATTTTCTTGTATATTTTCTCTGGAACTATTTGTTCTGTGGAAACAAATTACATAGCAATCGACCCTGTAAAGCTTTTCTGCCATGTTCTGTGAGTAGTCCAATTGTGATATCTTTGAGAATACTTGCATAATCATCATCATTTGCTTGCCGCATATTGGTAATGAGTTCTTTGTACTCAAAGTATGTCCAAATATTCACATTACCTATACTTCCTAACGACTTTTTCGGGTCTTCATGTGTAAGAGTATGAAATACTGGCTGTCCTTTAACTGGAGTGAGCTGCAGTAGATCCCCAAAAACTATAGCATGTTTTCCTCCAAATAGCACGTCATAGTCTGTCTTTAGAATTTGCTGCATTCTTAAATGCACAAAGGCAACAAGCATTAAGTTTGATACCATGCTTACCTCATCAATAATGAGAACTTTCATTTTTTTCAATACTCTTGAAACTTCAAAACATGCTTCTCCTGTTAGCTTGTGGTATTGTATTTTGTTCTCATGCTCTACTGGTAACATTAGCAAACGATGGAGGGTAATTCCTTTTATGTTATATGCTGCTAACCCAGTTGGAGCAGTAACAACACAAGACAAAGTTGAATCAGTTTTTTTCTGTAGGTAGCTTCTAATTACTTTAATTAAGAAACTTTTTCCAGTTCCAGCTTGTCCACTCACATACATTCTGATTGGTTCAAATGATGTGCATGAGCACTCTTTATTTTCATGTAGTAATCCATGATCAATTTGTTTTGTGACTTCCTCATAAATTTGTTGTTGATCATCATTCAGTTGTTGTTCCAAATTTGGTAAGTTTATTAAATCTTCCTGAGCTTGATTCATAGCTGTTTCCACTTCAGTCATGGCTATTGCAGCTTCATTTTCTACGATTGGTTGTCCTAGTGCATGGGTACTCACAAACTTTCTCTCGGGGGCGCAATTTACAGTGTGGTTTATGGCTGAGGGCCGCACCGGTGGGGGCGGGGGCAGTGGGGAGGGGGATGAGGCTAGAGCAAAAAAAAAACTATGCCCATGAGGTTGAACACAGACCCCTGCAGCAGACGCCTTCGTCCACTGAGCCACCAGACCCGGCATACACACATCTCTCTCTCTCTGTCTCTCTCTCTCTTGCTCTGTCTCGCTCTGTCTCTCTGTCTCGCTCTGTCTCTCTCTCTCGCTCTGTCTCGCTCTGTCTCCCTCTCTCTTTCTATCTCTCCCTCTCTCTCTATCTCTCCCTCCCTCTCTCTCCGTCTCCCTCCCTCTCTCTCCGTCTCCCTCTCTCTCTCTCCGTCTCCCTCTGTCTCACTCACTCTGCTTGTCTCCCTCTCTCTCTTTCTCTCTGTCTCCCTCTCTTTCTTTCTCTCTGTCTCCCTCTGTCTGTTGCCCTCCTCTATCTCTCCCTCCCTCTCTCTATCTCTCCCTCCCTCTCTCTCTCCGTCTCTCTCTCTATCTCCCTCCCTCCCTCCCTCTCTGTCTCCCTCTCTGTCTCCCTTCCTCTGTCTCCCTCTGTCTGTCTCCCTCACTCTGTGTGTCTGTCACCCTCCTCCCTCTCTCTATCTCTCCCTCCCTCTCTATAGCTCTCAGTCCCTCTCTCTGTCTCCCTCCCTCTCTCCCTCTCTGTCTCCCTCCCTCTCTGTCTCCCTACCTCTCTGTCTCCCTACCTCTCTGTCTCCCTACCTCTCTGTCTCCCACCCCCTCTGTCTCCCTCCCTCTCTTTGTCTCCCTCTCTCTCTCCGTCTCCCTTCCTCTCTCCCTCCCTCTATCTGTCTCCCTCTGTCTCATTCTGTCTCACTCACGCTGCTTGTCTCCTTCTCCCTCTCTCTGTCTCCCTCCCTCTCTCTGTCTCCCTCCCTCTCTCTGTCTCCCCCCTCTCCCTCTGTCTCCCTCCCTCCCTCTATCTCCCTCCCACTGTCTGTCTCCCTCTGTCTCTCTCTCTCCATCTCCCTCCCTCTCTCCCTCTGTCTCCCTCCCTCTCTGTCTCCCTCCCTCTCTGTCTCCCTAGCTCTCTGTCTCCCTCCCTCTGTCTGTCTCCCTACCTCTGTCTCCCTCCGCCTGCCTCCCTCCGTCTGTCTGTCTGTCTCCCTCCCTCCCTGTCTGTCCCCCTCCCTCCCTCTTTGTCTCCCTCCCTCTCTGTCTCCATCCCTACCTCTCTGTCTCCCTACCACTCTGTCTTCCTACCTCTCTGTCTCCCTCCCATTCTGTCTCCCTCCCCCTCTGTCTCCCTCCCGCTGTCTGTCTCCCTACCTCTGTCTGTCTCCCTCCCTCTGTCTCTCTGTCGCCCTCCTCCCTCTCTCTATCTCTCCCTCCCTCTCTCTATCTCTCTCTCCGTCTCCCTCCCTCTCTCCCTCCCTCTCTCTGTATTCCTCTGTCTCACTCACTCTGCTTGTCTCCTTCTCCCTCTCTCTGTCTCCCTCCCTCTCTCTGTCTCCCCCTTCTCTCTCCCTCTGTCTCCCTCCCTCCCTCTATCTCCCTCCCTCTGTCTGTCTCCGTCTGTCTCCCTCCGTCTCCCTCTATCTGTATCCCTCCCTCTGTCTGTAGCCCTCCTCCCTCTGTCGCCCTCCTCCCTCTGTTGGTCTCCCTCCCTCTGTCGGTCTCCCTCCCTCTGTCTGTCTGCCTCCCTCTCTCTGTCTGCCTCCCTCCGTCTGTCTGCCTCCCTCTGTCTGTCTGCCTCCCTCCGACTGTCTGCCTCCCTCCATCTGTCTGCCTCCCTCCGTCTGTCTGTCTCCCTCCCTCCCTCCCTCTCTGTCTCCCTCCCTCTCTCCCTTCCTCTCTGTCTCCCTCCCTCTCTGTCTCCCTCCCCCTCTGTCTCTCTACCTCTCTGTCTCCCTCCCCCTCTGTCTCCCTCCCTCTGTCTCCCTCCCTCTGTCTCCCTCCCTCTCTGTCTCCCTCCCTCTGTCTCCCTCCCTCTCTGTTTCCCTCCCTCTCTGTTTCCCTCCCTCTGTCTCCCTCCCTCTGTCTCCCTCCCTCCCTTTGTCTCCCTCTCTCTGTCTGTCTCCCTCTCTCAGTCTCCCTCTGTCTGTCTCCCTCTGTCTGTCTCCCTTCCTCTCTCTCCGTCTCCCTCGCTCTCTCCCTCCCTCTCTCTGTCTTACTCACTCTGCTTGTCTACCTCTCTCTATCTCTCTCTCCGTCTCCCTCCCTCTCTCCCTCCCTCTCTCTGTATTCCTCTGTCTCACTCTGTCTCACTCACTCTGCTTGTCTCCTTCTCCCTCTCTCTGTCTCCCTCCCTCTCTCTGTCTCCCCCTTCTCTCTCCCTCTGTCTCCCTCCCTCCCTCTATCTCCCTCCCTCTGTCTGTCTCCGTCTGTCTCCCTCCGTCTCCCTCTATCTGTATCCCTCCCTCTGTCTGTAGCCCTCCTCCCTCTGTCGCCCTCCTCCCTCTGTTGGTCTCCCTCCCTCTGTCGGTCTCCCTCCCTCTGTCTGTCTGCCTCCCTCTCTCTGTCTGCCTCCCTCCGTCTGTCTGCCTCCCTCTGTCTGTCTGCCTCCCTCCGACTGTCTGCCTCCCTCCATCTGTCTGCCTCCCTCCGTCTGTCTGTCTCCCTCCCTCCCTCTCTGTCTCCCTCCCTCTCTCCCTTCCTCTCTGTCTCCCTCCCTCTCTGTCTCCCTCCCCCTCTGTCTCTCTACCTCTCTGTCTCCCTCCCCCTCTGTCTCCCTCCCTCTGTCTCCCTCCCTCTGTCTCCCTCCCTCTCTGTCTCCCTCCCTCTGTCTCCCTCCCTCTCTGTTTCCCTCCCTCTCTGTTTCCCTCCCTCTGTCTCCCTCCCTCTGTCTCCCTCCCTCCCTTTGTCTCCCTCTCTCTGTCTGTCTCCCTCTCTCAGTCTCCCTCTGTCTGTCTCCCTCTGTCTGTCTCCCTTCCTCTCTCTCCGTCTCCCTCGCTCTCTCCCTCCCTCTCTCTGTCTTACTCACTCTGCTTGTCTACCTCTCTCTGTCTCTCTCACTCTCTCTGGCTCCCCCCTCTCTCTCCCTCTCCCTCTGTCTCCCTCCCTCCCTCTATTTCCCTCCCTCTGTCTGTCTCTGTCAGTCTCCCTCCCTCCGTCTGTCTGCCTCCCTCCGTCTGTCTCCCTCCCTCCCTTGGTCTCCCTCCCTCCTTCGGTCTCTCTCCCTCCTTCGGTCTCCCTCCCTCCTTCGGTCTCCCTCCCTCTCTCAGTCTCTCTCCCTCCCTCAGTCAGTCTCCCTCCCACCCTCTGTCAGTCTCCCTCCCTCCCTCTGTCAGTCTCCCTCCCTCCCTCTCTTGGTCTCCCTCCCTCTCTCGGTCTCCCTCCCTCTCTCAGTCTCCCTCCCTCCCTCTCTCGGTCTCCCTCCCTCCCTCTGTCAGTCTCCCTCCCTGCCTCTCTCAGTCTCCCTCCCTCTCTCGGTCTCCCTCCCTCTCTCAGTCTCCCTCCCTCTCTCGGTCTCCCTCCCTCTGTCAGTCTCCCTCCCTCCCTCTCTCGGTCTCCCTCCCTCTCTCGGTCTCCCTCCCTCTCTCAGTCTCCCTCCCTCTGTCAGTCTCCCTCCCTACCTCTCTTGGTCTCCTTCCCTCTGTCAGTCTCCCTCCCTCCCTCTCTCAGTCTCCCACCCTCTGTCAGTCTCCCTCCCTCCCTCGGTCTCCCTCCCTCTGTCAGTCTCCCTCCCTCCCTCTGTCAGTCTCCCTCCCTCTGTCAGTCTCCCTCCCTCTGTCAGTCTCCCTCCCTCCCTCCCTCGATCTCCCTCCCTCCCTCTCTCGGTCTCCCTCCCTCCCTCTCTCAGTCTCCCTCCCTCTCTCGGTCTCCCTCCCTCCCTCTCTCAGTCTCCCTCCCTCCCCCTCTCGGTCTTCCTCCCTCTCTCGGTCTCCCTCCCTCTCTCTGTCTCCCTCTCTCTCTGTCTCCCTCTCTCGCTGTCTCCCTCCCTCTGTCTCCCTCACTCTGTCTCCCTCCCTCCCTGTCTCCCTCCCTCCCTCTGTCTCCCCCCCTCCCTGTCTCCCTCCCTCTCTGTCTCCCTCCCTCCGTCTGTCTGCCTCCCTCCGTCTGTCTGCCTCCCTCCATCTGTCTGTCTGTCTGTCTCCCTCCCTCCCTCTCTGTCTCCCTCCCTCTCTGTCTCGCTCCCTCTCTGGCTCCCTACCTCTCTGTCTCCCTACCTCTGCCGGTCGCCCTCCTCCCTCTGTCGGTCTCCCTCCCTCTGTCAGTCTCCCTCCCTCTGTCAGTCTCCCTCCCTCTGTCTGCCTCCCTCCGTCTGTCTGCCTCCCTCGGTCTGTCTACCTCCCTCTCTGTCTCCCTCCCTCTGTATGTCTCCCTCCCTCTGTATGTCTCCCTCCCTCTCTGTCTCCTTCCCTCTCTGTCTCCCTCCCTCTCTGCCTTCCTCCCTCTCTCTGCCTCCCTCCCTCTCTGCGTCCCTCCCTCTGTTTCCCTCCCTCTGTCTCCCTCTCTCGGTCTGTCTCCCTCTCTCGGTCTGTCTCCCTCTCTCGGTCTGTCTCCCTCTGTCTGTCTCCCTCTTTCTGTCTGTCTCTCTCCGTCTCCCTCCCTCTCTCCCTCCCTCTCTCTGTCTCACTCACTCTGCTTGTCTCCCTCTCTCTCTCTCTGTCTCCCTCCCTCTCTCTCTGTCTCCCTCTCTCTCTCTGGCTCCCCCTCTCTCTCCCTCTCCCGCTATCTCCCTCCCTCTGTCTGTCTCCCTCCATCTGTCTCCCACCGTCTATCTCTGTCTCCCTCCATCTGTCTGTCTCTCTCCGTCTCCCTCTATCTGTCTCCCTCCCTCTATCTGTCGCCCTCCTCCCTCTGTCGGTCTCCCTCCCTCTGTCGGTCTCCCTCACTCTGTTGGTCTCCTTCCCTCTGTCGGTCTCCCTCTGTCAGTCTCCCTCCCTATGTCAGTCTCCCTCCCTCTGTCTCCCTCCCTCTCTCTGTCTCCCTCCCTCTCTCTGTCTCCCTCTCTCTGTCTCCCTCCCTCTGTCTCCCTCTCTCTCCGTTTCCCTCCCTCTGTCTCCCTCCCTCCATCTCCCTCTCTTTGTCCCATCTCTCTCCCTCTGTCACCTCACCCGCTGCTCTCACTCCCTGCTGCCCTCTGTCACCTCACCCGCTGCTCTCACACCCTGCTCTCTTCTTCACCCTCTATCACCTCACCCCACGTGTCACCCCGGGCTCAGACTGCTTCCCGGGCAAACACACAGCTGCACCCGAGTACTTCACAGGTCTTTCAAAGACCATTCACTTATTAATGAGGCTTTGTTGTATTTCACCTCTTCTTAGCGCCCCTGCATCTCCACTCAATCAGAGGGGAGATGCAGGGGCACTAAGAAGAGGAGAAATACAACAATGCCTCATTAACAAGTGAATGGTCTTTAAAATAATCGCCTTGCCCCCATAGCTCCGCGCTGCTGCAACCGGCGGTGTTTGCGGACACTCTTTTAAAAAAAGAAAAAAGCACAGGTACAATGTCTGCAAGGTCCGCGGGCCGCCAAGGCAGGCTTGCCGGGCCGCTGGCGGCCCGCGGGCCGTACTATGAGTACCCGTGTCCTAGAGGATCTTGACTGAGCGTCCCAGAACTTTGACTGTCTTGAGAACTGTCTCTAGCTACTTCAGCTGCAATTGTTGCTTCTTGTTCAATTTCTTCATTTAACATTTGTACATAAGTTGTGAAAGTACTGCATTCTATGGTATCTTTGCATGCATTAAAGGAATCTTCATAGCTTTGAAAATGTCCAAGTAATTCATCCTCTGAACGCCATGGTTTAAACAACTGTAAAAATGCTAAGTAGTAAAATTCCTTCTTGTCAGTAGTGTCGCAACTCAGCTTTCTGTGATTAATCAAACTTCCTTTTGTTTGTTTTACCAAACATCCTTCCTCACCAATGACTTTATTTTTTCCATTGTTGATGTCTTCTGTGGTATTCCGCTTAAAAATGTAGTTGTGCAGCACTTCATAGAGACACATGTTCTCAAGATGATGACTTCTCTTTGGGTAATATGTGTCCAACATGTTTGTTCTTAAAATGTCTGTACTTTCTGGTTCGTACTCTTCTAAATATTCAATTTCTCGAATAGATTTCAATACCCGATTTCGCATTCCTGCAAGGCCTAAACTTACCCAAATTATTCTTCTGGATTTGGAGTACAGACTTGCAGATGATAACCTATCTGAGCATTCGTATGACCCAATTTCTCAATGCGATAACATCTTTAAACTGAAACTGTATAGCTTTTTACTGACAGTCTTTTCGTGAGAAATCTCTTCCCACATTTCTTTCAATTCCGTTTTCTCAGATTTAGTGATGTAAGATGTGACATACCGAGCAACAGCAATAGAACTGTCAGCTACATACTGAATATCCATGTTAGCATTCCACATGGATAAAATGACTGGGTTGTAGTAATTTATATATTTTGACTCTTCTTTTCTTCTTAGGTTGTAGGTATTTTTAGGCGATTTTCTTGTAATAGTATGTCGCACAGCTGACATAAAACTGTTTACTCTTCCTTTTGAAAGAGCAGGTCGTGGAAATCCAAATCGACATTTTGTGTAGAATTTTTCTTTACTCTTGTACTTTCGTCGACAGTATTTTCCACACCGATGACTTTGAAAACGTAAAACTTGCTCTTTTAAGTTTTTTTCTTCTGTGCTTTTAGGTATAGCACATGTTGCATATCCTTCAATGAAAGATAAAACTGCATCATCAGAATCTGTTCCAAATTTTGGGGCATCCTTGATCCACAACAGCATATGAATATGAGGAGCACCTCTTGCTTGGTACTCTTTTCTCCAAAAGAAATCCACAACTTCTCCAAGAGGTGGATTTTTTTTTATTGCAGATGAAGGACATCATAGCCTCAAATCTATGATTGAAATATCTGCAAACATTAACCGGATCCAATGAGCACAATTCTCCTGCTGTCTTGTATTGGATGTTTTCAATATTTGAATTTGCCTCTCGAAGAAAATCCAGTACATCATCCCAAGCGTACTCAGCACAGCTTAGGGTAAGGAACCATGTAGGAGTTCCTAAATTCCGTAACATACATTTCAATTCTCCATGGCGTCGGTACCAATATCCATTAGTCCCACGCTGACAAGCCATCAGATTAATCAATTGAGATTCCAAATGATCATCTCGCTGTTTCACTTTGTTCAGAAAATCCTTTGCAGACACATTATGTAGATGTACTCCAGTTTTTAAAATGTGATTTACTGCATAAGATAGTGCAGACAAGTCACTTTCAAATAAAAGATGGAACAAATAAGGAATACTTTGACGAAATCTTGGATCTTCTGCATATAATCTTGTAGTCCGATACTCAGAAGCAGGAATCTGTACTGGACGTTCATCATATCGTCCACCTTTTCCTGTAGGAAACAGCTGGGGAAAACAACGAGCTTCCAAGCTCTCCTCCCATACACTCACGGGAGTTCCTTTTGCTTTTTTCATCTGAAACAGATCAATAGTGTTTCCCATAACTTCTTTAGAATGAAGAGGATGTATGCTGAAATGTTCATAAATTTCTTCTTCTTTTGACTTATCCACTTTTTCAATTTGCCCAGTTGGTATTCCTGTGTCTGCTAGTAAAACTTCTTCATCTTCATCCATATAAATTGATTCATACCATTTATTATTTCTTTTCAAATATAAATTTGCTCTTTGTACTTTTCGTACATCTACCAGCTCCTGCCAAATTTTCTTATTCTTTGTAGGTACACCATTAACCAGAATAACTAATGGTTCAGTTTCCAAACTATCTGCATCAATTGTTTCAATATTTGTTTTCAAATCTAATGGCAAATAGACAACTCTTCCTTTTAAACCTCTTTGTAAATCTGAAGGAGGTAATTTGCCTGTTTTGGGCTCCATACGAACTATAGTCTGAAACGGATGGACACATTGAATGAGTATAGACTCATACGTATTTAAATCACTAAGTTCTGCAGGAATATCAACCAATTCTAAATTATTATGTACAGCTCTAGCTGGCATTTTAATTAACTTGTTATAACAGTGTTTACAAATACGCTGATCTTCACCCAAATCAAAACAATTTTTCAGAAATAAATATGTAGCAAAATCCTTCCACTTAGAATTATTTTCTTTTTCACTTTTTTTATAGAGATCAACATTCCTTGTTTGAGTTTTATAATGGCTTCTCCGGCAACAAATACAAGTAATATTTGGTCTTTCATTAGAGATGATAGTAAATTTTGTCATTTGATCTTCAAACTTTTTACTAACAGTGAGTTCTACATTCTCTTCCACATTTTCTTCAATAACTGTGTCATTTCCTGCACTTTCTTGCTCTGGACCAAAGTAACAAAACTCAATATCCTCACAAACCTTCTTCACATCTGATACAGATCCACGGAATAGAGCACTATTCAACTCATTTAACTTTAGTGCTGGACTTTTAGCAAAATACAATCTTCTCACAAATTTTCTCATTTCAGTATGATGAACTGCCAGCATCCTAAAATGGTGAAAAACAATTTGACAAACTTTCCTAGAAAGACAAGCCAGAGAATGTCCTTGCAAACCAGTATTCTCTCTCACTCTGCATGGATCTAGTCTTTGAAGCACCTTAATCTTCTGTTTAACACTTTTTTTTACTATCTTCTCTTAGAAAGTCACGTAATTTATCAATAGATTCCTGTCGTACAGTACAAATACTACTACAATTCCAAGTGTACACTGGGGCTTTAGGACGTCTCCCCATAACCTCATCAGCTAACACTTCTTCCTCATTTCTTGGAACCATTTTCTCCTTTTCCATTACACAACCATCCTTAACTTCATATGCTCGACCACTGGTGTCAACTGCATGCAGCAAACTATTACTTTGAAGATAACTCTCTTCATTAAAAAATGGTTCAGTACTTGAACTATGCTTCCATTTTCCTAAGAACACTTTACAAAAGTTTTTTTTTTCACTTCTCTTTTTCTTTTGCTTTTTGACTTCATTACATTCACTAATTTATCTAATGTACGGATCCTGTTCAAAATTAAAATGAATAGTTTTCTTTTTAATTCCAAAACCTTTGCAACAATTGATTCAATATCTTTATTTTTCTTATAAAATTTGGCTTTCATCCTATATTTTTTCACATCCTTTAGCAAATTGAACATCACTCTTCTCTGAAACATTTTTCTACGAATGTTTTTAAAGTCTATTTTTCTTTTTAAGTCATTCTTTCTTACTTCTGATTGTACATTAGCATTTAGTATATTCTGTCGATTGTCTTGTTGTTTTCTACTTGAAACACTATTTGCAGTGGATATATTTTTTACATTTTTTCTATGCTTGAGGATATTTTTTATAAAATCCTTAGTCTGCTTACCAGAAGACTTTTTCTTTTTTCCAACATGAGGTTCTTCAACTAATTTTTGTTGTCCAGTTGTCTTCAAATATAGATGTTGTTGCTGTTCTTTTCTCTTTCTTGATTTTATAGGCATCTTTAATTTATTTCAGTGTTGTTCAGCAATACCTGAAAGAAACTAAAAAAAAATACCTTTATGTAATTTAAATATATTACTATATTTTTTATGAGCTTTTCAAATCCTATCATATGAGCTGTCCCTTTCCTACGACTGCAAGTCTTACACAATAAAAGCTACACAAATTAAATCTCTGACAACAATTCCTGTGTGCACACAGACTCATGGTGTGATTCTAGGCAGAAAACGATATTTGATTGGCAATTTCAAAGCACATTTACTACTGTGGTAGAGCAAGTGATAATTACTGTAACAGCCTGACACATTTTCCTTATAGTTTAGAGAGGCAGAAAAGAGTACATGTCCTAACAGCTACTTGAGACCATGAGCATGTGGAACCTGGGTGAGTGATTAGACTAGAGCAAAGGAAATGAGCCTTGGTGATGTTGAATGTGGTAGCGTTACTCACTGCTATCTGAAATACCACACAGTGCTGAATACTTAGCATGGGAGTACAGGAGAAGCAGCTGCCTGTGTGCTAAGAGCGTGCTTCTGGAGACTGTGTATTGTCAGGTGCAAGAGAGATCTGCATGGACGCTTGCACAACTGCATGAAGACTGCAGAGATGTATGTAAGAGTACATGTGGGGTAAGGGTTAATTGGAGTTTTGAACATGTAGGATCTACCTCACCGATTGCAGGAGTGTAAGGAAAATCTACCCTGTTGTTTTCAAATGTGTTAGCATTTGCCTCTCATTTGTAAGATATTGATTTGTGCTGAATGCTAGCCCTCAAAGTTCAAGAAAACAAGCTGCCCCTTTACTACGAATGCAAGTCTTACAGAACCAGACCAACACAAATTAAATCTCTGACAACAATTCCTTTGTGCACACAGACTCATGGTGTGATTTTAGGCAGAAAACAATATTTGATTGGCAATTTCAAAGCACATTTACTACTGTGGTTTTGCAAGTGATAATTACTGTTACAGCCTGACACATTTTCCTTATAGTTTGGAGAGGCAGAAAAGAGTACATGTCCTAACAGCTACTTGAGAGCATGAGCATGTGGAGCATGGGTGAGTGATTAGACTAGAGCAAAGGAAATGAACCTTGGTGATGTTGAATGTGGTAGCGTTACACACTACTATCTAAAATACCACACAGTGCTGAATACTTAGCATGGGTGTGCAGGAGAAGCAGCTGCCTGTATGCTAAGAGCGTGCTTCTTGAGACTGTGTATTGTCAGGTGCAAGAGAGATCTGCATGGACGCTTGCACAACTGCATGAAGACTGCAGAGATGTATGTAAGATTACATGTGTGGTAAGGGTTAATTGGAGTTTTGAACATGTAGGAACTACCTCACCCTTTGCAGGAGTGGAAGGAAAATCTACTATGTTGATTTCAAATGTGTTAGCATTTGCCTCTCATTTGTGAGATATTGATTTGCGCTGAATGCTAACCATCACAGTTCAAGAAAACAAGCTGCCCCTTTCCTGCGAGTGCAAGTCTAACAGAACAAGAGCAACACAAATTAAATCTCTGACAACAATTCCTGTGTGCACACAGACTCATGGTGTGGTTCTAGGCAGAAAACGATATTTGATTGGCAATTTCAAAGCACATTTACTACTGTGGTTTTGCACGTGATAATTACTGTAACAGCCTGACACATTTTCCTTATAGTTTAGAGAGGCAGAAAAGAGCACATGTCCTACCAGCTACTTGAGACTATGAGCAAGTGTAACCTGGGTGAGTGATTAGACTACAGCAAAGGAAATGAGCCTCAGTGATATTGATTGTGTTAGCGTTACTCACTGCTATCTGAAATACCACACAGTGCTGAATAGTAAGCATGAGAGTGCAGGAGAAGCAGCTGTCTGTGTGCTAAGAGCGTACTTCTGGAGACTGTGTATTGTCAGGTGCAAGAGAGATCTGCATGGACGCTTGCACAACTGCATGAAGACTGCAGAGATGTATGTAACAGTACATGTGTGGTAAGGGTTAATTGGAGTTTTTAACATATAGGATCTACCTCACCCATGGTAGGAGTGGAAGGAAAATCTACCATGTTGATTTCAAATGTGTTAGCATTTGCCTCTCATTTGTGAGATATTGATTTGTGCTGAATGCTAGCCATCACAGTTCAAGAAAACAAGCTGCCCCTTTCCTATGAATGCAAGTCTTACAGAACCAGACCAACACGAATTAAATCTCTGACAACAATTCCTTTGTGCACACAGACTCATGGTGTGATTTTAGGCAGAAAACGATATTTGATTGGCAATTTCAAAGCACATTTACTACTGTGGTTTTGCAAGTGATAATTACTGTTACAGCCTGACACATTTTCCTTATAGTTTAGAGAGGCAGAAAAGAGTACATGTCCTAACAGCTACTTGAGAGCATGAGCATGTGGAGCATGGGTGAGTGATTAGACTAGAGCAAAGGAAATGAACCTTGGTGATGTTGAATGTGGTAGCGTTACACACTACTATCTAAAATACCACACAGTGCTGAATACTTAGCATGGGTGTGCAGGAGAAGCAGCTGCCTGTATGCTAAGAGCGTGCTTCTTGAGACTGTGTATTGTCAGGTGCAAGAGAGATCTGCATGGACGCTTGCACAACTGCATGAAGACTGCAGAGATGTATGTAAGATTACATGTGTGGTAAGGGTTAATTGGAGTTTTGAACATGTAGGAACTACCTCACCCTTTGCAGGAGTGGAAGGAAAATCTACTATGTTGATTTCAAATGTGTTAGCATTTGCCTCTCATTTGTGAGATATTGATTTGCGCTGAATGCTAACCATCACAGTTCAAGAAAACAAGCTGCCCCTTTCCTGCGAGTGCAAGTCTAACAGAACAAGAGCAACACAAATTAAATCTCTGACAACAATTCCTGTGTGCACACAGACTCATGGTGTGGTTCTAGGCAGAAAACGATATTTGATTGGCAATTTCAAAGCACATTTACTACTGTGGTTTTGCAAGTGATAATTACTGTAACAGCCTGACACATTTTCCTTATAGTTTAGAGAGGCAGAAAAGAGCACATGTCCTAACAGCTACTTGAGACCATGAACATGTGGAACCTGGGTGAGTGATTAGACTAGAGCAAAGGAAATGAGCCTTGGTGATGTTGAATGTGGTAGCGTTACACACTACTATCTAAAATACCACACAGTGCTGAATACTTAGCATAGGAGTGCAGGAGAAGCAGCTGCCTGTATGCTAAGAGCGTGCTTCTGGAGACTGTGTATTGTCAGGTGCAAGAGAGATCTGCATGGACGCTTGCACAACTGCATGAAGACTGCAGAGATGTATGTAAGAGTGCATGTGGGGTAAGGGTTAATTGGAGTTTTGAACGTGTAGGAACTACCTCACCCATTGCAGGAGTGAAAGGAAAATCTACGATGTTGATTTCAAATGTGTTAGCATTTGCCTCTCATTTGTGAGATATTGATTTGTGCTGAATGCTAGCCATCACACTTCAAGAAAACAAGCTGCCCCTTTCCTACGAATGCAAGTCTTACAGAACCAGACCACCACGAATTAAATCTCTGACAACAATTCCTTTGTGCACACAGACTCATGGTGTGATTCTAGGCAGAAAACAGTATTCCTGGGTGATACCAGTACACCTTAACTTATGGTGAAGACATACTCCATAATATCTTACAAGTTCAAGGCAGTTAAATATCTTCCAAAACATAAAATGTAAAACACAACTTTAAAACAAGAATCACATTTCTATTTTTTATATCAAAATGCACCACATACATCCCCTCTCAAATTCATAACTCACCTTTAAAAGTAGTTAGTTGAGAAAGAAATGTGGCACTCACACAGCAGATTATCAGAGACAGAATCTCTGAGCTGCACACCTCTCAGCAGAACCAGTAAATGGCAATCTTTCCCTTTCTTTTTTCACACATATACATGTAACTTCAAATCACAGTGCTTCCCACATTTTTTCAAATGGAAACACACATTTCTATTGGTTGCAAATTTCAACCCTTTCCAAATGATCCCTACCCCCAACATGACTTCTGCCTGCTACCATAGCAACAGGTCCTGGAACACTGGTGTGGGCAGAGAGGTCAGAAGTTCAGCACACAATGTTTCTAATCCAAAGAGCAAGAGTGCTTGACTTTTCAAACCTAACAGCAAATCCAAAGTAATGTTCTGTGGGAGCACATTTTTCTGAACCAATACAAAACATGCTTTTAAAATTTTAAACATACAGCCTAGTTTTTAGTGTTGAATGGTCTGAAACAGCCAATGAGTTCTTTTTATTTAAAAAAAAGTATGTAAGCCTCCATTTTACAACTATCTTTCTTTTCATATTGCCATTCTACTGAAAGACACCTTCTGTGTGCATCCAGATCTCCTTGAAAGATGTTCACAGTGTGGATTGTAGGTCATAGCTATGTCTTCTGGAGTGAAAAGTGTGCAGAAAAAAAGAGGTATTGTGAAAGACCTTGCTTTGCCAAATGTAGACATTAAATGGATTGATCAGAGAGGGTTAAAGTGGCACCAATTAATGCCTTTGGTGAAATCCTTTCTACTTCTCCCACAGCCTGACCTTATAATTGTGCACTGTGGTGGAAATGACCTAGGCACTTTAACTGGGGTAGGTCTAGAAATGCTTGTTAAGGACACCTTTGTGCAATTGATGTCTCTTTTTCCACAAACTACCTTTGTATATTCTAATATATGCCAAAGGCAAAAGTGGAACTGGTCCAACCAATATTGTCCGCAGATTGATAAAGCAAGAAAGCACGTCAATTAGGCTGTTTCTGCTTTTATCAGAGACTATGGTATGGGTTCTATATACCACAACAACTTGCGTTACAACATGCAAGGCATTTATAGAGGAGACGGTGTACATTTCACAGATGAAGACAACAGAGTCTTCCTCTTGAACTTTAGACTCTGCATCGGTACTTGCTTGTAGGTACAAAAAAACACTTAATGAACACAACGGCTCATTTTAGAGCCAACCAACATCTAAACACTTAAACTTGATTTTTAATTCTATTTTTTTATGTTTTTTTTGCCCCCGTGCGCGCACTGTGCGCGCACCCCGCGATATTTTAAATTTTTTTTTTTTTGTGACCTAAGGGTCCCCCTGAGAAGGCCTATGGGCTCAGGAACTCTCTACCCTGCCCCCTTTTAACGTTCTCCACTTGTGTTTGTAACTCTCTTCTGCCTCTAAAACTCAAAATGGCGGCTGCCCCGCGATTTTTTGAAAAAAAATAAATGTTTTTTTCACCCTTCGGGGTCCTTCAGGGACCCCCTGACAAAGGCTAGGGGGTCAGGAACTCTCTACCCTGCCCCCTTTTCACGTTCTCCACCTTTCTTTTTACCTGTCACACACACAACACACAAAATGGCGGCCGACACTTCCTGATTTCGACCGATTCGAATGTTGACTGACATGTAACCACCAATCAGAATTACGCTCGCGCACTGCACCGTGCACGCGGCTATAGATATTTATGTGCTTTTAAATGCAATTTTCTCAGGAACTACTGAACAGATTGACACCATATATGCAAAAGGCACATCCCTGACCTGAGGACTACCTCTTTGCCAAATTTCAAGTAATTCTGTTCAGCCGTTTGGGCTGTACCTTCGACTAAAGGTCCTATGGGAAATTGCATGGGGAAAACGCATTTTGGGACCCCCCTATTTTCTCGGCCCCCGCTTGACGAATCACCCCGAGACTTCCAGGGTAGGAGCTGAGCGGAGCGGAGCACCCCATTAGTTTTGAAAATTTCGCGAGGATCCATCAACCGGCGCCAAAGTTATTCAGAGAATTTTCAGATTTCCGCCAGTAGATTATATATATATATATATATATATATATATTCACTGAAAAAACCATAGGTTTCACACATGTTATAGTTAGCAGGACATTTCACTCGTGAAAAACCAATGAAATTCCCCCGTTATAGTTAGTGCAGGCAACTATAACTCACGCGACCGCAATCCTCTGCTGATGATGTCAGATATTACATCACTGTATTTAGACACCTATTTACCCATGTCTTCTTCCATTAATCTTTAGCTATACATATATTACAAATATTTATTTTTCATAAAGACACATATGTCATCAGTGATGTAATATCTGACATCATCAGCAGAGGATTGCGGTCGCGTGAGTTATAGTTGCCTGCACTAACTATAACGGGGGAATTTCATTGGTTTTTCACAAGTGAAATGTCCTGCTAACTATAACATGTGTGAAACCTATGGTTTTTTCAGTGAATTTGCAAGGTTTTTTAAATGTTAATTCCTAACTATAACGTGTGTGAAACCTATGGTTTATTCAGTGAATTTGTACGGTTTTTTAAATGCAATTTTTTTTTTGAGATTTCTGGTAAAAAATAATATCCAACCTATGTATAAAATAATATATGTACTATATCCTGCATTATGGAATGGTTAATTTTTACAAAATTAATGTTTACATACAGTTGTTATCTTCTACAACTCTTGAAACTTGTATTTTTTTTTTTTTATGCATTTTTTGCCGTGCGCGTACGGTAAGCTGACGCTACGCGCTCCGTACGTCATAAGTACGGTGCGCTTACGTGATACGATGCGCGTACGGTAAGCTGACGCTACGCGCTCCGTACGTCATAAGTACGGTGCGCTTACGTAATACGTACGTGACGTACGCGTACACGCATGCGCGTTGCGCGGAACCAACGTCGCGGTTACGCGGGTGCGTGTCATGCGCATGCGCGAGTGCGTCCTACGTACGCGCTCCGTAAGCGCTCCGTAAGCGCATATTTACGTCACGTTTGCGCATGCGTACTTGTTTATGAGCGCGTACCGTAAGCTTACGGAGCGCGCACGGTAGGTCATGTGATCCACAAAGAACACTTTTCATTGGTTGAAACTACTTTCAATTCCAGAAACTTCCCACACCACACCCATTCCCCTCATTACTGCTTGAGATCCCCTAGGAGAAGGAGCTGAATTGACATTGAGATACAATGGCAGAACAGCAGTCCTCTTCTGAGAGTGAGCCTAGCAGCACCATCATCAGACAGAGAAGGAGGAAACAAAAGGATTCTTTTGTGTGGGAGTATTTTACTTTTCCAGAGGGGCAGAAAAAGGTCAATGCTCCATTGGTCACTTGCAGACTTTGTGAGCGTGTTTTATCTAGAGGAGATCCAAGGAAGAAGTATTCCTTTGGAAATCACTCTATGATGAGACACCTTAGGGATAAACATCCCAGGACCTTTGCTCGACATACTGAAGAAAACTCTTCAGTAAGTCACCGGAGCCCAACCTCAGAAGCTCAGCCGAGTACATCATCGGCAGCTCAGCTGAGCCCTTCCTCTGAGGTGGGAGCATCACCTTCTTCAGCTCCTCTGGACATTAACCCTCGATTTCGGAGGGTTTCAATGAGGTGTACAACGTGTTGTGGTCTTATTGTTTTTGGGGAGACCAGTGTTTCCCTTATTAACAATAAGATAGACCAGCACGTTTGTAGACGTTCATAATATTCCCATTCTTTCTTTCCTCTATCCCTGTATTAACCCAACGGCTCTTTTAAGAGCCAACCTTACCTCACAATTTTTTTTATTTTTTTTTAAGCTTTCCTTTTTGAAATTTTTTTTTGCTGTGCGTGTACGGTACGCGTAATCGCGGAATAGTTACGCGAAGTTCGCGGAATTTTTCTTGCGGAATTTCTCCGTTTACGCCGTGCGCGTACGCTGCGCGCATGCCGCGACTTTTTGAAAAAAAATTAAAATTAATTTTTGCCCTTGGGGGTCCTTCTGGGACCCCCTGACAAAGGCTAGGGGGTCAGGAACTGTCCACCCTGCCCCCTTTTCACATTCTCCACCTTTGTTTTTCACCCCCTCAGACTGTGGGAGACAAAATGGCGGCCGACACTTCCTGGTTTCGACCGATTCGAATGTTTACTGAGATCTAACAACCAATCAGAATCGCGATCGCGCACGGCGGCGTGCGCGTACAGTAAGCTTACGGTACGCGCTCAAAGCGCGCCTATAGATCTATATATATTGATTTAAATGCTATTTTCTCAGCAAATACTGAACACATTTACACCAGACCTACAAAAGGCACATCCCTGACCTGAGGACTACCTCTCTGCCAAATTTCAAGTAATTCTGTTCAGCCGTTCGGGCTGTAGCTTGGACTAAAGGTCCTATGGAAAAATGCATGGGGAAAACACGTTTTGGGACCCCCCCTTTTTCTCAGCCCCCGCTTGACGAATCCCCGCGAGACTTTCAGGGTAGGAGCGGAGCGGAGCGCCCCACCTATTTTGAAAATTTCGCCAGGATTCGTCAATCTGCGCCAAAGTTATTCAAAATAGAATGTTGCGGATTTCCTATGGAAACACGGTCCTAACTATAACTACCTACTGGCGACCGCCAGTAGGTAATATATATATATATATATATATATATATATATATATATATATATATATATATATATATATATATATATATATATATATATATATATATATACATATGTCTAAAGGTCCTGTGGAAAAATACATGGGGAAAACGCGTTTTGGGACCCCCCTTTTTTCTCAGCACCCGCTTGACGAATCCCCCCGAGACTTTCAGGGTAGGAGCGGAGCGTAGCGCCCCATTAGTTTTAAAAATTTCGCGAGGATTCGTCGACCGGCGCCAAAGTTATTCCAAATAGAATGTTGCGGATTTCCTATGGAAACAGGGTCCTAACTATAACTACCTACTGGCGACCGCGTGTTTGCGTGTGTTTGTAACAGTGTGGTCCTGAGGCGGAAGCCGGGACTTAAGCTCTGCACATTGCTGTTTGGTACGTGGTTCGATACTTTTAACCTGCTGCGTGTTTTTAAATGCACTTGTTATATATTTTATTACCTGTACCTTGAAACTGCATAGCTAGGAAATATTGCTATTTGCACATCCGGGGACTGAACCCGTGACTAGTTCCCCGTTGTTCCGCCCTCGTGACAGAGGAGGTGGGCGAGCAGACTAGTGCTCCGCCCCTCACTCCACGATTGGTATAAACCTCCCGCCCCACACATCTCAGCTGGTTGTTTGCGTGTGTTTGTAACAGTGTGGTCCTGAGGCGGAAGCCGGGACTTAAGCTCTGCACATTGCTGTTTGGTACGTGGTTCGATACTTTTAACCTGCTGCGTGTTTTTAAATGCACTTGTTATATATTTTATTACCTGTACCTTGAAACTGCATAGCTAGGAAATATTGCTATTTGCACATCCGGGGACTGAACCCGTGACTAGTTCCCCGTTGTTCCGCCCTCGTGACAGAGGAGGTGGGCGAGCAGACTAGTGCTCCGCCCCTCACTCCACGATTGGTATAAACCTCCCGCCCCACACATCTCAGCTGGTTGTTTGCGTGTGTTTGTAACAGTGTGGTCCTGAGGCGGAAGCCGGGACTTAAGCTCTGCACATTGCTGTTTGGTACGTGGTTCGATACTTTTAACCTGCTGCGTGTTTTTAAATGCACTTGTTATATATTTTATTACCTGTACCTTGAAACTGCATAGCTAGGAAATATTGCTATTTGCACATCCGGGGACTGAACCCGTGACTAGTTCCCCGTTGTTCCGCCCTCGTGACAGAGGAGGTGGGCGAGCAGACTAGTGCTCCGCCCCTCACTCCACGATTGGTATAAACCTCCCGCCCCACACATCTCAGCTGGTTGTTTGCGTGTGTTTGTAACAGTGTGGTCCTGAGGCGGAAGCCGGGACTTAAGCTCTGCACATTGCTGTTTGGTACGTGGTTCGATACTTTTAACCTGCTGCGTGTTTTTAAATGCACTTGTTATATATTTTATTACCTGTACCTTGAAACTGCATAGCTAGGAAATATTGCTATTTGCACATCCGGGGACTGAACCCGTGACTAGTTCCCCGTTGTTCCGCCCTCGTGACAGAGGAGGTGGGCGAGCAGACTAGTGCTCCGCCCCTCACTCCACGATTGGTATAAAATGGCCACCTTCCCCAGGAAGCGCAGCGGACGAGCGCAGCGGGCGCGCCGGCGGCGCGCCGAAGGCTAGCCAAAGGCAAGCCCGTCTGCGCCCATCCGCGCCGGTTCCGCGCCCAGTGCCGGATTCCTTGGTCCGAGGTCAAGGAAAACGTTAAGTCACCTTGCCTACAGCCGGGACACCCTTCTCGCTCTGCGGTACAAAGGCGGGAGCTCAGGATGCGTTAAGTTGGAAATGCGTGTGGATGAGCGGCCCTCCCCACTGCTTTGCATCAATTGCAATCAAGCTCTCCCCAAGCTTGACTGGCATACTAGTAATTACGGTTCGGCCGCATCAGTGGCTTGGACAAGGAAAGAACACACTGCAGTTAAATGCCTTTTACTCAACGCTAGATCCCTGGTGAGACACAGCATAGAACTAGCGGACTTCATAGTTGAATCCAAATCACAGATACCATTCGTAACAGAAACCTGGACAGATGCAGCCTCAGGTCCGGATATCATCAAAGCTACCCCGCCTGAGTACGAGTGCTTTGTTCAGAATAGAGGAAATAAAAGGGGGGGAGGTCTAGCTATAATCTACCATAAATCCATCAGAGGTTCATTCCAGTCGGGTACCACCGACCATTTTGAAGCCCTCATATATAACCTGACCCTTTCCAACCATCAATCTTTTAAGGGTGGCCTAATTTATAGGCCCCCCGGTCCCAAAAGCTCGTTCCTCCCCGCACTCAGTTGCTTGCTAGAAGAAGCACTCTGCACAAAAACATTTACTGCGCTGGGAGATTTTAACTTTCATTTGGAATGTGATTCAGATCCCGACACGCGGAATTTCTTAGATCAGATGCGTGGGGTTGAGCTTAATCAAAGGGTTACCGGCCCAACCCACAGGGCAGGGCACACTCTAGATGGGATCTTTTCCAATCTCCCTAACCTTGAAACTACGGCTATTCTTCCGGTCTCCTGGTCCGACCATGCGGTAGTGCATTTTGAAATCAGCCTTGCCCCGCTTTCCAGGCCTAGTAAGGTTACAAATCCGCCTAGAACGATCAGGAGGTGGAAAAATATAGATGGAGAGGCCCTAGAGAGCCTGCTCAAAACCTCCCTGCGGCCCCCGATGGTTAACGTGGAGGATGCTGCCACCTCATATACCAACTGGCTGGAGGCAGCATGCCTCAAGCTCGCCCCGCCCAAAACGTTTCACTCCACTCGATCTAGCCCCTCCGCGCCGTGGTTCTCTGAACATATCAGGGACCATAAACTGCGTTGTAAAAAGCAGGAAAGAATCTGGAGGAAAAACTACAAAGAGGAGGATAGAAAGCTTCTCTACTTAGAGATAAAAAGGTATAAATTTGCAATTCAAGAGGCAAAACAAGAGTTCTACACGAATCGTATTAAGGAGGCCAGTAACTCCGCTATGGAATTATTTCGCACAGTATCGTCCCTGGCGGTCATCAAACCAGTGGATATCCCCCCTAGCCGTAAACTATGCCAAGAGCTGGCGAATTTCTTCCTAGAAAAGGTAGAAAATATCTTCCGTCCTCTAGACATGCGGGTCAAGACTGTCGCTCCAGTAATTAGCCCGGAGGCAGACATTAATCTTCCGAAGCTTCTCAACTTCTCCCCCATAAGGGAGGAAGAGGTGGAGAGCAGACTTCTACGGACAAAGTCAGGCTCCCCCAATGACCCTTGCCCAGCCAGCATGGCCAAATTGGCCTCCTCGGCCGTGGCCGCAAGGCTCACCCCACTGTTCAATGTCATGTTGGAAAAAGGAGAATTCCCCTTGAGCTGGAAACAAGCTTCCATTTTACCCCTGTTGAAGAAGCCGAACCTAGTGGTGACGGACCTGAACAACTTTCGGCCTATAGCTAGGCTACCCCTTCCGACGAAAATCTTGGAGAGTCTCCTAAACACTCAGCTAAGCGTCTTTCTAGGGGCTGGCCAGGGCTTGGACCGTTCCCAACATGGATTCAGGGCAGGGCATAGTACCGAATCCGCCCTGATTAAAGCAACAGAAGATGTGAGAGCAGTGATGGACGCAGGAGGTAGAGCTGCCCTGATCCTGTTGGACCTGTCCGCAGCCTTTGATACGGTCCACCATAAGATACTTGGGGACCGACTCAGGGCCACTGGGATTCAGGGCAAAGCGCTAAAACTCCTGCTCGCCTTCCTGTCTGATAGGACTCAGAAGGTGGCACTAGGGGACTATGAATCAGACCCTTTTACGCTTCCCTGCGGAGTCCCTCAGGGGTCTTCCTTGAGTCCCACCCTTTTTAATATATATGTCTCCACCCTAGCACCAGTTATCAGATCTTTCGGCTTCAACTTAACTTCTTACGCTGATGATACTCAGATAGTGGTATCTCTGCTACCAGGGGAAACTGACAGTACAGCTGATAGATTCAGAGGCTGTATGCTGGAAGTCAGTAACTGGATGGCAGATAACTGCCTCAAATTAAATTCTACAAAAACCGAAGTTCTGCTGTTCGGGTCCAACGATAATTTCTGGTCCCCACGCTGGTGGCCTGAGGAAATGGGCACTCCGCCAGCTCCGGTCCCAAAGGTTAAAAACCTCGGTGTACTTATGGACAACTCTTTGTCCTTCAAGCCCCAAATTAATGCACTCTCATCAGCTACTCACTTTGTTTTAAAAACTATTCGAAAAGTCCTGCCATTCCTTGCAGAAGAGCATAAGAAGACCGTGGTTACAGGGCTGGTGATGTCTCGGCTCGATTATTGTAACAGCCTTCTGCTGAACGCCCAACAGGGGCTCCTCAACAAACTCCAGATTCTGCAGAATGCTGCAGCCCGATTAATCACGGGCACACCTAAATTTGCCTCTGTTTCACGGGACCTGGTTAAACTACATTGGCTACCAGTTCGCAAGAGAATTATTTTTAAATCCCTTTGCGTGACTTTCAAGGCCTTGTACGGCCTAGGCCCCCACTGTATCTCTCAACTCTTTCAGTGGTACAGACCAACAAGACTTTTGAGATCAGCCGAGCAGGGTCTGGTAGTCGTCCCCAGAGTTAGGAAAGCCAGTTGGGGAGGCAGGAGTTTCTCTCTAGGAGCAGCAAAGGCATGGAACGCGCTACCACTAAATCTCAGACAACTACCGGATCTCTTGTCTTTTAGGAAAGCTCTGAAGACCTGGCTTTTCACACAGTAACCCCTGCCCATACACACTCACTCAACTAGCGCCAGGACACCTCCGGGTAACAGTGCGCTCTATAAATGTGAAAAATAAATAAATAAATAAATAGGTAATATATATATATATATATATATACGGAAGCGTCTTCTGTGTAGAAACTACCTCCTCCAAACGGAAGTCGCTTCGTTACGGGAGGACCCCACAGTAGCAGGTCCTATTTAAATTCTGTTAAATTCTTCTTGTATCTTAGAAGAAAAACGAAGCCCGCAGGAAGAGGGCAACAAGGACAGGAGAAGAGGAAGAACAATCGGCAATAACAACGTCTAATGAAGTAACAATAATAAATCTAGCAAAAGTTACTCTCACCAGCCAAGAAGAAGATATATTAAAATTGGGGCTAACATTCTGCCCAGAAACCAATCTAGACTATGTTCAGACCAGAATTGATCTATTTAAGTTCATTAGACTACTTAAACTGAGAAAGCATTTTTTGTCCAATCCAGTGCAAAAAGCTATTTGTACAAATATAAGTACTCCCCAAGAAGAAGGGCTGCAAGTGGGAGATTTTGACCTAATGATGGAACTCAAAGATATGGATATGGATAATATTACAGAAACGAACGAAACAAGAGCAGAAAAAATTGCGCAAGAAGAAAACTTATCCATTGCACAAGATGCGCCAACCAAATTTAGACCAACCTCACGTTTCATCCCTATGACAACCAGAGATGGGATAGATGTTTTTTGTGATATTGTGACGAAAAAATTGAGCACGCAATTTAATGAAAGTGGAGGGAAAAATAAATACAGCACTGTTCAGCATAAAGAATATCAGGCTCTAATTAAGAAACTATCAGAAAATGATAACTGTATTGTGAGGAATGCAGATAAGGGAGGCAATATAGTCCTCTGGGACAAACAAAAATACTTATTAGAAGCCTATAAGCAGTTAAATAACAAGAAGTGCTATGTAAGAGCGGTAGAAAGAGACATGATAGAAAGTAATGACAGTTATAATGCCAAGCTCAAAAATTGGTATGAACAGGGACTACTTAACCATGATGAATATAAGTTCCTTATAATTGATCATCCAGTGACACCAGTCTTTTATCTTACTCCAAAAGTTCACAAAAACATTTTAGATCCCCCTGGGCGTCCAATTATCTCAGCAATGGGGACGTGCTTTGGAAAATTCATCCAGATATGTTGAGGCCTTTTTACATCCCTTGGTACAATCTTTACCATCCTATGTTCAAGACACTGGAGATTTTTTAAGAGGGATTTATGATTTACCATGGGAAGATGATTATCTACTCATAACTATAGATGTGTCAACACTATATACTAGCATTCATCATAAAGATGGTTTGATGGCTATCAAGCATTTTTTAGGGATGAGACCAATAACATTGTGGTCACATACACAAATGATTTTAAGTATGGTGGAAAAGTGCTTGACAAGCAACTATTTCCTCTTCAATGGGGAGCTTTTCCAGCAAGTATGCGGTACGGCGATGGGCACCTGCTTCGCCCCCAGTTATGCTAATTTGCATATGGGCTGGTGGGAGGAGCAGGTGGGCAGGTCGCAATACCAAAAAGAATGGGAAGAGAACATTATGTACTGGAGTAGGTTCATTGATGACCTTTTTTTAGTATGGAAGGGCACTGAAGATGAGACAAAATCTTTTATCAATGGGCTTAAAAAAATGAACTTAATTTAAGTTTTACTAGTGAAATCAGTCGTACCAGTGTTAATTTTTTAGATGTAACAGTGTTTATAGAAGATGGAAGAGTTGAAACCAAACTATACAGGAAACCCACCTCTAGTAACACACTCCTACATGCTAAGAGCTTCCACCCGGTGAATCTAAAGAGAAGCATTCCCTATGGAGAGTGTTTACGAACCAAACGTAACTGTAGCAGTGAAAAGGAAATGGAAAATAAATGAAGGTCTTGGGAAAGAGGTTCAAAGAAAGAGGTTATCCTGATAGCTGGGTTGAAGATGCTATGCGTAGAACTAAAGAAAGAAAAAGAGAAGAAATCTTGTTTAATAGAAAAGTGGTAAACAAAAAGAATTCAACAGAATAAGGATTGTAGATTTATAACATCCCATAGCAACCAGCATGACAAATTAAGGAACATTTGTAATAAACACTGGCATCTGATAAAAAACAACCCAATTCTAGGTAAAACGATTCCCCGGAGGCCTCAGATCACATTTCGCAGAGTAAAATCTTTAAACAATCCCTGGTAAAGAATACCTTGAGAAAGCCACAGCAGAAGATCACTTGGCTTACAAGGCGCCAGGGGTTTGTGAAATGCCCTAAATGTAAGGCTTGTACACATGGTATTAATACAGAAAGGTACAAACCAGGTTTTAGCAAAAATCTGAAGAAAATCAGAGGCACATTTACCTGTAAAACGGATTATGCTGTCTACGTGCTCCAATGTCCTTGTGGCATGCAGTACGTAGGCAGCACAATCCTAGAGGTGCATAAGCAAATCCTTCAACACCTTAGGGCTATAAAGAATGCCGACCGGACATATCCAGTCGCCAGACATTTTGAGAAATTCCATAACAAGGATGTGAAAGGGTTAACTTACTTTGTGATCGATGCCATTGAAAAAAATCCAAGAGGTGGGAATCGTGAAAAAAGATTGAGAAAATTGGAGTCACGTTATATAGTTGAATTGAATTCTAAACAACCAGACGGCCTGAACATAGAAGAAGATCTGTATACTCATTTAGTTTGAATATTTAGATATATCTTGTTTTTATCATTTTAATGTTGGGAACTATGACGATTTCAGGCTTGTAGAATGAATTGAATTGCATTAGTAATTGTGGTATGCCCACTGGGGCAATAATGAGGAACAGCAATGAGAGGCAAAGTTTATTATTGTATATTTATATATATATATTTTTTTTTAAAGAATTTTCTTAAGAGTATATTTTATATAACACTGATTCAAGCATTTTTTATTCAGTATTAATGTGAATATTAACTAAAGCGTCTGTTCAATGCCTCGTGCTGCATGCTTAAAGCAATGAAATAACAAAAAACTACAAGTCTTTTGTCGTATGCACTTGAATTGTAGTCTAGCTAAATCACATGGGAAATAATGTAAAATGGCTGCTCGCTAAAGTTTCTATTGTCAGTGAACAAGAGTGCGTTGCACTCGAAACACGTTTGGCAAAGTGGCTGAAGAAAATAACTAAGGAACCGCACAAGGCTTCATCTTTCTTCTAAGATATAAGAAGAATTTAACAGAATATATATATATATATATATATATATATATATATATATATATATATATATATATATATATATATATATATATATATATATATTACCTACTTTCGGTCACCAGTAGGTAGTTATAGTTAGGACCTAGTTTCCAGAGGAAAAGCGTTTTTGTTTTGCTAATAACTTTGGCGTCGTTTGACGAATCTTCCAGAAAGTTTCAAAACTACTTTGACACTCAGTTCTGCTGCTGGTTGGAAAGATTTGGGGTGATTCTTCAAGCGCGCCATCAAGAATTGAGGAGTCCTGTTAGACCTGGCACATTGGCGTGAGTCTCCCTTCCATTTTTCGCTGTTGCTTCATACGTTTTTGCTGGTGTTAGTTGCTCAGGGCACTGTGCCACTGCTGTCCAGTGCCACAGTGCAAGTGCTCCCTATTGTAAATTGATGTATAATTTGTGATTCCATGATTGGTTGGTTTGGGTTACCTGTCAGACCCTAGTACAGTGCACCAGGAGTGCCCAGGGCTTGTAATCCAAATCCTGCTGGTGGGCTTGCAGCACTGGTTGTGCCACCAACAGAAGCAGCCTGTAAACATGTGTCTAAGGTCTGCCATTGCAGGCCCTGCGTGCAGTATGGTACTGTCATGCTGACTGGGCAAGTGCCCCCACTTGCCAGTCCCTAAACCTTCCCTTTTCTTCATATCAGACACCCCTTAGGTAGGCCCAAGGGCAGGGTGCATTGTCAGGATAAGGTAGGACATGCCCTGGTGTGTGTGGCATGTTCTAATAGTGATTACAGCCATTTTCGTTTTTCACTATTGCAAGGCTACCTGTTCTCCATAGGCCAGAATGGGCAGTTTGGTTATTACATCTTATAACCCTAACTGACTCAGAGAACATGGTGGAAATTCGAATTTAGTATGCCTGAACTCAGGATGATAAAATACAACTTTTAGTGAAGTTGGTTTTAACATTCTGTGTTTTAAAATGCCACTTTTAGAAAGTAGGCATTTTCTTGTCTAACCATTCAAACCTGCCTCTGCTAGGCTGTGTGTATTCCTTTGTCTGGAGTTGGAGTGACAGGGCTGGGGAATTCCAGGAGACAGGGTGAGGTGCCCCAGTAGTGAATAGAGAGATCTGCATCTAGATGGGTGGGAGGAGTTGCACCTGGGACCTGAATAGGGCTGTGCCTGCCTTCCACAATGCTGGCTCCACCCCCTGGGGAGTGGCTGATGTCTCTTCCCTGCACAGTGAATGAAGAGAAGGAATCCTGTCAACAAAGTGCTCCAGGGCTGTACTTGCCTTCCACAATGCTGGCTCCACCTCCTGTGGGGCGTCTAATGTTTCTGCCCTGCACTGTGAAAGGAAAGGAGAAGTCTGGTAAACAGAGTGCTCAGGAACTGGTTTGGATTGGGCAAAGGCCCCTCTGCCTTCAGAGGACAAAGGATTTCTGGGTATAAATATTGGGACCCTGATCCCAAGAATTTAGATCACTCCGCCGTCGGAGCTGTTGTCGTCGCATCTCATCCAGGAAGTGTCCCGCAATGCCGAAGAAGCGTGTCGCCATCATAGCCATCGTAGCTGACGCATCGAGTCGAGTCTTCTCGCAACATCGGAGAAGCGTGCCGCATCTGGAAGATCTTCACGTCTTTATTTCTTTGCACCAAAAACTTCATCGCATCAACATCGTTGCAACACTTTCGTTGCCCTGCGTGTCTCATCTAAAAGGTACATTGATTTAAAGTGTCGCATTTAAGAACTTAAGAGAACTAAGCAAAATTATACTATCTAAAATAGCAGTATTGTGTGTTTTTGTCGTTTAATGGTCTTGTGGTAAATCTATATAAAGAATACTTATTTTTTATATAAAGCCTGTGTGGTGTCCATTTGTAGTGTTGTCACTTGGTTACTGTATGTGTTCACAAATGCTTTACACACTGCCTCTGAGATAAGCCTGTCTGCTCGTGCCAAGCTACCAAGGGGGTGAGCAGGGGTTATTTTAGGAGTGTACCCCCTTACCCTGACTAGAGGACGAGATTCCTATTTGTCACAAGTGCATACCTGTGCCAACTAGAGACCCCCAAGTCTACCATTGGTGGTCAGCGGTGAGGATTCTGGATTTGCATTTGTGACTCATGTACAGTGATTGGTGAACACTACTTAGTGAGTGCAGACCTTAACGCAACCAATATTTGTTGGTAGATTTCTTTTTTGGACATTCTATTTTTGATTACTGCCAAGTTTAACCACCATGGAGAAAGCAGCATCCATAGTCTCTGTTGATAATGAATGGGAAGAAGAGGAACTGGAAAGCTACAAAGTACAACAGCTGAAATTCTTTTGCAAAAAATGTAATGTTTGTACTACTGGATGCAAAAACAAGGCAGAGTTCTACAAGGCGCTGAGGGCCTGGGTAGAAGCAAGGAATGCCACTAATGATGATAATGCAGAGGAGCAGCTGGATGGGCCAGTGGGTCCAAGAGGAAGGAGAACCCCTTCCCCTGCCGGTAGCAGTGTTTCTAGTAAAAGTCTATCTCCAGAGGAGTTGGCAGATGGAAAAGAGTGTAGGATGCACGAATTGGAGCTGACCAAGCTCAAGTTAAGTGGGCAGTTAGAATTTGAAATGCAAAGTAGAAAGTTAGCCCTAGAGGAAAAGAAGCTATAGTTTGAACATGAACAGATTTTGAGGGAGTTGGAGTTGAAAGCCCAGAACTTAGGGAGTACTCCCTCTGGTGGCAGCACACCGTCAATGCCTGTGGAATCTAGAGTATATATCCCTAAATATGTAATGAAGGAATTTTTTTAAAATGATGATATCGGGCAGTGGTTCAAGGCCTATGAGGTAGCCATGTCTTCCCACCGGGTCCCTAAGAAGGATTGGGGAGCGGGGTTGTGGGGACGGTTCCTTAGTGAGGGGAGGGACACACTGCTAGACTTGCCTTCTGATGTCTATAATTCCTATCCCCACATGAAAGATGCATTGATGTCTAGATATGGTTTGACCCCTGAGATGTACAGACAGAGGTTCAGGGGTTGCACAAAGATAGCAAACAGTACCTATGTTGAATATGTCACGTTTTTCTGCAGAGCATTGGATGGTTGGGTGAAGGGTAGCAAAGTCAATGATTTTCAGGGACTGCTTGATTTGATTGCATGGGAGCACTTGTCAAGTAACTGTTTTCCTGAGCTACACCAGCAGCTGATTGATAGTAGGCTGACTAATCCTAGGAAGCTTGCTGAGGAGGTGGACCGCTGGGTCAGTACCAGGGTCCACAAGGGTCACGTGGGAGACTCAGCCAAGAGGGGGCAGGGTCCCCAGCAGAAGAGTGGGGGGAACAAGGGTAAACAGAGGGAGTTCCATAAGAGGCCCCAAAGTAATCCCCAGGGGAAGCAAGGGAAAGGTTCTCAGCCTCCCCCCCAGAAACCGTCAGGGGCCCCGACAGGTCCACCTGTTCAAAGAGGGCCCCCGAGATGCTACAAATGTGGAGAACTGGGTCATTTTGCCAATGATACCAAGTGTCGCCTGTTTGGAAAACCAGCACCCACTGGTGCAGCCCCCCGGCAGATGGCTAGTGTAGCCCTGGGTGAGGAGATGGGTGCCCAAGGTGGGTGGGGTCCCGCAGCGATGTCCCTTGTCTCTTTAGGAGACTGTGAGGTGGTCCCTAGGACCCAGCTGCCTGATAACACTAAAAAAATACAGGCAGTGGATGACCATCAATGGCCATAGAGTGGAGGCTCTGAGAGACACAGGGGCCAGTGTGACAGCTGTCAAGTGTCACCTGGTGTCTCAAGAGCAGGTTGTCCCTGGAGCATTCTACCCCGTTGTTGCCGTTGACAACACAGAGAGTCACTGCAAGGTGGCTCAAGTTCCATTTGAGTGGGTACTCTTCAGGTAGCTGTGAGGCCCGCCATGCCTGTTGACTGTTTGTTAGGGAATGACTTGGAGAGCTCACCTTGGGCGAAGGTGGAGCGGAATGCACATTTCGAAATGTTGGGTATGCCTGACTGGACGTGTGTGACCACCCGGTCAATGGCAGCAAGTACAGGTGCTCAAGAGGACCTGGAGCCTGACAGGGAGGCCCAGGTACCTGTCGTCAAGAGTAGAGGCAGGAGGCGTGGGAAACCAGCCCTCGAAGTTCCCACGGCCCAGGAGGGAGCAGACCCTGAGGGGGATGCCCTGGAGCCTACAGGGGAACAGGTAGCCGAACTGGGGGACCTGCCTGAGCTGACCCATTGGCAGCAAGGAGGACCCTCCAGGGAGGAATCCTGCAAGGAGCAGAAAGAATGCCCTTCTCTTGTGGGTCTGCGGCAACAGGCTGCAGACCGGGCAGCAGGTGATCAGTCTGGATCACATTGGATCTACTGGGAGAATGATCTCCTGTATACAGAGCCTAAGGTTGCTGAGCCTGGGTCAGCCCGTGTGCTGGTGGTACCCCAGCGCTTCAGAGCCTTCCTACTGGGGCTGGCTCATGATGTTCCATTGGCAGGACATTTGGGGAAGGACAAGACCTTTGAAAGGCTTGTCACCCATTTTTATTACCCCAAATGCGCAGGAGTTCAGACACTCACTGCAGGACGTGTCAGACTTGCCAGGCAAGTGGTAAGAGTGGGAGGAAGCGCAAGGCTCCTCTCCAACCATTCCCTGTAGTCAGCACCTCCTTTGAACGGGTGGGTATTGACATTGTGGGGCCAGTGGACCCCAAGACAGCCATGGGCAACAGGTTCATCCTGGTCTTGGTGGACCATGCCACCCGGTACCCGGAAGCCATACCTCTGAGGACAGTGACGGCCCCCGTTGCGGGACGAGCACTGATGGGAATTTTCTCCAGAGTGGGATTCCCTCGCGAGGTAGTGTCTGACCGGGGAACCAACTTCATATCCAAGTATATGAAGTCCCTGTGGCAGGAGTGTGGTGTAACCTATAAGTTCACCACTCCTTACCACCCCCAAGGAAACGGGTTGGTTGAGAGATTCAACCGCACCCTCAAAGGCATGATAATGGGTCTTGAGGAACCTATGAGGCGTAAGTGGAACGTCCTCTTACCATGCCTACCGAGAGGTGCCACAGAAATCTCTAGGGTTCAGTCCCTTTGAGCTTCTCTATGGACACCCCGTAAGAGGACCTCTAAGTCTGGTCAAAGAAGGCTGGGAGCAATCTCCCAGGAAACCTCCCCAGGATGTATATAGCTACATGCAGGCCTTTAGGAACCAGACTAGGCGTTTCAGACAACTCGCTGAGGCGAATCTGGAAGCCAGCCAGGAGGAGATGAAGCGGTGGTACGACCAGAATGCCACTCTGGTGGAGCTTTAGCCTGGACAGAAGGTGTGGGTCATGGCCCCAGTGGAGCCCTGTGCGCTCCAGCATAAGTGGACCGGCCCCTTTGAGGTTGTGGAGTGCAAGAGTCCGGTTACCTACTTGGTGGACTTGCGGTCTCCCAGGAACCCCTTGAGGGTCCTGCATGTCAACCGCTTGAAGCCACACTTGGAGAGGTCCCAAGTGGGCATGCTCTTGGCAACAGATGCTGGGATGGAGGAGGAGACCGAGTCTCTTCCTGACCTCCTGTCAGCCCGAGAGCAAGATGGGTCAGAGGATGGTGTCAACCTCTCTTCCACCATGACCCCTGTGCAACAGAATGACTGTCACCAGTTGCTGGGACAGTTGTTTTCTGATCTGTTCTCCCTGGTTCCTGCTGTCACTGATTGGTGCGTCCATGAGGTGGACACTGGGAACAGTACACCTACGAGGCACAAGGCCTACAGAGTGACTGACAGGGTAAGGGCTTGCATCAAGGAGGAGGTCTCCAAGATGCTTGCACTAGGGGTAATTGAGTCCTCTAGCAGTCCTTGGGCCAGCCCAGTGGTCTTAGTCCCAAAGGCTGCCGCACCGGGTGCCACACCCGAACTCCGGTTCTGTGTGGACTACCGAGGGCTCAATGCAGTCACCAGGACTGATACCCACCCCATCCCCAGAGCTGATGAGCTCATAGATCGGCTAGGGGCTGCGCAGTACCTCAGCACGTTTGACTTAACGTCTGGGTACTGGCAGGTCACCTTGACCGATGGGGCAAAGGAGAGGTCAGCATTCTCCACACCAGATGGGCACTACCAGTTCCGGGTGATGCCCTTTGGGATGAAGAATGCCCCTGCCACCTTTCAGAGGTTGGTCAACCGGGTGTTGGCTGGACTGGACTCGTTCAGTGCCGCCTACCTGGATGACATCGCAGTGTTCAGCACCAGTTGGGAAGAACATTTGCGCCACCTCTGGGAAGTGTTGATGGTGCTGCGGAGGGCAGGCCTCACAATCAAGGCGAGTAAGTGCCAGATTGGGCAGGGTTCCGTGGAGTACTTGGGACACCAGGTAGGGAGAGGACAGGTGGCGCCCCTACAGCCCAAGATTGAAACCATCCTGGCTTGGGAGCCCAGACAGATGTGAGAGCCTTCTTAGGACTCACGGGTTACTACAGGAGGTTTGTCAAGGGATATGGCAACATTGTTGCACCCATGACAGCGCTGACTTCCAGAAAGCAGCCAAGGAAAGTGATTTGGACCGACACCTGTCAGGAAGCTTTTAATGCCTTAAAAACTGCTATGTGCACAGCGCCCGTGCTCTTGGCACCCAACTTCTCCAAAGGAGCTCATAGTGCAAACAGACGCTTCAGAGCATGGTGTGGGGGCTGTTATATCACAGATTAATGAGGAAGGCCTAGATCAACCTGTAGCCTTCATCAGTAGGAGGTTACTTCCACGGGAACAGAGGTGGAGTGCTATTGAGCGTGAGGCTTTTGCTGTGGTCTGGGCACTGAAGAAGCTGAGACCTTACCTGTTTGGGAATCACTTCCGGGTTCAGACAGACCACAGGCCCCTCAGATGGTTGATGCAGATGAGGAGTGAGAATCCAAAGCTTTTAAGGTGGTCCATTTCCCTACAGGGGATGGATTTCACGGTGGAACATCGTCCCGGTACAGAACACGCCAATGCTGATGGTCTGTCCAGAATTTTCCGCCTTAGTGATGAGAACTCCCAGGAGGTAGGTTAGTTCTCCCCACATTTCAGCTGGAGGGGACACGTGTTAGACCTGGCACATTGGCGTGAGTCTCCCTTCCATTATTTGCTGTTGCCTCATACGTTTTTGCTGGTGTTAGTTGCTCAGGGCACTGTGCCACTGCTGTCCAGTGCCACAGTGCAAGTGCTCCCTATTGTAAATTGATGTATAATTTGTGATTCCATGATTGGTTGGTTTGGGTTACCTGTCAGACCCTAGTACAGTGCACCAGGAGTGCCCAGGGCTTGTAATCCAAATACTGCTGGTGGGCTTGCAGCACTGGTTGTGCCACCAACAGAAGCAGCCTGTAAACATGTGTCTACGGTCTGCCGTTGCAGAGCCTGCGTGCAGTCTGGTACTGTCATGCTGACTGGGCAAGTGCCCCCCCTTGCCAGTCCCTAAACCTTCCATTTTCTTCATATCAGACACCCAATGGTAGGCCCAAGGGCAGGGTGCATTGAAAGGATAAGGTAGAACATGCCCTGGTGTCTGTGGCATGTTCTAATATTGAATTACAGCCATTTTCGTTTTTCACTATTGAAAGGCTACCTGTTCTCCATAGGCCAGAATGGGTAGTTTGGTTATTACATCTTATAACCCTAACTGACTCAGAGAACATGGTAGAAATTCGAATTTAGTACGCCTGAACTCAGGATGATAAAATACAACTTTTAGTGAAGTTGGTTTTAACATTCTGTGTTTGAAAATGCCACTTTTAGAAAGTAAAATGTATGATGACAGCTGTAGTGCACTCTATGTGTTCGAGGTATCAATTAAATATCATATACATTAAATTACTGAGGTTGGTGTGCTCGCTTTGAGGTGGTTCCACCTAACCACCAATTCAAAAGAAGCAAATAAACCAGAACCAGGTAGTTCTGGACAAAGTAAGCACTACCGGGGGTACTCGATCATGAGTATTCACAAAATTGCTTATTCAATATTCTAAACAGTGGAAACCGTTTTTACACTTAAATCAATGCCACCAATCATAAAATGATGTGCTTCGAAAGAACAGTGATGCTGAAAACAACAGAAATCAAAATTCTCCAATCCTTCTTTATTCAGAAGAGAGTTCATGGAATGATGAAGAAGTTGCAAATAGAAGATTTCAAGTGCTTGATGTTCAAAACAAGATTATTCCCAATGCATTTCGGGTGTGCTAAGCACCCTTCTTCAGGGGAAATCTACAATAAATGTATACAAACATATACTGAAAAAAACATACATAAATGTCTCATCGTAATCAAACATTTAATGTGAAAGCGGCCTTATAATTGCCGGGAGGAAAGCTTTTAAATGGTAGAGGAGATGATTATTAAGAAGTGGGATTAACGTGGAGATTTCGCAAAAAAGCAACCAGATGCAGTAACCAGAAACACCAAATGACATTCATGGGTGAATACAGTCGACGGGTTGTTGATTATGCCGTGAGAAAGGTCGAGGCGAAAAAAGAAGAAACCCATAGTGATGAAGAGCAGGTGACAGTCATTATCAAAAGAGTGAGCAGTGATTAAAAGAATTAACGAGAGTGAAGGAAAAATGAAAAGAAGCACGTTGGATGAATGTGTCAAATGTATATGTTAGCTTTACCTTAGAATTACATTCACGGTGATAATACCCGTGTGTGACTGAGCTGATAGCCAATGATGAAATACACAGTGATGCGATCAGCAATCTTTCGCTGGTGGTAGTGTTGTATGTCTTATCCTGATGACTGTAAGGTAATGTAAATTCCCTAAGTGACTCACGTAATGGATGTAGAGAAATAATGTGCCAATTGTAATGCGGTAGAGTTGTGTCTCTCACCTGTGTATACTAGGAACGACGGGTACCTTACTTGAGGCTCGACAACAGGTGACGGACAGAATCTATTCGGGATATGAAGAGAATGCAGAGAAAAAGTGGTTGTATAAGAAATGACTGAATAAATCATGTGCGCGTGGAAGATGCAGATTGCTCTGTGAAGATAAACTTACTGGTGTGGAGTCGTGGGAATCCAATATCGTGTACCCCGGTGTAAGCGCTGGCGGGATTGGCCATGTCCGTTACGTGGCGGCGTAGTGGTGCATGTGACTCATAAGGGCTAGTGATGTGACGCGTCGCGTCAAGCGTGGTAGACATGAAGATAGGACTGATAATTATCAGAAGAGAACTGTGCAGCCATCTTTGTGTGATGACGAGAGTATGGTGAGGATTAAAAACATGTAACCACAAACCCCAAATACAAAGCAGAAAACTGAGAAACACGTGAATTACCTACTATTATGGGTAACCGGTAGATAACAAATGAATACATAATAAAAACGTTCAGTAACGTACAATGTTAACATTCTGATGCCCACATGATACCAAAATGCTAGCCAAACTCTGCCGTTTTTTTGAAAAAAATGTTCACAAGCTGAAAATTAAACAAAAGCGATTAACCTTGAGTTTCAACTTAAGGTGATAATGACAATCCTCATTGTACACAAATGGTTCACATGGTTAATGTAAAAATAACAGTATGTGGCTCTTAGTGAGCATGCAACACATATAAATTAATCATCATGAGTATTCAACATAAAAAATGTAATAGTGACATCGTGAAACTTAATAGCAGAACTGAATTAAAACCAAAGAGAGTGTATGAGTCAAAACAACGTGTCAAAAAAGAATGGAATAGTGAGGTTGCATGTACATGCTAATTGCAGCAGATGGTGCTTCAGAATAGTAATTGGGGAACGCCATGTAAAACCTGATTGTGAGTGGTGTCCAGTTGTGCATCTGGGGTGTTTCATGACTACGATAAGGAGCTTAAGGTCAGTATGCAAGGCTGCCCCTAGAGGAAACAAGAGAGTTCCAATTTGTCGTTAAGACCTTTTGGAACCATGGTATCAAGGTACCTAATCCAAAAGGTTTCCATTTGTGTGCTGTATCTAGACATATCTCTGTCGGTGTGTTTAGTGATGATCTCTAGCACAGAGAATCTAAGTTGTGCGATGGAATGATGTGCTGATATCCAATGGCTGGCTAATGGAGAATTGAGTGAACTTGTCCTGATTCTACTTTTATGTTCCGTGATACGTGTCCTGAATGTCCTTTCTGTTTTGCCAACGTAATGTAAAGCGCATGGGCAACGGATCACGTAAATAACATTCTGTGTGTTACAGTTGGCAGTGAATCTCAGTTGTATAGACCGACCAGACCACGTATGTGGTATGGAATGCCCAACGAGAACGTTATTGCAGTGAGAACAGTTGTGACATTTTTGCATACGTTTGTGTGGACCAGAATCAACAGTAGGTTTACTCGTCAGGAGTTCTCTTAGATTCCTGGATCTTTTGTTAGCAAAAATAGGAGGGTTCTGAAAAAGATTATGAAAATCAGGTTCAGACTGAAGCAAATCCCATCTGCGTAGGATGATTTTCTTAATGATGGGTGATTGGATAGAGAATGTGGATACGAACACCTCTCTTGGACATGGAGGTTTCTCCATTTTGTCAAGTAATCGCTCTCTGGGAATGTCATCTGCTCGTTTAGCTGATGCCTCAACTACAATGTTGGGATACCCTCGATCTAGAAAGTTTTGCTTGGAGGACATCAATGAAGTTGTATATAGTTCTTGGTTGGAGGAAATACGCTTAATTCGTAAAAATTGAGAGTATGGAAGATGTCTCTTTAAGGTATCAGGGTGGAAGCTACTGAACAGTAATGTGTTGTTGCGATCTGTGGCTTTTTTGAAGACTGAAGTGACTAAGTTAGTACCTTGCAATTCAATGTTAACATCCAGGTAAGAAATCTTCTGTGTGTCTAGAGTATATGTAAATTGGATCCTGGGGTTTATGTCTTTCAACCCACTAAGGTTGGTTGTCAGTAGGCTTTTGCTGCCCTGCCATATGATGAATATGTCGTCGATGTATCGACGATACATGATTAGGACGTCTGTCCACCGTGAGTCATTGAGTATATTTTCTTGTTCAAATTTCATCATAAATGTATTGGCATAGCTAGGTGCCCCTGCAAAACCCATGGAAGTACCATTGGTCTGTAATTAGAATTTCTCTTTCCATTTGAAGTAACTGTTGAACAGGCTGAATTGCAAGATTTCCAGGAGGAAGATCTTGTCAGCCTGAATGTTGTCCTGTTGTAGTAGTGCCCACTCTATGGCCTCGATGCCTTCGGAATGAGGTATCGAGGTATAGAGTGATACCATATCAATGGTACCCAACCAAATTTCTTTGGAAGGTGGCAAGACCAGATCTCTGAGTAATTTCAAAAAATGAGTAGTGTCCTGTACATAAGTAGCTCCAGACTGTACAAAGGATTGGAGGAACGTGTCAAGATATTGTCCAAGTGGTTCATGTATCGAGTTGTAAGCTGACACAATGGGTCTGAAAGGAGGATCAGAAATGCTTTTGTGTATTTTGGGCAACATATATATAACAGGTCTGCGAGGAAATTGTGAGTATAGAAAATCACGTGTTTTTTCTGAAATCCATGCCATATCAAGAGCATGTGACAATAATTTCCATAGTGTTTCCTGGAGTACCATTTGTACATGAACTTCTTGGACAAATGGTACTCCATTTTGAACAAGTGCTCTCTGGACCTTATTCTTTTAATTGTCGAGGAACTATCGAGTGTCTTAGTTGGTTTAGAGCAGGAGATAAATAAATTATAAAACTCTTTAAAAACACGCATGGAGGGTGATTCATGGGCCAAATCTTTTGGGGAAATCAACAACAAACTGGATTCTTATGCTAAAGAAATCCATGAACGTAAGGTGCGTAAATTCAGGCGCGACACCATAGACTACAAGCTGGACGAGGTTTATTCATGGGCTGAGGTATACGCGCAAAGGCGTGCATATCAGAAACCCGGTAACACTTCTTCAGAAGAAAGTCTGGTTTCAGTGAGTGAAACTCGCATATCACGTCCACCTGTACCTACGGCGCCGGCATCTGTGCCTTCAGATGTTCCGTCTACATCCACCTCCAAGGTTTCTTTTTTAGAGACAAGTCCCGCAGCAATCAATGCACCAACAACAACAACAGTATCCCCACACACAGGACCAGTAAAACCCGCAGGGGTCGCAGACAACACCAAACATACCACCACAGGGCGCAGACAGAAGAGGAACTAGTGATCAACATCTCCTCCATTTCATTAACCAAACCACAAATGGCTGTCCTCAAGAAAGGTACATCATTTGTAACTACGCATTACACTAGAGCTTTGGACACTGAAATAGATTTGTACAAATTTTTGAGAAAACTGAGACTTAGGTATTTCTTTTCCAATGTGGAATACACACAAACAGCAACATATGAATTCAAGGAATTCAAACCCAAAAGCAGATACATTGCACCTACTTCTCACAAAGTCATTGATTCCTTTGAAACATTGGTCAAAAAAGATTTAGCTGAGATACCAGTTGCATCTCACAAACGCAGCAACCTCACCACCATTGACAAGAAGGCATTACGATCATTGAGAATGAACGAGTCCATAGTGTTTCTCCCGGCAGACAAGGGGGGAGCACTAGTTGTTATGGATCGCAATTTTTATGAATCTAAAATCGAAATCATGCTTTCAGACCAAACCACATATTTGATCCTAACCAAGGATCCCACAACAGAACTCCAGGAAACACTATGGAAATTATTGTCACATGCTCTTGATATGGCATGGATTTCAGAAAAAACACGTGATTTTCTATACTCACAATTTCCTCGCAGACCTGTTATATATATGTTGCCCAAAATACACAAAAGCATTTCTGATCCTCCTTTCAGACCCATTGTGTCAGCTTACAACTCGATACATGAACCACTTGGACAATATTTTGACACGTTCCTCCAACCCTTTGTACAGTCTGGAGCTACTTATGTACAGGACACTACTCATTTTTTGAAATTACTCAGAGATCTGGTCTTGCCACCTTCCAAAGAAATTTGGTTGGGTACCATTGATGTGGTATCACTCTATACCTCGATACCTCATTCCGAAGGCATCGAGGCCATAGAGTGGGCACTACTACAACAGGACAACATTCAGGCTGACAAGATCTTCCTCCTGGAAATCTTGCAATTCAGCCTGTTCAACAGTTACTTCAAATGGAAAGAGAAATTCTTCTTACAGACCAATGGTACTTCCATGGGTTTTGCAGGGGCACCTAGCTATGCCAATACATTTATGATGAAATTTGAACAAGAAAATATACTCAATGACTCACGGTGGACAGACCACCTAATCATGTATCGTCGATACATCGACGACATATTCATCATATGGCAGGGCAGCAAAAGCCTACTGACAACCAACCTTAGTGGGTTGAACGACATAAACCCCAGGATCCAATTTACATATACTCTAGACACACAGAAGATTTCTTACCTGGATGTTAACATTGAATTGCAAGGTACTAACTTAGTCACTTCAGTCTTCAAAAAAGCCACAGATCGCAACAACACATTACTGTTCAGTAGCTTCCACCCTGATACCTTAAAGAGACATCTTCCATACTCGCAATAACGTTCTCGTTGGGCATTCCATACCACATCCGTGGTCTGGTCGGTCTATACAACTAAGATTCACTGCCAACTGTAACACACAGAATGTTATTTACGTGATCCGTTGCCCATGCGCTTTAAATTACGTTGGCAAAACAGAAAGGACATTCAGGACACGTATCACGGAACATAAAAGTAGAATCAGGACAAGTTCACTCAATTCTCCATTAGCCAGCCATTGGATATCAGCACATCATTCCATCGCACAACTTAGATTCTCTGTGCTAGAGATCATCACTAAACACACCGACAGAGATATGTCTAGATACATCACACAAAGGGAAACCTTTTGGATTAGGTACCTTGATACCATGGTTCCAAAAGGTCTTAACGACAAATTGGAACTCTCTTGTTTCCTCTAGGGGCAGCCTTGCATACTGACCTTAAGCTCCTTATCTAGGCATGAAACACCCCAGATGCACAACTGGACACCACTCACAATCAGGTTTTACATGGCGTTCCCCAATTACTATTCTGAAGCACCATCTGCTGCAATTAGCATGTACATGCAACCTCACTATTCCATTCTTTTTTGACACGTTGTTTTGACTCATACACTCTCTTTGGTTTTAATTCAGTTCTTCTATTAAGTTTCACGATGTCACTATTACATTTTTTATGTTGAATACACATGATGATTAATTTATATGTGTTGCATGCTCACTAAGAGCCACATACTGTTATTTTTACATTAACCATGTGAACCATTTGTGTACAATGAGGATTGTCATTATCACCTTAAGTTGAAACTCAAGGTTAATCGCTTTTGTTTAATTTTCAGCTTGTGAACGTTTTTTTCAAAAAAACGGCAGAGTTTGGCTAGCATTTTGTTATCATGTGGGCATCAGAATGTTAACATTGTACGTTACTGAACGTTTTTATTATGTATTCATTTGTTATCTACCGGTTACCCATAATAGTAGGTCATTCACGTGTTTCTCAGTTTTCTGCTTTGTATTTGGGGTTTGTGGTTACATGTTTTTAATCCTCACCATACTCTCGTCATCACACAAAGATGGCTGCACAGTTCTCTTCTGATAATTATCAGTCCTATCTTCATGTCTACCACGCTTGACGCGACGCGTCACATCACTAGCCCTTATGAGTCACATGCACCACTACGCCGCCACGTAACGGACATGGCCAATCCCGCCAGCGCTTACACCGGGGTACACGATATTGGATTCCCACGACTCCACACCAGTAAGTTTATCTTCACAGAGCAATCTTCATCTTCCACGCGCACATGATTTATTCAGTCATTTCTTATACAACCACTTTTTCTCTGCATTCTCTTCATATCCCGAATAGATTCTGGCCGTCACCTGTTGTCGAGCCTCAAGTAAGGTACCCGTCGTTCCTAGTATACACAGGTGAGAGACACAACCCTACCGCATTACAATTGGCACATTATTTCTCTACATCCATTACGTGAGTCACTTAGGGAATTTACATTACCTTACAGTCATCAGGATAAGACATACAACACTACCGCCAGCGAAAGATTGCTGATCACATCACTGTGTATTTCATCATTGGCTATCAGCTCAGTCACACACGGGTTTTATCACCGTGAATGTAATTCTAAGGTAAAGTTAACATATCCATTTGACACATTCATCCAACGTGCTTCTTTTCATTTTTCCTTCACTCTCGTTAATTCTTTCAATCACTGCTCACTCTTTTGATAATGACTGTCACCTGCTCTTCATCACTATGGGTTTCTTCTTTTTTCGCCTCGACTTTTCTCACGGCATAATCAACAACCCGTCGACTGTATTCACCCATGAATGTCATTTGGTGTTTCTGGTTACTGCATCTGGTTGCTTTTTTGTGAAATCTCCACGTTAATCCCACTTCTTAATAATCATCTCCTCTACCATTTAAAAGCTTTCCTCCCGGCAATTATAAGGCCGCTTTCACATTAAATGTTTGATTACGATGAGACATTTATGTATGTTTTTCTCAGTATATGTTTGTATACATTTATTGTAGATTTCCCCTGAAGAAGGGTGCTTAGCACACCCGAAATGCATTGGGAATAATCTTGTTTTGAACATCAAGCACTTGAAATCTTCTATTTGCAACTTCTTCATCATTCCATGAACTCTCTTCTGAATAAAGAAGGATTGGAGAATTTTGATTTCTGTTGTTTTCAGCATCACTGTTCTTTCGAAGCACATCATTTTATGATTGGTGGCATTGATTTAAGTGTAAAAACGGTTTCCACTGTTTAGATTATTGAATAAGCAATTTTGTGAATACTCATGATCGAGTACCCCCAGTAGTGTTTACTTTGTCCAGAACTACCTGGTCCTGGTTTATTTACTTTTAGAAAGTAGGCATTTTCTTGTCTAACCATTCAAACCTGCCTCTGCTAGGCTGTGTGTATTCCTTTGTCTGGAATTTGAGTGACAGGGCTGGGGAATTCCAGGAGACAAGGTGAGGTGCCCCAGTAGTGAATAGAGAGATCTGCATCTAGATGGGTGGGAGGAGTTGCACCTGGGACCTGAATAGGGCTGTGCCTGCCTTCCACAATGCTGGCTCCACCCCCTGGAGAGCGGCTGATGTCTCTGCCCTGCACAGTGAATGAAAAGAAGGAATCCTGTCAACAAAGTGCTCGAGGGCTGTACTTGCCTTCCACAATGCTGGCTCCACCTCCTGTGGGGCATCTAATGTTTCTGCCCTGCACTGTGAAAGGAAAGGAGAAGTCTGGTAAACAGAGTGCTCAGGAACTGGTTTGGACTGGGCAAAGGCCCCTCTGCCTTCAGAGGACAAAGGATTTCTGGGTATAAATATTGGGACCCTGATCCCAAGAATTTAGATCACTTTGGGAAAACAAGAAGAACTTCTGCTGAGGGAGGAACCAGAAGAAGCTGAGGAGGAAACTATCCCTGAAACTGGGGGATTGGCCTGCAGTAGTTGCCTTACTGCCAAAGAGAGGAGAAAGGAAGTTTGTGTGTACTTTTGCTCAACTTGTGAAGGATCTCCAAGGGCTTGGAAAAGAGCTTGCCTCCTGCTCAAGTCTCAGGAACAACAGAATTCATCCCCCAGATCCCCAGAGGTCTTTGGAAGTGCCTGCTACTGTTGTTGGGCCTTCTGAGGGACTGCGTGTCGCAAGGAGCTGGAAGCGCGACTCAAGAAGGAGAAGCGTGCCGCCGTCGAAGCTGTTGTCGTCACATCTCGTAAAGTGTGTCACCGCTGCAGCATCGCATCGAGCGGAAGCGTCTCGCATCATCCAGGAAGTGTCCCGCAACGCCGAAGAAGCGTGTCGCCATCACAGCCATCGTAGCTGACGCATTGCACCGCATCAAGAGAAGAGTCTCGCATCGAGGAAGAAGCGTGTCGCCATTGCAGCCATCATAGTTGTCGCATTGCACCGCATCAAGAAAAGCGCCTCGCATCCACGGAGAAGCGTGCCGCCGTCGGAGCTGCTGTCGTTGCATCGTGTAAAGGGGTGTCGCCGCTGCAACATCGCATCGAGCGGAAGCGTCTCGCAAACGTCGGAAAAGAGTGTCGCTGCCAAGGCCGCTGTCATCGCATCGCGTAAAGGGTGATGCCGCTGCAGCTGAAGCATTGAGTCGAGTTTTCTCGCAACATCGGAGAAGGGTGCCGCATCTGGAAGATCTTCCCGTCTTTATTTCTTTGTACCAAAAACTTCATCGCATCAACATCGTTGCAACACTTTTGTTGCCCTGCGTGTCGCATCTAAAAGGTACATTGACTTAAAGTGTCGCATTTAAGAACTTAAGAGAACTAAGCTAAATTCTACTATCTAAAGTAACAGTATTGTGTGTTTTTGTCGTTTAATGGTCTTGTAGTAAATCTATATAAAGAATACTTATTTTTGATATAAAGCCTGTGTGGTGTCCATTTGTAGTGTTGTCACTTGGTTACTGTATGTGTTCACAAATGCTTTACACACTGCCTCTGAGATAAGCCTGTCTGCTCGTGCCAAGCTACCAAGGGGGTGAGCAGGTGGTATTTTTGGAGTGTACCCCTTTACCCTGACTAGAGGAGGAGGTCCCTATTTGTCACAAGTGCATACCTGTGCCAACTAGAGACCCCCAAGTCTAACAAGTCCCAATACTTATTTTCCCCATGCAATGTCCTATACTAAATGTGGCAGAAAGCTAGGTCTTGGTCCAGAAAGAGTGCCTTTAACATTTAGTGTAAATCTGTTTGGTGGTTTGGGAGCTATTAAAGTGGATCCACATGCCAATAGCAATGCTTTGATTGGGTGGCTGAAACCTGAGTGAAAGGTTGCAGCCATAATTTTGTGCATCAGGACTCAGTTTCAAGGGGGGGGGGATACAATTTAAAAGTGATGGAAGGGGTCAGGGTAGTGGCACTCTGGCCCCATGGGTCTGAAGGGGGAGTCTGTGGTAAACCCCTCATGAGCAAGAAGTTGTCAAAAATGATTTTTCAGCATGCATGGATCCACTGCGGCATTTAGCATGTTAGCATGACCCCCTATGTGCTTCATTTTGAATCAGGGAATCCAGTCCCCAATTAAAAAATGCATATACCCACTTAAAGACCCACTCATACACTCAATCACACACACTCACTTACACACCCACCCCACACAGACACACACCCATACAGTCTCTTACATTCTCACTCAAAGACCCACAAAACTACTCACACACCCACTCACAGACCCACACAGCCACTCACATATTGATTCAAACATCCACTCACACACTTACAGACCCACATCTGCTCACACACCCATACAGCCACTCATATACCCACTCACAGACCCCAAAACAACTCACACACCCACCCTGCCGCAAACCTACTCTACCACTCACATACTCACTTGCATACTCACATGCTCACACAACCACTTAAACACCCACACAATCACTCGCACACTCACTCACACACCCATACAGCCACTCACAAACCCACGCACAGTCCTCCAAAAGAATTCACACACACACACTCATAGACCCACACAGCCATTCATATATGTCCTCACACACCCACTCACACACCTATAACCACTCACACACCCACTCACAGACCCATAAAACCACTCACAAACCCACTCACTGACCCACACAGCCACTCATACACCTACACACCCACACAACCACTCATACACCCATTCACACACTCATACATCCACTCGGACACACACTCAGAGCCCCACAAAACCACTCACACACCCACTGACAGACCCACACACCCACTTACAAACCTACACACTCACTTGGACACACATACAACCACTCAAACTTCTGCTCACATGCCCATACAGCCACTCACAGACCCCCTAAATTACTCACACAGCCACTTACATACCTACTCAAACATCCACTTCCACACCCACACTGAGTCTCAGCATCAGTGCAACATCCTGTGATTCTGGGCAAATCACTTAATCTCCCTGTGCCCATGAATAGCACCTCACAGGTTGTGCTATATAAATCTATAAACATTAACAAACTTTAACATAGCCACTCACACACCCACACAGTCACTCTCACAGCCACCGACACACAGGCAATGATACACTTATAGAAATTACAGTAGCATATGTTTTTATTAAATGTGTTGCTGTTTCAGTAATAAATGTGTGCAATATATCTAAAGAAGACCCCTAATTTGTCCAAGGATTCACAATGGATTAACAGATCCATAAAATAAAGTTAAAAAAAGAAATATGTGGTGCATTGCATTTATAGAAAAACTACATAAGTTATCTTGCTTTAGTTTTTTTAATTTTTAGTTTTGAAATATATAATAAGAATGAATGTGTGAATAAAATGTATTTAAGAACTTATGAAACTGTATATTAGTAATTTGAACTTATGGGTCTAATAGTACAATTTATTTTTAAATGGTGAAATTCACAAGAAAAATAACGGATACAGGGAAGTTATAGTTAGGAAATAGCATTAAAACAAACGTTACAGGTATGTTATAGTTAAGTAATAGAATTTTTTTAAAAACCTTAAAAATTCACTGAAAAAAACAAAGGTTACAGGGGCATTATAGTTAGGTTCAGATTTTACACACACAAAACTATAGAAATGCAGCAGTCATAGTTACCTGAGCTAACTATAACTCACTCTCCCCGCAATCCACTGCTTATGACTGCACATATTACATCAATGATGACAAGGTCAGTTGCATCACTGATTACATCTCAAATGACATCACTGATGACATCACTGATCATATCATCCAGCAAAGTGAGCTTCAATATACATAATAAAATACTATTTAAATGTTTTTAAAATAAGAAAAGTAGACAGGTGAGACACGTACAGCAGAGAGCTTATTGTAACTTTATCAACTACTACACTCACTTATCACCTAGGAAAGAGTTCGGAGGGGATAGTCCTGTCTCTTCTAAACCACTACTCTAAACCTTAATGACCAAAGTAAGATGTATAACTGTACAGGCTAGTCTATTGCAAACCACAACAACACAATTTGTCAACCTAGAAATAGGTTTTAGAGCAGATGTCAGTTTTACACAAACTACCACAAAACACCCCCAGTAGAGAGGTATTAGCGGACAGGCCACAGTGTCACAAACCTTTTGTAAAATTATTGTTTATCCTGGAGAAAGGTGTCAGTAGAGAGATAAGTCTGTTGCAAACCATTTCCACACTGAGACATCCCCCTAGAGAGAGGTCTTATTGAACAGATTAATTTATTGCAAACTACTACTACACTCATTCATCAGAAAGGAGCGAGGTCTAAGCAAAGTGGTCAGTATGTTATAAAACACAACTGTACCCAGTCATCACTGTGGAGTGAAGTCTCAATAAACAGCTTATACTGTCACAAAGCACTACCATACACACACATTAGCAAGGGGACATGGGTCAGTGAAGAGGCAAGTTTACTCATAAGAGTACATCCACTTGAAAAACTGGATTATAGTTCAGATGATATATGTTTGAAATACTAAAGCTCATTAATAGTACAGAAAGAATAGTAATGTAACAACTGTAGTAACTCAGTATATATCTTTCAGTTTCAGAAACTTTTACAAAACACTCAGTCGCTGGATGATGTCATCAGTGATGTCATTTGATATGTCATCAGTGATGTCATCAGGGTTGTCACTGACCATGTCATAAATGATGCAATAAGTGAGGCCATTAGCAGTGCATTCCAGGGGGCGTAAGTTATAGTTAGCTCAGGTAACTATAACTGCTGAATTTCTATGATTTTGTGTGCGTAAAACAAATATATTTCTTTACATCGTGGATTTTACTCCGCGATGCAAACACAACGAGGTCATTACAACGACCGCGCTGTCACAACGCACTACCTTTACAATGCAAGTTGTTACAACGACTTGCGCTAGATGGCGCACTGGACTTAGGAATAGTATGATTGACTAGTCCAACTCCAGTGTGTGCAACACTAGAGAAAGTGTTGGAATAGAAAATCATACTATTCCTTATCCTAGAGCGCCATCTAGCGCAAGTCGTTGTAATGACTTGCGTTCTAAAGGTAGTGCATTGTGACAACGTGGTCGTTGTAACGACCACGCTGTGTTTGCATCGTGGAGTAATATCCGCGATGTAAACATTGTTTCCCACGTAAAACCTGAACCTAACTATATTGTTCCTGTAACCTTTGTTTTTTCACTGAACTTTAAAGTTTTTTTTATTCTGTTTCCGAACAATAAGGCCCCAGTAGCCATTGTTTTTTTCAGTGAAAAAAAAATATATGTATACACATTAACTACTTCTGAATATAAATTTTTGTATTTTTAAAATACATTTTACTCCGGTGAATAATATGTGTGCATATTCATTATTCACAAATGATGTGAGTAAGAATATATAAATATAATATTTTTATATATACTGTCAATAGGTTCATTTAATATAAAATGTACTATACATGTGTGTGTATATATTTATATATACATTTATATATATATGCATATATATGTATATATATATACATATATATATACGTAGCAAAAGAGAGACTCTAGATATAAATATAGATTATATATAGGCAAAAAAGATCAGCACCCACTATATGCCAATATTCTCAAAAATAATCTGTTCTGTTCCAACAACAATTAGTAGAGTACAGCACTGCTTCTCAATCTTATACAATATGCCAAGTTTACTTCAGAATTTCTCATATTCCTTGAAATTGCTTAAAAAATGCTGTGTTCTAAATTCTTTATTGATGATATACAAAAATGTTCACATCAGCGTAGCCAACGCGTTTAGTCTCTTTTCACGTGACTTCTTCAGGGCTACAATTAAAAAAAACACAAATTACATATATACCTATTAAAATTACATTCACATGACAAATTCAAAAATACAGTGTGTATTGCTTTGAAAATGTAAAGTCCAACACGCTGTGCTAATATCAAACCTAGTGCATGTGCACCAAAACATAACCCAGAGATAATTACCAAATATGATTTTTCTGCTGCATTTTTACTCTAAGGTTTCCTCATTTACAGAGCGCCATGCTACTGACATACACTACGACTATTTGATTACAGATCACAGTTCAATCCCAGAGATTCCGGATACCCAACTCGGTATGTCAAAACAATTTGTAAACATAATTTAATATTTCAAATCCAAGTACTCAATAACTGAGCAGTTCTTGACAAAATAGAAAAAGACTGGGAAGCAGACAAAACATGACAATCACATTAATATGTATGGACTATTAGTCAATTTTTACCTTTGTCCTTCTAGATATGCATTTCTCAAAACATCCGCTTATGTTGGTTTATACAGAATAAACCTGATGTCAATATAAAAAACATTGTTTTCTAACTCTATTCCATTGCTATCAGATATACCCAAGATGTTTAAATATCAGTAGTTTATCAAAACCTACCTTCATTGTTATGATAGGTGTCTTAGTTCCAAAACTTATTATAAGCTAGTGTACAGTAAGTTATACCAGTTAAGTATTTGCATATTAAAAGCTATTTCCATCCATATAAGTCTTTAAAAGACTATATGTACATTGGAACAATGTTAGTTGTTCTTGTCGAACACACAAATGCGGGGCTATCTCTTAGTGACTGAATAAATCAATCGAACATGTTCTAACAGGAACTTCTATCTTTACTCTGTCATTATCGCCTACCTTGAGATATTATTTAAGTCCTCGTAGTGCATTGTGCCTTATTATTAAATAAAAGGATTTGTTTTAAGATTTAAAATGCCTAAGAACAATTATGTCTTTAAACCCCATCAATAGATTTCAACTCATTATTACCTATTTACAATCAATTAAGATGGTTTCCTCATTCAAATGTTTTTTAAACTAATTGTGAGTTCACACACAGTCAGTAAAATAATTCATTTGTACAAGCAATTGGTGCATGCAGCATTCTTGGTCACTAAATATCTCTGTACACGAGGTTACATGACTAAAGTTCTAAACATTATATAAATCACCCAACGTCACACTCCAGAAAAGCAACCCCTGGGTTTTCCCCCCTAGAAGACCGATCATATCGGGAAATGGAGGCCCTACAGAACGTCTGTCGAAATACATAGACAAGTTCTTGCAACCTTTGGTTCAAAACCTTCCATCGTATCTCACAATTTAAAGGACAAACAGGCAGAGGCACTAGATGGGAGGAAAGAGAGAGAGAGACAAATTAAATTGGGAGAGGGATGAGAGACTAGGGGGCATATTTACAAGCCCCTATCGTCACCACAACACAATTTTTCAGGACTTTGTAGTGGCGATAAGGGCTTCTCCTTATTCACTAGGCAGTGTTAAGCCACTTAATGTGGCTTAATGCTGCCTTGTGTATAAGGCCCCCTTTCACGCTATACTTAGCGTGAAAGGGGTAGGCAATGGGTGTTGCGTGGGTGTTCCACCTCAACAACCATTGATTTTGATGCTGCCCCATATTTACAAAGGCAGCTTAAACATGGGGCAGCACCAAAATTAGGACAAGGGGAAACCTGGTCTTAAACAGGCACAATGAGGAGAAATGTTTAATTTCTCCTCATTTTTGCTGCGTTGTGCAGCACACATAGAAACAGCTAAAGGCCATTGATTGTTTATGTGCGGGAAGGTCTAACTTCCTTCACAAAACCAATCAATCAAAATGACATTTTGCAACTTCTTTGTGTGCTGCATTAAGCAGCACACATAGAAGTTACAAAATGCCATTTAAATATTGTTTATGTGCAGGAAGGAGGACCTTCCTGCACATAAACAATCTTCCCCTCAACATTGACACCCTTGCATTATGGTGAAAGGGTGCCGGCGTTGGCGCTAGGCTGCTACATTTAGTGGCAGCACAGGGGGAAACGCAGGGCTGTACCATATTGTTGTAAATGTGGTGCAGCCTGACGTTTCAGAATTGGCAGAGCACAGCGTCAAGCCAAGGAGGCTACCGTTGTACTCCACCACTTCATTGTAAATATGCCCTAGGAGTGCAACAAAGAAAAGGATGGAGGTGAGTGAGTGTAAGACAAAAGGACCAAGGCAGAAGAAAGAAGAGGGGGTTGAGTAGGGTAAAAGGCAAAGTGGGAAGAGAGGGAGGAAAAGGTAAAATGAGGAGGGAAAGGTGTGCAATGTGATGAAACAAACAAAGGAGAAGAGATGATCGAGATAAGGGAAGAGAGAGGAAAAGAGGGTGATTAAGAGATGGAGAGCTAGTAGAAGAAAGAGAAAATATAGGACAGTTTGGAGGATATATTTATTATAGCAAGAAATAGGCTTGCTTGCTCATGCAGCTATTCTGGATGTGGGTCCAAGTGGGGGGTATTTATTTTTTCCGGCTACCACCCCTGTGTAGCATTGCCAGGCCATGGGGTGGGCCCTTCTTGTTGGGCCTTGAGCCATGTTTATGTGCTGCGAGGCCCATGGGTTGGTGGGCTCCCTCCCCTAATCCCCTCAGTGCTACACAATGTCTGAGAGGCCCAGCAGGTGGGGGGCTTGTGTGGGCCCCTCCACAGGGCCCCATTGAAACTGACTGAAAGCTCTGCACCATGGCTCATGCATAGTTGATGGCAAGGTGCATGTCCTGTGATGTAATTTCATGTGATTGTGTGGGCTTCTCCCCTGGACCCACTGAAACTGTCTGACAGCTCTGTACGATGGCTCTGTGCATAGGTCGATGTCAAGGTCCATTTACTGTGATCTAATTTCCTGTGATTTCACGCTGCATGCTAACACATTCCCTTTCTGCCCAACATAGCATTGGTGAGGGGCATAGCTTTCAGTAGTGCAGTCAGGTGCAGTGACACTGTGCAGGGGTATTAGGTGCCCACTGTTCCCACATTATATCTTTATTTTAATGTGCAGCCAGTGGACAAGAGTAAGAGGGCACTTTTACATTGCGCCATCACCCAAGGCGCCATTGCTGTACTACTTGCATGAGAGAAATTGACACATGGATGAGTAAGCACTGTCTCATACTAAATTCAGATAAAACTGAAGTGATTCTTCTGGGAAACAACCCTAATTTCTGGTCGACCGCTTGCTGGTCATTGGATCTGGGTGCTTTACCCCAAACCAACACAAAGGCTAAAAGCCTTGGGGTAATGCTTGATGACAAGCTTAATTTTAGCAAACAAGTCAACTCAGTTCTATCCTCTACTTAGAACACTCTTGGAATCATAAGAAAAATTATATATTTTCTTCCGAACAACTCTAGAAAAACAGTTAGATCCTCTCTAACCCTATGTAAAATGGATTATTGTAATGGGCTTTACATCAATCTTCAGGCACAATATCTCAAAAAGCTTCAAGCACGACAAAATGTCACTGCCAGATTACTTCTTGACCATCCCAAACACCACTCAGTTTCCCAAGCGATCAAAGATCTACATTGGCAAACGATCAAGAATCAAATCAAATTTATCGCACTCTGCCTCACCTTCAAAGTCCTGCATGCCACAGGACCAGACTTTGTGAGAAAGTCCATTTCTTAGTAAATTCCCAATGGAAACCTGGAATCAACTGGATCCTACAAAGTTTCAACCTTCAGATTTGAGAAAAACAAATGGGGTGGAAGCAGTTTTCTTGTGGGAGCAACCAAATAAAGGAATCTACTGCTAATACACATAGATCGGCACCTTCTCTACAGGTTTTCAGAAAGCTTCTAAAACCTGGCTTTTTACTCTTTATCCCTCCCTAAGTTTCCCCCTGCTGTCTGCTGAGCTAACACCAAGACACCCTAGGGTATGTATAGCGCTCAACAAGTATTTTAACATAACATAAGATAACTTGTCCTGCTTCCATGGGCACTGAAGTCATGTTCCAGAGCTTTGAGGCCTGGGAAAGGTCCTCCCTCTTCTGGGCATTGCAGCTGGCCGTGGTTTCACACTCAGGAGAGAATCCGCTCATCCATGAGCTTAGCAGAGCAGGTGTATGGATGTGAGGCTCATTGGAGACCTTCTCTGGAATGTAACTATCAGTAGCGCAGCAGGTGGAGTGGCAACAGGGCTCATGGATGTTCTGGACCCAATGCACTCAGATAATGGCTTTTTTTTACTGTTTGGCATCATTTCCTTGCATCAGGGCCCATGGCTACATTACTATGCTACTGGTCCCTTCTCTAATGCACCGCACAGCCATGGTCCAGAGAAGCAAAGGTCAGGAAAGGTTTATCCTTCCCTAGGCCTACCAGCCATGGTCCAGTGCTGAGAGGCCCAAGGGAGGAAACTTGCTGTTCGGGTCCCTGCAGCACTGATCCATGGCTGCAAGGTCCAGGGCAAGAGTCCCATCTTAAAGGCATAGCTATCAATAGTGCAGAAAGTGCAGTGGGGCCATGGCCTCATAAGGTTATTGGTCTGATGCACTCAAATGATGGCTGTATTTTACTGTGCACCAAAAAAGTATACCAAAATTGATGGAAGGAATGCTTGAAATAATCACAGCAACTAGTAATTACTCTAGGCTGCATCCCACCTCAAGACTATTTTGCACACCATGTACCTCAGGTTGGACCCATCCGTATGCAAGTCAGTCTTGACCCGGCTCCATTGCGAACAGTCCAGACTGAACTACCAGGCCAGGTCCTCCCTGAACCTGAACAAAATCAACCCAGGACAGGTGTTACCTTAGTTAGGGATCATCAGCCAGGTATAGCTTGGTTCCAGTGACACAGTGTGCACAGGACCCATGTCTGGGCATACCTGTGCCATTTAGGGCAACTCACTAATTTATACAAAAAGAGAAGGATGGAGTGCTTGAATTAAACTCAGCCACTCCTGAGACTGATGCCCCCTATGATAAATTGAGGTCCACTAGGGGAGCCTCGCTCCAGTTTGAAGACCGCGGTTTACACCATTTGTCTTTGTAATTTTTGCACTTCCAATTTGAGAGATTTAATTAGCTGATGAGCCACGGATATTTTGTTCTATATTGTTACATCCCTAGAAGTTCCATCGAGTTTATTTGCTTTTTTGCTCTGTTTTAAACATACAATTACTATCCATGATGATATAATACTGACCAGGCACAACCCTAGAGGCCTGGCCTCTATCCCATGGGCCTTGCAGCCACAGTCAAGCACTCTCAGGACCAAAGAAATTGACCGGTGAGTGGTCCAAGCTTGCAGTATTATTTAATTTCATTTAAACATGTACTTTCCAGGTTTTGTTCAAAATTATAAGAAATCAAATGAGAGGATATGTGTCTCAAATCTGTTAACTGAATCAGCATCATGCTAATTTACAAAATGAAATGAACTCTGGAACCATGTAAGTTTATACTAATTATTAGTAAAAGAACATTTTAAGGCTTCAGAGGACTTTGATAGGGGTGTTGTATCCATGGCTCACATCACATGACATTAAACTCTTTCAGCCTGCATATGATTGCATTCTGGTAGTTTGTGGGTAGTTTCTGGTGACTAGGGTGATGTCTTTAATAGAAATCAAGCTATTTCCAACTATTTTATTTTCTTGCAACTCTTTTGTGCACATACTATCTTGCACTGGGTGTCTGTAAAGCCATCTTGGAATTTTAATCCACACTGGGCCCATTAAGGGCATTCTACATGTTGCAGAACACCTCAATGAAGAATGAAGAAATATGACCACATCATAACACAATGCATTAAGGGTCCATACCTTTCCAATCACTCAGTGGGTTTGCTGAGAGGTTTTCAGTGGCTATGCCCCCTTTCTCCACCACTCTACAAACGCGCCTCCTGTTGGGGGATTAAGTCATCTTGGCTCTTCAGGGTCCTTGGGGGCCAGCAAGCCCTCCTCTTACCTCCAGTAAGACCCACAGGTCTTTTTTTTAGCTTTTTATTTTTTAGGAAGGGGGGCTGAGTGGCCCCCCTTCCCTGGACTATTTTGGGCCACGGGGTCCCCATCCCCTGGGGTCTGCCCCTTTTTAATTTTTTTAATGTGTTTTTAAAAAAAAAAGGGAAGGGGCCCCGGAGCCAGGTCTCTGTTCTTTTATTTTTTTTAATGGGGTGCTTGGCCAGCGCAGCCACACTACCTGGGCCCACTTAAGCCCCAGGAACCTGGCCCCCGCGGTCCCTGTCTGCTCCTTACCTCCTGCAGGTGCCGGCATTGCTTTTGGACAGAGGGAGCTGCTAACATGCAGCTGCATCTGCCCAAAAGTAATTCTGCTCCTCTTCGTGCAAGCGAGAGCATTTTTGCTCTGGCTTGCATGAAGCGGACCAGAGTTTGGTATGACTTGGCGAAGCCATAGCAAGCTGCAATGTCTAGGGGGTGGGCATCCCGGAACATTGCTGGAGCCAACCCTGGGGGTGGTGGTCCCCAAGGCCATGTAGGGCTCCTGGAGGGGGGCCGTGCAGTCCCCTCTTTTATTCAAATTTGCCCCAGGGAGGTGGAGGTCCTCAGGGCCAAGGGTCCGGAACGGACCCTCTTAATTGTTATATGTGTGCCCCGGGGTGGTGGTGGTCCCCAGGGCTGCGTGGGGAGGGTGGAACCCCCCAAGCGTTATTATCTGATTAAGCCTCGGGGTGGGGGTCCCCAGCGCTACGGGGGCCACTTGACCCCCCACAAATGTGTGAATTACCCCCAGGGCAGTGGCTGTCAACTGAGCTGCGGGCAATGTCATAGGGCCTCCCCCAAATTGTTTTTTTAAAATAAAGTTTGTGTCCCGGGGAGGTGGCAGTCCCTGGGGCAGCGTCGGACGACCTGGCCTACCTAGCATTACTTTTTTTTAAAGTGTACCCCGGGGAGGTGGAGGTCCCTGGAGTAGGTCCACGAGCCCCCCATACTATTGAAATTAGCCTGGGGAGGTGGCGGTCCCCGGAGCAAGTGGGGTCAACGAGGCCCACCCACATAATTGCAAATAACCCCAGGAAGGTGGCACTCCCCAGGGCTGCGGGCAGGCCATTCATAATGAAAAGTGCCCCAGGGAGGTGACTTTGTTACGCCCCCGCCTAAATTTACCAATTGGCCCCAGGACCTGGCCGTCCCCAGGGCTATTTAAAAGCAAGTGGGGTAGCCCACGCTTTCTTTTTTTTTTTTTAAATGTTTGCAGCGAATTTGCAAATATTGCGATTTCTCTGCAATTTAAAACATAATAATAATTTTATGCCATGGCAGGGTCTCAGGGGGACCCTAAGTCCATGGCTTGGGGGTCAGAGTATTCCTACCCTGCCCCCTTTTCTTTATATTCACTTTTTGTTTAGGGACTCAGTTCCGAGACCTTCCTTGAACCAACATCTACCTCCCTGCCATATTTGGTGTAAGTCAATTCAGCGTTTCAGGCTGCAGCTGTGGCTAAATGTTCCTATTGAAATTAACATTACAAACAAATCCTTATTTTGCACCTCAATTTCTCAGTCCCCACTGCACAGATCACCCCCAAACTTTACATGACACACAGAACCTACCTTGACACTTTTCTTTGAAAATATCATACAGATTGGTCAAACAACACCAAAGTTATAGCCAAGTCAATAAATGCTTTTCCTATGGAAACTAGGTTTTAACTATAACTACCTACTGGTTACTGCCAGATGGCCATATATATCTATATGGCCACTCAGGCCCCCTTCCTAAAAAGAAGCACACAAAGAAACAAGCATTTACAATGCAACGGTCTCGGCATTGTTAAAGTTAGAGCTATTGGCATTGCTCATGACATTATTTTTGTTTATGTTTTTGTTTTTAAAACATTTAAAGAAACGGCATTGTTATTTACAATGTCAATAGCTTAATCTCTCTCAAATGCGAGACCTATTGCATTTGCACCCACACACAGAGCCACACACAAAGCCACCCACACACACAAAGCCACCCACACAGAGCCACCTACGCTAGCCGAGACCTAAAAAGGGCCACAGTCAACTCTTCCGAAATGCAACTTCACATACACGTAATAAAAATGTTCCACGCCGCTACTTACTACCCAATTGGTGTATGTGTAAACCATATAAAGAGCGCTGGGACCTCACGGCGCTATAGAACTTCATTGCTACCCAGAGCCCGGAAGGATGAGCGGCTGAGAGGCCCCGTCAGGATTTCAATTCCCGGTGGATGCATTCGCCCATTGAGCTCCATTACCCCTGCCACAGATGAATGCCCGTGCAGTAAAATGTAAATGTGCCTTCAAATTTTAACTAGCCCCCCAACTTCATCTACCCACTGAATACCAAGTTCACAACGTTAATGTCCTTTTATTAAGAAGTCTCCACTTGCAGATTTAGAATGAAGATTTTATTAATTGTGGCATGTGCTGTTTCATGGCAGCTTAACACAAACTAATAAACAGGTCAGTCCGAAGACAGGCCCAGGATTCCACCGGGAGCACCCCTATGTTTCATGGTAAAACTTCAGCGAGAAAATAGAATAAAGAGGGATTCATCGCGGATCTGTTGGCGCCAGCCTGACGGTAATGAGTCAACCCTTCCCAGACAAAACAAGAGGCTCATTTTCTGCCTTGGACTAAAATATATATTAACACTCGCCACAACAGGTGCCAATCCAGTCGGAAATTTTGAAAACCATTTAATTATTTACCTTTTACGGGTCCTTTTGCCTTGATTTTAATTCAAAATGCCTTACCGAGGCAGTAAATAAAGTTACAAAAATTACTTCCCAGCCTTCTCCTTCATTTCTCCATACTTTGTGATGTTTACTTTGTGCCTGAACACGCCCTTCTCAACACATGTTCAAGGGTAAATTTATGCTTGGTTAGTCAGATATAAGTTGTGTGGTCTACTGTGTGTGTGTGTTTGGGTGGGGGCAACAATTCAGAAACGGTAAACGTATAAGCAGTGGGGAACAGGAAATACATGATCGCGACACAACAAACAGAAATGGGTCTCTGAAGACAGGAAGTCAGGCACTGCAAACACACAAGAAAACTGGTCTGAGAGCAAACACCATTACCCAGGAAAAGCAAACACATGGACTCAAGCACACGAAGCACAGTTAAACTCAAGCACAGCAAAGACGAAGGGTCCAACGCGCACACGCAAACGCACACACACCACATCACACACTCACTCAGAAAGATGGAAAACGACACAAATTAACCCAGGCATGGAAAATATTAACGCATAGGAACGGTAGATAGACACAGACTCGAAGAACAGCAAAAAACATATTCAGGCACAGCAACACCGAGGGACATGGGCAAAGCAAACATGAAGGACATGTATAAACGAAGGACTCTGGTGAAAGCAAAAGACATGAACCACAACATAACAAGCCTCATTATACGCCATATGACGCCATGAACACCACCGCCTTTCTCTGAGGTCAAGCAGAAATGCCTCGGAGAAACGCAGCAGCATTTTCGGATTCGGGGGCGTGTTTTTCTTTCTCTCCTCTTGCCATTGGCTGGAATGTTTACAGAAAGTAAAAAACACGCCCACGAATCCGAAAAAGACGGGGCTTCTTTGGAGAGACAAAGCTCTTCTCCAATGGCTGACCAGCATTTAAGAGGCCAGCCAATGGAGAAGAGGGGAGAAGAGGGGCGGGTTCAAGCCCCTCTTCTGAAAAACATTAAATCTCGGAGCGAGACTGCGCAAGCGCAGCCTTCGCAGCCGAGACCTAAAAAGAGGGTTAGGCTGAAATTAGACCCCTTTCGATGGCTAGGCAATGCGCCGAACGCGTGTTCACGTGTCCCCTTACAGTCTGGTGCTAGAAGAGGGGCATACATGTAAACCTGGCACCCCGAACAGAGGCGCTTGCCACATCACGTGCAACGATGCGACCAGAGCAGTGCGCGCTCTAAAACACGGCCCATCAACGTGCAAATATTATTCAAAAAAAGATATATGCAAACATCAGCACTAAACTACAAATGGAAGCGGCGTGAATAGGGTTACAGGGAAAATACCCTGGAATTGTACTACATAATGCCATCAGCACGTCTAACATGCTGTGTTGTTTTATAAGTGTATGTAACGCGCAAAGTGATATACGAGGCTTGTAACATGCTATACAATGTAATTTACTCAAATTGTAGTTTGTTGTTGGAAGTGTGTACTATAATTACACACTTCCAGTGCAACACAGTGTAAGTATAATATACCACACAATCTATAATGCACAATACGAGAAATGTTCTACATTTACAACATAATACACAATGCAGCACAATTCAAATGCACTATAAATGGAAGGTACTACACGGTTAAATACATGTTTAATCTAATATAATACACACTAATATACCAAACGCGTCATGAACGGCCCCCTATAATCTATTTTGCACGAAATATTCTGTGGCACACTACATCAACAAATGAACAACTTGAGGTGATGTATTTTGCAACGGACAGCACAATGTATTGTAATATACTAGGAAATACACATACGGCATAATGTTCTAAACTGTATTTGCTAAATAATATACAATGTAGTGCACTAAACTTGCACGCGACCATGTAATATACTATGATTTCAATGTACAATACTATGTAGTTATATTTGTGATGTACAACGTCATGTAATAGACCGTGCTTGGGATGTAGTACACGATGTAATGAATTGCACTTGTGATGTACTGTGTAATGAAATATTTTATGTACAATGAACCACACAATGTGAGAAATATACTTGTGATGTAGTAAACGCTGTGTTTTACTATACTTTTGATGCCCGACATAATGTCACATTTCCAACGCTTTGAAATACAATGGGCTTGTAATGCAGTACAGAGTATAAAGCAACAATAATAACAATAAGTATTTATCTCTACGTCATTCACATGCTGTACAGCGGAAAAAGCCAAGCACCCTGCTTGCTATTTAGCGTGGTTTATTTGTAAGTTACTACACGCCATGGAGAGCAGAATGGAAGCGCTAAATCTGTAAGGTCCTGCACACCACTGTCCTGTGCTTGTGATGCACTATTGTTCGGATTGCACTTTACACCTTTGGAGCACGGACAGAACACAGATCGCTGTGTGAGGGCGTGCCATGTGTACGGTGCTGGCAGGAGCAGGTATACACACGTCAAAGCCTCGTGTTGTGGCACCGGCTTTACACGCTCTCTTGTCTGCACAAGAAACTCTCGGTGCGCGCGCGCGCGCACACACACGCATGTTAGGCGAGCCCCTCACCACCTCTTTACAGGTTCCCTAGGTTACAAGGGTTCCAGGATCAGTGTGACTCCGGCTTACACTAGCGTAGTTCGCAGAACCACTTACACTAGTGCAGTTGCCGGAGAACCACAGAGACACCCCACGGACCTGTTGTGGCATGACATGGGTCCCAGGGCAGCAACAATGGATGCTAAACCAGGATGCCCCCAGGACAGACGCAACACTCCCACCGCTATGGTTTAGCAGACCTCGTATATAGTGTTCAAGGCGAGTGCTTTAATTCAGGCACTCACCTGGCACACAAGGAGCCGAGTAAGTAAATAAAATAATGTGATACCAACAAAGCAATACACGCTGGCACACACTGTGGTGCACAGTGAAAAAACCATAGCTCACGGAGGTGTACCCCCCTCAAAATATCTGTGCCGGTCACGCTGAGCTGAACAACCCATGCTAAGAGTTTGCAACTGCAAAAAGACAACTGAGCACTATGCATGCACACACACACAGTTTGTAGTAAAGATGTATACCATTTTATGCACAGTGACATATATTGATTTAGGATGTGTGGCACTAGAAATGTATGTATAGTTTGCGCAAATGTATATACATACACAAGGACTCACACATAGAACATGGCCCCAAAGTAGCGACACCACTTACAAAAATACTAGAAGACCAAAAGTAATAAATGTTTTTCAAATTACATATAACGTTTGATTCGTAGGCCACACATGTCCGCTGCAAAAACGGATTTAGAAATAACACCGTGGAATTTAAAGTGCCGGACGCAAAACCGCTTCTCTTTGACAAGTAAACATCAAAGGACACAGTTCGAATTTAACATAGCGCCGCGAAATGCATGTCTAGTGATATTTGCAGCTATACAATCACGCCAATAAAGACACAACTTGCGTGTTCATTTGGAAACAGAAGTGTGACGTGATAGCTCAAAGGAGGAAGCTCGTAAATTGTATTTCTGAGAGTCTGCACCTGAGCAATCGCAACTTTAATTCAATAAATACAGAACGCTCCAAGAATGACACGGAGGCTGTGAAAAGAGACAACCCATTTGAAATTTCTGTTTTGGGTAAAATCAAATAAAACATTAAAGCGTTTTTTTTTTTTTTTTTACAGTTGGTCTTATCTAAGAGAAAATGAATACACATTTAATTTAAGAAAAGCCTGAAAGTGACCTTCTGTGCTGTCCCTGGTAAGTGACAGGCGCCGCAGATCTCTCACTCCGCCCCTAAATTAACACATTCGGACGCGTGTTTTTCCTGTGAATTGAAGTCATAAATATTAACACTGTTTGTGCAACTGGGAAACAGAAGACGCGTTTAAGAAGCGAACTTTCACAGCCCATGAATCCCGGGGCAGGCCCTGGTGAGGGAAAGATCTGGATTTTGTAAAACACATTTTCAATAAGGTGGGGAGAAGCAGAGGCCGGGGCTGGACGGGTGCTGTGCAGTGGGGGTCAGGGAGGCTGTGGGGACTTTCTGATGGGTGTGGGGTGTACAGAGGTCGTGACAGATCATGTGCCACAGCGTGAAAGGGCATATGTATACACTTACCTATCGAAGGGGCCCAACGCTGAGAACACGTAGGTTTTTGGACGAAGAAGAGGCAGACTTTGAGAATGGCAGGGGGTGCACACAGATTCTTGGGGTTCATGGGTAAAGAAGGGAGGGGGGTTCCATTGGACGCACAATGTCATGTGGTGCAGTGAGGTTTTGTATTTTGCATTCGTATAGCACATTGATGACCCTACTGTGGTCTGTGGAGCAGCGAGGAGGAAAAAATTAGGAAGGCCAGGACACCAAGGTGACAGAAGGTAGCGTGGGAACATGAGGCGCAGAGGTCAAAGGTCGAGGGTGAAGTACAGTAAAGGGCCTAGGTGAATTTTTGGAAACTACAGAGAAAGCGCAAGACCAACTCAGGATGCCAGGGCGCACACTGGAAGCAAGGCTGCCCAGGGTACCGAGGACGAAAAACTCAATCAATTGTGTTGTTACACGTGGCTAAACGATGTACATGAAGTGTGCATACGCGAAATGCACCCAGATCGGCGGGCAATGTCTCAGCAGTGGACCCGGTCAGACCGCAGGTACAAGATGCCTCTAGTTAGACAACCGATAGCAAAGAGACGCTACGTGTAAGAGACAACCACGATGGTGCAGAATGGGCAAATAGATGAGTAGGTGCGTGCAAGTCAGGGGTGCCGCATCTGACGTGTAGGATGCTTGCACGTGAGTCCGGAGGCGAAAAGGAATTAAGGACGACTGCTGGACAAGGGGTGCACATACAAGAAGGGTGTTGTGAGAGAGATGCGCACAGGTGAGTTGAATGCTTGCACACAGATGGACATGACGGGCAGGGTACAGTTGGAAAGATGAGGCCTGCATACTGGTAAGAGTGACTACACTCAGGTGTGCGGTGTACTCGGTACTAACCTGTATCCTCCCCCAGCCTGCAGCCCCGTGCCCTAGGCTCCTTCCGTGCTGGCTCTGGTGGTGCCTTTCTCCGAGGTCAAGCAGAAATGCCTCGGAGAAACACAGCAGCATTTTCGGATTCGGGGGCGTGTTTTTCTTTCTCTCCTCTTGCCATTGGCTGGAATGTTTACATTCCAGAGGAGAGAAAGAAACTAAAAAACACGCCCCTGAATCCGAAAAAGACGGGGCTTCTTTGGAGAGACAAAGCTCTTCTCCAATGGCTGACCAGCATTTAAGAGGCCAGCCAATGGAGAAGAGGGGCGGGTTCAAGCCCCTCTTCTGAAAAACATTAAATCTCGGAGCGAGACTGCGCAAGCGCAGCCTTTGCAGCTGAGACCTAAAACGCAGGCAACTCGCAGAGGCCCCGCCCCCTTTCTCCACCACTCTGTAAATGCCCCTCAGGCATGCTGATGGGTGGGGGATGAAGTCCCCTTGGCTGCTGAAGGTCCTTAGGGACCAACAAGACCTCTTGTTACCTCTAGTATGCCCCACACAGTGGGATTGCTGAGAGGTGGTCGGAAGCCATGCCCCCTTTCTCCATCACTCTTCAGACATGCCTGTCGGTGCACTGCTGGTTGGGGTATGAGGTCCCCTTGCCTCCTGAGGTCCCCAGGACTAAAGTGGACTTCATCCCCGAAGCAGTAGTGTGCCAGGAGCCGTGTTTGCAGAGTGGTGGAGAAAGGGGGCATGGAGTCTGACGACCTCTCAGCAATGCAGCTCTGTGGGTCTTACTAGAGGTAACAGGAGGGCTTGCTGGTCCTGCAAGGACCATGAAGAGCCTAGGGGACTACATCCCCCAACTAGTAGTGCACCAGGAGGTGTGTTTTTAGAGTGGTGGAGAAAGGGGGCGTAGCCAATGAAAACCAGTCAGCAAACACACTGTGTGGGACATTCTGGAGGTAACTGAAGGACTTGTTGGCCGACAAGGACCAACTAGAGCCAAGGGGACTTCATCCCCAAACTAGTAAGACACCAGTAGGTACGTTTTCAGAGTGGTGGAGAAAAGGGGCATGCGGGCGCCCGTGTCTTTCTCGCGAGGAATGCGCATGCGCGGGCGCCCGCGCATGCGCAGTTTTCATGAAGAAGTCGTGATGGAGGAAGAGGGCAGCCGAGGACGCCGCAGATAAGGTAAGGGGTTTTCTTAGTCTTTAAATCTTTTTTTAAAACTTACACAAAAATTGTTAATAGTGCGGGTGGGAGGCGGCTGGGAGGCCAACTCCGCTCCACCGCGAGTATGTGTAGGTTTGCCTACTCCGCCTACTTCGCAGAGCAGGCAAAACTTCGCACACTCCATGGGTGGAGCGGAGTTGTCCGCCCATGGTTATTATACACCCACTAATTCACTAATACACATTGGTATATATATATTTAACACATTTTAAAAACACTCATGATGGATGATATAATCAGCAATGTAATCAGTGATTGATGTCATTTGAGATGTCATCAGTGATGTCACTGACCATGTCAAGAGTGATGTAATATGTGAGATCATAAGCACTGCATTGCGAGGACACAAATTATAGTTAACTCAGCTAACTATACCTGTGAATTTCTCTAGTTTTGTATGTATGAAATGCTAGCCTAACTATAACATCCCTGTAATCTTTGTTTTTTTCAGTGAATTTTGAATGTTTTTTTAAAATTATATTTCCTGACTATAAGGTCCCTGTAACCTATGTTTTTTCAGTGAATATATATTTGTTACATCTATCAATGATAACACCATGAATCTAGAATTCACTGCCACTATCAGTGAACAAAGGGTGATATTTTTAGATGTTGAGGTTTACATCTGTGTGAATCACATCCAAACCAAACTGCATAGGAAAATTACATCTGACAACTCCACACTACATGCAACCAGTGCTCATCCTTCCCATCTCATTCACAGCATACCGTATGGCGAATTTCTTCTCATACGTCGTATTTGCAGTCTAGAGTCTGACTTACAACATTGTCAAAAAGAAGCATTTTCTCGTTTTTTGACTCGTGGGTATACACTATCCAACTTACAGTTAGCCTTGGACAAGGCCAACTCTCGTCCACGAGCACTTTGCCTAAAAATAAAAAAAGAATACAATACAGAAGCTCTGACTGACTCTGCACCAGATGAATCCGATTCTGTTCATTTAGTTACCACCTACTATAAACAAGAAATAAATATCCGAAAGATTCTTTTTAAACACTGGCCAATCGTCTTAACTGATTTGACATTAACATTTCTGTTGCCGAATCTCCCTGCCATTACATTCAGGATGGCACCCTCTATGAGGGATGCGCTGGTCAAATCAAGTCCAGAATTTACAGTCAAAACCACCTGGCTTTCCAAAACTGGCTTTTTTAAATGCTCTTCGTGCCGGGCTTGCAAGTTTGGGGTCAATCTATCTGAATATTGCACAGCTTTCAGTAACATCCCAGTCCCAATTAAAGACCATTGCACCTGTCGGACTGAATATGCAGTGTACCAATTGGAATGTACATGCCATCTTAAGTACATTGGCAGTACAAAACTCCCAGTCTTCAATCGGATACTGCAGCATTTGCGTGCAATTGTCAACTCGGAAACCAACTATCCAGTTGCTCGGCACTTCAAAGCCATTCATGGTAACAAAGTCAGTGACTTAAAATACTCCGTACTCGGGGCAGTCCCTCCCACTATTCGGGGTGGGAACAGGGAGAAAAAATTACGACAGCTTGAGTCTTCCTTTATTTTAACCCTAGATACGAGAATGCCGGATGGGTTGAACACCAGTGAGGACCTACATCACTTTTTATAATCTAAGTTAACTGTAGGGACCCACACGGCAGTAATACATATGACATATATATAGGGGTTTTAACTCGCTGTTCTCTTTTTTTTTATTTATCTCATGATGGGCCAATGTTGTGTGTGTGGTTTTTTTCCAATGGAGTTCTCATTTTTGCTATTCTGATGTTTCATTCAATTGTTGTACTGTATCAATGGCTGCTATTACTTAGGCACTAGCACTTTAATTGGCATTATATATTTGATGATCTGTGATTTCTTACATAGCTTCACTGCCATCTGCTTTTATTGGTGTTTATTTGTTTTTTTTTACTATACCACAACACTTTCTGCACTGTTTTGCACAGATGTCTTTAGGGAACTACACAATAATTGATATCATGCCGTTTTAGTAATAATAATTTTGTAGTATACAATCTCGTATATAAGCCATGTCCGGTACTATTCTGTGGTTTTTCAAAAAAAATGAGAATTATTTTTAAATGAAGGGTTTGAGACAACTTTTATATCAGTTTTTATTGAGACAATATTTTGTGCAATAATTTATTAAGGCAACGGCCATTGATGGACTTGTATAATTAAGTAATATTTATATATTCATTCTTTTGCATTGGATACATTGTTTACAATTACGTATGAATCACTGTTTACCGCATTTGTAACAGTTTTTTTTCATAACCATTTGCTCTCTGATCAGTATGTTTTCTATATTTACTGTTTAACCAATCCCCCACGCCTCATTGGTTACACTTAATTTAAATGTTGTGCCTGGTCACCAGCGCGTCAAGGGATTAAGATCGCTGTGGCGATCGAAATGCATCTGGGGCGGACACTTGTCTGTTCTATTGGGTGTTTATTAAATAAAGACATGGATCTGTGATCCCGCGTTTCCAGAACCTTTGTTGAGCTGCGTTGGTGGTCCGTACCTGTGGCGTTCACCTCTGGGTGTATTTCAGAGGGACAGGACTTGTGCTTTATATATATATATATATTGCCACATTGTAGCCCAAAGGTGGACGCCGGCACTCGATTTCAAGATGCTGCGTTTGTTTCCGGCAGGGCCACGCCGGTTTGTATAAAAATAGAAAACAAAACTGCCGTCATACGACAGGTCGATTTTGTTTGAAAGGAACGCACCTACTCGTATTTCCAGAGGTTTAAGGCGGCTTTATTTTACAATCATTGCCGTACCCAACGCGTTTCGCCTTGCCCTCAAGGCTTGTTCACGGGATACTGCACTCTCTGCATTGACATCTTTTATTTCTAGTTACAAACATTCAATTCCTGTTTGTACATGTAGTGCATTATGGTGATTGTAGTTCACTTCTACTAAAAACTTACCAACATGTAAGTTTCCAAAAAGAAAAAACACCTTAGAGTGCATGTGTTAATTAAGTGCATTGATACAAAAATTAATAATTCATTTTTAATTTGATTGGCCATACATGCTTTATGTCCGTTTTTCATTCTGTATGAGTTCCGTTCAAGTTCTCTGGTGAGCATTCATGGGATTTGTTTACACTTCACAAATATCTCAATTTATTTCCATATTCATATAAATCCTTTTGGTTTTAAATTGCAACATTTTGAGTTCATTTTGCTTATTTACATATTCGTTTAGCCTCTTTGGTGAGTCTTTTCTTATTTTATTCTCAGAAAAATATGTTTTTGTTCAATTACAAGTGTACATAAAGTTCCTCATTTTGATTTAAACCTCTTGGATCCGAGGATCTGAATGTTACAATATGGGGGGATTCTTTTTGTCTCAGAGTTCTTATACGGTCTCCTCCTCTCTCAGATTGTGTTATTTGTTCCAGAGCGCAATATTTCAATAACTCCCATTTTCCTTCGTGATATTTCTCCATGTGTTTCGCGATAGCATTTGATCGATCTTTATGTATGGTGGCTCGAACGTGTTCCAGAATTCTCTTTTTCACTTCAAAGATGGTACTCCCAATGTAGCGTTTTTTGCAAGGACACTCTACTAAATATACTACATGGGTGCTTTTGCATGTCAGATGTAGTTTAATTTTCAATTTTTTTCCTTTGACAATTTCAATCTCTTTTGTTGGTGATGCAATTTTGCATACTTTACATTGCTTACAGGGCCAAAAGCCTTCCCGCTGAAGCCAATTTGTTATTGGTGTTTCCTGGAAGTGACTGTGAACAATCCTATCGCCTATATTTTTCGCTCGGCGGTACGTTATATTGGGATGGTCACCAATTAATTTTGACAAAATAGGATCAAGTTTTAAGATTCCCCAATGTTTTCTGATTATTGCAGTTAGCCTTTTATTTTCTGCGCAATACGTTGTTATCAATCTTATTTTTGTTGCATCTGATTCTTTTTTCTTTGGTGGTTTCTGCTAAATTTCTGTTTGTTTTTGATTCATCACCTTTTGCAGACCTTTTTTGATAACCTTTTTCAGGTATTTGCGTTTGAACAATCGGTCTTCTGCTAGTTGACTATGTTTCAAGAATACTGTGTCCTCTGAGCAGTTTCTTCGCAATCTTAAAAATTCCCCATATGGGATACTCCACTTCAGGGATTCACTGTGGAAGTTTTCTCCAAGCAGTGTTGTATTTGTTGCTGTATGTTTTCTGTGCAGAGTTGTTTGAATGGAGTTGTTTTCAACATATGTTTCTGTGTCTAGAAATACCACTCGTTTTGAATTGATTTCATAAGTGAACTTTAATTTCATTGAACTGTTGTTCAATGTGTCAAAATACATGTTAAATTCAACTTCTGTACCATTCCATATAATAAAAAGATCGTCTATAAACCGAAGCCATAGAACAACTTTTTCACGAAATTCATAATTTTCCGTGTTCCATGCCACTCTTTGTTCAAACCAACCCATGGTCAAATTCGCATAATTGGGAGAAAATGAAAAGCCCATGGCACATCCCTTTACTTGTTTGAAGATTTGTTTATTGAAGAGAAAGATGATATTGTTTAAACAAAGGGAAATCATTTCATTCAGCATGGTGTTATGTTCTTTATATTTTATGTTTCTCTTTCCCAAGAAAAACTTACAAGCTTGGGTTCCAATGGAGTGTTCAATGTTGGTATATAATGAAACTACGTCCATTGTTATCAATTTGTCAGATGGTAGCCATCTAATTACCTCCAATTTTTTCAGAAGTTCCTTTGTATCCTTTAGATATGAGCTGAGATCTTTTACCAGGGGTGAAAGAAAGCGATCAATATAATCAGAAATGGGTTCCACCAATGAATTATTTGCGGACACTATGGGTCTTCCTGGTGGGTTTTCTTTATTTTTATGAACTTTAGGAAGACAATAAAAAGCTGGTAATGTTGGATTTCTTTTTGTTTAGATATCGATATTCATCCTCATTTATTATACCACTAAAATAAAAGGCTAACTGCAATAATCAGAAAACATTGGGGAAAATTAAAACTTGATCCTATTTTGTCAAAAGTAATTGGTGACCATCCCAATATAACGTACCGCCGAGCGAAAAACATAGGCGATAGGATTGTTCACAGTCACTTCCAGGAAACACCAATAACAACTTGGCTCCAGCGGGAAGGCTTTCGGCCCTGTAAGCAATGTAAAGTATGCAAAATTGCATCACCAACAAAAGAGATTGAAATTGTCAAAGGAAAAAAATGGAAAATTAAACTACATCTGACATGCAAAAGCACCCATGTAGTATATTTAGTAGAGTGTCCTTGCAAAAAACGCTACATAGGGAGTACCATCTTTGAAGTGAAAAAGAGAATTCTGGAACACGTTCGAGCCACCATACATAAAGATCGATCAAATGCTATCGCGAAACACATGGAGAAATATCACGAAGGAAAATGGGAGTTATTGAAATATTGCGCCCTGGAACAAATAACACAAGATGAGAGAGGAGAAGACCGTATAAGAACCAGTCGCCAGTAGGTAGTTATAGTTAGGACCTATTTTCCATAGGAAATCCGCAACATTCTATTTGGAATAACATTGGCGTCGATTGATGAATCTTCGCGAAATCTTCCAAACTGTTGGCCAGCTCCGGTCCGCTCCTATCCTGAAAGTTTCACGGTGATTTGTCAAGCTGGGGCCGAGAAAAAAGGGGGGTCCCAAAACGCGTTTTCCCCATGCATTTTCCCATAGAACCTGTTGACGCAGCTACAGCCCAAAGTGCTGAACGGAATTACACCAAATTTGGCAAAGAGGTAGTCCTCAGTTCAGACTCGTGCCTTTTGCTTAAATGGTGTAAATCCGTTCAGTAGTTCCTGAGAAAATCAAAAGTAATATCACATATATATCTGGGCGGAGCCTAACCACACATCTCATCGTGAGATCTGATTGGCTGTCAGCACTTCATCCAAGAAGTGTTGGCAGTCATCTTGGGACCAATATACATGATAGCACCTCATTAAAAAGCATTGCAGTTAATAGAAGGTTTTAAGACTTTAGTTACATTATAAATCATTTGTTGATGGTACCATACTCATTTTAGGAATTGTGGTGTGTTCTAAGGTGATTTTACCATGTGAAAAAGCCTTCTGCTGTGATATCATGAATCATGTTTTAGAGAAAACTATTTTCTCATGCTTTTTCCCCAGAGGTTTGGAAGGTGATCTATAAGCTAAACTGAGAGCATGTTTTCTGTAAATTCACATTATCTTTCTCAGTCATGTGAGAATGAAGTCTGACATTCTCAGTAAAACATGTACATCCAACAAGGGCAGAGACTGTCAGTTGATTCCTTTGTGTTCTACTGCAGCTTCCCAGAGTGTTCTAAGGAACAACTAGAGCGCTAAAAGTCCTACTTATGACAAACGTATTGCACACCTGAAGCCATCTTTGTTGGAATAAAGTGGCAACTCTTAAAACATTTAATTTAAAAAGGAACAAAATGAGGAGGTTCATTTTGCCATAGAAAGTATGATTAGTGCAGCAGAAAGAAAAATTAGGGCACATTTTGAGTGACTTCTCAAATTCTCTTCTATTTCATTAAAAAATTCTGACATGCAGACTGAAACATGCACTTTCAATACCAGCAGCAGACTTCCCTGGTGAGCAGTAGCTTTACTACAGTGAACTAATAAGCAACTAGAGTGCTAACATTCTGAATTTATGGCAAATTTGTGACACATCTGAATGCCTTCTTGATGGAATCAAAGTAAAAAACTGAAAGTATTTCCTACTGAGGAGACTGTAGTAAATGAGGAAATTAGGAAACATCAAAACAAATAAGTCTCCCAAAATGGCCACCCGAGACAAAAGAGCCCAAATGTAGCCCAAATATCACCGGGATGTAGCCCAAGTATAGCCCAATGACAGAATGTCCCAGTGTTCTAACGAACAACTAGAGCACTAACAGTCTTACTTATGACAAAAGTATGGCACACCTGAAGCCATCTTGAATGGAATAAAGTGGTAACACTCAAAACATTTAATTTACAAAGGAACAAAATGAGGGGGTTCATTTTGCCATAGAAATTATGATTAGTGAAGCAGAAAGAAAAATTAGGGCAGACTTTGACTTCTCAAATCCTCTTCTATTTCATAAAAAAATTCTGACATGCAGACTGAAACATGCACATTGAATACCAGCAGCTGACTTCCCTGGTGAGCAGTATCTTTACTACAGTGATCTAATGAGCAACTAGAGTGCTAACATTCAGAATTTATGGCAAATGTGTGACACATCTGAATGCCTTCTTGATGGAACCAAAGTAAAAAACTGAAAGTATTTCCTACTGAGGAGGCTGCAGTAAATGAGGAAATTAGGAAACTTCATAACAAATAAATCTCCCAAGATGGCCACCAGAGACAAAAGAGCCAAAATGTAGCCCAAATATCACCCAGATGTAGCCCAAGTATAGCCCATTGACAGAATGTCCCAGAGTGTTCTAACGAACAACTAAAGCGCTAACAGTCTTACTTATGACAAAAGTATGGCACACCTGAAGCCATCTTGATGGAATAAAGTGGTAACACTTAAAACATTTAATTTACAAAGGAACAAAATGAGGGGGTTCATTTTGCCATAGAAATTATGATTCGTTCTGCAGAAAGAAAAATTAGGGCACATTTTGACTTCTCAAATCCTCTTCTATTTCATAAAAAGATTCTGACATGCAGACTGAAACATGCACTTTGAATACCAGCAGCAGACTTCCCTGGTGAGCAGTAGTTTTACTACAGTGATCTAATGAGCAACTAGAGTGCTAACATTCAGAATTTATGGCAAATGTGTGACACATCTGAATGCCTTCTTGATGGAACCAAAATAAAAAACTGAAAGTATAGGAGACTGCAGTAAATGAGGAAATTAGGAAACTTCATAACAAATAAATCTCCCAAGATGGCCACCAGAGACAAAAGAGCCCAAATGTAGTCCAAATATCACCCAGATGTAGCCCAAGTATAGCCCAATGACAGAATGTCCCAGAGTGTTCTTAAGAACAACTAGAGCGCTTACTGTCTTACTTATGACAAAAGTATGGCACACCTGAAGCCATCTTGATTGGAATAAACTGGTAACACTTAAAACATTTAATTTAAAAAGGAACACAATGAGGGGGCTCATTTTGCCATAGAAATTATGATTAGTACTGAAGAAAGAAAAATGAGGGCACATTTTGAGTGACTTCTCAAATCCTCTTCTATTTCATTAAAAAATCCTGATATGCAGACTGAAACATGCACTTTTAATACCAGCAGCAGACTTCTGTGGTGAGCAGTAGCTTTACTACAGTGATCTAATGAGCAACTAGAGTGCTAACATTCAAAATTTATGGCAAATGTGTGACATATCTGAATACCTTCTTGTTTGAATCAAAGTAAAAAACTGAAAGCATTTCCTACTGAGTAGACTGCAGTAAATTAGGAAACTTCATAAGAAATAAATCTCCCAAGATGGCCACCAGACACAAAAGATCCCAAATGCAGCACAAATGTCACCCAGATGTAGCCCACATGTAGCCCAATGACAGAAGTGTGCAACACACTTATTTTTTGTGTATTTGCAGTTCTTTATAGTGCAGACGTGTCAGGTATTGGAGTGCTTTACATGAGCATTGGTTACATCACACAAGATCAAATTCATTTTGGTTGTAGACATGGGGAGATTAAGTGATTTGACCAGAATCACAGAATGTTGAGCTGAAGCAGAAACTCCAACCTGGTTCCCCAGTTGCAAATTGTGCAGCTCTGGAAGTAACACCACATCCTCTCCCCTAGGTGCAACATTTAATCAAGTGGTCAACTGGATAAAAAAACATAAAGATTACAAATAATTTAAAAGTTCTTTGTCGCTATTTGAAAACTCAGAAAATATGTCCTCATTTTACTTTTTTAGAGCACTAACCATAATTTTGATGCAAATAAGACCCTCTCATATATGTAATTTCTAAAGGAACTACTCTAGGTATTACAGTTTTGATTACATCAAGATGATGTCAGGTGTTCCACACTTTTGTAATAAATATAGAATGTTAGCAATCTAGTTGTTCATTGGGATACTGTTGAGAGGCAGAGGCCAGGGGCACGGACTCTGAAAATTGAAGGCAGGTAGGAGAGTGCAGAGGCAACAATTTGACCACACTGGGCAGGCAGGAAGGGCAGTGGCAGCACAACAGACTATGGAGGGCAGTGGAAAGGGGGGCAGGGGCAACAAACCAACAATACAGGACTGGCAAGAGAGGCTGTGGCAATATCATAGACCATTGTGGGCAGAAGGAAGAGGCAGTGGTAGTACAACCATACATGCCAACAGACCCGTTTCAGCCAGGAAACGTCCAATGTTTTTAAGCTCAAATGGGCTTTATTTGATCTGTCTCCTGTCTACAATCTCCTCTTATTCAATGTAACTCAAAGGGGAAAATCAATACCCCAGTTTCTTTTCAAAATCTCCCTCTTACCAAGTTCAAAACGTTCGCAAGAATGGTACATTGGATCATGGTAGGCAGGAGGAATTGGGGTAGGGACATGGACTCGGATAACAGAGGACAGGAGGGACATGGAGAGGTGCACCAAACTGACCCTACAGGGCAGGCATCAGGGTTTGCAGCAGCACAATACACCACACAGCGCATGCGGGACGGGAGTGTAGAACAATCCATAGAAAGCAATAGGGAGGGGACAGGACCATGCACATGGACAACAGAGAACAGAGGGGAAAGAGGCAATGGTAGCTAGCTGACCATAATGGACAGGCAGGAGAGAAAGCTGCAGCATAACAGACCATATAGGGCAGGAGGGACGGATCAGGGGCATTACAATGGAACAGACAAGCCAGGAGGGAGGGAATAGGTGTCTGCACATGGAAACAGAGGGCTGGGGGCAAGGGGGCAGGGCAGCAGCAGCAAGATGACCATGGAGGTCAGGCAGGATGGGCACTAGAAACAAGACGCACCATGGAGAGCAACAATGAGACTATGGTGGCATACACACAGACCATGGAGGGAAGGTGGGAGGGGGTCAGGGGCAGCTAGCTGACCACACAGGGAAGGTGGGAGGGGCCATGGCAGCACAGAAGAACATGCATGGCAAGCGGGAGGGTTAGTGGAGCACAATGGCTATGATGGGCAAGAAGGAGGGTGCAGGGGCATGCACAAAGGACCATGGAGGATAGAAGGGAGGGTCAGGGCCTGGGCACAGCCAAGAGAGTTCAGGGGAAGGGGCCTCACAACAGACCGTGCCGGGCAGGCAGGAGGAGCAGTTGCAGCACAACAGACCAGGGAGGGCAGAAGGGTGTGGCAGTAAAATGGACCATGGAGGACAGGAGGAAGGGGATAGGGGCATGGCATGTGGACAGGCAGGGTGGAGGTGACAGGGACAGGTTACAGTCATCTGACAATGCTAGGCAGGTGGGAGGGGAGTGGCAGCTCAACAGAACACTCAGAGTAGATAGGAGTGGCAGGTCCATGGAACATGATGGGCAAAAAGGATGGAGCAGGGGCATGCACAAAGACATCGGAGGGCAGGGGGAAGGAGAATAGGGGCAGCAAGCTAAGCATAGAGGCTAAGCAGGAGGTCAATGATGGGTCATAGAATTGGGCAATGGAGGGCAGGAGGAGTGGACTGGTACATCCTGCTAAATGGAGGGCAGTGGAAGCACATCAGACCATGCATGGCAGGAGGGAGGAGGCTAGTCCATGGATTCAGACAACAGAGGATAGGGTGGAGGTGGATGGGGCAGCAAGCTAACTGTTCAGAGAAGGTGGATATTAGGAACTTTATTGTTTTTAAAATGTGTGTCTGTGCGAACTACTTAAAATATGAACAAGTATGCAGCATAATCTCACTTTTATTCAGGAAGAAGAGGACGTTTGTGACTGTGACTCCGGGCTCAGTTGGCAGAAACACCCCCTAAACCCTCCACCCCCAATCGCAAAATGTAATGTCCGTGAAAAGGGTAGGTGGACGCAGTGTTATATAGAACATAGTCCTGAGAGCACGATTGAAAATGAAAACTAGATATAGTATATGGTATAAACTATGCACCAAAAAGTGTGATATAAGATGAACCAGGGCGTGAAATATAATATGCAATACATTGTGCGCAATGACAGATTCATTGGAGAGCGCGAGATAGCACAGGCACTAGCGCGTGCTATGCGATATGCGCCTTGGAGTGTAATATGCACAGGGCAGTGTTGTGTAACCTAACTAGTCTCTAAAGTTGTAATATAAAATATGTGCTGGGGAGTGTAACGTTGCATACGCACTGTGACAAAGATATGGATCCCAGATTGTAATATATATGGCATAGCGCTGTGCGTTATAACATAGGCATCGAGGAAGGCACGTTCGATGGGGCAATATAACCCGTGCGAAGGCAAGTGTGGCATGACATATTCACGGGGTGGTGTTACAGTGCACATGAGCTAGAGAGTGTCATAGCATACGCACTAGCTGGTGGAATACAACACAGAGGTGTGAGGCACTCGGCGGGCACTGGTGGGTGTAACACAGCATTGGGCTCAGCCAGGAGCACGCTGTGACTCTCAAGTGAGGTTCGTCTCCTTTCCAGAGAGTAAAATAAAAAGTATTACACATCCGGCGGTGGATGTGTGTTTTATTAACCGTAAGGGGGGTTTCTTGCATAGTTGGGTCGAATTTTTGTCGAATCCCCTTTGAATGGCTTGGTGTGCGTGTATATTAAATGTGCCCGTCAATAGCTACCCATGTTTGTATAAATAAACGACAAGGGTGTCTACTTGGAGAGTACCCACCGGCGGGGGCGCCAGGATTAGGCACGGTAGGGCGTCAGACACGTCAGAGCTTCACTAGCGGTGTAAATACATTCCATGTGGATTCATTCTATGCATAGTCGCCTTTTAATGAATATCACGCAAATCGTCATGGTGATAGGAACATATGGTTTGTCCAACATGTCCTAGGTGTTTCTATAAATATATACTTTTAAAAAATAATACAAAACAAAGGCAGGCCCCGGGGGATAGGGTCCCCGGGGCCATAAGTGGCCTGAGGAGGGGGGCAACGCAGCCCCCTCCTAAAGAATAAAAAAAAAAAAAGCCATGACCCGGGGGTTGGGGTCCCCGGGGCCGATTAAGGCCTTGGGAGGGCCAAATTAATTTTTTTCAAAAAAAAAAATTAGGGTGCAGGCCCTGGGGGATGGGGTCCCCAGGGCCAGTAAATTAGAAAAAGAAGGGGGGCCACACAGCCCTCCTTCCTAAAAAAATAAAATAAATAAAAGACCGGCATCGCGCTGGAGGCCACGCCCCCTCCTTGCAGCACTCTGCAAACGAGCCCCCTGGCCAGTTGTAAGTTGGGGAATTAATTCCCCTTCAATACTGAGGGTCAACTAGCCCAACAGGTATCTCCAGTATGCGCCAGGGAGCTGCGTCGCAGACAGGTTTTCTGAGGCCACGCCCCTTTTTACACCTCTATGCAACGCAGCACTGTGGCGCTTACTGGAGGTACCTAGTGTGCTAGTTTGACCCTAGGGACCCTTAGGATTCAAGGGGACTTTATCTCCCAACTTAAAAAACGGCCACAGGGCGTGTTTACACAGTGGGGAAGGGAGGGGACGGGGCCTGAGGTGACGTGTGCAAACAAGCCCTGTGGCGCATTTTAAGTTGGGGAAATAATTCCCCTTCAATCCTGAGGGACCCTAGGGGCCAACTAGCCCACCAGGTGCTTCCAGTAAGCGCCACTGCGCTACGTTGCAGAGAGGTGGCCTAGGCCGTGCCCCTTTTTACATCTCTCTGCAACGCAGCTCTGTGGCGCTTACTGGAGGTACCTAGTGGTCTAGTTGGACCCTAGGAACCCTCAGGATTCAAGGGGACTTAATCTCCCAACTTAAAATTGCCACAGGGCGTGTTTACACAGTGGGGAAGTGAGGGGACGGGGCCTGAGGTGACGTGTGCAAACACGCCCTGTGGCGCGTTTTAAGAGGTAGTTTTAATCCCCTGCCCTATTATATACTAGGGGCTTACAGAGGAGGTCATGCTGATCACAGGGGGACCCCCAACGCATAGTGTTCCCTATTGTATGTAGGTGTTTTCACTGTATTCAGAGTGTCTTTTAACATAGCACTGGCTCTAGGACTGGTTAGTCTGACTCAGTTACCACTAGTATCCGTCTGAAAAAGTTGAGGGTACAGGATGATTTTGCAACAAGGTTTCTTTCTGCTCTTCTGTTTGTTCTTTCTGCACGTTATCCTTCTTCCTGCACTTTTCTTCGTCTTTGAGGACTTCTGTTGCTTCTTTCTGCATTTCTTTTTTTTCTTTCTGTGCGTGTTTTCTTCTTTCTTCACATGTCCTATCTCTGTAGGCATAGTTAGAAATTAGCCTTTAAAAAACCTTAGAAATTCACTGAAAAAAACATAGGTTTCAAGGGTGTTATAGTTAGCTGGACTTTTCACTCGTACAAAACCATTGAAATTCCCCCGTTATAGTTAGTTCAGCTAACTATAACTCGCGCGCCCGCAATGCACTGTTGATGACATCACATATTACATCACTCATGACATGATCAGTGACCTCACTCATGACATCACTGATGACAGCTCAAATGACATCACTGATGACATCATCCTTGTGATAGAGTGGCAGACCTCCTCTCCCCCTAATATAAACTTTGATACACACATTCAAAAATAGAAACTAACATTTTCAAAACAATGGACATACCAATATCAGTTACAACACCCTATTCAGTAATTCTAAGATCCACATACACATCCACTCATTCACCAACAGTCCTATACAGTCACTCATACATGTACTCACTCATCATATGTACTCATACACCTATACATCCTGTTACACAACACCACTCATCCATAGAGTTACTCACACACATAGTCACTCCTGCTAATAAAGAATCAAACATCCATTTACTTGCATATACAGTTATACACACACCACCACACTTACTTCTACAGAAACTTACACATACTTAGTCTTTTAAACAATCACTTATAGAAGCACATACCTATTCATACAGGAACTCTTTCAATCTCTCACTCTCACATATACTCACTTATATACACCAATAGTCACATATACTAGTTTAAAACATATGTAGTTACTAATAAAGACACTATTGAGACAGTCATTCACTCACTAACACACCCATGCACACACTCATCCCCCCATACAGTCCTGCATACATGCTGTCTTCAACACATACAAACAGTGAGTCACTCATTCATGCACCTATGCACTACGTAAGACCCCCCACCGAACCATACAGACACTCATACTGATACTCAAAAAACCAACTAATAACCTATATAGACACTCATGTAGCTACTCACCAACCCATGCAGCCACTTATACACAAAGTGAGAGACTGATACAGATATTTACATATTTAAACATTACTCACTAAGCCATCTATTCACTAAGATACACTTAATCAGTCAGTTATACAATCAATTTTTCAAAAACAAATCATCCATTTAGACCAGGGGTACTCATAGTACGGCCCACGGGCCGCCAGCAGCCCGGCAAGCCTTCCCTGCCGGCCTGTGGACCTTGCAGCTAGTGAGAGCAGCCGGTGAGTTTAAAGCGGGAGGAAGACAGAGTGCGACAGAGGGAGGGAGAGAGGGAGAGGGGGAAGACAGAGCAGGAGACAGGGAGGGAGAGACAGCGAGAGAGAGACAGACAAGTTGGGAGAGGGAGGGAGACAGAGGGAGGGAGGGGGACAGAGGGAGAACAGATGGAGAGGGAGGGAGACAGAGAGGGAGGGAGACAGAGAGGGACGGAGACAGAGAGAAAGGGAGACAAACTGATTGAGAGAGAGGGAGAGAGATAGAGAGAGGGAGGGAGACAGGGAGAGAGGAAGGGAAGGAGAGTGAGGGAGAGGGAGGGAGGAAGAGTGAGGGAGGGAGACAGAGAGGGAGGGAGAGAGAGAGAGAGGGAAGGAGGGAGGAAGGGGGAGGGAGGGAGACAGGGAGGGAGACAGAGAGGGAGGGAGACAAACACAGTGAGTGAGGCAGAGGGAGAGAGAGAGAGGGAGACACAGAGGGAGGGAGACAGAGGGAGGGAGATAGAGGGAGGGAGACAAGAGGGAGGGAGACAAGAGGGAGGGATGGAGGGAGGGACTGAGACAGAGAGAGGGAGGGAGACAGAGTGAGTGAGACAGAGGGAGACAGAGACTGAGGGAGGGAGAGAGAAAGGGAGACAGAGGGAGAGAGAGAGAGAAATAGATAGAAAGAGAGAGAGACAGAGAGAGGGAGAGTGATAGAGGGAGGGACGAAGGGAGACAGAGAAGATAGATAGATAGATAGATAGATAGATAGATAGATAGATAGATAGATAGAGATAGATAGATAGATAGATAGATAGATAGATAGATATGTGTGAATGCCGGGTCTGGTGGCTCAGTGGATGAAGGCGTCTGCTGCAGGGGCCTGTGTTCAACCCCATGCTCACAGTTTTTTTTGTTGCTCTAGCCCCGCCCCCTCCCCCACTGCCCTCGCCCCCACCGGTGCAGCCCTTGGCCACAAACCACACTGTAAATTTGGCCCCCGAGAGAAAGTTTGTGAGTACCCCTGATTTAGACACTTATATGCCCATTTATTCTTCCATCGACCTTGAGATATACATATATAAAACATATGTAATTTTCAGAAAAACACACATTCACTGGATGATGTCATCAGTGATGTCATTTGAGATGTCATGAGTGATGTCACTGACCATGTCATGAGTGATGTAATATGTGACGTCATCAGCAGTGCATTGCGGGCGCGCGAGTTATAGTTAGCTGAGCTAACTATAACGGGGGAATTTCAATGGTTTTGTACGAGTGAAAAGTCCAGCTAACTATAACGCCCCTGAAACCTATGGTTTTTTCAGTGAATTTCTAAGGTTTTTTAAATGCTAATTCCTAACTATAACGTGCCTGAAACCTATGGTTTTGTCAGTGAATATATATATATATATATATTTCAGAAACATGAATCACCGCCACCGCACCACACATACCGGGTGCTAGTCTCCAGCAGTGGTGGGCCGCTCTACAATTATCCACAATGGCAAATCAATCGGTTTCAGCCACAAAATGAGGGCCCTCACGAAATTTGATGGCAAAGTGCATTTAATATGCAAGCCTCCTCGCTCTGACAGATGCGTTTCGGCACTATAACTTTATCTATGTCAGTCGGTATTAGTTCACACAGCCATTTTAATTACAAAAAAGTGATTCACGTGTAAATCAGAGAAAAAGATTGACGGCCCGCTGATGACAAATAATCAATAAATTGGTAGCGGCCATCTTGTAACATGTTTTGAACACAAACATTTATTCATTAAAAGACACACAAATAATAAGTTATACAGAATACGTTAGACATTTTTGGAGAGAAGTACAATCTTGTATTGGGGTTGCACAAATTGGTTATAAAAACTCAAAATTGATATTAAATTAATTACCCCTAGTTATATGGCAATATCATATCTTGCAAATTCTCTAATATAAAGAATTAATCTCCCATGTCCTTACATAATCACGTCCTGAATGGGCAATCAAAGAGTAGTCACGGAAGGTGAGGAAGAGTGTATGGGTCTGTATTGTGTTCTCCAATGCTAAATAGCAGTGTTCAAGAACCCATATAACCCCATGTCTTGCATTAGATAATGCCCTGAATGGGCAATCCCAATATTTTGGGACGGAGGTGTGTACCTGCTCTTTGACGCTACCCTATCTATTCCAGTGTATCATGTTCAAAACTACAGTCCAGATTCAGAAGGTTTACATACAGTAGTATAGGGGCTAAATTCAGATGGGGATCTGAAGTACATATAGCCAACAGAGATGAAGCCATACGTCACTATTCTAAATGTACCCACATTTTTTCATCATTCTTGATTACTTTGGTGGATAGTTTCAAAATGACAGGCCACCGGATAATTAACATAATTCTTAGTGATGGCCCGCATGTGTTCAAGAATGCGTTTCTTCATAGGATGAATAATACTCCCTACATAGCGTTTGGGACAGGGGTACTCTAGGCAATATACTGTAAATTGAGTTGCAATTAAGTAATCGGTTAATGCTCCTAGTTGTTCTGGAGTCCTGTTGTATGACATTATAATTGGTAACCTTACAACTGTATTCACAAGCCTTACATTTCATGCATGGGAAGAGCCCAGTGACAGTGCCTATTCTGGGCGGGGTGGGACAGTGGTGGCTGTGTACCAAGTGGTCGCTGATGGAGTCACAACGTCTGCAAGTAATCTGTGGTTGAGAGGGAAGGATTTTTATTAGTGTGTTATTGGTTTAGAGAATGTGCCAATTTCTTTTGAAAATCTGAGCTATCTTTGTTGGTTTCTCATTATAGCGGGTGATTATCCTCACTGGTCCCCCTTCATTCTGTTTTTTAGAGAGGCCGGTGTTTTTTGCTATTAGTAGTTCAGATCTGATCACTTTCTCTGCTCTTTTATATGCCTCGTTTAGAGTGCTGTTGGTATATCCCCTAACCTTAAATCGTTTAAAAGCCTCACCTTTCGCTTTCTGATGTTAAGGCTGAGTGGCACAGTTCTGTTTTATGCGCAATAACTCTCCATAAGGGATTTTTTCGATAAGACTTCTAGGATGGTAACTCCCTGCGTGTAGGACAGTGTTCCCTGCTGTGGATTTTCTATATAGTCTTGTTAAAAGTTTTTCATTTTCTACATAGACTTTCAAATTCAAGTAGCACACATTGGTGTCGGTAATCTGCCTGGTAAATGCCAGGTTAAAGTCATTGATGTTCAGTGAGGCTATATATTCTTTAGCAGAAGAACGACTGCCTAGCCACATGATGAAAACGTTGTCTAAATATCGGGCCCATAAGGCCACCTTATCAACCCAGGTCGCATATGTCTCCCCTCAAGACACATGGGGGCATATTATCAAGCCAGGCGATAAAATTATCGCCGCTTTAGCGGCAGAAAACTGCCGCTAAAACGGCGTTAATGGGCTTGATAATATGCTCTATGGAATTCCAATTGAAGCCCATATTAGACGTCCTTCACATTTAACATGGGCTTCAATTGGAATTCCATAGAGCATATTATCAAGCCCATTATCGCCGTTTTAGCTGCAGTTTTCTGCCGCTAAAGCGGCAATAATTCTATCGCCTGGCTTGATAATATGCCCCATGCTTCTCCCACCAGCCCACGAACAAGTTTGCGTATATCCTACTTTATATCCTACTGGTGGTCACCAGTAGGTAGTGATAGATTGGATCCATAGGAAAAGCATTTTTTGGTTTGTGAATAACTTTGGCGCCGCTTGACAAATCTTCACAAAATTTGATCTATCAAGACGGGGCTGAGAAAGAGGGGGGGTCCCAAAGACTGTTTTCCCTACGTTATGTTTATGGGGATTTTTCATTTTTTGAACATGACTACAGCCCAAACCGCCGAGGGGAATTACACAAAATTTGGCAGAAAGCTAGATGTTGGTTCCAGAACGATTTTTGTGATTTGGTGTAAATTCGTTAAGTAGTTTTAAAGATATTGATATTTAAAAAATATAGACAACTGGAAGTCCAACAGCCTACTGAGACCATACTTAAATTTGATTGCCCGTCTTGGTACTCAGTTTGAAGCTGAGTCCCATAAAAAAAGCAAACAAAAGAAAAGGGGGCAGGAAAGGAATACCCTGACCACCCAGAAATGGTTGGGGGGGTCCCACAAGGGCCCCGCCGGGGAATAAAATACATTTAAAAAAAATGTTGCGGCAATCACGGGTGGATCAGAGAATATGTGGCAAAATTTAGGAGAAAAAAACACACAAGCCACAAGCCGAGGGAATGCACCTACCCGGAGCTGTGAGCTGTATGAAGGCGGGCTGCACTGCCCCTCCTGGAGACCACATGGCCCTGGGGACCGCCCCCCCCTAGCGCCAACTTCAGCAATGTTTCAGGGTGCCCACCACGTGACATTGCAGTTTGCTATGGCTTGGCGGGAGCATCACTCCCGCAAAGCCATAGCAAAGTCTGCTGTACTTCTAGTAAGCGAGAGCTGAAAATGCTCTCGCTTATCAAAAGAGGAGCAGAATTCGTTTTGGACGGAGGGAGATACATGATAGCAGCTCCCTCTGTCCAAAAGCAATGCCTGCTCCCGCAGGATGCGGGGAGCTAGCAGGAACCGCAGGGACCTTCAGGCTCCCCGTGGTCCCCAACTTGAAACACTGAGTGCTCTGGGTGGGACCAGGGCACCCAGATTGTGACCAATCTGTGAGTCCTACACAGCGGGATTCCTGAGAGCTGATCAGCGACCCTGACCCCTTTCTGCACCACTCTGCAAATGCCATTACTACTTAAAAAACGATCGAAATTCACTGAAAAAATCAAAGGTTACAGGGACGGTATAGTTAGGCTCAGGTTTCACTCGTACAAAACCAGTGAAATTCAGCAGTTATAGTTAGCGGAGTTAACTATAAATTGCGCCCCCCCGCAATGCACTGCTTATAACCTCACATATTACATCCCCCCGGGTCAAAAAATCATTTTTTTAAAGCAATTTAATCTGGAGTCATTTTGGATTTGTGATTCCTGACTAATTATTCTTTTTAACGAAGTGCGGGCTTCTGCGCTTCGTTTAATATAGCTTCACATTTATAATGTGATGTGGGGGGCCTGCACTGCCCCCGCTGCCCTGGGGACCACCACCTCCCCGGGGCTATTGAAGACACTGAATGCGGGGGAGGCCTTTATGGCTTCCTGCCCTGGGGACCATCACCTCCGTGGGGCTAAATGTGACAAATGCGGGTGCCATGTGGCTCTAAATGGTCCTGGGGGCCAGCACCCCACAGGACCAGATCCAGAAATGTCCCGGGGTGCCCACTTCTAGTTTGCTATGCCTTGGTGGGAGCACTGCTCCCACCATGCCATAGTAAACCTGTGCCGCTTTCAGCAAGTGAGAGCAGAAAATGCTCTTGCTGGTTGAAAGCAGAGCATATCTTTTTCCCTGCCCGCTGTCAAGTGAGCAGGGAAACAGGCATGGCTTTGAGATCCAGGGAGCTGCATGTTCAGCAGCTCCCTGGGTCTCAAAGCAATAACGGCTCATGCAAGAAGCGGAGAGCCGCCATGCACCGTGGGGACCGTCAGACTTTCCCATGTTCCCCAACAAAGTGGCCAGGCCCAGGGGGATGGGGATCCCAGAACCAATATCAGCTCGGGGAGGGGGGCCACATGGGCCCCCACCCTTTAAAAAATATATACTGGGGTCCTGGACCCAGGGGATGGGGTTCCCGGGGCTGAAATCAGCCTCAGGAGGGTGGTCGTTCTGCCTCCCTTCCATGTAAAAAACAAATAAATAAAATAAAAGGGCAGGCCCTGGGTGACGTGGTCCCAATGCCAAAATTGACCCAGTAAAGGGGGCCACATGGCCCACCTCCCGTTTTAAAAACAAAATAAAGGCCTGGACCCTGTGGAATGAGGTCCCCAGGGCCGATATCGGCCCAGGAATGGGTGCCACGCAACCCTCCTTCCCATTCTTAACATGCCTGGCCCCAGGGGATGAGGCCCCGGGGCCGAAATCGGACCAGGGAAGGTGAACTATGTAGTTTCCTTTCCCTTTGAAAAAAACAAAACAAAAAAAAGACTGGCAACTTGTCAGAGGCCCCGGCCCATTATTCCACTACTCTGCAAACATGCCTTCTGCTGTGTTGCTGGTTGGGTAATGAAGTCCCCTTGGCTGCTGAGGGTCCTTAGGGGCCAACAAGAAATGAAATGAAATGAAATGAAAAATTATATTTATATAGCGCATAGACTACCCGGAGGCCTCGCAGCACTTTAATTGATCACTGTGGCGGGCCGCAGGGTGAGATTAGCACGTTTTTGCAAACAGGTGGGTTTTCAAAGCTTTCCTAAAAGCCAGCCGGTTATTATTTTCTCTGAGGGCTAAGGGGAGGGAGTTCCAAAGTCTCGCAGCAGTATGGGAGAAGGAACGGCCGCCCCAACGTGCTTTGTTGATTTTAGAAGTGGTAACTAGGTGCAATGATCCCGAGCGAAGGGCTCTGGATGAAGCGTAGGGCACAACTAAGGTGGACAGGATGGCAGGGCCTGTTCGATGGAAAGATTTGTGCACCATGCACATAGCCTTAAACTGTGCTCTAGCAGCCATCGGGAGCCAGTGCAATTCTTTTAGAGCTTTCTTGGCTGACTGCCAGCGGGGGATGTTGAATAATAATCGGGCGGCGCAGTTTTGCGTGACTTGGAGCCTGTTGGTCACTGAAGCCGGGGCACCCAGATATAGCGCGTTTCCATAGTCCAGGCGGGAGAGTATCAGGGCCTGAACCATGATTCTCCTCGCCTGGAAAGGAAGCAGAGGGAGTACTTTGCGGAGCATTTTCATTAGGCCGACACACGTGGAGGCAGTTTTGGTAGCCTGGACCGAGAAGTCCAGCGCTTTATCGAACCAGATTCCCAGACTCTTTATCTGCGGTTTGGGAGGGGGGGGAGCACCAAGGCAGGTGGGCCAAATTGATGTCAAAATGGTCGGAGAAGGGTTACCCAATAGCATAATCTCTGTCTTCTCCCCGTTAAGTTTAAGACAGGACGATTGCATCCACTTAGCAACGGCCTCTAGACAGAGGCCCAGGGTGTTGGACGGCTCCTCAGTGTGGTCCAGAGAGACCACCAACTGGGTGTCGTCCGCGTAGGTGACAATACGCACGCCAAAGGGCTGGACTATCTCCGCTAGAGGTCGCATATAGACATTAAAAAGTGTGGGGCTCAGGGAGGAGCCCTGAGGAACCCCACATCTAAGTGGTTGCTTAGGGGAGACCTGCTGTTTTCTCCTGTAAGCCCCACACAGTGAAATTGCTGAGTGGTGGTCACCCCTTTCTCCACCACTCTGCAAACGCACCACTCGGCGCACAGCTGGTGGGGGATAAGTCCCCTTGCCTACTGAGGGCCTCAGGAATAAAGTGGACTTCTTCCCCCAAGCAGCAGTGAACCCGGAGGTGAGTTTGTAGAGTGGTGGAAAAAGGGGCGGTGGTCTCTGAAGACCTCTAAGTTCTCCAGCTGTGTGGTAACAGGAGGGCTAGTTGTCCACCAAAGACCCTCAAGAGCCAAGGGGACTTTATCCCTCAACTATTAATGTGCCAGGAGGTGCTTTTGCAGAGTGGTGGAGAAAGGGGGCGTGGCCACCAAAAAGGTCCAGGCAAACTCACTTTGTGGGACTTGTTGGAGGTTACAGGAGGGGTAGTTGGCCACCAATTAACTCAATAGCCAAGGGGATGTAATCCCCCTATTAGTAGTGCACCAGGAGGTGCATTTCCAGAGTGGGGGAGAAAGGAGGCATTGCCTCTTAGGAGGTCTCAGCCATCCCACTGTGTGGGACTTACCAGAGGTAACAGGAGGAGTAGTTGGCCCCTAAGGATGTCCTCTATCAGTGGGAAAGTGGGTGTATAGTGACTGAATAGATGAGTGAGTGTGTGTCCAAATGGCTGTATGTGTGAGTGAATGGGTGTGTAAGTGGCTGTATGGGTGAGTGCCTGTTTGAGTAGGTGTGTTGTTAAATGACTGTGTGTGAGTGACTGTATTGGACAGTGAGTGTCTGTGTGAATGGCTGTATGGGTGAGTACAGCAATGTGTGAGTGCTTGTATGGATATGCAAATGATTATGTAAGTGTTTGTGGGAGTAAGTATATGACGGCTTATATGAGATGAGTGAGGGAGTGGCTGTGTTGAGAGGCTGATTGGGTGAGTCAGTGGGTGTCTGACTTTGTATGTAAATAAGGGTGAGTGTGAGTAGCTCAATGGGTGAGTGTATGGTTATGTGACTGGCTGTATGGGAGAGTAACTGGTTGTATGAGTAGCTGTATGGGGGAGTGAATGATTGTATGAATGGATGTACGAGTGAGTGAGTTGGTATGTGAGTGGCTCTAAAGAGAAGTGAGTGGGTGTGTTAGTACTTGTAAAGGTCTGTGAATGGGTGTGTCAGTGGTTGTTCAGGTGTGTGTGTAGGTGCACAAGGGGTTGTATGAGGGTGTGATTAGGTGAGTGGGTGGTTCTTTGGATGATATCATCAGTGATGTCATTTGAGATTTCATCAGTTATGTCATGAGTGATGTCACTGACCATTTCATGAGTGATGTAATATGTGAGGTAATAAGCAGTGCATTGCAGGGCGTGAGTTATAGTTACCTCACTAACTATAACAGCTGAATTTCTCTGGTTTTGTACGAGTGATACCTGAGCCAAACTATAACATTTCTGTAACCTTTGGTTTTTTCAGTGAATTTCTAACGTTTTTTAATTCTATTTCATAACTATAACGGCCCTGTAACCTTTAGTTTTTTCAGTAAATTTCTAAGGTTTTTCAAATACTAATTCCTTACTATAGCATACAGTAACCTTTGATTTTTTCAGTGAATTTCTATGCTATTTTAACTAGTTGTTTGCCGAGTGGTGGAGAAAGGGGGCAGGGCATCCGACCAGCTCCCAAAATACCGCTGAGTTGGACTTAAGTAGGTACCAGGAGGGCTTCTGGGCCCCCAAGGTCCCTCATGAATAAGGTGTACTTCATCTGCCAAGCAATAGTGGACCACATGCTACGTTTGCACAGTGGTGGAGAAAGGGGGCATGGTTTCCGAAGACCTCTTAGCAATCACACTATATGGGACTTATTGGCGATAACAGAAGTGGTAGTTGGCCCACAAAGATGTCCTTGGGGGCCAACTACCCCTCCAGTTACCTCCAGTAAGTCCCACACACCTGGATTGCGGAGACCTGGTAGAAGGCAACTCCCCCGTTGTCCACCACTCTGCAAACGCACCTCCTGGTGCACTAATAGTTGATTGCGGAAGTCCCTTGGCTCTTAATGGTCCCTGGGAGCCAACTAGCCCTCCTGATCCTTCCAGCAAGACCCACACATCTGGATTGCTTAGAGGTCATCAGAGGCTATGCCCCCTTTCTCCACCACTCTCCAAATGTGCCTCCTGGTGCACTGCTGCTTGGGGGAAGAAGTCCATTTTATTCCTGAGGCCCTTGGGAGGCAAGGATACCTCACCCCCCCTCACCAGCAGTGCACAGAGAGGTGCATTTGCATAGTGGTGGAGAAAGGGGGTGTGGCCTCCAACCAACTCTCAGCAATACCACTCTGTGGGGCTTACTGGAAGTAACAGGAGGCCTTGTTGGCTCTTAAGGACCCTCAGCAGCCAAGTGGACATCATCCTCCAACCAGCACTGTGCCAGAAGGTGCGTTTGCAGGGCGGCGGGTATAGGGGCGGGTCTTCTGCGAGTTTCTTGTTTTTTTGTTTCCTTTTTCTATTTTGTATTTGTGGGACCAACACTTCCTAGATTGAAGTGTTGGCAGCCAATCAGATCTCAGGCACGAGATCAGGAGGGGTCGCAGATCCACCGCTGCGTCAGTTGTATATGTTAGAAATCGTTACATTTCTCAGCAACTATTGAACAGATTTACACTATTTAACAAAGAGGGCACTTTCTGAACCAAGAGCTACCTTTCCACCAAATTTGGTGTAATTCCGTTCAGCAGTTCAGGCTATAACTGTGTTTATAGTTTCCTATGGAGATTAACATGGTGAAAAAGTATTTTGGGGCCCCCCTTTTTCTCTTCCCCCGCTTGACAGATCAATACAAAATGTTCATGGCAGTAGCTGAAGTGACTGGCATATTGGTTTTGAAAATTTAGGAAGTATTCACCAAACGAGTAACGATGCCAAAGTCTTTGGCAATTGACAAAACTCCTTTGCTTATGGAAACTACATTGTAACTACAACTACCTACTGGCAACTGGCAGTAGAATATATATATTTGGAGTGAGCTGTCCACTAACACATCTTACCAGGGTGAGAGGTGTCTGTTTCTATAGTAGAGTCTGAGAAACATTTATCTGCTCATACCTCTTTCCATCCTGACAGGTGCATAATAGACTGTGGGTAGGAAGTGCCCTGTTTGCTGACACATCTCTCTTGCATGATCTGTTTTCATAGTACAGTGTGGGTAGACCAGCCTCTCTCCTGTGACCTATGTCCTGGATGAAGGATGTACAGATTAGGTTGTGAAATTGAGCTCACATCTCTGGTCACAGTTCTCCCCAGGATGAGAGATGTACAAGTAAGGTGTGGTGATCGAATTAACACTTTGGTGAGAAGTCTGTCTTGCATAACAACGAAAGAAGCAATGATGTGTAAACATATTGCCCTGTCAGATGAAACATCTCCCCAGAGTAATATATGTGCAAAGTAGGCTGTGGGTCGTAGGGTATAGAAATGGAGTATCCTCTCTGCTGAGAACTGTGTCTTGATTGATTGGTGTGGATAATTGAACATGAAGACACACACCTCTCTCTCGGACCTCTCCCCATGAGGCCAATGAGGTATAGTAGGGTGTGCACAGGGACATACTTCTCCGCTGAAACTTCCCTCCAGATTTACAAGTATATATAGTGACATGGGCAAAAAACTGCCCTCTCCACAATCACATCTCCACCAGCTGATGGCAATGTGTAGTAGAATCTGAGGATGCACTGGCCTTTGTGCCAAGACCTCTCTCTTGTATGAGAGGTCTATATAATACAGTGAGCACAACGATTGATCTCTTTAGTGAGACCTCACTGTTGCATGAGAAATCACCATAGTTGAGTATTCAAATAATTGGCTTCTCCATTAACAATTCTCTGTAGCATAAAAGGTGTGCATAGTACCGAATAGATATAAAATTACATGCAGGGGCACTTCTGCACTCCCTGGAGATAGCACTGCCAGTTTTAGTCATTATTACAATACTGTTTTAGTTTTCAAATCTATAACAACTATTAAGATAACAAATCAGTAGTAACTTTAAACATTTTATTACAAAAACAATTTAACATTTCAAAACAATTACATTAACAAACTATATTTTCAATTATAAAACAAACAAAACAAAACAGTCAACTTTTCTAATTTAAAATGTCTTTGTCATATTATATGATGAGCAACCTGGTGTAGCTGCACCCCCTCAGTCAGCTCAGCCTGGCAAAGAGCCTTTGGTATGGCAGATTTTTGTTTTGTGGATAGCTAGCACAATCATCTCAGCAACGTTTCTCATGCATATATTTTTTTTAAAGGAGTTCACAAAGGCTAGTTCTGGCAGAGTTAGCTTGTGCTGGTGAACTGCAGAGCTCTTCATGTGCTTCTACATCTATTTATCCTAGATAAACTGTGCCCGCTTAGGTACTCACTGCAGAACAAGACAATAAGCCTGCTTGTCTTTACAAAGCTCTTTGTTGCTGCTTATGTAAGCAGATAATTATTTTATCACAGGCAAGTAGACCTACAAAGCAAAAGCTCACAAAGGACCCCCATAAAATACACACATTATCACTTCTCAAGTTAATTGTTTTTTCTGTACTTTCCCCAGAGTAATTATTTCCTGTTTTTTCAAAAGAAAAAAAGACTTCCTTTCCTCCTTTATATATTTTCTCATATGGTGCTTTTCTTGCTCAAAACTTCTGTTTCCATTTTCCTCCTACAAAAATATAAAACAACCAAAAAATGTAAAAGTTTCATACAAGTCAATAAATCATAACAGTCATTCTTCACTATATTCTGTAAAAGTTTTCTACGTCTTTCACTCACAATCACATATTTATATCTAGTGTACCACTAACTTGTTATTCCTTTCTTCTGAAAAATTCCACATGCTCACCCAATGTATTTTGTTTACAAATAAATGACAACATGCCATCACAATTGATTTCATAAAAGTTTATAAAGTAACACATTCCTTTTGACACACCTTTGCTAACACTGAGCATGGTGTTTCACTCCGGAAATAGCAATATCACCACTCAAACATCTCATAGGGCTAAAGCTTATGTACAGTGAGGTTCATAAAAACACTAGGGTGTGTATTAACACATTCCACATTCTTTGTTTTAGAATTTGAAAAACACTGCCTCTTATACTTACAAGTACATACAGAACACTTCATTTTTCAACACAATCTGCAATACTTTCTAATACCTCTCTACATTTTAATGTCTACCTCTCAAAAGCTATATTAAGAGATCTACACCCCCAAACAGCTTTTCACTCAAACATGCTGCAGAATAAGTTTATCAACATTAGCACACTTACTGATACTTCACAGCAAAGTTTATAAAATGTATAATTTAATTATCTGAACTTTCTTAAAAGCAGATGAAGATACCAGTCTCTTTAAACTCCAAACAAATCCACTTCAACTGAGCACAAGTCAAACAGACTTCCTTCTCCTCCAAAGCACCAAGAACAAACTGAGCGATCTCTGGTTCTGCACCCAATCACATCACATCATTTTTTTAACCATGTTATTAGAATGGTAACTATTAGTTGAGCCTTAGCCTTTTTTTTATTTTACTTCTCCCCATTTGATCTTGCAAGACTCTCGTTGGATAGTAAAACACCTTGTGGCAGACCCAGTAATTTTCCATGTGTGTCTCATGAGATAGATTGAACCTCATGTGGCAAGCTTCCTCCTGCGAATCTCTCATGGGATCGCAACACCATTGTAGGACAATAGTAGTATATGGCAGAGACTAGACTCTCCACCGAGAACCCTCTCTTGAGATAACAGTTGTGCATAAGATGGAATGAGGAGGAACTACCCTCTCCTTTCAAAGCTCTCGCTTGAATTGCAAGTATTCAAGTATGTGAGGGGAGGTACTGCCCTCTTCTCTCACGCCCCTTTCCCAGATGAAGGGTGAGCATAGTAGACTGTATGGAAAGTCTTACCTATAGTTTCAGATCTCTGTCTCAGATAACAAGTGTGCATATTAGAATGTAGGGAGGGGCTGCCCTCTCCTTCCAGACCCCTATCTAAAATAACATGTCTGTGTCGTAGGATGTGTAGATGGACTGGCCTCTGCTGTCAGACCTCTCTCCCAGATGACGGGTTACCATAGTAAGGTGTAGGGAGTGACAGGACTCTCATTCCAGACCTCTTTGTCATATGACAGGTATGCAAAATAGGGTGTGGAAGGAGACTGGCCTCTCCACTGAGACCGCTCTCTTGGAAGAAGGGTATGCATAGTATGCTGCATCCAGTGACAGTCCTCCCCTCTAACACCCCTCTCTTTGATGATGGTTGTGCATAGTAGGGTGTGGGAAGAGCCATAACTCTACTCACAATTCTTACCAAGCTGATGAGCATAAATAGTAGACTCTGATAAACACCATCTTCAGGAAGACTCCTTCCAACAGTAACAAGTGTACATACCAGAGTACATTCAAACATTACCTACTCCTACCTACTTTTCACGATCCTACAGGAGTCTCACAAGATCGTATTTTAAAAAAACAAAATCCTTCTAATGATTACAGCACGTATCTCTTATACACTTTCAAACACAAGGTCTACAATATGCATTCCTACTCATAGAGTATATTGAGAACTCATCTACTCCCTTTCACTTTTTACCATCCCACAAAAGTCCCACAAGATCGTGAAATTTGTAAAAAAACAACATACATTTATTTTCTTCAACGTAGTTATCCCTTTGACACCGGACAGCATGCCTTTCTGCTGCCTCCTAATATAGGTTTTTTTACTTCATTTCCACAACTCCTCCAATTCTTCACATCAAACAGTAATGGTGGCCATTTCATTTTTAAATATTCAACAGCCAGCCAATCAGAGTACTTGCTCCCCAGGGACTCACAAGAGTATGAAGGCTCACGAGAAAAACTGGCCTCTCGGCCAATCCAAGGCTCCCTTATTGATTTCATGCTCTTGCAAGATGCCCACTGAACCCTCGCAAGCCCAACTCCCTAAATATAAAATTATGTATGAACCTTAATGTCTCAAAAACTACTGAATGGAGTTACACCAAATCACAAAAAAATCTAATCTGCGGGCCAAGATCTAGCTTAGTGTCGAATGTGGTCTAATTCTGTTCAGCAGTTTTTACTATAACCTGTCCTAAAAAAGTCTATGAGCAATGCATGGGAATTTTACATTTTGGGATGTCCCCTTTTTTCTCATCCCCTGCTTGACGGATTACCCCAAAACTTTACAGGCAGACACTGGGGTGGATGAACTCTTTTGCGGGGGGGGGGGGGTTTATGGGGGGAAGGTTTTGAGAAGATTCTTTAAATGGGGTCAAAGTTATTAGCAAACCCAAAAAAACACTCCTGGAAAAACAGACCTATCTATCACTACCTAGTGGAGAAAAAAACCCACACTGATTACTACACAAAATGGCTGCCAGCCACAAGTTCAAAATACAACAAGCACGGCGGCACGGACAACAAAGAAAACATGGAGGCCTATGGGCACTGACTACATAAAATGACTACTGGCCACATGGCATGAAGAACAAAGACAAAATGGTGGCCTATGGCAAACACCCACACATTAGCCAGACAAAAAATATGGCCACTTGGTCAGCAAACAAAGGAGGCATACTATGCAAAGAAGAAAATACAAACATTAACTCAGCAATGCCAAAAAAATGAAAATTCAGTCACCTATAAAAGAATTCCAACAACACACATCCTCCGAAGGCATCAATATCTTACCCACCAAAATATACTTTATGGGAGAAAAAAACGTGAAATACAGAAAAACACATTTTGCATTTAATCTAATGCCATCCCTAAATCATAGATGTTTTCTCAAACAACATATACCACAGAAACAGATATTTCATTATACCCAATGGCTATATGTGATTTGAGGGTTGGTGGTACAATGCTTTTAGATTTGACGTTTCATACTTAGGAAATAGTGAATTAAGTAAGGAGATGATACGTGGTGTATATTGTTTGTATTTTGTTTGATAGAGAAATTAAGTCTAATGTATTGTATTATGTTGTATGGAAAGGTGTGCTGCAGGGTAAAGAGGTGTATTATTTTGTGAGATATTGTGGTATACTTTAATATAGTGTACTACAGTGTAATCTGGTAATGTATGGTGCTTCACTAAATGATGTCAAGTGATTTGCATGAATTAAATTTCAGGTGGATGGTGTAATATGTTGTGGTGCAATGTGGTATAATATGGTGCAGTGTGGGGAGCTGTGGTGCAGAGTCTAGTGATGCTATTATGGGGTGTGATGGTGTGGAGTGGTGTGGTGAATAGTGATATGATGTGGCATAGCAGGATGTGATGTACTGCAGTATCATCCATTGGATATAGTGTGATGTGGTATTGTATTGTGTGATTTATGATGTTGTATGATAGGGAGATTGTGTGGTATGGTATTACGCGTTGTAGGGGTCTTTGTGGTGTAATATGTGTCATCTGGTATAATGTGGTTTGGGTAGTGCGGCACTGTAAGGTATAACATTATAGGATGCATTGTGATGAAATGTTACACAGGTGGTGTAATTGTGGTGTTGAATAGAGAGGCATTGTCATGAAAAAAGGGCTCCTACATTGATTACCATGGTTATGTGAGGTGGTGTAATATGATGTTGCGAATTGTAGTTTAACATATAAGGGTGTTCAATGGTAGATATCATGATGTTGCATAAAAAATTGATGAGGCACATAGTGACATGGAGTAGGACTTTGTAATGTTCTATGAGGTGTGCTGGGCTGTGGTGTTGTAGCATGTCCTTTTTTTGAGACATGATGCTGGTAAAATTATGCAATGTGGTATGATGTGATATGATATAATGGGGATTGTTGTGTGGCACTTTGTGGTATTAGATAGTGTGGTGGGTGTTGTATGGTATGGTTTGAGTGGCAAGGTGATGTGATATAGTTTAGATCGTGTATAGTGATATGGTGTACTATGGTTACATGAGGTGTGATTTGTAGTTCTATAGTTTGTTAGAATGCTATTTGATGTTCTATGGTTTGGCATGGTGCACTTTGGAATGTAGTGGGTGATACTGAGAATGTAAAACGGGAAAGAGAAGAGTAAGTGAAATTAAGATGAAGTAGTGAAGGCAAGTTATTGACACACAAGCACAAATCACAATGTACCCTTACAGAACTGGGCTTTTGTTACAGTTACCCTCATTCCACTTTTGCCCCCTTTTTAGCTACCGAATGCTGATTTTTGACTCAGACAGTGCACTGAGGGCTGCTAATCAGACCTTAATACCAGTGCTACAATTGGCTGAGGACTTTTGCTTACTTGTAAGTCCCTAGTTAATGATACGCCAGGTACCTAGGGCAGGGGTACTAAAGAGGGTCTCTAAGGGCTGCAGCAAATCTTAAGCCACCTTAAGAGACCCACATGCAACTTCCACATAAACATCAATTGCAGGCTCTTTGACATGGTGCAAACCAAGAGTGACAACACAACATGAAATACTCCAGTGTGTCATGCCAAAGTCACTGCATCTAATATATGTCAGTCACCCCTACAGCAGGCCTTTGAGCCTTAAGGCAGGGTGCATTATATTTTATGTGAGGATATATCTGCATGAGCAGATATGCCCCAGTGATGTCTAATTCTACAGCAAGGCCTTGCAAGTGAGCAGGGAAGCCATCTTAAGGTATATACTGGACTCTGGCCAAAATGAGTACCCCGGCTACATCATGGCTTCACTGAAACACATGGTGTTTTGTATCAAACACTCATATTAATAAAATCACACTGGTTCCAGTGTCAGATGTATTAATATATGCACCCAGAGGGCACCTTAGAGGTGACCCTGAAAACCTACTAGGCTCTGGTATTTTGGTGAACTAGTTTATGCCAGCCTGGCAACCGAAAACACATTCCTGACCTCCTAGGGTGAGAGCATTTTGCTCTCAGGAGGTCAAGAACAAAGCCTATCCGGGAAGAGGCTGACACATCCCCTCCCACAGGATGACCTGCTGATTAGCCTTCCTGGGCTGGCAAGCTTCTAAGAAGTTGCCACCTTTGAAATGTGAATCTAGCTCCCCTCACAGGAGAGGAAGCCGACCCCTTTGTCCAGCGCCCTTTGGCACCTGGACAGGCATGAAAATTAGCTAGTCAGGCAGGCGTGCCCATGCCCAGGCTTGCACCACCCCTAAGGTGGCATAACCTGATGTGGGTATGACTTTTCAATGACTCCAGGGTGAAGTAGCCCATTGGTTACTGCCCCTCACTCCCCTTAACACACCTAAATTGAGTATTTAGGGGTCCCCATAAGACTGCTGATCTGAGAAGCGAGGAGCACGATTGACTTGGTGCCTACCACGCCTGCACGTCTGCTGCACCCGACCTTCGTGGAACCACTGATTTGTCCTGCAGCTGTGCAGACCTCAGGAAACCTGAAAGACTGCAAGTGCTTCACAAATTGCCAAAGGAATTCCCTTGGAGTGGAGTAGTTAATTCCCAGCAGCCGCAGGCACCAAAGAAGCAAGACCTGGTTCACTGACCTGCCACCTACGGTGTCTACCAACGAGCATTCACCCAGGAAGAGGTAGTAGTGCTCCCACATGTCAGATCTGCCCTCCCTCCATGTGTGGGAATGCCAGACCAGACCAGAGCCGCATGATACCAATCCCTGTGGTACAGGACCCCTTGCAGCAGACAAGGGTTGTTGTGCCCGGAACGGACATCAGCACTAAGGAAGCCTGAGCTGCACATTGAGGGACTTCAGGGACAGTGAGCCCACTTCCTGAGTGGCCCAGCTGTCCTGTTTGCCCCTCTACAGCTGAAACCAAGACAAAGAGTGAGGCAAGACCACTGCCACGTGACGCCTCAAAGCACCTATGCACCCAAGCTCCCGAGCCCGACTCCAAAGTAGGTGACAGTGCCAACGGAGTCCTCAGACCCACAAGAGCCAACACACGCTTGGGTTTGCCCAGGCTGGAATTCCATTCACCGCCTTAAGCCTCTTTCTGAAGGCCCCATCTAACCGAGTAAAAACTTGAGCACCATAATCCAATCCCAAAAGACACCACAGCACCCGAGCCCCGCAGCCCGAGGAGAAGTGGCCCAAAGGTGTCTCTGTTTGCAGCCTCTTTCTGACTGGACTGTTTTCCCATTGAAGTAAATGAGACACCCAATGCCATGACACACCTCTGCTCCCGGATGCCCCAGTGCCTCCCGAGGTGACATGTTGGTGTGGCCTTGGACCTTGCCCCATACGCACCTTAAGTCCTGAAGAACAGGCATGTAAGTCACTGACAAGTGCCTGAATGCAATAAATCTTTTTCCTCCAAAGGATAACATTGCCAGTCCATTTCTGAGAACTGCAAAAATTCATAACTCGAAAAGTACTTACCCAATTCCGATGCTCCTGGTGTCTACATTTATATGAAAGTACATGTTATTTTTATGAATTGGTGTTGGATTTCTTTATTGAGTGTGTGTATCACTTACTGCCTTTGTGTGTGTAATAAATGTTTAGCGCTTCCCTCTAATATGCCTGACTGCTCTCCCACACTAACACAAATGAGAGTATTTGGGGTGTTGTGCCTCTGCAATTCTTCTGCGGTTTGCTTGTACTCTTATACAGTGTACCTCTTTTTCATCCACTATATAAAGAGCCAGCTTCCTACAGTACCACAGATACTTTGCGAGTTGAAAAAGTCTTTCAGGCTGGTAAAGTGCCTATTGCAATGTATTGCAAATCACAAAAAAGAGGAAGCAGAAAAGGGGTGTGCCTTTTCACATTGCAAGTCACAAATGTATGTATTAACGCTTTGGTCACAAGCCAGTCACAGGTAGGTGACCTCTGACATCGAACATTGGATAATAAGCCATTTACAAAGTAGTGACAGTCCCTATGGAATCGTTTTTACCCTGTAGATGGTGGTAAGCAGCCTCGTGTGAGCCCACCGTGGTCTATGGAATCAGAACATGCTTCCCCTGATGTTATTCTCCGCATACTGACTTTTTAAAATCTAAATAAATGTTGTCATGTAGGGAATGTGAATGCAAAGATGTAGGCCTGCTCTCCATTGCAGACTTTCATCCCTACATTCGAAGGTATTCACAGGGGTCCAAAATGTCTCCTATCTCATGTATATTAAGGAGATGATGAGTTTTGTGGCCTGAAAATTTTTATTTTTCAGTGCAATCGATTGATACTTCTATTGCTTAGCAAAGTAAGGGCAGGTCACAATTGATTTGGTGTGCAAAAACACAGAGTAACCTTTTGAATGTCAGGCACTAGGTCCAGAAACTTTAGGCATACAGGTTGCTCTTTAGGTGTATTATTTTTGTGAACATTCTGAGGACAGCATTTACAGTACCTGATCACAGTCATTGGAACGTATGCGCACAGCACAAGGGAGTAGCACAATTATTATACCCCTTACTTTGAGCCAGAGAAGCAAGTCATTGCAACCCTCCCCAGAAGAGCGTGCTTGTCTCTTCCATCCAAGCCTCTAGCCATGATTACTTTCATCCTCCCATCCACCCGCTGATATCCACCATTTGACCTTTTCATTCTGTCATCCATTCAATCTTTCATCCATCATTCAGTTTGTGACCATTTGGTAATTCCATCCATACGCCCATCCATATCCAAACATTTCACTCATCCATCTTCCCTTTCATCCATTCATCATACTTCCATCCATCCATCCAGGCTTTCCATCCAGCCATCCATTCATCCATACATGCATCAATCCATCCATTCGGTTCATACATCCTCCCTTTCACTAATACATCCATCCACCCTTTCACTTAGTCATCCATCCTTTCCCTCATCCATCCACACTTTAATCCACCCATCCACTTATGCATTCATCCTTTTACCCTTTCACTTATCCAATCTTTCACTCACTCATCAATCCATCCACCCTTTTTCAGATCCAGCCATCTGTTCACCCTTTTTGCTAATCCATCCATTCACCCTTTAATCTAGCGATTCATCAACCGTCCCTTTCAATCATCCATCCGCCCTTTTGCTCATCCATCCCGCCACACTTTCAATCCATCCATCCATCCTTTCACTCCCTCTATCCATCCACTCATCCATCCATTTACCCGTTCACTCATGCAACATTGTGATTGGTAAGCACAAAGGCTCCCTGACCAATCACAATGTTGCAGTGCAGCATTGTGATTGGTCTGAGCATCCTGGTTGGACGCTCATCTAGGGAACGAGTGCCTGGGCATGTTGTCCATGCAGGCTGTAATGCAGCCTGTATGGAGAACTGGGAAAGTGCGCATGACTGGTTTGGGCGGCCAAAGAGGGCCGCTACAGGCCCCCAGATTACCACCCCATCACCCCACCGATCTTACCTGCATGGTCCGCTCTCACCTTTTATAGGTCTGGGATTTAACCTCTTCAGTGCCCCGCCCTTTCCCCGCCCTGTGCCGGGCGTTGAATTAGCGGGCGGGGTTCATGACGAGATAGTCTCGTCATGGGCACAGCGCAACCACGCTCCATGACGAGACTATCTCGTCATGGGCACTGAAGGGGTTAAGAGTGCAGCTGTCAAACAGGCCTATTTTGGATAATGTATATAGAGTTGGCTGTTGGTCCACCTTTTTAAAACATTGTCTTTCTTTGAGCAGCCTCTTTTAGCTACTTGCTTGAGGCTTTGCCATTTCTTGTCTCAGCCCAGTGCAGTGTTTATCTCTTACCTAATAGTAATGGCTGTTAGGGTATATTCTTTCTCCCCCACTCATGTGAATGAAGTGAACTGCATGAGGAACTACTTTGCAACTATATCCATATCCCACTCCCACTAATGTGTTGCACTTTAATGTGCTAAAGCTGTAGGTTTTAGCATCTTACAACCAAACCTGTTGGCTTTTCCAGTGCTTGCTATTCATGTAAAACAAACCCTTTGCAATTGGAGGAGCTGGCCCATAGTTGTCTGAGCAAGTGATACACACTTGAGCTTTGTTGATTAACTATGCCACAGGAACTAAAGGCAACAAGTCATGCACCCCGAGTATAGACTGCTCTCTTCTGGAGAATACCAAAGCGGCCCAACACAACAGGTGAAGATACACTTTTGCGTAAGTTTACGTTTTTGGGGTTTTCACAAACTATGAGTTAAGAGTACGTTTATGACTGTGGAGTCTCCGAAGTTGGGTGGAGAACTATGCACATAAAAAGCTATGACAGGCTTACCTTTTATGTGCAGAGTTCTCCTCCCTACCTGCATATTACTTACTTTTAACTTATAATTAAACTGTAGGTTTTAAATACCAAAAAGAACGTTAAATTACTCAAAAGTGTTACGTTTTCCTTTGTGATTTAGGCCCCTTGTATGTAAAATGATGTTCAAAACTGGCTGCACTTGAATGTGACAGTGAGTACTGAAGAAACATGAGCTTTCAGGCATTTACCTGATGCATTTGGAAGTACCAGTGACCAACATGCAAACTGCGTAGGCCCCTTTGCACTGTGGTGGCAGTATACTGACCAGTTAGTCTGGGTCCTTGAAACTGGCAGGCGGTGCTCTGCCAAGGTAGTGGATGGAGGCCGTAGCCGCCGCTGACTTGCCTGCCCAGCAGACCGCTGCCCATACTTTAAATGAGACACTAAGGGCCCATTTATGAGGTTTTGCCGTAGGGCACCACCGCAGCCCTTCCTGCTGCGCTGCCCTACGGCAATAGATATGGTGCATTCCTGAACTTTTCCCCTGCACTGGTGCTCAATGGCCTGTTGTGCGCCAATGCAGGCACCTTTGCACCATAGTGCAATGGTGCCTGCATTGCAGGGATGATTTAAAAACAATCACGATGCTTATTCCTCTTTCTATGTGTGCTGCAGAATACAGCACACATAGAAAAAGGAAAAACAAGGAAAAATATATATTTCTCCTCGCTGTGCCTCCCTTACACCTCCCCTGGGGAGGTGTAAGTTTTTGGCACTTCCTCAGAGTTATGTTTTTTGGTAAATCTGAGGCAGTATCAAAAAGCCATGGATGTTGCTGGGAATGCCCCCAGCAACACCCATTGCACGGCCCTTCAACGCTGAAAACTGCGTTAAAGGGAACGATATTTACCAGGCAGCATTAAGTCAAAAAAAGTGTCTAAATGCTGCATCTCTTGACTGGGGGTGAATGTTTTGATTTGTTCTGCATTCCATCCATCAATTGTGTGTCTTTTGCTTTCTCGCCCTAAGTGTGCCAGGTATGCCCAGAATTGGATCTTGGGCTCACTGTGCCACTGGAATCAAGCTATCCTGGCTGAAGAGGGGTGAAACCCCGAAACCGGTCCTAGGATGCTTGTTTCCGGTTCAGGGAGGACCTGGCTTTGCTACTGGGCTGGACTGTTCCCATGAGGCACAGGGTCAAGACTGATTTGCATATGGCCAGGTCTAAACTGGGGTGGCATGGTGAACAAAAGAATGATGGATTAAACCCAGATCTCTTGACTGGGGGTGAATGTTTTGATTTGTTCTGCATTCCGTCCATCAATTGTGTGTCTTTTGCCTGGTAAATATGGAGCAGGCTTCTGCGCCACAGAACGTTACAAAAAGTGACGTTCTGGAGGCGCTAGGGACCTCATAAATGACGGTCTAAGACACTTGCCCACAATAACACAATGTGGCCTAGTGGGAAACCTAGGATCCATGTTGCTCAAATCCATAGTCTGCACTTTCACCTCTAGGCCACATTATTCTCTACATCTGCTCCACTAAACTTATACAAAATGCCCTGTTGCCCTTCTTATGGTGCAGTTCACTCTTGTTTGATACCATGCTCTTTAGTATCTGGGACACTGTTCCGCAGAGGTGGGCTGACCATTAGGCCTGGGCCAAAATTCCGTTCCGCTCGCAGAAATTGCGATAATTTGGCATTTTCGCGTTCCGCAGAAAGCGTGAAAATGTCAACATTTCCACAATCCGCATCTTACCGGTAATTTATTTCTTGCTCGCGCTGTAAAAAAATACATTCTCGCGTGCGCGCGATCGCCTTACCTGAATCCCCACGTTCGCCGACAAGTTTTCCCGACCCGGTCGCGTTCTCCACGAGATGTTGGATTGTTGGTAGCCATTTTGCGCTGTCTCGCGACAGTTCGCGCCCGCATTAACGTCATTTGTCGCGCGATCACGACATTTGTCGCGCGATCACGTCTTTCTTCTCGCGATCATGCCCTGCGAGAGTATGAGAAGATTGAGATCTCGAACATGTCATTCTCCACCGCGAACAAGAGCGTGAGGACGCGGGCACGTCTAATAGAACGCGAAAAGGAGAAAGAGACCCCGAACACGTCATATCCAACGCAACAGGGAGCGAGAGAACGCGATCAAGTCATTTTGGACACGCCATCGACATCCGGCGGAAGTAATGTGAAGCTCGAGAACTCGAACATGTAAAATTTTCAATTTGGAAAAGAATATCAGCTCTAGCAGCATGAAACCTTCTGCAAATGATGATTTTGGATGAAAACAACACCTCAGATTGACATTTGGCTGTCCTTTTTTGTGCAAAGAGTCCTTTTTTAAAAAGGTGGGGAGAGGGAGGAAGTGCCACAGAATCTCCAACTTCCTGTTCCTGTCCAGCAGGCTCCTCCGAGTGCTTTGTCCATCTCCTGCTCATTCTGCCTTTGGATTTTGAGCTGGAAAGATCACTCTTTTTGTCTGCTGCATCATTGCAATTGGATTTGAGGATTTTTTAATTGGATATTTTACAAGTAAGTGGTTGTTGTGTCTGTTTGATTGGGGGCATTGCAGTTGTTGTAACTACAATTTATTTTTGGTAACTATCATCATTCCTTTTTTTTTTTAAATGTTGTGGGTAGTAGTAGTCAGTAGTAGGCCCGAGCTAGTCATGGCCTCATGGGTGTGTGCATGATGAAGCAACTGTTCCTTTGGTGTTTTTTGAATGTATTTCATTTTCAAGCATCATTTAGGGCCTGGATAGCATTGGAATTAGTTGGGAAATGTGTTTTTTTGGAGTGGGCTTTCTGATGTTGTTGGGCCTGGCCATGTGGCTGGTGGCCATTTGAATCCTAGGCCTGCAAGCTTGCCTGGCCTTGTCTGCCAACAGGCCTGCTTTCATCCAGTAGGATCAGAGCAGGTAGCCACAGCTTTATTAATCAAGTGTTTTCTGTGTGGTCTGTTGAATTTAGAAATCATTTAGGGCATGGATGGCATTGGATTGAGTTGGGGAAGTGTTTTTTTTTCGGGTGGGCTTTCTGATGTTGTTGGGCCTGGCCATGTGGCTGGTGGCCATTTTGAAGCCTAGGCCTGCAAGCTTCCCTGGCCTTGTCTGCCAACAGGCCTGCTTTCATCTAGTAGGATCAGAGCAGGTAGCCACAGCTTTATTAATCAAGTATTTTCTGTGTGGTCTGTTGAATTTAGACATCATTTAGGGCATGGATGGCATTGGATTGAGTTGGGGAAGTGTGTTTTTTTGGGGTGGGCTTTCTGATGTTGTTGGGCCTGGCCATGTGGCTGGGGGCCATTTTGAAGCCTAGGCCTGCAAGCTTGCCTGGCCTTGTCTACCAACAGGCCTGCTTTCATCCAGTAGGATTAGAGCAGGTAGCCACAGCTTTATTAATCAAGTGTTTTCTGTGTGGTCTGTTGATCATTTAGGGCATGGATGGCATTGGATTGAGTTGGGGGAAGTGTGTTTTTTTGGGGTGGGCTTTCTGATGTTGTTGGGCCTGGCCATGTGGCTGGTGGCCATTTTGAAGCCTAGGCCTGCAAGTTTGCCTGGCCTTGCCTGCCAACAGGCCTGCTTTCATCCAGTAGGATCAGAGCAGGTAGCCACAGCTTTATTAATCAAGTGTTTTGTTTTGTGTGGTCTGTTGAATTTAGACATCATTTAGGGCATGGATGGCATTGAGTTGGGGAAGTGTGTTTTTTTGTGGTGGGCTTTCTGATGTTGTTGGGCCTGGCCATGTTGCTGGTGGCCATTTTGAAGCCTAGGCCTGCAAGCTTGCCTGACCTTGTCTGCCAACAGGCCTGCTTTCATCCAGTAGGATCAGAGCAGGTAGCCGCAGCCTTATTAATCAAGTGTTTTCTGTGTGGTCTGTTGAATTTAGACATCGTTTAGGGCATGGATGGCATTGGATTGAGTTGGGGAAGTGTGTTTTTTTGGGGTGGGCTTTCTGATGTTGGTTGTCTTAAAGACATGCTTTTGTTGTGTGTGTCTGATGTGTGTTGGTGTGCAATGCATGCACCCTGCAGCAGACCTTATTGGGGCCTGTGAATGTTCGTATTTGCATTTTGTTGCATTAAAAAGGCAGAGCAGTGTGCTTTAGCATGCATCCTTTACCTGGCTTTTATAGGCTCCCGGTGTTTCCCAGGCCCCCTGCTTGTTTGTGATTTGTGACTGTCCATGTGGCTGGTGGCCTTTTTTGTGTTTGGAATTATTACTGTCCTGCATTTGCCATATAGGCCTGCATGGTTTTCCTATTGGCTTACTGCTTCCATCCATCCACCCCCTTTGCCAGCAGCAGCTCCATGGATGCTGAGATGCTCAAATAATTTAATGGCAAATAGGGTCCACCCCATTTCCATTACATATTTATTTTGGTGGTTCTTATTAACTTTCCTATCCTTCCTGAGAGTGTAGTGTGTGACTGTACACAATAGTATAACATAGCCCTTGTTGAAAAAAAGTCCTAAATGGCTAGCCTATCTTTTGTTTGCACTAGTACAGTACTAAGTAACTGAACCCCAACAACAAATGCAACATTTCACTGATGTTCTTCTCCTGCCTTATTTGCTTTTAGGTGCACAAAAAGCCAGAGGAGGAGGTGTCATCAGCATCACCCGGCTACCCATTGTACTGCCAGCCAGACAGAAGTCCTGCTGCGCATCACGTCCACGTGTGACCAGAACTTGTTGTGCATCTGCATCCTGCCTGACATCTGAAGAAGATGGCTCCAAAGAAATGTACCAGGTCCAGTACCAAGAAAGTTGCCGGTGAGAAGAAGGAACAGAAAAAGGAACTGCCATTAATCACAACTGGTGGTGTGCCGGCCAATGTTTTTCTTGGCACCAAAAAAGTTACGCCTGCAGTAGCGTTGTCCGGGAACCAAGCTGGGAGCAGCACCTCAGCACCAGCGGTCCAACCCCACCAACCTAGGCCCAAGGGCTTTAGTGCCGCAGAGGTAGCCAGTCTACTAACAAGCAGCGATGTTGAAATGTCATTATCGCAAAGTAGTACACAATCAACGCAGGCGCAAACTCAGCAGATAAGTGTGCAGCCGCAACAAGAACAGCAGCAGCCGCAACAAGAACAGCAGCGGCCGCAACAAGAACAGCAGCGGCCGCAACAAGAACAGCAGCGGTCGCAACAGCCCACCATAGTAGTTGTTGCTCCTGACGTAGGGGCATTTCAGGAAATCGAGCTTCCTGCAGACAAAGTGGAGCAAAGTCAAACCACTGTTTCAGAAGATCTATTGTCTTCCAGACCACCAGCAAGGAAAAGGAGGCTTAGTCCATCATCTCCTTCTTCAAGCCCCGCTTCTGATGATCGTGATGCCACTTGGCACCCACCAGCTCAGTCTGAGAGTGATATACGGCACAAGACAATGCTTCTGAAAAGGAAGGTCCCAGAAAAACTTAGAGTTATGGAGGTAGAAGTAGAAGAGGGGGGTGATGTTGATGAAGACGAGCCAGTCATCACATACATTACTCCCGCCCCAAAGGGATTGGAGACCAACATTCTCACCCTATCCAGAAAGGCTGCTACTGAGCGGGATGTAGCACGGATATCACCAACACAGGTTACACCACCACTACCTCCAGCTGCCATATTTTCCAAGGCCCGCCAGGGACCTACATCCAGCTCAACCATCTCAGTAGGTAGTGGTAGTAAAAGTCACAGTCTAGGTGCACAGGGTCACATTCCAAGCACACCCTCCAGTTCATCTGGTATTGAAAGTGGCACATCCAGCAGTGCCAGAAAGTTCTCCTCCCCAGTTTGGGACTTCTTTTCTGTTAGCACCAAGGAGGAGAACGTTGCTATATGCTCAATTTGTCGACAAGGTGTTCGGCGGGGTAAGCTTGGTACAAACTATGATACCGGAGGGCAAGCAAGTCATCTCAGAATACACCACCCTATCGTGTGGGAGAATCACCTACTTCAGTTAAAAGAAAGTAGAAAAACTCAACCCATTGAAGTTGGTCAGGAAGAATCAGGGAGCGATATTATTGCGGTGGAAGGTGAAGAAGAGGGAGGCATTTCTAGCCCTGTCCCCAGTAGTGCAGTGGTACCGCCCACATCCTCCTCAGTAACATCTGAGTGGCACCGCAGTAAGAGCCATACTCAGAGTCAGGCTGAGACACCAAGGCGACCGAGTACCGCAATGAGACAAACTGTGTCGTTGAGCCTAAGTGGGTTAATGAAAACAGCACCACAAAGGAAAGTAATCCAGCCTACCATTGAGAGCATGCTTAGGTTGGAGGGGCAGTTCCAACGCAACCACCCAATGGCACGGTTGTACAATGCGAAGCTGGCTAAAATGTTAGCGCTGGACCTTCTTCCTTTTTCATTTGTGGAAGGGGTGGGTTTTCTTGAATTTGTGTCAGCCATCTGCCCTAAATGGAAGGTTCCCAGCCGGTCCTATTTCGCAAGAATTGCTGTTCCGGCACTACATCATGATGTGCTGGAATTGGTTAGACAAGCTTTGCAGCAGAGTGCTGTTCACAATATCCACCTGACAACAGACATGTGGACCAGTTGCCAAGCCACAGATTACATGTGCATCACTGCACACTGGGTCTCTTTAGTGGGGGTTAGAGATAAGCTATCTCCACGAGGTGCTGTTGACACAGCTGCGATTTTTAAAGGTACTCGGAAACATGCAACTGTAGCCATGTTCGCCATGGAGAAATCTCATACGGCTGTAAACATTTTGCAAGAGTTTCGCAGCAAGGTTTTTGAATTGCTGCGCCCAAGAGGGCTTTGTATTGGTTTTGTTGCCACAGACAATGGCAGTAATGTACTTAAGGCCATGGATCTTGGTTCCTATTTCAGGGTTCCGTGTTTGGTGCACTGCATAAACATTATAGTTCAAGACTCTCTGAAAAAAGAACCCCTAGTCAGCAACTTACTGGCCATCTGTCAACGAATATGCACTCATTTCAGCCATTCTTTTAAAGCTCAGAAGGAGCTGAGGATCATCCAATGTGAAAATAGGATGCCAGTCAATGCATTCATCCAGGAGGTGGCAACACGTTGGAACTCAACGTATTACATGCTTGATCGTCTGTATGAGCAGTACAGGTCTCCATGAATATGTCTGGAAAAGAAGGGATGCTACTGTTAAAGGCATGAACCTTGAGATGGAGCAATGGAGCCTAATTAAATGCCTGACTGAGATGCTTCGTCCTTTTGAGGTCTTCACACGTGAAGTCAGCAAGGAGGACTGTACAATGGGCCAAGCTATCCCATTATTGCAAATGCTAGAGCATCAGCTGAAGAAGGTTTCTGAATCATACAAAGGTGTGGAGGACAAAAGGGAAGCCTATGACTTGGTGGAGAGCTTAGCCCGTCGCTTAGCTGAAAATACAAGGATAGAAAATAAAATTTTGTCACAAGAACATTTCATTTGTACCACAATTCTGGATCCACGTGCAAAATTTGGTCTGAAGACATTCTTTGCTTTTTCAGAGATTGATATTGCCCGCTACAAAACTTGTATAGCTGAGGCAGCCAGTAAGTTGGAAAACGAACGGATGCTAATTAAAAGCCCGCAAGATCAACCCACAAGAAGTACTGCAGCAGGGCATGCAGGATCAAGTGCAACTTCGTCGGCTGAGGGCAGTGCGTTTGGATCACAACACTCACCATCACTATCGACAACAGCAACAATAACTGGATCATTAGGCCCAGTAGAATCGTTAGACGATTGGTATGTACAGTTAGGCATTAATAAGCACAGTGCTGATGCACAGAAGAAAGAGCTCGAAAGCTTACCAGCAGCACCCCTGAACATTGAGCGGATGGTCCAGGCCTATCTGGACGACCCAACAGAGGTGTACATTGATCAAAACCCATTGCACTATTGGTATAGGAAAAGGTCTGAATGGCCACTGCTCAGCAGGCTGGCGATAAGCTATCTGGCTTGCCCTGTCGCAAGTGTCTCTTCCGAACGTGTTTTCAGTGCTGCTGGTTCCATTGTACCATTGAGAAGGACCAGTCTCTCGCCCAAAAACGTGGAGAGGTTAACAATGATCAAAATGAATCAGCACTTCATACCACCGAATTACACAATACATGAATCAATGGAGGAAGATGAGGACAGCGGCTCAGGTGACGGAAGTAGTGTGTCACATCATAATCACCTACTACTGGCTGACCCCCCAGAGTTTGAGGACGAGCTATACTTCCCTGACAATTAGGCTTGCACTTACTGTCTTCCTCCCTTTTTCCCCCCTTTATTTGTGTGTCTGTCATTCCGGTTACAAACTTGTGAATCACAACAAATCCATTACCACCGTCTTCTACTCTTCTTATTTAATATACAAGTTTCAGGTGTCTGCAATTTGACAGTACAGTCCTCCGAATCCAGCTCCTCCGCTCCATCATACTGAATCTCCCGCCCAAATCCATTGCCCTCATGAATGATGATTGGATGATGGCAAATAGAAGAAAAAATTAAAACTTTCCTAGTCCCGCCAAAAGAAGTGGAGCATGAATCAGATGACTACTATAGCTATCCTCCTTTCAGAGCCGAGAGAGACTGCCCATTAACTGAAAATAAGATGGAACAGGTAATGATTGATGCCATGCATTGGACGCAGAGTCGCAGACTGAGTGATTTTGTTGTGTTTGTTGTGCAAGAAGTTATGTAATTGTGCACTAATCATCTTTCTACAGTACACACAAAACTTAACTCAAGGTGAATTTTCCCCTTCTTGCAAATAAGAAATTTGTACTTCTCCTGCAGCTTGGTGATACATTGCTTTTAATTCAATACAGGAAGGGGACTCACTCAATCTGCGCAAGGAGTATGATTGACACAACAGCACCGTCCATGATGATGATGGCGAAATAGACGGCCCATTAACTTAAGATGAGAAGGAACAGGTAATGACAATTAATGGCAATGTATTGGACACCTGACTCTGAGCGATTGGTGTTTGTGTTTTCATTGTTTGTTTGTTGTGCACAAAGTGAAGTCAAAGTGTACTAGTAATCTATCTTTCTGTACACACTAAAGACTGACTCAAGTCAATAATATTTCTACTCTTGTTATATAATAACAATTTTACTTCTACTGCAGGCCGATCTTCAGTCAGTCAGTCAGTAAAAGTATCGGAGATGATGATTGATGGAATAATAACAAGTCAGGAGGACGTTTCATGAGTGGCATAAAACTTAAAAGCCTAAAGGTAAACACGTCAACAACAACCACAGCAGACCGAAATGTCTGTGTAGAAGTGGAGTCGAGTGTAGCGGTGGGATGACTGCGGTGCATTGATTTACTAACTTAAACTGTAAAATGATATGTTTGGAATGGATAATGTGCTTTGTCTTTGTCCAACTCTTTAAAAAAAAAAAAAGTACTCTAAAGTCTAAACGTAGGATGTGCTACTGTTAAGCAACGTGCCATCAGGCCAGTCACTGTGGGCCTGCTCTCTCCTGTTATTGTTGAAGGTCAATGCTGGAAACAGACTAGAGTAGAGATGATGCATACATGCCACCTCGGAAAGTGCTCTTGTTGCACTACACCATAACTTGTGCATTTGTTTCAACTATGTTTCTCAATATCCCCTTTGTTTTTCCATCTACAATTACAGGCTGGGCCTTCCTTTATACTTGGGAAAACATTATAATGCACATTACCTTACCAATAAATCGACATTTTTTTTCCAGCCGGGCAGTGGTGAGTGGCGACACCCAAGATTGATGGACGAGAGGACCAAGAGGACTGCCGAGATGCAAACCCAGTCCACATTTTTTACCAGGATAACACAGTAACAGTATCAACTTTTATCTTCTTTTAAATAATTTGAATCATTTTTTTGTCTACAATCTTTACAACAGTGTGTACTTGTTGTTGTTATTATCATCATTAGGTTTGCTCTCTGTTTACGATTCTTCCCTACCAATATTTAAAATTTCTATTTGCTATCTGTAAAAGTATTAAGGCAGGAACAACAGAACAAGAAGTGTATGTAATCGGGGTCTCTCATCATCATGCATGCATTTCCTTTTTCTCCCTTAACATATGGATATGGTAGTCTTCAAAGATTGTCGTTTGTTTGTCCATGCATACTGTTTTTCAATGTCAAACCTTTCCCAAAACCCCCTTCCCATCCATTCAACAAACCCTAACCCTCTTCCCCCGGGCTGTGTGAATTATTGTCGAGGTGTGACTAAATTAAATGTACACCAATACTTAATCACACGCTTGCTGGGGCGGATGTGGCGAAAGCAACAGTACTTCAATTTCAAGGCAGAGCGATGATCTTCTTCTTCTTGCCCACCCATGAGTAGGATATTTTAGAGGTTATTTTATTTAACAAAGGAACATATACCTCAGCATTAATTGCCGGCATTGATTGGATTTGTTTGTTGTCATTCCTCATACACAGCACTAACTGTTAGGCTGTAGGCCTAGTCAAGTGACTCAACACAACTATAGTTTGTAACTCTGTCTAGTGGGCTATCCCAACCACCATTATGTTTTGTTGTAAAATATTTTAGCATATTATTGTTGCTCTGTAAGTTCTGTACTGTACTTCATTCTACTACTCATCTAACAGTCTCTCAAAGGCGATTGACTGTCTCCTTTTCTTTTTTTGCAAATGCTGCTGCCCTGCCAGTGTCTACTACTACTACTATACTACTACCACCACCCCAATCATGGCATGTTAGAAAAAGGAAACCATCTTCACCATGCAGCCATTGCTGTGCCTAAGTTAAACATCAAGCACAGGTAAGAGAGAAGTTTGGGGGAGGCAGAATTAATAATGGACATGTTTTCAATGAATTCAATTTCACACACCCCTTTGAGTCCAGATAAAGAATGCGTAGACTAGAGGAGAGACTGAAAGTACTAGTAGGACAAGTAAATCAGTGAGGGGTGTCGCATCTATCTGTTTGTGTCTTACACAGTCAGCCAATTATTTAAATCAAACACTGGCTATGGGCGGCCCTGCACCAGCAAGGAAACAGTGTGATGTAAAACAGTAACCCCACCTACAAAACATTAACATTGCATGTAACGTAGAAAAATATATTTAATTTACCCTGACAAAAATAAACTAAAAACCCACAAAAGCTGACCCACCCCCCTCCCTAACCCCAACCAATGTCCGTAGGAAAGTCCAGGAGAAAATAGTAGTCCGAAAAGCAAAAACCCAACGCCCAAACCAGTTCCCACACACCCAAACAAGAATTAAAAAAGGGGCAGAAAACAGGGACTAAGGTGTGGGGCGGGATTGAAGGAGGACACGCATCTGCTTCTCTAAACGGGCGACACGGCGTCTGAGGGCGCGGCAGTTGCAGCCACAGTGGGGGGGGGCACCAGAGATGGCATTGCGGTGGCGGCGGACAGCCACCAGACGGTGGTGCCGTACCGCTGGAGGGCGGTGGCTGGGGCCCGGGGCACTGGAGGAGGCTTCAAGTGCTGCTGCAGTCTCCTCCTCCTCCTCCTCCTCTGCCAAGACCACCAGCCGCCGGTATTCATGCTGGATTGCCTCCAGCTTCCGGCGCCGTGCCTTGGCGGCCAACTCCTTACGATTGACTTTAGGAGTAGCTGTGTATCAAAAAGAAAAAAACAAGACAATTGTAAAATATACTCTTAGAAAAACAGTAAGACAAGTTAATTATTTATACACATAGTGGCATGGTAGAGTAGCACTAAAAAAGCACAGTAGTACATAACATTTTAAATCTCGCCCGTCCTTCTTCCTTCCACCCGTCTTTCACTTTTTAGTTGAACAGTACACCAGGTGCCCTTCTCCATAAAACTTTCAAAGTGGAGTTGAAATCAGATAGATGAGGCCATTGGTTACTCAATACTCCCGCTCCTATGCCAATTAAAAGGATTCTAGTCTTCTAGTTCACTCTTCAAACATTCACAACAACTCATACTTACTTAGGACATCGGATGGCGGGTGGACTTTGTCCGCCCGCCATCCTCACGCTAAAAAAGGTGGGGGTCCCGTGGGGACAATTAGGAGGATGCGCCCGGCACAGTGGCAGGCGCATCCTGGTTGGCGGTGCCGAAAGCAATGCTAAAAATACATGTTGTGCTGCTTTTCCAAGCACAACATGACAGGCCCGCGCGGAGCCTGTCACGTTTTGCTTTGAAAGGCAGGGGGGTACCATAGCATAGGTACCCTCCATGGGTGCCCCCAAGCATACTCTGCAATGTCTGCATGCCTTTCCGTGGCGGACGGCAATGCCGCAACGCAAAGGCATTCTAAAATGCAGATATATGGCTGGCGGTGTGTTTAGAGAGACACCACCATCATATTGAACCCTCTTCCGCCTGGTCGACATGTGGGGGGTCTGAATCTTTTCTACAGGGATGGCGGGAGGTTTGCCCCTGTGGTGTCGGCGGTGAATACTGCCGGCGCGGCGGGGGCAATACGCCCGCCATCCTAATTGGGCCCTAAGTCTCAACAGTACAGTATACATACAGTACACCCTTGAAGTGAGTGTACTGTCAACAATAGTTAAGGATTATGAATCTAACTTACCACCGCCTGCCACTGGTGCTGCCACTCCCCCTACCGCTCCATCGTCGGTATCTGCAGCAACTGCCGCATCCTCTCCCTCCGCGTCGCCTTCGCTGGCCCCGGCAATGGTGGTCGGTAGTGTGCCTAGAAAACATTACACATTTATTAGGCGTCATATACACCTCCCCCTATTGATCAGTAGCAAGATTGAAAAATGAGTTAATACTAACATACATCACTAGTACAAATCAGGTAGTAGTATAGACACTAATAGTTATATATGGTCCCCCCTAGGGTCATTCTAGCCTTTGCTTAGTTAGCCCGAGCCATGCAACCCCTATACCTTTGTGTCTTTTATTTTTGCACATGTGACGTTACCTTGCAGCTTTTTGTATAAGACACCTTTGAGCCCACATGACCTGCCTCACACTGCTACTGTCTACGCGCTGCGTACAAGCAGTCAACAAAAACATTAACAAGCCACTTTTTTATGAAGTACTGGTGTACTGTTAGTCCATATTGCTTATCCACAAATGCTACACTTTTTGGCACGGCTGAGAAATGCTTGCAAGTTGCAATATACTAACGCGCACCATTTCATTTTTCGCATTACAGACGGAAGATTCCCTTCTACGAACCAGAGCTTTGCAGAGCTTATGAATGATGCAACAACTACCAATACTAGGTTCTTCTAAGGTGAGGGGTCCCTTCAGAGATCTTCATTTATAAATTTATATAAACTAAATTCCTAGGGGATGGTGGTGCTGCCAGTTCAGTTATCATGATTTAATTCCCAACTGTAAGTAAGTGTAACAATGTTTATTGTTTTAATGTTATTGATTTTCGGTTGTGCTGCATTATATAATAGAACAATGTACAGAGCTTCTCCATTCAAAATAAACATTTTTAACTTACATAGACTTGGTGGTATGTGGTGTGGACTAACTTACACGAGTGAGCAAATTAAAGGAAGGGTGTGCATGTGCATTGCTTCCACGACTGAGAGGTTGGGTGTGTTATGTTATGTTCTGGGTTGTCTACTTGTTGGGTATCTTGGGGGGAGGGTTCGGAGACCTAATAGTTATGACAAAACAGTACTATAGTCGAGCAGGGGATTGTGGTGGGTTCTGAATTTCTGATTGAGGTGTGTGAGGAAGGTCCAACCTATCATCACCACATCCTATTTTCTTGTGCAAAGGTCTGTATGTGCAAGATCCCTACAACAGTAGTAGTATGTCCTATTGGCTATCATATAAAAATAGTAATACATCTGGTTGGGCATTTGTTGCTGTGAATTGTCAAAGCCTCAAGATTAACAAAGACTCAAGATCAATAAGACTAGAAGTAGTACAAGAGGACGACCCAAAGGACTGGACTCAATGGCTAGAGCTACTGGTGAATCTGAGTTTTATTACAACCTTTCAAATAAAGAGTGGCACTGGCCAACAGGGCAAGCTTAGCTACTACAGTACAGACAGACTGATAGTAGTAGTAGTACAGAGAGTCATCATAGCAGAGGCAGGGATAACAAGATTTTTGAAACTGTACAGATCGAAGGATAATTGTTGGTAAATAATAGCATTGGGAAACTGAAACAATAGTTCGTGAAAAATATGGTGCAGTAAATATTATGGAATAAGAAATATTATTAAAAACAAGAAGACTTACTGGGGCCAGCAGAGTAGCCCTCTTTGGTGTCCTCCTGGTGGTGGTGTTCTGACTGTTGTCCCGCCCACTGCCCACTCCCGGTCTGTCTGCCCCTGGGTGCTGATGAACAGGAAAGCTATAAGAAAGAGACAAACATTGATGGATGGTGTCAAACAAATACAATATTTTTAAAGAACGGTCAAAAAACACTTATGTAAACAACAATTGCAATAACTAAATTGACCAATCTCATCTGGTCAATAACTAGTATCGGGGGATTTGCGGATCGACTACTTAAGTTACTATTTATCAACAGTAATCCAGTCTTCCATTCTGATTCCAGAATACTAAGCTACAACTAAGCCTAAGTACGATGTACCACCCGACCTAGCCCACCTATTCCAGGCATGCCAATTGTACATTAAGTATGCATTTCCACTTCTTTTATTCCTCAACAATACATATGGTCAAATGGAGGACACATGACTACATTTTTTGTATACACCAAATTTTGGGTTGATTGATTGATGCTGATGGTCTGCTAGTGCTAAGCCAATTACCACCACTCATTGAAGAAACTAGAAAAGGTTCTAATAAAGACTGGCGTACTAGCAGTACGTCACGTAACTGAGGGGGCATCACGCATACCACTAACAAATTAGAAACTCATACAAAGTACCTAAACCTAAGTATCAATCCACCCTATCTCTTAGTGACAGGACAAAGTAAGGAGTGGACTAGTCACTGTAGCATTACGTAACTTAATTTCTCTAAAATTCTTACAGAATCACGCAAAGTGAGCGCAAACGCAAAGTTGCAAACAAGTAAGATTAGTAGTAGGGCAGAGGAGCACCTGTGTCATAATCACAGAAGACTTTTAAACGTAATTAACCTGGAATGTAAGCAGCAACATTCTAGCTGGTTGGAAGAAAAAAAAGATATTCGCAATATTTAACACAGAGCAGAAGAACAGACACAAAGTAGTAATAATTAAATAGTTACTCACCAAGACCCGGGATCTCCACTCCTAGCAGGTCCAGCAGGTCCTGCTCACGGTCCAGGATGTCGGACCACCGGTGCGTCAACTGCGTCTGGGTGCGCTGGACCCCAGAGCAGCACAACACTGCCCGGCGCACCTTCCGCAAGGAAGGCGGTCGCGGCTCTGGCTTCGACAACGAGCCCTACCCTTTGACATGGTTCTGGGACGGGGTGGGAAAGAAAAGGTAAAAAAATTAAACTAGTAAAGGAAATAAATAGCAGGCAATAGAAAGAGTGAAAAAGTAGCTAATAAACAACAACAAAAAGTAGACAAAAACCAAAAATATAGAAGCAGGAAAATAGTTAGAGAAATAATAAATAAGAAAGATTAAAAAAAAGTGGCTTCAAACAAAGGATTGAAAAGATGCAGGGAGGATTCAAAATCAGGCCCCAGAACCATGCAATAGAATGAAAAACAAGATGGCCGCGCACATTGCGACCACGTGCGCAAGTTTGCGCGATATTTTCTCCCCTAGCAAGCAAAAAGAAACGCGATCAAGTAAAAGCGTTCGCGAACAGGAAATATCTACCGCGAACATGCATTGCGTGACCCGGAACAGGAAGTAAGCATCGCGAGAGGGCGGGACAAGTGAAAACAAGAAGGCCGCGCCCGTGAACAACCGTATGGGTAAGTTGGTGAGCCGCGATCAGGCAAAAAATACCGCGAACAGGCGGGAAAAAAACTTCCGCGTCTTCGCGATATTTCCGGCGTGTTTGCAGAGATTTTCAACATTTTCTCGATAGTTTGCGTAAGCGAATTTCGCAAATTCCGCCCACACCTACTGACCATGCAGCCAGGCATTACTCTTGCTTGCTAATGCTAAATCAAGGGAAAGCTGGGGAATGCAGTTCTAGACTTTCAGGGTAAATCCGGAGCCTGTCTGGGCTGTGGAGCTCTTCCTTTACGCAGGGTTCGCCTTGATAAACTAGCCTGGAATGAATCTTCAGGTGTCAGGGCGCCGCTAAATGTCAACTCTTAGGAATGAGATGCAAAAGTTTGACATTAAACACGGAACAACTCTGTCCATTCAAATGTAGTCTCAGAGCAGCACTCTCTAATAAGAGTTATGGTATATTTAGAAATAAATCCCTAACATTAACTCTAATGAACCGTCTCCCCCAAGAGACTCGACCAGTCCTGGAAAGCAGAAAAGACGTGGTCAGTAGTCTTAATTAATTTAGCGTTTCAGATTGGTTTAAAAAAAAATATATTTTACAGTGCTGGCGGCGGCCTTAGGAGAGTGTCGTCTTTGGCAGGGATACGGGTGAGTTAGAACCGGCGGAGAACGAGGAAGCCAGAAGTTTCATTGCACCGTAGAGGCGCACCTGAGCCGCTCAGGGAGAACGGAGATGTATTAAAAGGCTTTGTCAGGCACTTGCTGGTAAGCCGGCGCTCGGGCAATGGACGATGGGCCGGTATCGAAGTTGCAACTGTGGCCCGCTTTTTTGGGGGTAAAATGGAGGCCGATTTGGGCTTTTGTCTCTGCTGCTCAGAAGCGCCAGTGGCACAGTGGGGGCCTAAGCTGGCTTTCTGGAGGCAGATAGGTCTCTATTACCTCCCTTTGACCAAGGGGGGGATGGAGGTGTAATTTCCAGTCTATGTCTGGGCCGGTCCTTTAGTGTATGCAGATTGAGCAAGGGACCTGAGAAGTGACCTCACTTATATATAGGTGTGGTTCACCAGTGTGAACTAATCCATGCACAAAGCGTGCAGGCAACATTTGCATTTTTAAAAATTTTCCCAGAAGTTAAGAAAATATGCCTCTTTTAGAAAACTCTCCCCAGTGTTTTGCGGGAAGGCGCAATCTGCAAATGTGGGTCGATTTCTTATCCCAATCCAACCCTGGGCTCTGTACAGACATTGTGCTTATGGAGACAGTACTTGTAGAAGCTGTACCGAGGGGCATGGTACTCGTGGATTCTGTACTCGTGGGCGCTGCTCTGAGGGGTTATGTACTAATAGAGACGTACTGGTGCGCACAGCACTGCTGGATGGTTTTCTGTGGGCCTCTGTTTGGTGTACGCTGGTGGCTGTACTGCTGGTGTCCTTTGTAAAGGACTATGCACCACTGTGAACTGTATTGACGAATATTTTAATGCTGGACTTTATAGGTGGGAACCCTACTAACGAGGACTGTATTGATGGGCACCGCACTGATGGAGACTGCACTGGTGGGCGCAGTAATAATGATGAATGAGCTGATGGTGACTGTTTGTTTATCTATATATGCATTGATTTATATTTATATATTGAAAAAGCACAGTTTTGAGGCAAAGGTTTCTTTGTGAAAGGAATTCCAAAAGGAAAAGAGCAAATTGTATTGTACTGAAACATTTATATAGTGCTTACAACCCCTATATGGGACACTGAAGTTCTCCCTGCATGGTTAGCACTCCACGCCATGTACGGTGTGTGGTTGGAAGGACATTGTCTTTGGTTGATCCTACGTGGGAAGTGCTTCCATGTCGTGTGTGATGGCCACCAAGATGGGGTCATCGTGTCATAGGACGTATCACATGGCAGTGTGGTGAATGAAGACGTGTGAGAGACAGGTCCCACTGTGGTATTTCTTATTTTCATAGTCCACTAGTGGGTTACTGAACTGGGTTGTCCATGCTTAGATAGCTTGTTTGACATTTATTGACCTGAGCAAGCATAACAGGCAAAAGCAGCCCATAAAAATACCTGGGATAAACACAGAACATGCAAGTCTTCAAAGGTCATTACACAGCAAAGCTATACAACCCTTGGATATGGTGTGTTGAGTCCCCACAGCTTTGGATCAACCCTCAACCCCCAATAATTAAGGCTGTGTAGCCAACACTCTGAAAGATCTTTCATCTGAGAGGGCTTGCATAAGTGGTGGGTCTAAGCAACAATTGAGTTCCAGTGCACAAAAACTTTCCTTGAACATTGGCTCAGATTCAGATAAATAAATTGGGGGATTGTTTGGTATAAAGCCTGGTGGCTCAAACAGAGGGCCTAAAGTATATCCGTTGTTCCTGAGTGGGCCTTTGTCAGGCAGCTGAATTATGATTGAAACTTTGAGGACAACAAAGAAATCTGATGGACGTATTCTGAAGTCACTGGGGATTAGACATTAGAGATCCTTGGGTTAGACAGACCACATAACAGACTGTACTGCTAATCACTCTACTATAAGCTCTGTACTGGAAACACTGTACTAGTGGAAACTCTACTGAGCTACCTCGGCTTGGTGAGTTTATATTCTCCTTGAATTTCCAATGGATAAAAATGCACCCTGGGCCTCACCAACAATGCTCGGCTCAATGGCATCAGGCTCTACCACCAATCTCCCACTTCAATTACACCCTAACCTGCCCCTACTCACTCTTCCCAGCCTCTCAAGTTTATGCTATGTTGTTTATATTGTTACTTAAAAATCACAAAAGACCTCTTGAGTCAAATGGGGAGGGGATCCTCCTTACCTCTTCCCTGTGTCTTTGTAGAAAGGCACAGAGTGCAGTCCATTTATTGCTGAACTGAAACATCATCAAGTTTCAAGACACAGATACCTTCAGTGGCCTATTTCGCAACCCGGTCTGGTTGTTAACTTAATTATTGTTTCTAAATGTTAACCCAGGTAGTCTAACATGTATATGATTGAGTGTATTACATTTCTCTTTAGTGGGAAATTTATGATCTTCAAATTAACACATTTCTGCACCCATTCCATTATCTTCACATTCCAGCATCTCTAAGTGGAGTTAAAGACATTTGGAAATCACTGTGCAGTTATTTCTTTTTTAGAGTTTTATATAGCGCTTTACAAGACCCTTTCAGATGACAGAGTGCTTTACAAGAATATCAAGGAAGGTATGATACAAAACGGTAAGCAGTTAACAAAAGGAACAGAAATATAAATCATGCTGATAAAAGTTACCTAAGCAAATGGTGAGAAGTGCACATAGTAGCATACTGGCATGAACAAACTCTGATAAGTTTCAGCACAGTGTGTCAATGGCTGGAAAACACAGGAGAAAAAATGTAGGTCTTGGTGGAAGAGACGAAGGCGTGGCAAGGTGCCATGGCAAACAAGCAGGAAAGAGATGCTCATGAGGCGAGGGAGGTTTGCCCTCGAAGTGAGAGGAATTTGTTGGATAGCAGAGATTTTACCTCTTTACTGAAGGTGGATTTAGATGGATTGCATCTGATCTCGGGGGGGGAAGAGAGTTCCAGATATTGGGAGCAGTTCCAGAGAAGGATCAATTTGTAGGGATTTTTTTTCTTAAAATTTTGTTGTTTAAGCAGTAGGGAGCTTGTGCTTCTAGAAGATCTGTTTCCACTTCATAGGGTCAGGGTCTGGGTCAGGTAAGAGGGAGTATTATGATGCAGCAGTTAACGGATCATACATCACATCCAATTTTGAGATGGATCCTAGCCTCATAGGTCATCCAATTAAGTGATTGGAGGTCGGGGTGATATCACTTTTTTTTTGATCCGTACTGAGTCTGGCTGCTGCATAAAAAGTAGTCTTCTGCGGTGCAAGTGTGATTTTCAGGAAGGCCCACAAGTGTAGCACTAACATAATCTCATTTCAATAGTACAAGAGCTTGAACCATTGTTTTGAGGTCTGCCAAGGGAAGGAAAGGTTTAAGTTTCCTTAGAGAGTGCAGGTGAAGGTTAGCTCCTCTGGTGGTGGAACTGATGGGCTTTTGCATGAAGAGGGTATTGTCCAAGGTAATAAATACCTAAGGATTTTTCAGACTCGATGTGTTGGATATAGATCAAGGCAGTGAGATGTTGGAGCCAGTCTTTAAAGCTAGGGGCTATGGCGTGCAATGAGATCAATATGAATTCTGTTTTGAGGGCATTTAGTTTGAGGTGGCTTACGAGTCAACCAATGATGTGTTTTTGTCAGGATGTTATGGAGGATATTGATGTCATCAGGAGAGACGATTTTCATATAGAGCGGAGTGTCATCTGCATACATGTGAAAGCAGATGTGTGCGAGTTTGATGATTTAGGTAAGGGGCTCCATTTATGGATTATACAATGTCAGGGAGGGAGTAGAACCTTGGGGTCTGCCAAGCAGAACTGGTGGCTGATCGGAAAGATTGTGGTTGATTAGAATGCGCTGAGATCTGTTGTGAAGGAAAGAGGTGAACCATTTTAGCATGGAGAGAGGCCAATCCTAAGTTCTAATAGGTTCAAAAGGGTATCATGATTGACCATGTCGAAGGCCACTTACAGGTCAAGTAGGATTACTAGGCAGGCTTTATTCATGTCGAGTGAGTGTAGGGCATCATCAACAATGTGGACCAGGGCTGTTGTGGTGCTGTGGTCCAGTTGGAAGCCAGATTGACATTGGTAGAGGAGTTGGAATTGTTCGATGTGATTGTGAAGCTGCAAGTGCATGCATTTTTCCAAGAGTTTGGCTAGTGTTGGGATGTTGGAGATAGGGCGATAGTTGTTAGGGTCTGGCCAGCCGGAGTTGGGTTGTTTTAGTATAGGAGTAACCTGGCCACTTTTGAGGCAGTTGGGTATGGAACTCTGGGTGAGTGAGGCATTGATTGTCAAAGTCCATTAAGGGAGGAGGAAGCCACACATCATTGCCATGGCTGTGCAGACTTGTGCTTGGGTAGGGTATGTGCAGAAACTTATTGGCAGGAGGTGCATGTAGTTGGCTCAGTGAGCTGTTAGAGAACAGAAACCCCTGTGACTGGCTCTTCCTAGGTTTGGTTGGTCGATGATGAACTTCATGTCTCCAAAATCATTGGCTGAGTGGTGTAAGTGTGTCAGTGTTCCTTCAAAGGGATCCTGCATGCCTGAGGATACCACCCTGAGGTCGATACAAGCAAGCTTGAAAGTGAGAACACTAAGCATGTATTGAACAACTCACTGTAGGGGATGGAAAAAGAATTGTAGGCACCTGGTACCAATACACTGAATCAATGCAAGAAAAAAGGGGTCTCATGTTATGTGCAAGAAATACCTCTAAGCTGAAATGGATAAACAAGAACACACATTCATTATAGTAACTACCGGGGAGAAAAAGATGTTAGATAAAGCATGCCATGGTAAACTCTGCAGAAAACACAATATATCATATTATAATTATACATGTCCTTATACCCCTGTGAACTGCAGTCCATTGGAGTTCCCAAAATATTTCTCAAATTTCTCATCTTCAGAGTCACTCAAGTAAAGTATCCTGAACCAGGGGGCCCATTGGTGTCTTTGTTGAATGGATTTACACCAAATCACCAAAAAATCAAATCTGCGGGCCAAGATCTAGCTTAGTGTCGAATGTGGTCTAATTCTGTTCAGCAGTTTTTACTATAACCTGTCCTAAAAAAAGTCAATGAGCAATGCATGGGGATTTTACATTTTGGGATGTCCCCTTTTTTCTCATCCCCTGCTTGACGGATTGCCCCAAAACTTTACAGGAAGACACTGGGGTAGATTAACTCTTTGGGGGGGGGGGGGGGGGGGGAAGGTTTTGAGAAGATTCTTTAAATGAGGCCAAAGTTATTAGCAAACCCAAAAAAACACTCCTGGAAGAGCAGACCTAACTATCACTACCTAGTGGAGAAAAAAACCCACACTGATTACTACACAAAATCGCTGCCAGACACAAGTTCAAAATACAACAAGCAAGGCGGCACGGACAACAAAGAACACATGGAGGCCTATGGGCACTGACTACATAAAATGACTACTGGCCACATGGCATGAAGAACAAAGACAAAATGGTGGCCTATGGCAAACACCCACACATTAGCCAGACAAAAAATATGGCCACTTGGTCAGTGTTGGACTTGGCCCTTTCTGCAGGGTCATCCCTGAACTTTTTACCTTCCTCCTGGTTTTTTTTCGGATGTGTTGTTGGCTGTTTTATGACTCTGGGCACCTTACCACTGCTGATCAGTGCTAAGGTGCATATGCACTCCCTATTGTAACATATATGTTGGTTGGATTCCATGATTGGCTTATTTGGTTTGCTGTCAGACCCTGTAAAGTGCACCAGGAGTGCCAGGGCTTGTAAATACAAATGCTGCTGGTGGGCTTGCAGCACTGGTTGTGCCAACCACAGAAGCGGCCTGGTAAAATGTGTCTAAGGTCTGCCATTGCAGAACCTGCGTGCAGTCTGGTACTGTCATGCTGACTAGGCAAGTGCCCCCACTTGCCAGTCCCTAAACCTTCCCTTTACTTCATGTGAGTCCCCCCTATGGTAGGCCAAAGGGCAGGGTGCATTGTAAGCATAAGGTAGGACAAGCCCTGATGTGTGTGGCATGTCCTAATAGTGAATTACAGCCATTTTTGTTTTTCACTATTGTAAGGCTACCTGTTCTCATAGGCCAGAATGGGCTGTTAAGATTGTTACATCCTATGATCCTAACAGACCCAGGGAACATGGTAGAAAATCGAGTTTAGTATGCCTGAACTCAGAATAATAAAATACATCTTTTAGCAAAGTTTATTTTAATGTTCTGTGTTTGCAAATGCCACTTTTAGAAAGTTGGCATTTGCTTGCCTAACCATTTCAGCCCGCCTCTGCGCTGATGTGTATCTGCTGTCTGGTTTGTGTGAGTGACAGGGCTGGGGAATTCCAGAGGGGCAGGGCTAGGCAGCCGGTGGTGAATAGGAAGATTACACCAGGATTGGGTGGTAGGAGTACACCTGGACTCTGAATAGGGCTGTGCTCTGCCACCACAATGCTGCCTCCACCCCCTGTGGAGCGTCTGATGACTCTGCCCTGCACACTGAAAGCAGAAGCCTGCATCATGTAAACAAAGTGCTCAGAAACCAGACCGAACTAGGCAAGGGCCCCCCTGGCCTGCAAGAACAAAAGAAATGTAGTAGAGGTATTGGGACCCTGCTCCCAAGAAATTGGATCCTGCTTGACAAGAAGAACCTCTGCCTGAGGAGAAGGAACTGGGAAAGCTGTAAGGAGGAGTACTGTCCCTGACCTGGGGGATTGGCCTGCAGTGGTTGCCTTGCTGCTGAAGGAGAGGAGAAAGACTACAAAAGACTTTATTTCAACTTGTGCTTAAAAAGATCTCCAAGGGCCTGAGTAGAGCTGGCCTCCTGTTAAGAAGTCCCAGGAACAAAAGGACTTCACCCCCAGCTTCCCCCTGAACTCTGCTGTGTGAGTTTTGCCCCTCCTAGAGTGCTGGAACCAGTTTTCGGGCCTCTGGGAGCTGTGCCTGCTGCTGGGAAGCTGGCCAAGAAGAAAGAAATCAAAGATCTCCATTTTTTCACGCACAGAAAAGCGAGAAAATTCCCGTCGCACCGCTCGTTAGCGTGCAGAATTTTATCGCTAAGGACATCGTCGCAGAGCCTGATGCCGCTGAGCCCGATCAGTGCTGGGAAAATCGTCGCCCCGCTTGTTAGAGGACCGAATTTGATCGCTACCAGCCCAAGATCCCCGCTCCGCGTGTTAGCGGGAGGAATTCTATCGCTGCGAACTTAGTCGCAGAGCCTGCCGCTGCTGTGTGAAATCGTCGCAGAACAAGCAAAGATCATCGCGCCGCTCGTTAGCGTGAGTAATTTTATCGCTGCGAAAATCGTCGCAGACCCAACCAAGATAACCGCTGGTGAAATTGTCGCCCCGCTCGTTAGCGGGCCGAATTTTGTCGCATTGTGCCTTAGCGAGTACATTTCCACCGGATAAGCTACACCTTGATTTTCAACGCTGGAGTGCCGCTAGGAACTTTTTATCGCATCATAAGGTCCTGGGGGTTAAAACGGACGCTAAGGTGAATGATTTTGTCGCTAACCTAAGAACTCTTTCTAAAATCATATTCTTGAACTGTGTATGTCATTTTTGTCGTTATTTGGTCTTGTGCCAAGTCTTTATATAAAAGATCACTATTTTTTATATAAATCTAGTGTGGTGTCCATTTGTGGTGTTGTCACTGAGTTACTGTATATGGTCACAAATGCTTAACCTATAACTAGGCTTTCCTGTTTTCAGTTTCTATTTTTGGTAAATTCTGGTGGTTTTTTTCAGTGTCTTCAAGTGATTTCAATACCTTAAAAAAACAGTGGTTATCAGTGGCTACACATTTTCGCGCCATAAAACACTACTGAAACAGTGTTTTTTCGGTGTTTATGGAACGTTTTGCTTTTATTATTGCTTGCTTTCAGCACTGATAGTGCATGGTATATAGACAGTATTAGCATAGTGTATATGAGGTCCAAATAGATTTTTGCAAATTAAACTTATTGTAGTACACTATACAATACTTCTTCAGTGAGTCTTTGGTCATATACACTTACTCTTTCATTCCCATGTAAACTTCTGTGAAAAGACCCTCAACATTGGCACTGAAGCTGGGCAACGCCATAACAGCCAGTATTCAATTTGGTAACTCTGGATACTGACATAGCTTTCTATGCAATACTGGTTCACTTGAAAATTGCGATTCTCAGGGCAGGTTCTGCAACATTTACGCAAATCTGGGCGCTTATGCCCTCAGAGTTATTGAAGCGGTCAAAAATGAAGCAGCACTTTTGAAACTACGGAGGAAATTCCCCTTTACGGAAGGGATCTAGAACAGAGTACCACAGTGAGGTTTCATTGACTTCAAATGCCATTGGTGGTGAAAGGACATTTCTATACATCATTGCAAGCCATTTCTCATACATTGTAAAATAAAAGTTCCTGAATTGCTCTTCACCCTTGCTTTGCTTACCAAGCCGCAAGGACTCTAACATGGAACATGTTGTAGTGACAAAGTCACTAAAGGTGTCGCCCAGCCTACTCTCAAGGAGATGTTTCACATCTACACCAAATATACTGAACACTTGTCAGCCAAGGGTGTTTTGAGACGCTTGTTTTTTTATTATGTCCACTTCAGCAGTTATGTTTTCCTTTAAAAATCTAAGAATGCAGTAGAGTGTACTTTTTTCAAATCACTATTAATATGTGACCAAAGATCCTCACATTTCTTGTCTTTGGCATCATCACTCAGCAAATATTCTGTAAACGGTTGCCACATGGATAATATAGCATTCATAACCTTTTGGACTGATGACCATCAGCTAAGGGACACAGTTGGGATGACTCTTTCTTTGATGCCACACAAAGCACGAAATGATAAATATTTGTGTTTTAGTTCCTGTGCATGGGAAAACATTGCAACAGAATGGACTAAAAAGTCAATAGCCTTCCTCATTAACTCCGAAGATTGTAAAGATGCTTTCAGCATACCATCTAGCAAGTGGCAAGGATTTCTTACAGGGAAGCACTTCCGCTCAGGAATCAATTTTGACAGGTCATCACACAACGTTTTCATATACGTAGATGAATCACTGCAAATACAAACAATATCACTCTAATCTTTGTTGAACTTGGAAAGAACCTTTTTTGCAGAACATTCCAAGTGATACTGCGTTCCATGATTTCCAAAAGTCTGGTGTCATGTTTTAACCTCTATCCCAGATGCTTGGTGATAGCACTCTTTTCACATATACTTGTCACTATACCTTGCATTGAATTTTTTAAAGCCTGAGGTGTTGGGAATTCGCCTATTCTCAATACTGACTCACTAGAAACTGTGGGCTGATGTATTAAGGGTTTTTACCCATTCTCTTTGGGTAAATATGATGACACATATTAGGAAAGATTCTTATGAAACCAGCCATTTTACCTATCAGTGAAAGAATCGAACGCAGCCAAAATATCAAATATGATTTTGATATTTCCTGATTCTATACAGTTTATAAAATAATTAAATACGACCTAAAACATGCTTCTAAACCCTGCATCTTTAGACCAAAGACCACAAAACTGAAAAAAACAAAAAGGAAGAAGAAACAATATTATAGGGGCATCCCTAAACAACAGAACTCAAGCAGAATAATGTTAGCCCAGACTTTCTTACTGCTAGCATGTACAACAAAGTTACATTGTATTGGCCCCTTCAGGACGGAAAAAAAGAACTCTTTTACTCTCTTTTTCCTTTCTTTGAATGGCATTTAATTTGTGATTGTGCAGGTGTTTTTTCAGTGTTTATATGTTTTCACTGGTGAGGGCTATTTCTCTTTCAGTGGGGTTTTATCAGTTATTATAGGTTTAAACCTAAAACCGTACAGCCTACCTATAACGCTCTGAGATAAGCCTTGTCTGCTCGAGCCATGCTACCTAGAGGGTGAGCAGGGGTTATTTTAGGAGTGTACCCACTTTACCCTGACTAGAGGAGAGGGTCCCTGCTTGTCACAAGTACCTACCTGTGCCAACCAGAGATACCCGGATTCTAACAGTCAGCAAACAAAGGAGGCATACTATGCAAAGAAGAAAACACAACCATTAGCTCAGCAATGCCAAAAAAATGAAAATTCAGTCACCTATAAAAAAAATTCAACAACACACATCCTCCGAAGGCATCAATATCTTACCCACCAAAATATACTTTATGGGAGAAAAAAACGTGAAATACAGAAAAACACATTTTGCATTTAATCTAATGCCATCCCTAAATCATAGATGTTTTCTAAAACAACATATACCACAGAAACAGATATTTCATTATACCCAATGTCTACTACTGGCTATATGTGATTTGAGGGTTGGTGGTACAATGCTTTTAGATTTGAAGTTTCATACTTAGGAAAGAGTGAATTAAGTAAGGAGATGATACGTGGTGTATATTGTTTGTATTTTGTTTGATAGAGAAATTAAGTCTAATGTATTGTATTATGTTGTATGGAAAGGTGTGCTGCAGGGTAAATAGGTGTGTTATTATGTGAAATATTGTGGTATACTTTAATATAGTGTACTACAGTGTAATCTGGTAATGTATGGTGCTTCACTAAATGATGTCAACTGATTTGCATGATTTAAAGTTCAGGTGGATGGTGTAATATGTTGTGGTGCAATGTGGTAGAATATGTTGCAGTGTGGGGAGCTGTGGTGCAGAGTCAAGTGATGCTATTATGGGGTGTGATGCTGTGGAGTGGTGTGGTGAATAGTGATATGATGTGGCATGGCAAGATGTGATGTACTGCAGTATCATCCATTGGATATAGTGTCGTGTGGTATGGTATTGTGTGTTTTATGATATTTTATGATAGGGAGATTGTGTGGTATGGTATTACGCTTTGTAGGGGTCTTTGTGGTGTAATATGTGTCATCTGGTATAATGTGGTTTGGGGAGTGCGGCACTGTAAGGTATAACATTATAGGATGCTGTGTGATGAAATGTTAAACAGGTGGTGTATTTGTGGTGTTGAATAGAGAGGCATTGTCTTGAAAAAAGGGCTCCTACTTTGATTTCCATGGTTATGTGAGGTGGTGTAATATGATGTTGCGAAGTGTAGTTTAACATATAAGGGTGTTCAGTGGTAGATATCATGATGTTGCATAAAAAATTGATGAGGCACATAGTGACATGGAGTAGGACTTTGTAATGTTCTATAAGGTGTGCTGGGCTGTGGTGTTGTAGCATGTCCTTTTTTTGAGACATGATGCTGGTAAAATTATGCAATGTGGTACGATGTGATATGATATATGGGGATTGTTGTGTGGCACTTTGTGGTATTATATAGTGTGGTGGGTGTTGTATGGTATGGTTTGAGTGGCAAGGTGATGTGATATAGTTTAGATCGTGTATAGTGATATGGTGTACTATGGTTACATGAGGTGTGATTTGTAGTTCTATAGTTTGGTAGAGTGCTATTTGATGTTCTATGGTTTGGCATGGTGCACTTTGGAATGTAGTGGGTGATACTGAGAATGTAAAACAGAAGAGAGAAGAGTAAGTGAAATTAAGATGAAGTAGTGAAGGCAAGCTATTGACACACAAGCACAAATCACAATGTACCCTTACAGAACTGGGCTTTTGTTGCAGTTACCCTCATCCCACTTTTGCCCCCTTTTTAGCTACTGAATGCTGATTTTTGACTCTGACAGTGCATTGAGGGCTGCTAATCAGACCTCAATACCAGTGCTACAATTGGCTGAGGACTTTTGCTTACTTGTAAGTCCCTAGTTAATGATACGCCAGGTACCTAGGGCAGGGGTACTAAAGAGGGTCCCTAAGGGCTGCAGCAAATCTTAAGCCACCTTAAGAGACCCACATGCAAATTCTACACAAACATCAATTGCAGGTTCTGTGACATGGTGCAAACCAAGAGTGACAACACAACATGAAATACTCCAGTGTGTCATGCCAAAGTCACTGCATCTAATATATGTCAGTCACCTCTACAGCAGGCCTTTGAGCCTTAAGGCAAGGTGCATTATATGTTATGTGAGGATATATCTGCATGAGCAGATATGCCCCTGTGATGTCTAATTCTACTGCAAGGCCTTGCAAGTGAGCAGGGAAGCCATCTTAAGGTATATACTGGACTCTGGCCAAAATGAGTACCCCAGCTACATCATGGCTTCACTGAAACATATGGTGTTTGGTATCAAACACTCATATTAATAAAACCACACTGGTTCCAGTGTCAGATGTATTAATATATGCACCCAGAGGGCACCTTAGAGGTGCCCCTGAAAACCTACTAGGCTCTGGTGTTTTGGTCTACTAGTTTCTGCCAGCCTGCCAACAGAAAACACATTCCTGACCTCCTAGGGTGAGAGCATTTTGCTCTCAGGAGGTTAAGAACAAAGCCTATCCGGGAAGAGGCTGACAAATCCCCTCCCACAGGATGACCTGCTGATTAGCCTTCCTGGGCTGGCAAGCTTCTAAGAAGTTGCCAGCTTTGAAATGTGAATCTAGCTCCCCTCACAGGAGAGGAAGCCGACCCCTTTGTCCAGAGCCCTTTGGCACCTGGACAAGCATGAAAATTAGCTAGTCAGGCAGGCGTGCCCATGCCCAGGCTTGCACCACCCCTAAGGTGGCATAACCTGATGTGGGTATGACTTTTCAATGACCCCAGGGTGAAGTAGCCCATTGGTTACTGCCCCTCACTCCCCTTAACACCCCTAAATTGAGTATTTAGGGGACCCCATGATGCCAGATCTTCAGATTTAATTGGACACAAAAGAAGGAGTGGAAGAAGAAGACTACTGACCTGAGAAGCGAGGAGCACGACTGACTTGGTGCCTACCCCGCCAGTACGTCTGCTGCACCCGACCTTCGTGGAACCACTGATTTGTCCTGCAGCTGTGCAGACATCAGGAAACCTGAAGGACTGCAAGTGCTTCACAAATTGCCAAAGGAATTCCCTTGGAGTAGAGTAGTTACTTCCCAGCAGCCGCAGGCACCAAAGAAGCAAGACCTGGTTCACTGACCTGCCACCTACGGTGTCTACCAACGAGCATTCACCCAAGAAGAGGTAGTAGTGCTCCCACATGTCAGATCTGCCCTCCCTCCATGTGTGGGAATGCCAGACCAGACCAGAGCCGCATGATACCAATCCCTGTGGTACAGGACCCCTTGCAGCAGACAAGGCTTGTTGTGCCCAGAACGGACATCAACGACAAGGAAGCCTGAGCTGCACATTGAGGGACTTCAGGGGCAGTGAGACCCAATTCCTGAGTGGCCCAGCTGTCCTGTTTGCCCCTCTACAGCTGAAACCAAGACAAAGAGTGAGACAAGACCACTGCCACGTGACGCCTCAAAGCACCTATGCACCCACGCTCCCGAGCCCGACTCCAAAGTAGGTGACAGCGCCAACGGAGTCCTCAGACCCACAAGAGCCAACACACGCTTGGGTTTGCCCAGACTGGAATTCCATTCACCGCCTTAAGCCTCTTTCTGAAGGCCCCCTCTAACCGCGTAAAAACTTGAGCACCATAATCCAATCCCAAAAGACCCCACAGCACCCGAGGCCCGCAGCCCGAGGAGAGGTGGCCCAAAGGTGTCTCTGTTTGCAGCCTCTTTCTGACTGGACTGTTCTCCCATTGAAGTAAATGAGACACCCAATGCCATGACACACCTCTGCACCCGGATGCCCCAGTGCCTCCCGAGGTGACATGTTGGTGTGGCCTTGGACCTTGCCCCATACGCACCTTAAGTCCTGAAGAACAGGCATGTAAGTCACTGACAAATGCCTGAATGCAATAAATCTTTTTCCTCCAAAGGATAACATTGCCAGTCCATTTCTGAGAACTGCAAAAATTCATAATTCGAAAAGTACTTACCCAATTCCGATGCTCCTGGTGTCTACATTTATATGAAAGTACATGTTATTTTTATGAATTGGTGTCGGATCTCTTTATTGAGTCTGTGTATCACTTACTGCCTTTGTGTGCGTAATAAATGTTTAGCGCTTCCCTCTCATATGCCTGACTGCTCTCCCACACTAACACAAATGAGAGTATTTGGGGTGTTGTGCCTCTGCAATTCTTCTGCGGTTTGCTTGTACTCTTATACAGTGTACCTCTTTTTCATCCACTATATAAAAAGCCAGCTTCCTACAGTACCACAGATACTTTGCGAGTTGAAAAAGTCTTTCAGGCTGGTAAAGTGCCTATTGCAATGTATCGCAAATCACAAAAAAGAGGAAGCAGAAAAGGGGTGTGCCTTTTCACATTGCAAGTCACAAATGTATGTATTAATGCTTTGGTCACATGCCAGTCACAGGTAGGTGACACCTGACAGCGAACATCGGATAATAAGCCATTTAAAAAGTAGTGACAGTCCCTATGGAATCGTTTTTACCCTGTAAATGGTGGTAAGCAGCCTCGGGTGAGCCCACCGTGGTCTATGGAATCAGAACATGCTTCCCCTGATGTTATTCTCCGCATACTGACTTTTTAAAATCTAAATAAATGTTGTCATGTAGGGAATGTGAATGCAAAGATGTAGGCCTGCTGTCCATTGCAGACTTTCATCCCTACATTCAAAGGTATTCACAGGGGTCCAAAATGTCTCCTATCTCATGTATATTAAGGAGATGATGAGTTTTGTGGCCTGAAAATGTTAATTTTTCAGTGCAATCGATTGGTACTTCTATTGCTTAGCAAAGTAAGGGCAGGTCACAATTGATTTGGTGTGCAAAAACACAGAGTAACCTTTTGTATGTCAGGCACTAGTCCAGAAATTTTAGGCATACAGGTTGCTCTTTAGGTGTATTATTTTTGTGAACATTCTGAGGACAGCATTTACAGTACCTGATCACAGTCATTGGAACGTATGTGCACAGCACAAGGGACTAGCACAATTATTATACCCCTTACTTTGAGCCAGAGAAGCAAGTCATTGCAACCCTCCCCAGAAGAGCGTGCTTGTCTCTTCCATCCAAGCATCTAGCCATGATTACTTTCATCCTCCCATCCACCCGCTGATATCCACCATTTGACCTTTTCATTCTGTCTTCCATTCAATCTTTCATCCATCATTCAGTTTGTGCCCATTTGGTAATTCCATCCATACGCCCATCCATATCCAAACATTTCACTCATCCATCTTCCCTTTCATCCATTCATTATACTTCCATCCATTCATTCAGGCTTTCCATCCAGCCATCCATTCATCCATACATGCATCCACCCACCCATTCGGTCCATACATCCTCCCTTTCACCAATACATCCATCCACCCTTTCACTTAGTCATCCATCCTTTCCCTCATCCATCCACACTTTAATCCATCCATCCACTTATGCATGCCTCCTTTTACCCTTTCACTTATCCATTCTTTCACTCACTCATCAATCCATCCACCCTTTTTCAGATCCAGCCATCTGTTCACCCTTTTTGCTAATCCAACCATTCACCCTTTAATCTAGCGATTCATCAACTGTCACTTTCACTCATCCATCCACCCTTTTGCTCATCCATCCCGCCACACTTTCAATCCATCCATCCATCCTTTCACTCCCTACATCCATCCACTCATCCATCCATTTACCCATTCACTCATGCAGCATTGTGATTGGTAAGCACAAAGGCTCCCTGACCAATCACAATGTTGCAGTGCAGCATTGTGATTGGTCTGAGAATCCTGGTTGGACGCTCAGCTAGGGAACGAGCGGCCTGGGCATGTTCTCCATGCAGGCTGTAATGCAGCCTGTATGGAGAACTGGGAAAGTGCTCCTGACTGGTTTGGGCGGCCAAAGAGGGCTGCTATAGGCCCCCAGATTACCACCCCATCGATCTTACCTGCATGGTCCGCTCTTGCCTTTTATAGGTCTGGGTTTTAACAGTGCAGCTGTCAAACAGGCCTATTTCGGACAATGTATATAGAGTTGGCTGTTGGTCCACCTTTTTAAAACATTGTCTTTCTTTGAGCGGCCTCTTTTAGCTACTTGCTTGAGGCTTTGCCATTTCTTGTCTCAGCCCAGTGCAGTGTTTATCTCGTACCTAATGGTAATGGCTGTTAGGGTATATCCTTTCTCCCCCACTCATGCGAATGCAGTGAACTGCATGAGGAACTACTTTGCAACTATATCCATATCCCACTCCCACTAATGTGTTGCACTTTAATGTGCTAAAGCTGTAGGTTTTAGCATCTTACACCCAAACCTGTTGGCTTTTCCAGTGCTTGCTATTCATGTAAAACAAACCCTTTGCAATTGGAGGAGCTGGCCCATAGTTGTCTGAGCAAGAGATACACACCTGAGCTTTGTTGATTAACTATGCCACAGGAACTAAAGGCAACAAGTCATGCACCCCGAGTATAGACTGCTCTCTTCTGGAGATTACCAAAGCGGCCCAACACAACAGGTGAAGTTACACTTTTGCGTAAGTTTACGTTTTTGGGGTTTTCACAAACTATGAGTTAAGAGTACGTTTATGACTGTGGAGTCTCCGAAGTTGGGTGGAGAACTATGAACATAAAAAGCTATGACAGGCTTACCTTTTATGTGCGGAGTTCTCCTCCCTACCTGCATATTACTTACTTTTAACTTACAATTAAATTGTAGGTTTTAAATACCAAAAAGAACGTTAAATTACTCAAAAGTGTTACGTTTTCCTTTGTGATTTAGGCCCCTTGTATGTAATATGATGTTAAAAACTGGCTGTACTTGAATGTGACAGTGAGTACTGAAGAAACATGAGCTTTCAGGCATTTACCTGATGCATTTGGAAGTACCAGTTAGTCTGGTTCCCTGAAACTGGCAGACGGTGCTCTGCCAAGGTAGTGGATGGAGGCCGTAGCCGCCGCTGACTTGCCTGCCCAGCAGGCCGCTGCCCATACTTTAAATGAGACACTAAGGGCCCATTTATGAGGTTTTGCCGTAGGGCACCACCGCAGCCCTTCCTGCTGCGCTGCCCAATAGATATGGTGCATTCCTGAACTTTTCCCCTGCACTGGTGCTCAATGGCCTGTTGTGCACCAATGCAGGCACCTTTGCACCATAGTGCAATGGTGCCTGCATTGCAGGGATGATTAAAAAACAATCACAAGGCTTATTCCTCTTTCTATGTGTGCTGCAGAATACAGCACACATAGAAAAAGGAAAACGAGGAAAAATATATATTTCTCCTCGCTGTGCCTCCCTTACACCTCCCCTGGGGAGGTGTAAGATTTTGGCACTTCCTCAGAGTTATGTTTTTTTGTAAATCTGAGGCAGTATCAAAAAGCCATGGATGTTGCTGGGAATGCCCCCAGCAACACCCATTGCACGGCCCTGCGTTAAAGGGAACGATATTTACCAGGCAGCCTTCAGCCAAAAAAAGTGTCTTTAAATGCTGCATCTCTAGACTGGGGGTGAATGTTTTGATTTGTTCTGCATTCCATCCATCAATTGTGTGTCTTTTGCTTTCTCGCCCTAAGTGCGCCAGGTATGCCCAGAATTGGATCTTGGGCTCACTGTGCCACTGGAATCAAGCTATCCTGGCTGAAGAGGGGTGAAACCCCGAAACCGGTCCTAGGATGCTTGTTTCCGGTTCAGGGAGGACCTGGCTTTGCTACTGGGCTGGACTGTTCCCATGAGGCACAGGGTCAAGACTGATTTGCATATGGCAAGGTCTAAACTGGGGTGGCATGGTGAACAAAAGAATGATGGATTAAACCCAGATCTCTTGACTGGGGGTGAATGTTTTGATTTGTTCTGCATTCCGTCCATCAATTGTGTGTCTTTTGCCTGGTAAATATGGAGCAGGCTTCTGCGCCACAGAACGTTACAAAAAGTGACGTTCCGGAGGCGCTAGGGACCTCATAAATGACGCTCTAAGACACTTGCCCACAATAAAACAATGTGGCCTAGTGGGAAACCTAGGATCCATGTTGCTCAAATCCATAGTCTGCACTTTCACCTCCAGGCCACATTATTCTCTACATCTGCTCCACTAAACTCATACAAAATGTCCTGTTGCCCTTCTTATGGTGCAGTTCACTCTTGTTTGATACCATGCTCTTTAGTCTCTGGGACACTGTTCCGCAGAGGTGGGCTGACCATTAGGCCTGGGCCAAAATTCCGTTCCGCTCGCGGAAATTGCGATAATTTGGCATTTTCATGTTCCGCGGAAAGCGCGAAAATGTCAAAATTTCCACAATCCGCATCTTACCGGTAATTTTTTTCTTGCTCGCGCTGTAGAAAAATACATTCTCACGTGCGCGCAATCGCTTTATCTGAATCCCCGCGTTCGCCGACAAGTTTTACCGACCCGGTCGCGTTCTCCACAAGATGTTGGATTGTTGGTAGCCATTTTGCGCTGTCTCGCGACAGTTCGCGCCCGCATTAACGTCATTTGTTGCGCGATCACGTCATTTGTCGCGCAATCACGTCTTTCTTCTCGCGATCATGCACCGCAAGAGTATGAGAAGATTGAGATCTCGAACACGTCATTCTCCACCGCGAGCGAGAGTGTGAGGACGCGGGCACGTCTAATCGAACGCGAAAAGGAGAAAGAGACCCCGAACACGTCATATCCAACGCGACAGGGAGCGAGAGAACGCGATCAAGTCATTTTGGACACGCCATCGACATCTGGCGGAAGTAATGTGAAGCTCGAGAACTCGACATGTAAAATTTTCAATTTGGAAAAGAATATCAGCTCTAGCAGCATGAAACCTTCTGCAAATGATGATTTTGGATGAAAACAACTCTTCAGATTGACATTTGGCTGTCCTTTTTTGTGCAAAGAGTCCTTTTTTAAAAAGGTGGGGAGAGGGAGGAAGTGCCACAGAATCTCCAACTTCCTGTTCCTGTCCAGCAGGCTCCTCCCAGTGATTTGTCCATCTCCTGCTCATTCTGCCTTTGGATTTTGAGCAGGAAAGATCACTCTTTTTGTCTGCTGCATCATTGCAATTGGATTTGAGGATTTTTTTATTGGATATTTTACAAGTAAGTGGTTGTTGTGTCTGTTTGATTGGGGGCATTGCAGTTGTTGTAACTACAATTTATTTTTGGTAACTATCATCATTCATTTTTTTTTTTAAATGTTGTGGGGAGTAGTAGTCAGTAGTAGGCCAGAGCTAGTCGTGGCCTCATGGGTGTGTGCATGATGAAGCAACTGTTACTTTGGTGTTTTTTGAATGTATTTCATTTTCAAGCATCATTTAGGGCCTGGATGGCATTGGATTGAGTTGGGGAAGTGTGTTTTTTTGGGGTGGGCTTTCTGATGTTGTTGGGCCTGGCCATGTGGCTGGTGGCCATTTTGAAGCCTAGGCCTGCAATCTTGCCTGGCCTTGTCTGCCAACAGGCCTGCTTTCATCCAGTAGGATCAGAGCAGGTAGCCACAGCTTTATTAATCAAGTGTTTTCTGTGTGGTCTGTTGAATTTAGACATCATTTAGGGCATGGATGGCATTGGATTGAGTTGGGGAAGTGTGTTTTTTTGGGGTGGTCTTTCTGATGTTGGGCCTGGCCATGTGGCTGGTGGCCATTTTGAAGCCTAGGCCTGCAAGTTTGCCTGGCCTTGCCTGCCAACAGGCCTGCTTTCATCCAGTAGGATCAGAGCAGGTAGCCACAGCTTTATTAATCAATTGTTTTCTGTGTGGTCTGTTGAATTTAGACATCATTTAGGGCATGGATGGCATTGGATTGAGTTGGGGAAGTGTGTTTTTTTGGGGTGGGCTTTCTGATGTTGGTTGTCTTAAAGAAATGCTTTTGTTGTGTGTGTCTGGTGTGTGTTGGTGTGCAATGCATGCACCCTGCAGCAGACCTTTTTGGGGCCTGTGAATGTTCGTATTTGCATTTTGTTGCATTAAAAAGGCAGAGCAGTGTGCTTTAGCATGCATCCTTTACCTGGCTTTTATAGGCTCCTGGTGTTTCCCAGGCCCCCTGCTTGTTTGTGATTTGTGAGTGTCCATGTGGCTGGTGGCCTTTTTTGTGTTGGGAATTATTACGGTCCTGCTTTTGTCATATAGGCCTGCATGGTTTTCCTATTGGCTTACTGCTTCCATCCATCCACCCCCTTTGCCAGCAGCAGCTCAATGGATGCTGAGATGCTCAAATAATTTAATGGCAAATAGGGTCCACCCCACTTCCATTACATTTTTATTTTGGTGGTTCTTATTAACGTTCCTATCCTTCCTGAGAGTGTAGTGTGTGACTGTACACAGTAGTATAACATAGCCCTTGTTGAAAAAAAGTCCTAAATGGCTAGACTATCTTTTGTTTGCACTAGTGCAGTACTAAGTAACTGAACCCCAACAACAAATGCAACATTTCACTGATGTTCTTCTCCTGCCTTATTTGCTTTTAGGTGCACAAAAAGCCAGAGGAGGAGGTGTCATCAGCATCACCCGGCTACCCGTTGTACTGCCAGCCAGACAGAAGTCCTGCTGCGCATCACGTCCATGTGTGACCAGAACTTGTTGTGCATCTGCATCCTGCCTGACATCTGAAGAAGATGGCTCCAAAGAAATGTACCAGGTCCAGTACCAAGAAAGTTGCCGGTGAGAAGAAGGAACAGAAAAAGGAACTGCCATTAATCACGACTGGTGGTGTGCCGGCCAATGTTTTTCTTGGCACCAAAAAATTACGCCTGCAGCAGCGTTGTCTAGGAACCAAGCTGGGAGCAGCACCTCAGCACCAGCGGTCCAACCCCACCAACCTAGGCCCAAGGGCTTTAGTGTCGCAGAGGTAGCCAGTCTACTAACGAGCAGCGATGTTGAAATGTCATTATCGCAAAGTAGTACACAATCAACGCAGGCGCAAACTCAGCAGATAAGTTTGCAGCCGCAGCAAGAACAGCAGCAGCCGCAACAAGAACAGCAGTGGCCGCAACAAGAACAGCAGCGGCCGCAACAAGAACAGCAGCGGCCGCTACAAGAACAGCAGCAGCCGCTACAAGAACAGCAGCAGTCGCAACAGCCCACCATAGTAGTTGTTGCTCCTGATGTAGGGGCATTTCAGGAAATCGAGCTTCCTGCAGACAAAGTGGAGAAAAGTCAAACCACTGTTTCAGAAGATCTATTGTCTTCCAGACCACCAGCAAGGAAAAGGAGGCTTAGTCCATCATCTTCTTCTTCAAGCCCCGCTTCTGATGATCGTGATGCCACTTGGCACCCACCAGCTCAGTCTGAGAGTGATATACGCCACAAGACAATGCTTCTGAAAAGGAAGGTCCCAGAAAAACTTAGAGTTATGGAGGTAGATGTAGAAGAGGGGGGTGATGTTGATGAAGACGAGCCAGTCATCACGCACATTACTCCCGCCCCAAAGGGATTGGAGACCAACATTCTCACCCTATCCAGAAAGGCTGCTACTGAGCGGGATGTAGCACGGATATCACCAACACAGGTTACACCACCACTACCTCCAGCTGCCATATTTTCCAAGGCCCGGCAGACACCTACATCCAGCTCAACCATCTCAGTAGGTAGTGGTAGTAAAAGTCACAGTCGAGGTGCAGAGGGTCACATTCCAAGCACACCCTCCAGTTCATCTGGTATTTAAAGTGGCACATCCAGCAGTGCCAGAAAGTTCTCCTCCCCAGTTTGGGACTTCTTTTCTGTTAGCACCAAGGAGGAGAACGTTGCTATATGCTCAATTTGTCGACAAGGTGTTCGGCGGGGTAAGCTTGCTACAAACTATGGTACCGGAGGCCAAGCAAGTAATCTCAGAATACACCACCCTATCATGTGGGAGAATCACCTACTTCAGTTAAAAGAAAGTAGAAAAACTCAACCCATTGAAGTTGGTCAGAAAAAATCAGGGAGCGATATTATTGCGGTGGAAGGTGAAGAAGAGGGAGGCATTTCTAGCCCTGTCCCCAGTAGTGCAGTGGTACCGCCCACATCCTCCTCAGTAACATCTGAGTGGCACCGCAGTAAGATCCATACTCAGAGTCAGGCTGAGACACCAAGGCAACCGAGTACCGCAATGAGACAAACTGTGTCGTTGAGCCTAAGTGGGTTAATGAAAACAGCACCACAAAGGAAAGTAATCCAGCCTACCATTGAGAGCATGCTTAGGTTGGAGGGGCAGTTCCAACGCAACCACCCAACGGCACGGTTGTACAATGCGAAGCTGGCTAAAATGTTAGCGCTGGACCTTCTTCCTTTTTCATTTGTGGAAGGGGTGGGTTTCCTTGAATTTGTGCCAGCCATCTGCCCTAAATGGAAGGTTCCCAGCCGGTCCTATTTTGCAAGAATTGCTGTTCCGGCACTACATCATTATGTGCTGGAATTGGTTGGACAAGCTTTGCAGCAGAGTGCTGTTCACAATATCCACCTGACAACAGACATGTGGACCAGTTGCCAAGCCACAGATTACATGTGCATCACTGCACACTGGGTCTCTTTTGTGGGGGTTAGAGATAAGCTATCTGCACGAGGTGCTGTCTACACAGCTGCGATTTTTAAAGGTACTCGGAAACATGCAACTGTAGCCATGTTCGCCATGGAGAAATCTCATACGGCTGTAAACATTTTGCAAGAGTTTCGCAGCAAGGTTTTTGAATTGCTGCGCCCAAGAGGGCTTTGTATTGGTTTTGTTGCCACAGACAATGGCAGTAATGTACTTAAGGCCATGGATCTTGGTTCCTATTTCAGGGTTCCGTGTTTGGCTCACTGCATAAACATTATAGTTCAAGACTCTCTGAAAAACAAACCCATAGTCAGCAACTTACTGGCCATCTGCCAACGAATATGCAATCATTTCAGCCATTCTTTTAAAGCTCGGAAGCAGCTGAGGATCATCCAATGTGAAAATAGGATGCCAGTCAAGGCACTCATCCAGGAGGTGGCAACACGTTGGAACTCAATGTATTACATGCTTGATCGTCTGTATGAGCAGTACAGGTCACTCCATGAATATGTCTGGAAAAGAGGGGATGCTACTGTTAAAGGCATGAACCTTGAGATGGAGCAATGGAGCCTAATTAAATGCCTGACTGAGATGCTTCGTCCTTTTGAGGTCTTCACACGTGAAGTCAGCAAGGAGGACTGTACAATGGGCCAAGCTATCCCATTATTGCAAATGCTAGAGCATCAGCTGAAGAAGGTTTCTGAATCATACAAAGGTGTAGAGGACAAAAGGGAAGCCTATGACTTGGTGGAGAGCTTAGCCCGTCGCTTAGCTGAAAATACAAGGATAGAAAATAAAATTTTGTCACAATAACATTACATTTCTACCACAATTCTGGATCCACGTGCAAAATTTGGACTGAAGACATTCTTCGCTTTTTCAGAGATTGATGTTGCCCGCTACAAAACTTGAATAGCTGAGGCAGCCAGTAAGTTGGAAAACGAACGGATGCTAATTAAAAGCCCGCAAGATCAACCCACAAGAAGTACTGCAGCAGGGCATGCAGGATCAAGTGCAACTTCGTCGGCTGAGGGCAGTGTGTTTGGATCACAACACTCACCATCACTATCGACAACAGCAACAATAACTGGATCATTAGGCCCAGTAGAATCGTTAGACGATTGGTATGTACAGTTAGGCATTAATAAGCACAGTGCTGATGCACAGAAAAAAAGAGCTCGAAAGCTTACCAGCAGCACCCCTGAACATTGAGCGGATGGTCCAGGCCTATCTGGACGACCCAATAGAGGTGTACATTGATCAAAACCCATTGCAGTATCGGTATAGGAAAAGGTCTGAATGGCCACTTCTCAGCAGGCTGGCGATAAGCTATCTGGCTTGCCCTGTCGCAAGTGTCTCTTCTGAACGTGTTTTCAGTGCTGCTGGTTCCATTGTAACATTGAGAAGGACCAGTCTCTCGCCCAAAAACGTGGAGAGGTTAACAATGGTCAAAATGAATCAGCACTTCATACCACCGAATTACACAATACATGAATCAATGGAGGAAGATGAGGACAGCGGCTCAGGTGACGGAAGTAGTGTGTCACATCATGATTACCTACTACTGGCTGACCCCCCAGAGTTTGAGGACGAGCTACACTTCCCTGACAATTAGGCTTGCACTTACTGTCTTCCTCCCTTTTTTCCCCCTTTATTTGTGTGTCTGTCGTTCCGGTTACAAACTTGTGAATCACAACAAATCCATTACCACCGTCTTCTACTCTTCTTATTTAATATACAAGTTTCAGGTGTCTGCAATTTGACAGTACAGTCCTCCGAATCCAGCTCCTCTGCTCCATCATACTGAATCTCCCGCCCAAATCCATTGCCCTCATGAATGATGATTGGATGATGGTAAATAGAAGAAAAAATAAAAACGTTTCTAGTCCCGACAAAAGAAGTGGAGTATGAATCAGATGACTACTATAGCTATCCTCCTTTCAGAGCCGAGAGAGACTGCCCATTAACTGAAAATATGATTGAGGCCATGCATTGGACGCAGAGTCGCAGACTGAGTGATTTTGTTGTGTTTGTTGTGCAAGAAGTTATGTAATTGTGCACTAATCATCTTTCTACAGTACACACAAAACTTAACTCAAGGTGAATTTTCCCCTTCTTGCAAATAATAAATTTGTACTTCTCCTGCAGCTTGGTGATACATTGCTTTTAATTCAATACAGGAAGGGGACTCACTCAATCTGCGCAAGGAGTATGATTGACACAACAGCACCGTCCATGATGATGATGGCGAAATAGATGGCCCGTTAACTTAAGATGAGAAGGAACAGGTAATAACAATTAATGGCATGCATTGGACACCTGACTGAGCGATTGGCGTTTGTGTTTTCATTGTTTGTTTGTTGTGCACAAAGTGAAGTCAAAGTGTACTAGTAATCTATCTTTCTGTACACACTAAAGACTGACTCAAGTCAATAATGTTTCTACTCTTGTTGTATAATAACAATTTTACTTCTACTGCAGGCCGATCTTCAGTCAGTCAGTCAGTAAAAGTATCGGAGATGATGATTGATGGAATAATAACAAGTCAGGAGGACGTTTCATGAGTGGCATAAAACTTAAAATCCAAAAGATAAACACGTCAACAACAACCACAGCAGACCCAAATGTCTGTGTAGAAGTGGAGTCGAGTGTAGCGGTGGGATGACTGCGGTGCATTGATTTACTAACTTAAACTGTAAAATGCTATGTTTGGAATGGATAATGTGCTTTGCCTTTGTCCAACTCTTTAAACAAAAACAAAAAAAGTACACTAAAGTCTAAACGTAGGATGTGCTACTGTTAAGCAACGTGCCGTCAGGCCTGTCACTGTGTGCCTGCTCTCTCCTGTTATTGTTGAAGGTCAATGCTGGAAACAGACTAGAGTAGAGATGATGCATACATGCCACCTCGGAAAGTGCTCTTGGTGCACTACACCATAACTTGTGCATTTGTTTCAACTATGTTTCTCAATATCCCCTTTGTTTTTCCATCTACAATTACAGGCTGGGCCTTCCCCTATACTTGGGAAAACATTACAATGCACACTTACCTTACCAATAAATCGAAAGTTAAATTTCCAGCCGGGCAGTGGCGAGTGGCGACACCCAAGATTGATGGACGAGAGGACCAAGAGGAATGCCGAGATGCAACTCCAGTCCACATTTTTTACCAGGATAACACAGTAACAGTATCAACTTTTATCTTCTTTTAAATAATTTGAATCATTTTTTTGTCTACAATCTTTACAACAGGCGTGTTCTTGTTGTTGTTATTACCATCATTAGGTTTGCTCTCGGTTTACGATTCTTCCCTACCAATATTTAAAATTTCTATTTGCTATCTGTAAAAGTATTAAGGCCGGAACAACAGAACAAGAAGTGTATGTAATCCGGGTCTCTAATCATCATGCATGCATTTCCTTTTTCTCCCTTAACATATGGATATGGTAGTCTTCAAAGATTGTCGTTTGTTTGCCCATGCATACTGTTTTTCAATGTCAAACCTTTCCCAAAACCCCCTTCCCATCCATTCAACAAACCCTAACCCTCTTCCCCCGGGCTGTGTGACTTATTGTCGAGGTGTGACTAAATTAAATGTACACCAACACTTAATCACACGCTTGCTGGGGCGGATGTGGCGAAAGCAACAGTACTTCAATTTCAAGGCAGAGCGATGATCTTCTTCTTCTTGCCCACCCATGAGTAGGATAGTTTAGAGGTTATTTTATTTAACAAAGGAACATATACCTCAGCATTAATTGCCGGCATTGATTGGATTTGTTTGTTGTCATTCCTCATACACAGCACTAACTGTTAGGCTGTAGGCCTAGTCAAGTGACTCGACACAACTATAGTTTGTAACTCTGTCTAGTAGGCTATCCCAACCACCATTATGTTTTGTTGTAAAATATTTTAGCATATTATTGTTGCTCTGTAAGTTCTGCACTGTACTTCATTCTACTACTCCTCTAACAGTCTCTCAACGGCGATTGACTGTCTCCTCTTCTTTTTTTGCAAGTGCTGCTGCCCTGCCAGTGTCTACTACTACTACTATACTACCACCACCACCCCAATCATGACATGTTAGAAAAAGGAAACCATTTTCACCATGCAGCCATTGCTGTGCCTAAGTTAAACATCAAGCACAGGTGAGAGAGAAGTTTGGGGGAGGCAGAATTAATAATGGACATGTTTTCAATGAATTCAATTTCACACACCCCTTTGAGTCCAGATAAAGAATGCGTAGACTAGAGGAGAGACTGAAAGTACTAGTAGGACAAGTCAATCAGTGAGGGGTGGTGCATCTATCTGTTTGTGTCTTACACAGTCAGCCAATTATTTAAATCAAACACTGGCTATGGGCGGCCCTGCAGCAGCAAGGAAACAGTGTGATGTAAAACAGTAACCCCACCTACAAAACATTAACATTGCATGTAATGTAGAAAAATATATTTAATTTACCCTAACAAAAATAAACTAAAAACCCACAAAAGCTGACCCACCCCCCTCCCTAACCCCAACCAATGTCCGTAGGAAAGTCCAGGAGAAAATAGTAGTCCGAAAAGCAAAAACCCAACGCCCAAACCAGTTCACACACACCCAAACAAGAATTAAAAAAGGGGCAGAAGACAGGGACTAAGGTGTGGGCCGGGATTGAAGGAGGACACGCATCTGCTTCTCTAAACGGGCGACACGGCGTCTGAGGGCGCGGCAGTTGCAGCCACAGTGGGGGGGGCACCAGAGATGGCATTGCTGTGGCGGCGGGCAGCCACCAGACGGTGGTGCCGTACCGCTGGAGGGCGGTGGCTGGGGCCCGGGGCACTGGAGGAGGCTTCAAGTGCTGCTGCAGTCTCCTCCTCCTCCTCTGCCAAGACCACCAGCCGCCGGTATTCATGCTGGATTGCCTCCAGCTTCCGGCGCCGTGCCTTGGTGGCCAACTCCTTACGATTGACTTTAGGAGTAGCTGTGTATCAAAAAGAAAAAAACAAGACAATTGTAAAATATACTCTTAGAAAAACAGTAAGACAAGTTAATTATTTATACACATAGTGGCATGGTAGAGTGGCACTATAAAGCACAGTAGTACATAACATTTTAAATCTCGCCCGTCCTTCTTCCTTCCACCCGTCTTTCACTTTTTAGTTGAACAGTACACCAGGTGCCCTTCTCCATAAAACTTTCAAAGTGGAGTTGAAATCAGATAGAGGAGGCCATTGGTTACTCAATACTCCCGCTCCTATGCCAATTAAAGGGATTCTAGTCTTCTAGTTCACTCTTCAAACGTTCACAACAACTCATACTTACTTAGGACATCGGATGGAGGGTGGACATTGTCCGCCCGCCATCCTCACGCTAAAAAGGGTGGGGGTCCCGTGGGGACAATTAGGAGGATGCGCCCGGCACAGTGGCGGGCGCATCCTGTTTTTTTTACATTCTGGTTTGCAATGCTAAAAATACATGTCGTGCTGCTTTTCCAAGCACAACATGACAGGCCCCGCGCAGAGCCTGTCACGTTTTGCTTTGAAAGGCAGGGGGGTACCATAGCATAGGTACCCCCCCATGGGCGCCCCCAAGCATACTCTGCAATGTCTGCATGCCTTTCCGTGGCGGACGGCAATGCCGCCACGCAAAGGCTTTCTAAAATGCAGATTATATGGCTGGCGGTGTGTTCAGAGAGACACCACCACCATATTGAACCCTCTTCCGCCTGGTCGACATGTGGGGGGTCTGACTCTTTTCTACAGGGATGGCGGGAGGTTTCCCCCACCGGTGTCGGCGGTGAATACCGCCGGCCCGGCGGGGGCAATACGCCCGCCATCCTAATTGGGCCCCAAGTCTCAACAGTACAGTATACATACAGTACACCCTTGCAGTAAGTGTACTGTCAACAATAGTTAAGGATTATGAATCTAACTTACCACCGCCCGCCACTCGTGCTGCCACTCCCCCTACCGCTCAATCGTCGGTATCTGCAGCAACTGCCGCATCCTCTCCCTCCGCGTCGCCTTCGCTGGCCCCGGCAATGGTGGTCGGTAGTGCGCCTAGAAAACATTACACATTTATTAGGCGTCATATACACCTCCCCCTATTGATCAGTAGCAAGATTGAAAAATGAGTTAATACTAACATACATCACTAGTACAAATCAGGTAGTAGTAGAGTAGACACTAATAGTTATATATGGTCCCCCCTAGGGTCATTTTAGCCTTTGCTTAGTTAGCCCGAGCCATGCAACCACTTTACCTTTGTGTCTTTTATTTTTGCACATGTGACGTTACCTTGCAGCTTTTTGTATAAGACACCTTTGAGCCCACATGACCTGCCTCACACTGCTACTGTCTACGGGCTGCGTACAAGCGATCAACAAAAACATTAACAAGCCACTTTTTTATGAAGTACTGGTGTACTGTTAGTCCATATTGCTTATCCATAAATGCTACACTTTTTGGCACGGCTGAGAAATACTTGCAAGTTGCAATATACTAACGCGCACCATTTCATTTTTCGCATTACAGACGGAAGATTCCCTTCTACGAACCAGAGCTTTGCAGAGCTTATGAATGATGCAACAACTACCAATACTAGGTTCTTCTAAAGGTGAGGGGTCCCTTCAGAGATCTTCATTTATAAATTTATATAAACTAAATTCCTAGGGGATGGTGGTGCTGCCAGTTCAGTTATCATGATTTAATTCCCAACTGTAAGTAAGTGTAACAATGTTTATTGTTTTAATGTTATTGATTTTCCGGTTGGTGCTGCATTATATAATAGAACAATGTACAGAGCTTCTCCATTTAAAATAAACATTTTGAACTTACATAGACTTGGTGGTATGTGGTGTGGACTAACTTACACAAGTGAGCAAATTAAAGGAAGGGTGTGCATGTGCATTGCTTCCACGACCGAGAGGTTGGGTCTGTTATGTTATGTTCTGGGTTGTCTACTTGTTGGGTATCTTGTGGGGAGGGTTCGGAGACCCAATAGTTATGACAAGACAGTACTATAGTCGAGCAGGGGATTGTGGTGGGTTCTGAATTTCTGATTGAGTTGTGTGAGGAAGGTCCAACCTATCATCACCAACATCCTATTTTCTTGTGCAAAGGTCTGTATGTGCAAGATCCCTATAACAGTAGTAGTATGTCCTATAGGCTACCATATAAAAATCGTAATACATCTGGTTGGGCATTTGGTGCTGTGAATTGTCAAAGCCTCAAGATTAACAAAGACTCAAGATCAATAAGACTAGAAGTAGTACAAGAGGACGACCCAAAGGACTGGACTCAATGGCTAGAGCTACTGGTGAATCTGAGTTTTATTACAACCTTTCAAATAAAGAGTGGCACTGGCCAACAGGGCAAGCTTAGCTACTACAGTACAGACAGACTGATAGTAGTAGTAGTAGTACAGAGAGTCATCATAGCAGAGGCAGGGATAACAAGATTTTTGAAACCGTACAGATCGAAGGATAATTGTTGGTAAAAAATAGCATTGGGAAACTGAAACAATAGTTTGTGAAAAATATGGTGCAGTAAAAGTTATGGAATAAGAAATATTATTAAAAACAAGAAGACTTACTGGGGCCAGCAGAGTAGCCCTCTTTGGTGTCCTCCTGGTGGTGGTGTTCTGACTGTTGTCCCGCCAACTGCCCACTACCTGTCTGACTGCCCCTTGGTGCTGATGAACAGGAAAGATATAAGAAAGAGACAAACATTGATGGATGGTGTCAAACAAATACAATATTTTTAAAGAACGGTCAAAAAACACTTATGTAAATAACAATTGCAATAACTAAATTGACCGATCTCATCTGGTCAACAACTAGTATCGGGGGATTCGCAGATCGACTACTTAAGTTACAATTTATCAACAGTAATCCAGTCTTCCATTCTGATTCCAGAATACTAAGTTACAACTAAGCCTAAGTACGACGTACCACCCGACCTAGCCCACCTATTCCAGGCATGCCAATTGTACATTAAGTATGCATTTCCACTTCTTTTATTCCTCAACAATGCATATGGTCAAATGGAGGACACATGACTACATTTTTTGTATACACCAAATTTTGGGTCGATTGATTGATGCTGATGTTCTGCTAGTGCTAAGCCAATTACCATCACTCATTGAACAAACTAGAAAAGGTTCTAATAAAGACTGGCGTACTAGCAGCACATCACGTAACTGAGGGGGCATCACGCATACCACTAACAAATTAGAAACTCATACAAAGTACCTAAACCTAAGTATCAATCCGCCCCTATCTCTTAGTGACAGGACAAAGTAAGGAGTGGACCAGAGTCACTGTAGCATTACGTAACTTAATTTCTCTAAAATAAACTCTTACAGAATCACGCTAAGCGAGCGCAAACGCAAAGTTGCACACAAGTAAGATTAGTAGTAGGGCAGAGGAGCACCTGTGTCATAATCACAGAAGACTTTTAAACGTAATTAACCTGGAATGTAAGCAGCAACATTCTAGCTGGTTGGAAGAAAAAAAAGATATTCGCAATATATAACACAGAGCAGAAGAACAGACACAAAGTAATAATAATTAAATAGTTACTCACCAAGACCCGGGACCTCCACTCCTAGCAGGTCCAGCAGGTCCTGCTCACGGTCCAGGATGTCGGGCCACCGGTGCGTCAACTGCGTCTGGGTGCGCTGGACCCCAGAGCAGCGCAACACTGCCCGGCGCACCTTCCGCAAGGAAGGCGGTCGCGGCTCTGGCTTCGATGACGAGCCCTACCCTTTGACATGGTTCTGGGGCGGGAAAGAAAAGGTAATAAAATTAAACAAGTAAAGGAAATAAATAGCAGGCAATAGAAAGAGTGAAAAAGTAGCTAAAAAAAAAAAAAAAAGTAGACAAAAACCAAAAATATAGAAGCAGGAAAATAGTTAGAGAAATAATAAATAAGAAAGATAAAAAAAAAATGGCTTCAAACAAAGGATTGAACAGATGCAGGGAGGATTCAAAATCAGGCCCCAGAACCATGCAATAGAGTGAAAAACAAGATGGCCGCGCCCATTTCGACCACGTGCGCAAGTTTGCGCGATATTTTCTCCCCGAGCATGCAAAGAGCAACGCGATCAAGTAAAAGCATTCGCGAACAGGAAATATCTACCGCGAACATGCATTGCGCGACCCGGAACAGGAAGTAAGCATCGCGAGAGGGCGGGACAAGTGAAAACAAGATGGCCGCGCGCGTGAGCAACAGCATGGGTAAGTTGGTGAGCCGCGATCAGGCAAAAAATACCGCGAACAAGCGGGAAAAAAACTTCCGCGTCTTCGCGATATTTCCGGCTTGTTTGCAGAGATTTTCAACATTTTCTCGATAGTTTGCGAAAGCGAATTTCGCAAATACCGCCCACACCTACTGACCATGCAGCCAGGCATTACTCTTGCTTGCTAATGCTAAATCAAGGGAAAGCTGGGCAATGCAGTTCTAGACTTTCAGGGTAAATCCGGAGCCTGTCTGGGCTGTGGAGCTCTTCCTTTACGCAGGGTTCGCCTTGTAAACTAGCCTGGAATGAATCTTCAGGTGTCACGGCGCCGCTAAATGTCAACTCTTAGGAATGAGATGCAAATGTTTGACATTAAACACGGAACAACTCTGTCCATTCAAATGTAGTCTCAGAGCAGCACTCTCTAATAAGCGTTATGGTATATTTAGAAATAAATCCCTAACATTAAATCTAATGAACCGTATCCCCCAAGAGACTCGACCAGTCCTGGAAAGCAGAAAAGACGCGGTCTGTAGTCTTAATTAATTTAGCGTTTATTTCAGATTGGTTTAAAAAAATATATATTTTACAGTGCTGGCGGCGTCCTTTGGAGAGTGTCGTCTTTGGCAGGGATACGGTACGGGTGAGTTAGAACCGGCGGAGAACGAGGAAGCCAGAAGTTTCATTGCACCGTAGAGGCGCACCTGAGCCGCTCAGGGAGAACGGAGATGTATTAAAAGGCTCTGTCAGGCACTTGCTGGTAAGCCGGCACTTGGGCAATGGGCGATGGGCCGGAATCGAAGTTGCAACTGTGGGCCGCTTTTTTTGGGGTAAAATGGAGGCCGATTTGGGCTTTTGTCTCTGCTGCTCAGAAGCACCAGCGGCACAGTGGGGGCCTAAGCGGGCTTTCTGGAGGCAGATGGGTCTCTATTACCTCCCTTTTACCAAGGGGGAGATGGAGGTGTCATTTCCAGTCTATGTCTAGGCCGGTCCTTTAGTGTATGCAGATTGAGCAAGGGACCTGAGAAGTGGCCCCACTTATATATAGGTGTGGTTCACCAGTGTGAACTAATCCATGCACAAAGCGTGCAGGCAACATTTGCATTTTTTAAAAAACAATTCCCAGAAGTTAAGAAAATATGCCTCTTTTAGAAAACTCTCCCCAGTGTTTTGCGGGAAGGCGCAATCTGCAAATGTGGGTCGATTTCTTATCCCAATCCAACCCTGGACTCTGTACAGACATTGTACTGATGGAGACAGTACTTGTAGAAGCTGTACCGAGGGGTATGGTACTCGTGGATTCTGTACTCGTGGGCGCTGCTCTGAGGGGTTATGTACTAATAGAGACGGTACTGGTGCGCACAGCACTGCTGGATGGTTTTCTGTGGCTGTACTGCTGGGGTCTGTTCTAAAGGACTATGCTCCACTGTGAACTGTATTGACGAATATTTCAATGCTGGTCTTTATAGGTGGGAACCCTACTAACGAGGACTGTATTGATGGGCCCCGCACTGATGGGCGCAGTAATAATGATGAATGAGCAGATGGTGACTGTTTGTTTATCTATATATGCATTGGTTTATATATTGAAAAAGCACAGTCTTGAGGCAAAGGTTTCTTTGTGAAAGGAATTCCAAAAGGAAAAGAGCAAATTGTATTGTATTGAAACATTTCTGTAGTGCTTACAACCCCTATATGGGGCACTGAAGTTCTCCCTGCATGGGTAGCACGCCACGCCATGTACGGTGTGTGGTTGGAAGGACATTGTCTTTGTTTGATCCTATGTGGGAAGTGCTTCCATGTCGTGTGTGATGGCCACAAAGGTGGGGTCATCGTGTCATAGGACGTATCACATGGCAGTGTGGTGAAGGAAGACGTGCGTGAGACAGGTCCCACTGTGGTATTTCTTATTTTCATAGTCCACTAGTGGGTTACTGAACTTGGTTGTCCATGCTTAGATAGCTTGTTTGACATTTATTGACATGAGCAAGCATACCATAAGTGGTGGGTCTTCTAAGCAACAATTGAGTCCCAGTGCACAAAAACTTTTCTTGAACATTGGCTCAGATTCAGATAAATAAATTGGGGGATTGTTTGGAATAAAGCCTGGTGGCTCAAACAGAGGGCCTAAAGTATATACGCTGTTCCTGAGTGGGCCTTTGTCAGGCAGCAGAATTATGATCCAAACTTTGAGGACAACAAAGAAGTCTGAGGGACGTATTCTGAAGTCACTGGGGATTAGACATTAGAGATCCTTGGGTTAGACAGACCACATAACAGACTGCACTGCTAATCACTCTAGTATAAGCTCTGTACTGGAAACACTGTACGAGTGGAAACTCTACTGAGTTACCTCGGCTTGGTGAGTTTACATTCTCCTTGAATTTCCAATGGATAAAAATGCACCCTGGGCCTCACCAACAATGCTCGGCTCAATGGCGTCAGGCTCTACCACCAATCTCCCACTTCAATTACACCCTAACCTGTCCCTACTCACTCTTCCCAGCCTCTCAAGTTTATGCTATGTTGTTTATATTGTTACTTCAAAATCACAAAAGGCCTCTTGAGTCACATGGGGAGGGGATCCTCCTTACCTCTTCCCTGTGTCTTTGTAGAAAGGCACAGAGTGCAGTCCATTTATTGCTGAACTGAAACATCACCAAGTTTCAAGACACAGATACCTTCAGTGGCCTATTTCGCAACCCGGTCTGGTTGTTAATTTAATTATTGTTTCTAAATGTTAACCCAGGTAGTCTAACATGTATATGATTGAGTGTATTACATTTCTTTTTAGTGCGAAATTTATGATCTTCAAATTAACACATTTCTGCACCCATTCCATTATCTTCACATTCCAGCATCTCTAAGTGGAGTTAAAGACATTTGGAAATTACTGTGCAGTTATTTATTTTTTAGAGTTTTATATAGCGCTTTACAAGACCCTTTCAGATGACAGAGTGCTTTACAAGAATATCAAGGAAGGTATGATACAAAATGGTAAGCAGTTAACAAAAGGAACAGAAATATAAATCATGCTGATAAAACTTACCTAAGCAAATGGTGAGAAGTGCACATAGTAGCATACTGGCATGAACAAAGTCTGATAAGTTTCAGCACAGTGTGTCAATGGCTGGAAAACACAGGAGAAAAAATGTAGGTCTTGGTGGAAGAGACGAAGGCGTGGCAAGGTGCCATGGCAAACAAGCAGGAAAGAGATACTCATGAGGCGAGGGAGGTTTGCCCTCGATGTGAGAGGAATTTGTTGGATAGCAGAGATTTTACCTCTTTACTGAAGGTGGATGTAGATGGATGGCATCTGATCTCGGGGGGGAGAGAGTTCCAGATATTGGGAGCAGTTCCGGAGAAGGATCAATTTGTAGGGCTTTTTTTGTTAAAATGTTGTTGGCTAAGCAGTAGGGAGCTTGTGCTTCTAGAAGGTCTGTTTCCACTTCATAGGGCCAGGGTCTGGGTCAGGTAAGAGGGAGTATTATGCTGCAGCAGTTAATGGGTCATACATCCAATTTTGAGATGGATCCTAGCCTCATAGGTTATCCAATTAAGTGATTGGAGGTCGGGGTGATATCATCACTTTTTATTTGATCCGTACTGAGACTGGCTGCTGCATAAAAAGTAGCCTTCTGCGGTGCAAGTGTGATTTTCAGGAAGGCCCACAAGTGTAGCACTAACATAATCTCATTTCAATAGTACAAGAGCTTGAACCATTGTTTTGAGGTCTGCCAAGGGAAGGAAAGGTTTAAGTTTCTTAGAGAGTGCAGGTGAAGGTTAGCTCCTCTGGTGGTGGAACTGATGGGCTTTTGCATGAAGAGGGCATTGTCCAAGGTAATAAATACCTAAGGATTTTTCAGGCTCGATGTGTTGGATACAGATCAAGGCAGTGAGATGTTGGAGCCAGTCTTTAAAGCTAGGGGCTATGGCATGCAATGAGATCAATATGAATTCTGTTTTGAGGGCATTTAGTTTGAGGTGGCTTACGAGTCAAACAATGATGTGTTTTTGTCAGGATGTTATGGAGGATATTGATGTCATCAGGAGAGACGATTTTCATATAGAGCTGAGTGTCATCTGCATACATGTGAAAGCAGATGTGTGCGAGTTTGATGATTTAGGTAAGGGGCTCCATTTATGGATTATACAATGTCAGGGAGGGAGTAGAACCTTGGGGTCTGCCAATCAGAACTGGTGACTGATCGGAAAGATTGTGGTTGATTAGAATGCGCTGAGATCCGTTGTGAAGGAAAGAGGTGAACCATTTTAGCATGGAGAGAGGCCAATCCTGTGTACTAATAGGTTCAAAAGGGTATCATGATTGACCGTGTCGAAGGCCACTTACAGGTCAAGTAGGATTAGTAGGCAGGCTTTATTCATGTCGAGTGAGTGTAGGGCATCATCAACAATGTGGACCAGAGCTGTTGTGGTGCTATGGTCCAGTTGGAAGCCAGATTGACATTGGTAGAGGAGTTAGAATTGTTCGATGTGATTGTGAAGCTGCAAGTGCATGCATTTTTCCAAGAGTTTGGCTAGTGTTGGGATGTTGGAGATAGGGCGATAGTTGTTAGGGTCTGGCCACTCGGAGTTGGGTTGTTTTAGTATAGGAGTAGCCTGGCCACTTTTGAGGCAGTTGGGTATGGAACTCTGGGTGAGTGAGGCATTGATTGTCAAAGTCCATTAAGGGAGGAGGAAGCCACACATCATTGTCATGGCTGTGCAGACTTGTGCTTGGGTAGGGTATGTGCAGAAACGTATTGGCAGGAGGTGCATGTAGTTGGCTCAGTGAGCTGTTAGAGAACAGAAACCCCTGTGACTGGCTCTTCCTAGGTGTGGTTGGTCGATGATGAACTGCATGTCTCCAAAATCATTGGCTGAGTGGTGTAAGTGTGTCTGTGTTCCTTCAAAGGGATCCTGCATGCCTGAGGATACCACCCTGAGGTCGATACAAGCAAGCTTGAAAGTGAGAACACTAAGCATGTATTGGACAACTCACTGTAAGGGATGGAAAAATAATTGTAGGCACCTGGTACCAATACACTGAATCAATGCAAGAAAAAAGGGGTCTCATGTTATGTGCAAGAAATACCTCTAAGCTGAAATGGATAAACAAGAACACACATTCATTATAGTAACTACCGGGGAGAAAAAGATGTTAGATAAAGCATGCCATGGTAAACTGTGCAGAAAACGCAATATACCATATTATCATTATACATGTCCTTCTACCCCTGTGAACTGCAGTCCATTGGAGTTCCCAAAATATTTCTCAAATTTCTCATCTTCAGAGTCACTCAAGTAAAGTATCCTGAACCAGGGGGCCCATTGGTGTCTTTGTTGGTGGAGTGCTCAGTGTGTAGTTCCATCCTGTAGCAGATATGTAGTAAATAAAGGAGGATGTAGAGTGCACACCTCATGTAAAGCTGCACTGCTGCAATAATGAAAGCAGCTAGTGCTTTGTATTTATTGGGTTTACAGACAGGTGAGTCCAGTGACCAAGTCATACCTGGAAATGATACACACCTTAATGACGGCAACACAAGCCTTAAACATACTTCCTAACCCCTATGGGTTATTGTGACTAGTGAGTATGGACCTGGCTGCCCAAAAGGAGGATGAACTCCTTGCTAGTGGAGGATAAATACAAACTTTGGATCCTAAACCACACAGCCTGCATGGAAACTCAGGAGGTTTGCTTCATGCCAGTGGCAGCATGTAGTTTCCCAAAAAATACGAATTCAAAATGAGGCCTCTGTCTTTGGATAGAATGTTGCCGTTGATTTGTCAACACAAATTACTTAAAGAGAGTCATGAAAATAATTTTTCTGTAGCAGAGTGAAAAACACGTCCATAAAGTAGGTTGGTTTTTAGGAGTGCAGGAACAATGTTACAAAGCATCACTTGTTACTAACTACAAATCAGTTGGCATTACATAGCACATAAAACAGAAGAACCACCAACGACAGACAATGGTTAAGCACTTGAATTCCCTAGTACAATTCTTATCTGAAAAGGTGCATCCACTTCCAACACCCGTCGTTGAAGGATGCTCTAATAGTTCCAAAAGTTCACAAACATAAGGAAGGTGCACTCAAAGCAAAAGTCATTCAGATTCACAAGTATTATCCGTTGTGGTTTCAAATTTATTCCAAATTTAATCGGCAAACAGCCAACGCGTTTCGTCCCTTTTGCCAGGGGACTTCTTCAGGGCTGCAGAAGCAACATGAAAACATATAAACACATAGAAAGGCACAAATATGATCCGACAACCAACAAATATACATAACAAAATACACATATATAAATACAATTTTGATCAGTAACAATTGAACACATATATACAACAATGTATGTATAAAGTGACAAGAGACACACACATTACATATAACGTATTATATTAGATATATAGTGCAGATATGAAGCTAAAAAGTGCTTGTTTAAGTCTAAAAATTATATATATTCTTTAATTAATAAAGAGAAAGCTACTCTAAACAGACATGCAAAGAAAAGAAAAAGGAGAAAGGAAAATGCAAAAAGATTAATTATGAAGAATGATTATAAAGCAAAATGAAGGAAGAAAAGTAAAGTTAAATAGAAATTGAAAATTTATAAAGCCAACAAAGTCAGATAGGGAAGAGTAAATAAGCTCTAAAACAGGACATGTTGCTTGGCATTAAAAAGACATATGTTTAACGTCTCACCTAGAAGTCAGATGAGATAAGGCTACTTATCGACATTTCAGCGCAAAAGATAGCCAAGAATCGTCCGAGAACTGCACAAAATTCATCATGTGCGTATCCCAATCTGTAAGTCAGAGTAACAGGGGGCAAATGGAAGTATAATCTATCTAATCTCAGGCACGTCGCTAAAGTATTGTGAAAACAAAGCTGATGTCAAAATAGGTATGTATCTAAGAGTGACTTACATATTAATCCTGGGTAAGTAGCAGCAGGTTAAGTATCGTCTTTGGTAAAATTCTAGATCGGAAGGAACTTCATAATAATTACACTCCCACTCTAAAAGCAAATGATAAATAGGGGGTGCAATGAAAAACGGCGATTTGTTAAAAAACCTTCAAATCTCACAATTGCGCAGAGAGACAAATGCATAGTGGTACTAATTAGAAGAGCACCAACATTAATCCCTAATATATACAACAATGATGTGCAAGGATCGTAATGCAACATGTCATTAGTTTCCAAAAACTGTAAGTAAAGATAGCATCAATTGAATAGATGACAAAACCAAATGTGCATATGATGCTCAGATTACATGTAACGTGTCTCTGCATGAATATAAACCCCGTTACCAATCAAATCCCCAGTATGAGACGCATCATGTCAAATGGCAAACCTAAAACCAAGCGCTGAAAATAAGGTCGCACTTGGGTAATGTAATCACTTTTTATTTATTTTTTATATTATTATTTATCCCATTAAATCTGAACATACAGTGTAATTAAGGACAGTCAACAGATAGACATGTCCCGAAACGCCAAGAAAACAGCAACTGTTGTATGCTGCATTCAAAACCCTATTGTTAATACTCACATAAACGTCAGTGAAATATAGAAGACTAATAGCTCTGGTATCCATTACACTAAACTTTAGACCGAAAAGGATATATATAAATCAGAGCGCTATGTGTAAAGCGCAGTTCTAAGTGAACGACAGTTAAAAAACCTATGTGCTGTATGTGCTCACTTATAAATAAAAACTAGAGCAGCAGCGTGATAACTGGCCTTGAAACCCGTCTCACTGGACGCGATCGCTTTTAAAACCCAGATATACATATACAAATATATATGCCAGTGCGCTGTATGAAAAGCGCGATTATAAGCGAGCAACTGTTTAAAAACATATGTCCTATATGTACTCACTTGTCAGGAGTAGAGCAACAGCGTGATAACTGGCCTTCAAACCCGTCCCGCAGGACGCGGTCAGTTTTTAAAACCCAAGCAGATAGAACGTAAGTGACGTAGCCTACGTGGTGACGCGTCATCTAGCAGGGCCGACTTAGGTACTAAACACTGAAAAGGGGCCCTCCGTTCCTAGATGTATGAAGGTACGGTTGCCATCTTGGAAAGGGCAACAAACTATAGACGTTAAATAGGCAGTAATACGAACCGAACAAGTACGAGCTAAGATATCCAAATATCAATCATATAAACAACTAGCTTTACGTGTGAGGTGAGTCATAAATACGTGCAGATAGGTATAATAATAGAAGGCAAACCTAAATAACGAACCAACAAGGATCTGTAAATCCATAGAAATGTCAATCATGTACAATGACATGAAAGCCAAAAAGGCATATAGTTATCCCCAAATTTACCGTCAGGAAAATCGGAGAAGGGGGAACAGAGTGGAATAAAGAAAAGAAAAAAGAGGAAAAAAGGGGGAAAAGAAACAGAGAGAGAGGGAGTATATTTGCAGATCGAGAAATAGGATAAATCTTAAAACATTAAAACATTTCACAGGGAGTGTGGGCGTGTGGAATTCTAACGCTCAAAAGAGTGTAATGCACATCTTTGCTATAATCTCATGTACATATTGGTCAGCTTTTTGGTCGATAACACTAGGGGAAAACAAAAAGGCCCCAACATAATCATTTGTTGGCAGCTTCTCAACCCTCACCTAGGTTACAGAACACGAAATTTAAAATATAAACCAGGATGTGGTCGAAGCATAGGGACTCCGACGGATAAAATTTAGAACAAAGCATATTTTTAAGAAGGTACAGCTATTTGATTTGAAAGAGTACAATTCTAGTGTTTTATACAAAAAACATATCCTTATAAGAAGCATATTCTCTATGGAAACCATAAAACCAAAAATCAATTAACCCAGGAAATAATGGAGCTCTTTATCTGTATTGTGGCCCATCTCTGTGGCCCTTAGACGGCATATCCATTTAGCCTCCTTACGTCTAACCAGGAGCTCCCTATTACCACCCCTTTGGCTGATTGGAACATGTTCGATACCATGAAACCAAAAAGTACTGTTATTAGGATGCATTTCCCTGTAATGTGCACTCAAGGGATATTTATTATCGCCATTTAATATGGCCCTGCGATGTTCCTGTATTCTGACTTTTAATTGGCGAACCGTACTGCCCACATAGATAGTACCACAGGGACATCCTATTACATAAATAACATGTGTAGTGTTGCAATTTATGAACTGTAGTACATCAAATGCTTTCGAGGTGTTGTAAGTGAACTTACTAGTTTTATTTTTGCCATTTGGACAAACATTGCACGTCCCACATGTAAAGAAACCGTTAGGTTTCTGCGGCAACCATGTTACATTGTTACTAGTCACATAACTAGGGCATAAGGAATTGCGCAATGTCTTGCCTCTTCTATAGGTCACAGAAGGTGCACTATTGATATAATTCTTAAGTCCCGGGATCTCCTCTAAGGTGCTCCAGTTTTTCTTTAGGATATTGTAAATTTTTCCACTGTTGGTGTTATATTGTGTAATGAATCTTACAGCAGTGTTACGCTCCAATTCAACAGATTTCTTTTGTTTCTCTCGCAGTGTATCCTCCCTCTTAATACGTTTACTCTTCTCAATTGCTTTGTCAAGAAGTTCACTTTTGTAACCTCTTTGAAGGAATCTTTTTTTGGACTCTGTGATATTTTGAAGGTAGGTAGTTTCCTCGCTACAATTTCTTCTTATCCTAATTAATTCCCCGAAGGGAATGTTTTGAACAACAGATCTTGCATGAGCACTTTCTGCATGCAAGACACTGTTGCAAGCTGTATCCTTCCTATACAGAGTACTCTGTATGAGACCGTCCTTGACATAAAAGCTTATATCCAGAAAATTAATTTTTTCTCTGTCGTGGTCCATGGTGAATTTTACATTGTAATCATTGGTGTTCAAATACGCAAAGTATTCTTTAAGTGAGTCCAAGGATCCTGACCATAGACAGATGATATCGTCTATGTACCTCCCCCAAAAAACGATATTATTCGTCCAGGGGGAGGCACATCTGCCCCAGGCATGCTCCCTCTCAAACCACCCCATAAAGAGGCAGGCGTAAGAGGGAGCAAACCTGGAGCCCATGGCAGTCCCAAGAATTTGTTGAAACCAACTTTTATCAAACAGAAAAAAGTTATTATCAAGAATGATATCAATCATTTCCATGATCATCTCATTATACATGTATAGATCCGCACTATCCTTATCCAGAAAGGACTGTATCGCTAGTAATCCTAGATCCCTACGTATACATGTATATAGGCTTACCACATCAAGTGTGACAAACATTAGATCCTCGGACCATTCATAGTCCTTGAATTTGACCAAAATGTCCTTGCTGTCACGGACATATGATGGAAGATTTACCACATACTTCTGAAGTTTAAGATCAACAAACTCCGAAATTTTTTCTGTAGGGGAACCCACCCCAGATATGATTGGACGACCCGGGGGAAAGGGAGCGGGCTTGTGTATTTTTGGCAGGACATAAATGCAAGGGTAGTTAGGACTATCAACCCTTAAATATCTGAATTCATCTTCAGTTAACAAGGATATATCCCTCCATTCAGAAAGTCTCATATTTATCAGGGTAGTTAAGTTCAACATGGGATTATGTGCTATTTTCTTATAACACAAATCGTTGTTAACCTGACGATTTATTTCTCCCATATAATCACAGTAATTCATGATCACAACATTACCGCCCTTGTCAGCCTCACGTATAACAATGTTGTTATCCTGTTTTAGTCTATTTAATGCTTTTCTCTCTTGGGCGGTAATGTTGTGATATCTTGAGGGCACAGGTTTATTAGATCCCTCCAAATCATGTAATTCTTTACTGACTTTGTTGTAAAAAATGTCAATATTGCGATGGTAATTGGCAGCTGGCACAAATTTCGATTTTGGTTTCAACCCACTGTTAGAAGTGTAATTTTGTGGAATATCAAGTTCATTCATGATTGTTGTCATATCCTGAGTATCTTCATCATCAAGAGTTACTAGACAGTGTATCCCCCGAATGTCAGCAATGGTGTGTGTTACATTGTCATCAAGAGTTGTTAGTGCTGCATTCCTAGAGTATGATTGAGAAAAGTAATCTTTTAGTTTAAGAACTCGAACAAATTTATAAAGATCTATGTGTGTGTCCGTTAGATCCCCACTCTGGGTTGGACAGAAATTTAGGCCTTTACTCAAAACTGAGATCTCATCTGCATCCAATTCTTTATTTGACAAGTTAACAATTTTCAAATCATTGTCATTATATGCTTCATCAGATATCCCCAAATTACATTCCACAGAATTGATTATTCTTTGGGCCGTGCTGCAATCTTCCCCTTTCCCACTGTTCCTCCTCTGGAACCTCCCTTTGCCCCTCCTGCCTCCCCTCCGGGTTTTAGTTGTTCCCTTTTTTGCTGTAACCTGTTGCTGATGCGTAGTTTCGCGAGCTCCTTCTGGAAAGAAGAAGCTCCCTCCTCTAAAGGGGCCTCATTTGATGTATTTGATGCTCCACTATTGAAAGAGGAAACGCTCCTTATTGAGCTTGATCCTTCACTCCCTTCCTTCTCCTCTCTAGATCTCTTCTTCTCCTCTATTCCTGATATATTGTCGAATTTTTTTGCAAACGTATAGACCCGACCATCCTGATAGTCTCTATCGTCCTTTTTTATTTTCTTGAGTTTTTTATCTCTAAGGTACAATTGATGATCGTCCATCAATCGTCCATAGCACGCAGCGTTTTAAATGGGGGGGGGGGGATGTGCAGGTACTCATTTAAATGTGGCGAGTGGGTGGGGTTTGGGGCAGGGCTTAGGGTAAGACATGCTTCTTGACTCATATACTACTTGCAGCACACATGAGGAATGCCAATAAATAAAGACGATTTGTTTACTCATTACACAACGAAAGATAAACGTGGTCATATTTAAACATTTCCTTGTAATATTTACAACATCACTCCTGTTAATTGCTGTTGCTTAGCACAATACCATATATTCTTGAGTGACACAGAAAGAAACAAGCAGACGTGCATACACAAGCATTCCACACATTTCCTTTAATATACCTTCCAAGAGTGTCTCTATTCTCTCCCCCTTTCTCTCGTATTTCGCTCACACAAAAACAATCACAGGCAAGCAGACAAACAATAGCAGACAAAAGAATCAGGTGGGATTAAAGCCATTTGAACCTGGTTACCTCCCACGGCTTTCTGCAATAGCGTTGTCACCGGGCTGCCTCGTGTTTTCAACACAGCATGACGGTGAACACCCCGACGGTATGCTAATAAGCCCAAACTGGATAGTTCAGCAGGGGCTCGGCTCAGGCCTACAAAAGTGCTTTGGCTGTCATATACAGGCCGCCAGCTCCAGCGCTTCATGAGTACCGGTACTCTCCTCAGCGATAGAGAAGTGCTGGTAGTCAGAGTGATAAAACTAAGAAGTGCCGGTACTCAGTACCGGTGAGTACCGGCCCATTTAAAGCACTGATAGCACGTGATTTCGAAGATATGAGCTGTTTAGAAGTGACGAGAGAGCTGCAATCTAATCTTATGTTGCAGAAATTGTTGGCAGTTTGGGAAAAGTTTGCATCTCCAGTTTGGAGAATACAGTGTTCAGGGTGGTGGGCATCAGCGAGTTTGCTATGGCAGATGGAAATATGCATATGGCTGACACCAAAAAAAAAACCAGAGGGGAGCTGGCATGTTGCCTGCTCTGGTTGTGTTGGCCAGTTATCATTATGAATGGGACTGTCCTTGCAACAATTCCTAGGACTCTGGGTAAAGCATAAATGGTGTATGTTATCCTTTGTTCAAGAAATAACCCTGTGTACTGCCATTTAGAAAGTATGATTAGGCACCTAGACTGCCACAAGCCTGTGGGCTCCATTTCCTGCTTGTTCCAGCCTGATCCAGAGACGCCGACGCTGCTTGGGTTTTTCCACCCGGGTTTTCCCACTCACCGTTCTTCCTGCCAACAGAAACCCCACCCACCCCAGGATCTACTTAATGCCAAAGGCAAGCCCGTCTGCACCCATCTGTGCCTGGAACATGCCCATCACCATGTCCCCTGTCTCTCTCACCCCCCCAAATACACCATTGCCGAGCTCTACACTCTCAGCCCCGGATGCTGCAGCAAACACTGTCTGCGCGCTGACACACTCCATGATAGGACCTGTCACATGCTCCTACTGCCACTTCACCTGCCACAGCACACACCAACTCGCATTTGTGCCCTTCTCAACACACTCATTATGCAAAACACCATTGAGATTTGGAACCTCATCTCTACTCTTCCTCCAGATGTTCCCTTCCTCACTGAGACGTGGCTCAACCCCACTTCTGTGTCCAACATCACCACCGCAATACCCGCAGAACACAAGATCACCCATTGCAACCACATCAACAAGTCTGGCAGAAGGATACCCATCATACACAAGGAAACTATCCAATACACCACCACAAATGCTGAGATCACCCCAGCCATGGAACACCTCATCGTCTGACTCCAAACAGACAGTAAAACCACCATCAGGGGCACCCTTGCCTATCGACCTGCAGGACAATGTCCAACCTTCTGCATTTTCCTCCATAGACTCCAACAACTCAATTTTGCTTGGCGACCTCAACTACCATCTCGATGACCACAGTGACATGATCACTAACAACCATCTCAACAGCTTGGACAACAACGGACTCGCCCAACTCATCCAGGACCCCATGCACACCTCAGGCCACACACTAGATCCCATCTTCACCTCCAGCAACCTCTTCAGAAACAGCCTGGACTCACCTGGACAGACCACTCCATCGTCCACTTCAACATCACCAGCTCACAAGCCTTCGCCACCTGTCTGCCCAACACTCCCATCGTAACTGGAGCGAAGTCTAAAAAGACACATAAATCAACCCCCTCAACACCACCCACCCATCTCCTCCAACAACCTAGACCAGGACATCAGAAACTTCAACAATTGGATCACCAACTGAACAGACAGTGTCACTCCCATCAGCAGCAACACCCCCAGAAGGACCCCAAGCAGGCTAGATGGTACCCTGAAGACCTCAGAACCACTAAACAGCACTGTAAACAACCGGAAAGGCGATGGCTCATGAGGAAGGACATGACCAACAAGACCGCCTTCCAGACAGCCCTTAACCTCTACCACAGACAGTTTTGAGAATCAAAGAAAAAGGCCTTAGCCTCACTCATCAAATCAATCTCCAGTAACAGCAAACAACTCTTCAACATTGTCAAAGAATTCTCCAACCCCTCATCTGCAACAAACAACATTACCCCGCCTCAGGAACTCTGTGACAACCTTGCAAACTTCTTCTATGATAAGATGGCCACCATTCTACAGAAACCACAAACCCCTGCCAAAGTCCACCAACTTCTTCAAACAGCACAACGACCCCGCTACCACCACAGACATCTGACTAACGGAATAAAGTCCGCTTGCTCTACAAGACACTGCATCCATCAAGGACCCACTTCAAATTCCTATGACAGGCATACATTACCCCCTCCAGGATACACCACATGGATAATACGTGTCCGCATGCATGTCCTGAATGCCAGGCTCCTCATGCAGAGTTTATACACATGGCCTGGACCTGCACCAAAATCGTCCATTTCTGGACAGCCTTGCATACTAAACTTTCATGCATGCTACATCAGATGCTCACACCGGACCCATTACAAGCGTTACTTGGGTTTGTGCACAATGCCCCCAAAGCTATATGCAGATTTGTTGTGATAGCTTTGTTGCTAGCAAAACGGGAGATTGCAATATGCTGGGGTAGTAAACACCCACCGACACTGAAGTGCTGGATCACCAACTTAATATTTTGCAGCACCAAGTGACATATATTCTCAACTTCAACCACTTACCTCATGCCTGAGTGACATCTGGCAACCACTCCAAACATATCTCCTAGAAACACAAATAGACCCAGATAATACTCCAGACTCAGAGGCCTAATGAGAAATGCATATATGGCCCACGCCCTACTAATGACACACGTTGTATGATTTAGGATTAGGGTCATTTAAGCTATAAGTGCAGTAGAAATTGTGAACTGGACAAAATGTTATTATTGTTAGAAAATTTCGATTTGCTATTAACGCATTTGGAAAGGTAGCACGTTAGGGGACTTAAATCTGTCATAATTCTAAGGTTGTTAACTGTATGAATAAACTGGAGAATAAAGTGTTTTGAAAAAAGGACTCTGTCCAATCAGGGACTATTACTGGCCCATGCCCTCACCACATCATCAACCTAGGGGAAGTCAGAATCAGCCACGTACTCACACCCTTTTTCAACACCTCAGTTGACACAACCATCTTCCATGAAGACTGGAAACATACACAACATAATGCCCTACTAAAGTAACCATTGGCAGACCCCAGCAAACTCAACAGCTACAGACCAATCCCCCCGCTCCTGTTCCCAACTAAAGTATTAGAAAAAAGTCATCAACCAGCAATTCTCCAAATACCTCCTAATTGACTCCTCCCAATCCAAAATATGCAGCAACCACAGCACCGAGACAGCCCTCATCGTGGCTACTGACAACATCCGAGGCCTTCTCAACTGAGGACAGACTGAAGCTCTGATCCTCCTAGACCTCTCAGAAGACTTCAATTCAGTCTCCCACCACACACTCATCATCGCAAGGCTGTACAACATAGGCATCCAAGGAGCTGCTCGCCGGTAGATAGCCTCTTTCCTCACTGGAAGAAAGCAAAAAGTCTGCCTTCCACCCTTCACCTCCGAACCCGAGGGAATAATCTGTGGAGTACCCTAAGGATCTTTGCTCAGCCTCACCTTCTTCAACACTTATATGACACCTCTGGGTAGCATCTCCAAAACCCACTGACTCTACATCATATCCTACAACAAGGACACCCAACTCATATTCTTCATCTCTGAAGACACCACCAACACCTAGACCAACTTCCACAACTGCATGAGATATGTCGCCACCTAGATGAAGGACAACTGCCTGAAGTTCAACACCGAGAAGAAAGAGGTACTGATTTTCAGAAACAAACATTCACCATGGGACATATCCTAGTGGCCCTCGGAATTCAGACCTACTCCTACCCCCACTGACCATCCTAGGAATCTAGGCATCATTCTGGACAGCAAGCTAATCACTTAGCTTAATTCTTCATTCTGCTTCTTTATCCTCCACATGCTTCGTAAGATATTCAAATCGCTTCCCCAAAGTTCAAGACACACCCCTATGCAGGCCCTCATCTAAAGTTGTCTGGACTACGGCAATGCTCTCTATGCAGGGATCAAAGCTCACCTCCTCGGAAGACTACAGACCATAAAAACTATGCAGCCAGACTCATCCGGGATCGTCCTAGATGAACCCACATTACCCCTTACCTTGGGAAACTCCCATGGCTCCAAGATGCCAGTTCAAGCTCCTGACCCATGCAGTCCCTACATGACTGCAGATCACCTACTTGAACCTCTGCCAGAACTTCCATCAGCCCACCAGACTCCTCCACTCCACGTCCCTTTCTCTACCCCTCACTCTGCCGCATCAGACATTGCAGATGCAGAGGTTGCTCCTTCTCCTACCCAGCAGCAAAGAAATGGAATGAACTACAGACCTCCACATATTTTCCACAGATCTGAAAGTCCCTGAAGGCTATTCGGCTAATCAACTGGACCCTGCAAGAGCCTGGATGCCCTTACGGGTGACAAGAACTGCTGTACAAACTTACTGATTGATTGATTGATTAATTACAGAAGTGATGGCCACTTCATAGAGAGGGAGGCCTCATCAAGTGAAGTCAAGGTATTTGGAAAGCAGCTGGGGTTAAGCATTGAAGATGAGGTAGTAGGTTGGGTAGAAGGTTAAGTTCTCTAGCCGCAGTAGTTATTTCAGTTGATGGAGGTACAATAGAGGGGTAACCATGATTTGCTGTTATCCACTTTAAGTGAACCTTTTGGCTGGTAAAGGAGACACCTGGCATTCGCAGATAAAGTGGTCAAATTGGATCGATCTGTTGGAAATTGGAAGGAGGTGAATAGTATTAGGGTAGCATTGCATTGTCTACTGCCCAGGAGGACTTGAGGCTGGGAGTGAAGATTGCAAGGGGTAAATTGTGCTTAGAAGGATCTCAAGAGCTTTCTGCAGTCTCCTGAGCTGTGGATGGTCCTTCTCCTCATAGGCAGCATCATGTTGTGCAAACATGTTTAATCAGGGAGTGGTAGAGCTGTCATTTCTACCTAATGAAATCAATATTGCAGCCCACTCAGGCTAGGTAATGTAAGGTTTTCAGAAAACAGCAGGTGGCTGGGGAGATTTAAAACAACATCTGAGAAGGTTTTTTCCTGTCTCAGAAAACATTGCCATAGGGCTGTATTTGTACTGAAATATACTGAGTTCAAAAGGAAGACTATGGAAAGAATGTGCTCTTCCCCTATTGTGTAGGGTGACTGCCTTATGAAGCCATGACTGCTATATTGAAAAAAAGAAGCTGCAGGACTCAAGATATGGTTAAACTAAAGGCAGTGAGTTCTGCCAATGTAGCAGTGTCAGCTAAATAAACGGGGAGAAGTCCATAAGAAACTGCTGCCACAAGGTATACCTCAGGCACTGCCTCCAACTATCAACAAACTTTCTTGGAGAAATTATACTGTTTCTTCTTTGCTCTGTAATAAACTGTGTCCATATCTGTGTGTGTGTGCATGCCTGTGTGCGTGCATGCGCGTGTGTGTGTGTGTGTGTGTGTGTGTGTGTGTGTGTGTGCGCCTACAAACCAAAAGTTCATCAGATCTGAGATGAAAGCATGAAGAAATCTCTATTGAGGTGTACTAGTCTAGCTGATTTTGGAATGAATGAGACTCAAAACAAGTGATCTGGACCAGTGGAGAGTGAATTGTTAAAATAAAACACAACACGTATGGAACCCCTTCAGTCTAACAAGCGTTCAATGCAAAAATAGCAAGCAGCACATTACATTAAACAAAACATTATCCATTTTATCCATTTCAACTGACCAGAGCTCTCCATATATTTTTTGGTACAATACACATGGTTTTATCTCAGTTCAAGTCTATGTAACAGAAACGTGTTACTTTCATCAAAGGCTTATCAAATTCAACAGGTGTCTGGATCTTCTCCTGGGGAAAGTGTAAGACAATGTTGAGGAGAAGATATTGTTCATTGATACAATACTAAGTTCAATATTCTGTTAAAATGTCACTTGTAACGGCTAACTCTCGAGGTTACGCTTTGCAGAAATGCAAAAGTACACTACCCTGAATAAAATGGCTTCTGAACATATTAGAGTCATGGAACTTAGCAAGAATAATTGAAGCTCAATGACACTTTAGATCTATTAGGAATGACATCCGTATTTGAAAATAAAATAAAATAAAATAAAAGTGGTTGAGACCTGTGGAGAGAAAATGAATAATCCTTTATTGAGAAAACAAGCCTCATAGCTTTGGAACTAGAATGACTTACAGACACCATAATGGTGTGTGAGATTAGTGTAGTAGGAGTAAAGATTATTTATCTGAGATGCGCATTCCCCATCATTTTGGATTAGACTTGATTCACAGAACTCTATCATCACTGATCGCAAGCCCAGCTGTGAAGGTAGAAGGGTTATGCATAGGACTAGCTACACCACCATGTAAAAACAATCCTAGCTCCAAAAACATCAGCCAAAGACCAAAAGACATCCCAGCCTTGGGGAGAAAGGAATCGCCTTCACAGAGAGCTCTGATGCCTTGTAGTGAAAGCCAAAGGTCCCTGGGATCCACCTGCTTTCAACCAAGACAATCACCATCGGGACAAGGAACTTAAGGACTATGTACAAGACAGGCAAGACAGCCGAAGTGGCAGTGGAGATGAAAAAATACAACCTTTCCCTCTTTGGCATCAGTGAGACCAGATGCACACAGTCCAGACAGAAAAGGCTGGTTCCAGGAGGAATGCTGCTGTATTCTGGACACGAGGAAGAGAATGCCCACACACTCAGGGAGTAGAACTGATGCTTACATCAGCAGCCAACACAGCTCTGATTGGATAGAAATCCCACGGTCCCAAACAGAATCATCACAGCAATCTTTTGCTCAATGAAAAAGAGGATCAACATGAATGTTATCCAGTGCTATGCACTACAAATAACACCAAAGAAGAAGAAAAAGAAAATGCTTACAAAAGACCCTAGACCATCCTGGATAAATGCCTTGAGAGAGACATCACCATACTGATGGGGGACCTCAATGCCAAGATTGGAAGGGGGACAACACTGGGTATGAAGAAGTTCTGGGCAGCCATGGCCTTAGCCACATGAACAAGGACGGTGAAAGGCTTGCAGATCTCAGTGACCTGAAAAGTCTGGTGATAGGCAGTAGTGTTTTCACAAAGAGAAAAATATACAAGGCAAAGTGGTTGTCAACACACCCTTCTACAGAGACTCCCTGCAGGATGGGAGAATGATGAGAGGAGCAGACTGCGTCAGACCATCAACTTGTCATGACCAGGCTAAGGCTAAAGCTGAAGAAAGCATGGATGGAACAGACAAACCAACACCAGTGATATAACACCACCCTCCTCAAAGATGCACAGCAATAGAGTGAATAATAAATCACCCTCAGTAATACGTTTCAAGTCATGGAAGAACTAGAGGACAACATAGACCCAGTAGAAAGTCAATGGAAGAAGACCAAAGAAACAGTGAGATTAACCTGCCAGGAGTTACTTGGTCCCAAGAAAGGCCAGCATAAAGAATGGATTTCCACTGGGACTCTCCACAAAATCTAATAGAGAAAGGAAGAGAAAGCTGCTGTCAACACCAGCAGAACAAGAAGAGCAGAAAAAGCAAAAGCTCAAGGTAAATACACCAAACCAACAAGAAGGCAAAGAGAAACTTAAGAGCAGACAAGCAAAGATTCATCGATGATCTTTTCACAGAAGCCCAGGAAGCAGCAAGCCATGGAAAGTTCAAAGAACTCTCATACAATCAATAAGGGGTTGGTAGAGTGCAGGTACTTACCCCGACAGGGTCTCAAGGTGCTGTGGGGGGGGGGGGGGGGCGCAGCTCCAGGAAGTTCACGGTGATTCATCGAAGTGCCAGGAACTTGGAGAGTGTTAGTATCTGTCGGAGGTGGAGAGGGCGGGTGTTCCATGCCTTGGCCGCGAGGAGGGAGAAGGAGCAACCTCCTGTTCTGGTCTTCTTGATGTACAGCACCATAGCAAGGGAGAGCTGGGCTGAGCGGGCGGATCTTTGGGGTGCGTGAAATGAGAGGCAGTGGTTGAGGTATGCAGGTCCGGTGTTGTGGAGGGCTTTGTGGGCGTGGGTGAGAAGTTTGAAGGTGATTCTCTTCTCGACGGGAAGCCAATTGAGTATCCGCAGGTGTTGGGTGATAAGGCAGTGGCACGGTAGGTTGAGGACTAGTCTGGCAGAGGCGTTTTGGACATTCTGGAGTGTTCAGGTGGGGTTCTTGTTGATACCGACGTAAAGTGCGTTGCCGTAGTCCAGTCTGCTGCTGACTAGGGGGTGGGTGATGGTTTTTCTGTGCTTCAGTTGAATCCAGTTGAAGGTCTTTCATAGGAGACAGAGGGTGTGGAAACAGGAGGAGGACATGATGGGAACTTCGTTTTTTTCCGTGTTGAGTTGTTGGCAGTTGTTCTTGATCCACCTGGAGATGGCTTCTATTCCTTCTTAAAAGTTATGTTTAGAGATGTGGGGTTCGTTGGATAGGGAGAGGATGAGTTGAGTGTTGTCATCGTAGCATACAATGCTGAGTCCTTGGGTTCTGACGATGGATGCAAGCGGGGACATGTAGATGTTGAACAGGGGCTGATGGAGAATCATTGGGGGACTCCGCAGAGGAAGGGTGAAAGTCTGACCTGCTGCGTTCTGCCGGATAGAAATGAGCAGATCCAGTTGAGGGCCTTGCTCCGGATTCCTGCGTTGTGTAGTATGTGGGCTAGGCTCCGGTGAGAGACTGTGTCCAAGGCTGTGGAGAGGTCCAGGAGGATGAGGGCCACAGTCTCTCCTCTGTCTAGGAGGGAGCAGATGTCGTCTGTCACAGTGAGAAATGCGGTTTCAGTGCTGTTGTTTCTCCTGAAACCGGATTGGGAGGAGTTGAGGATGTTGGTTTCTTCTATGAGCGAGCTGGCTGTTCACGGCTTTTTCAATGCCTTTCGCCCGTATAGGAGTATGGAGATCAGTCTGAAGTTTAGGTCGGTGGGGGCCGCCAAGGGTTTTTTTTCAGGAGAGGGTTGATCTCGGCGTGTTTTCAGTCATCCGGGAAGGAGGTGGTCTCGAAGGAGCGGTTGATGATTTGTCGAAGCTCGGGAGCGATGATGTCAGCGGCTCTGTGGTAGATGTGGTGGGGGGAGGGGTCCGTGGGGGCCCTGGAGTGAGTTAACTTCATAGTCTTCAGGGTGTCTTCGATGGTGAGGGCGGTCCAGCTGTCAAGTGTATGCTGCGTGGTGTAGGGAATGGTGGGAGTAGGTTCCTCGTGTAGGTTTTCATCGAAGTGGTCATAGATGGTCTTGTGATGGAAGAAGGCGCTGAGTCTGTCGCAGAGGTCCTGGGAGGGGGGGGGATGTTAGTTTTCTCGCTCTTGGGTTCGACAAACTCTTTGATGATACCAAGAGTTCCTTGCTGTTGTGTTCATGGGCGGGGATTCTGTCCTGGAGTGCTTTCTTCCTTGTGTATCTGATGAGCTTGTGGTGGGCAGCGGTGGCTGCTTTGAAGCTGTCACGGTCACTTGTGGTTTTAGAGTTCCTCCATATCTTTTCGAGTCATCTGTAGGTTTGTCTTGATTCTCGGAGTACGTGTAGAGAACCAGCTGGCTCACTTGGCATGTGGTTTGATAGTTTTCTTGAGGGGGGTGATAGTTTTGGTGAAGTCGGTGATCCAGTTATGCAGGGTTTGGGCAGCGGTGGTTGGGTCGTCGTCAGTAGCGGTGGGAGCGGAGCTGCTGAGGGAGGCAGTGAGCTGGTTGTTGGAGATCTTGTTCTAATTCCTGTGCTGGAGCTGGTATGGGCGTTTGCAGGTGATACTCATTTTGAAGATGAAGTGGACGCAACAGTGGTCCATCCATGGGAGTTCGGAGGTGTGTCTGAAGGTGATGGCGTTTCCTGCTGTGAAGATGGGGTCGAGGGTGTGTCCTGCTGAGTGCATGGGGTCAGGTATGATCTGTTTGAGTCTGATGTTGAGGAGGTTGTCCAGGAGGGAGGAGGAGTTGGGGTCTTGGAGGTTGTTGAGGTGGAAGTTGAGGTCTCCCAGCAAGGTGTGGTCGGTGGAAGTGATGGCTTGCGGGGTGATGATGTCGGTGATGGAGTTGTAGAAAGGTACGCAGGGTCCGAAGGGGTCTGTAGATGAGGGTGCCTAGGAGGGTGGGGGTTGGGTTGGTCTGTATCTTTAAGTGAAGGTGTTCCATAAGGTCTGTGGGTCCGTCGGTGTGGGTGCTTAGTCGAAGGTTGGATTTGTGAGCGATGGCGATGCCTCACTACAACATAACAAGGAATCTCTTCAGTAGATACAGCAAGCCATTAACATCTATTAAAGACAAAGCTGGGAAGACAATGATGGGAAACGAAGGCCAACAACGAAGATTGGTAGAGTACTTTCAAGGATTGTTGAACCATCCCTTGCCACAGTCTCCACCAGACATACAGCCAGCTGACAAGGACTTGCCAATCGACTACAGTGGACCAACTAAGAAAGAAATACAACAAGCCATCAAACATCTGAGAAATGGGAAGGGAACAGGATCAGGCAACAGTCCTTCAGAGGTACTGGAGCAGACATTTAAACATCAGTAGAAATGCTCTACCCTATGTTTGGAAGGTTATGGGAAGACGAAAATGTGCCATCAGACTGGTAGGAGGAATAGTTCATCAAAGTCCCCAAGAAAGGTGACCTAAGTAACCGCACAAACTACAGAGGGATAACTCTTCTATCAACCCCAGGCAAATAGAGTCATCCTGAACAGAATAAAGGAACAAGCGGACGCTCAGCTGCAAGACCAGCAAGCCGGCTTCTGCAAAGATAGATCTTGCACACACCAGATTGAAACACTGCATATCATCATTGAGCAGTCGATGTAATGGAACTCCCCCCTCTATGTTAGCTTCATCAAATATAAGAAGGCATTCAACAGCATGGACAGAGAGACCCTCTGGAAACTCCTCCGCTACTACAGTGTGCCAGATAAACACATACGAGTCATCAGGAACTCTTATAAGGGAATGACATGCAACTTAGTCCATGGAGGTTAACTCATGGAAGCCTTCCAAATGAGGACCGGAGTCTGCCAGGGTTCCTTGCTCTTGCCTTTCTTCTTCCTGTTGACCATAGGCTGGATCATGAAGAGTTTCAAAGCAAAGAGAAGAAATGGGATCCAATGGAGACCTAGGATGCAGCTCAACGACCTGGACTTTTATGGCCACCTGGCCCTACTCTCCCATACCATCTATAAATGCAAGAAAAGACTGACAATGTGGCAGCCACATCAGCACAACATTGCCTTAACATCCACGGGGGAGAAAACAAGAATATGAAGGCTAACACAGCCAACTCAACTGCAGTCACTCTTGCAGGTGATGCACTGGAAGAGATTAAGGCCTTTACCTATCTGGGCAGTGGCATAAACAAACAGAGCGCCACAGACGCAGACATCAAGGCAAGAATCAGCAAAGCAAGGGCTGCCTTCATTCAGATAAAGAAGATATGGAGCTCCAATGAGCCAACGCTGCACACCAAGATCAGGCTTTTTAACACCAATGAAAAATTAGTCCTTCTGTATAGAGCAGAAACATGGAGGACAACAGTGACCACCACCAACAGTGTCCAGACCTTCATCAATACCTGTCTGAGGAAATCCTCCAAATCCACTGGTTAAATACTATCAGCAACAAAGACCTATGGCAGCAGAACTTCCAACTCCCTGCTCATGAGAAAATCCTGAAAAGACACTGAGGCTGGATAAGTCACACCCTCCACAAGCCTGCATCATAAACAACTAGGGGAGCCCTGACCTGGAACCCTCAAGGGAAAAGAGAAAGGCCAAGAAACGCCTGGCACAGAGGCCTTAAGGCTGACTACAAGGAGATGGGTTACACCTGGAGTCAGATTGAAAGAAAGACCAGGACAGAGATGCTGGAAAGTCTGTGTTGATGGTCTATCCCCTATGAGGGATAGTAAGCATAAGAAGGTAAGTATGATTCACAGACACCCTACACCAGTGTTTCCCAAACTGTGGTCCGGGGACCCCCAGGGGTCCCTGACACTTTCCCAGGGGGTCCGCAGGCAGCAGTTTAAAAAGCACTGCACTTGTATAATTAGCAGTTTTCCAGCAACAATAAGTGTCAAGATAACACCAGTGATTAATGTACCTGCTAGAGAGAGATGAGAGTTTTGTCCTGTGGCAGCTAATGAGTTATCTAATATAGCACAGAGGGTTAATATGCCTATTGCAAAGAACACTGTGCATTTTAAATAACAGTACTTTATGTGCATAGGCGAGTGGGTTACTGCTTTTGTCACAAATATTATTTTGTTACTGTGCAGTACATAAGTGACAATCGTAATCTAGCACAGTGACCTATAAACTGTCATCAAAGAGCTGCTTGCAAACTGCATGGTACAAGTTAGTAACGTATGTTTTTTCCCTGTCTTTCATTATCCCGACGCTGCTAAATAGGTTTATTAGAGTGGAAATATATTTTTATTGTTAAAGTCAATGCTAACCACTGTCTTATGTTCTGAATCCCGAGTTTTTTGTGCTTCTCCAGACCAAGCACTCTTTAAAAATGCCTACCAGTATAAATAACATGTGAATCCTACACCTTGTAGTCCCCTTTGCCTTATGTAACATTTTCTATACACTGATTTACACTTATGATTAATTGTCTCTATATGTGTGTGATATAAAGTGATAAACGTGTTGTAGAATGCACCATTGTTTCCTAAATTTCTTTGGGGGGAGAGCCTCCCAAAGCCCCATTTGTAGTGGTCAGGCACACTCAATGCACTTGGTGTGCACCGTATGGGGACTGGTCTGAAAACATTTGCCAGGGCTGCTTTGGGTTTCCAGTCTGGCCCTGCAGGAGTAGGAGCCGCGTACTGCGAAATAAAACCAACCATTTAAAAGTTAGTCACAGAGATGCAGCACCAACCTTCCCATTAAAATTTTAGTTTTTTGCAAATTCTTTCAATATAAAATACTAAGGGGGATATTTACAAAAGAAGTGGTGGAGCATGTTGTTAGCCTCTGTGGCTTAACGACACGCGCCGCCACTTCAGAAACGCAGGGCTGCACCATATTTACAAGAATATGGCGCAGCCCTACATTTTGCCCTGTGCTGGTGCTACACTTAACAGTGTAGCGCCAACGCAGGCACCCTTGCAACACAGTGCAAGGGTGTATGCGTGCAGGGGAAGATTGTTTATGTAAAGGAAGGTCCCCCCTTTCCGCACATAAACAATCTTGAAATGGGGGTTTGTCACTTGTATGTGTGCTGCTTAATGCAGCACACATGGAAGTTACAAAATGCCATTTTTTTTAATGATTGTTTATGTGCAGGAAGGGTGACCTTCCTGAATATAAACAATCCAAGGCGTTTTGCTTTTTCCATGTGTGCTGCACAAGCCAGCACACATGGAAAAAGCAAAAATGAGGAGAAATAAAGCATTTCTCCTCGTTTCGCCAAGTTAAGACCTGGTTTTCCCTGGTGTTAATTTTGGCGCTGCCTCCTATTTACGCTGCCCCTGTAAATAGGGGGCAGCATCAAAATCAATGGGTTTTGTGGTAGAATGCCCACTGCAAAACCCACTACCCACCCCTTTCACGCTAAGCATTGCGCGAAAGGGGGCCTTATTTACAAGGCATCGTTAAGCCATATTAAGTGGCTTACCGCTGCCATGTAAATAAGGCGAAGCCCCTGTCGACACGCGAACGTTGCAAAAAGTGATGTTTCCATGGTGGTAGGGGTTTGTAAATATGCCCCTAAAATCCTTAGTATTTCGAATATTTGTTTTGTGTGCACACGTGTTTATTTGTTTCGAATTACTGTTTTAACGTTTGAAATTTAAATCATACAAATTGCTTGGGGGTCCCCGACTTTCAGAGGTGACTCAGTGGGGTCCTCAGGAGTCAGAAGTTTGGGAACCACTGCCCTACACCAAGGGGCATATTCTCAAGGATCTATCGCCAAGTTATCGGCACTTTAACGCAGCCAAAGTTGGGATAAGTTTATCGCCCCATTCACAAGCTGGTGCAAACAGCTGATATTACCAGTTTTCCGGCGATAGCATCTGCAAAAACATCGCCACAAACTACCCCGGCAACTATCGCTAATGAGATTCAGAGTAGGCGTTCCCGAGCAAAAATCCACGACAACACCACACCTCAACATTCTCAACGACCAGCCAGATCAGCGACAAGATCACAAAACATGCGATAAGGCGCGTTAGCAGCAGGGAATTAACACCTGCTCTGACCTGGTGCAAAGTCAGACGACAACCAGCACCAGAAAAGGGCACCCAGACCACAGCCACACCTGAAGACCAGCAGATGCCATGGAGCCGCTGATCATGCAGATCGGAGCCCCAACAGGGCCACAACACCCACCGCCACCACACCCAGGACCGCCACCCCCCCGCTCCCACCCCCGACAACCACAGAGGCAGTGCAGCCCAAGACAGCGGACCTTCAGAAAATGCACCAACCTCACAGACCCAGCACCAGAGAATGTCATTGCCCACTACAGCCTCAAATTGACAACCATCCTACGCATCCTGACCACCATTGCCCACAGGCTAATGGTACCAACACAGTGGACAACCAACATCCCTCCGCAGACAAAGCTGCAGGCTGTGCTGCACATGTTGGCCTCTGGGACCTTCCAACCAACAACCGCCAGAGTCAAAGGAGTCTCTCAGCCAGCCCCATCAAAGTTCCTCACAGCTGTCTTTGATGCCATCATCAGCTTGGTACCCCAGTACCTATACTCCACCCACACTGCGCAGGAACAGCTGGAGACCAAGCAAGGCATCTACGCCATAGCTGGCTTCCCGCACGTGTCAGGGGGCAATTGACTGCACACATGTCCTACTTGTGCCTCCTGGTGACACTGCACACAATTACCTCAACAGAAATCACACGCATCCCATCAATGTGCAGGCAACAGTGGACCACCTGGGAATCGCCACCAACGTCATCGCCAACTACCCAGGCAGTGTGCATGATTCTTACTTCTACCGACAGTCCATCATCAACCAGCGCCAACAAGATGGCACCCATGGAAATGCACTGCTTGTTGGCAAGTACCAAATGAACACACCACACCCCCCAACTCCACAATCATACAACTCACAACTCTGGGAATGCACAAGTCAGAGACTCACATTCAACATGCCAAACAACATGCCCACCCACCAGACATGACAGCACAACTTACTATGGCAACCTGTGCTAGCCATGTACATGAGCCTTCAACGGCATGGCACATCAGCCACACAATAGCAGATTGTGGGGAGAGGTGGGAACCGGGCATGTGCGAAGGAGGCAAGTGACCCATGAATGCAAATGTACACAATGCCAAGTGTGGCGTGGATATGATGGCCAGACTGCAGTATGCAGGCCACACCCATATCCATGTCGACATACACCGCTGGTGTATGAAGTTTAGAGGACAGTGGATGCAACCATGACACCCCAGCCAGTGGGGAAGATCATGGAAATGTAGCCGGTTACTTCCCCCCCCCATAAGCGTGTGCGGAGTAGGGGTGTGAATAAAAAGCATGTAGCCCTGGGCATGGTTCTCTTCCAGGATGCTAAACGTCTCTGCCAGGGCGGCGCCTCTCACCATGCCACGAGGCCGACGTCGTCTTCATGAGCAGAGTTGCCTGCGATCCTGTGCGCCTGCTGTGTGCCTGCCCCTGCACAGCCAGGCCTCACTGCTCACCTGCCAATACTGGCGTGTGTCAAGGAGGGCCCACCACGTGCCGATGCAACCTCCAAGCCCGAGGCCCGCGACCTTAGCAGCCTGCCCAGACCATCACAGCCTCCTTGAGCAAGGCCTGCAGTCCTCCTTTCTCGTTGACGTACTCCACCGGCATACACAGCGGACAAGTAGGTCACACATTTGGAACTGAGTCTTGATTTCATCATGGCAGAGTTCATATCATTGCACGCCAGGAGAGGTGTAAGAGGAAGACGCGTTTCAGTCTGGAGGAATAAAGGATCATCTCAACGGAGGAGACCGAGCACTACCAAGAACTGCCCTGGTGTCACTAACTCTGTGCATCGCAAGCCAACGACACGTGCTTGTGGGCCCCTGTTGACCGCTCCCTCTGGCCTACACTGCGGTCAAGTAGGTCACACATTTGGGACTGAGACTTGATTATACAATGTCCGTGTACACACATTAATGCAGAGTTTAAATCACTATACTCCCTTCGATGTGGTGCCACCAAGTCTGTGCATAGCATCCCAGACACATGTGTCTGTGGGCCCTTGATGACTACGCCTTCGGCCTACACTGCGGTTCAGCAGGCCTCACACCAATCCAATCCAGTCCGTACCAGGCAGGACACGGCATCGTCGCTGACTGAACACCCGCTCAGCTCTGGTGCTTCTACCTCTGTCAACCACAAGTCACCCCCACATGCCATTTCAATGTCGTGTGTTAGAGTTCCAGGAGGAGCTCGCTGAACAGCGGTTGGCCCGCGCTGACCGCTGCCTCGGGCCTACACTGCAGTCGAGTAGGTCACACATTTGGAACTCAGTCTTGATTTATTTATGGCAGACTTTATATCATTGTACAGGCCTCATCGCAGACTGCAACACCTTTCAGCTCCGGTGCCACTAAGTCTGTTACCCGACATTCATGGACACTTTCTGGTTGACCTTTGGTGGCGACTGAGTCTATGGACTGGGAGTTGTCTTCATCATCATGTCGGTGATACTGACTTGGTGGCAAAAACGAGGCAGTAGCATTCCACTCATGGCCAAACACCTCTCTAAGATCTCCCTGAGATACGGTCGAGCCAACCCTGACTTCTAGGCGTCAGGGTGTACCGATGATGAAGCATGATACCACTAGGGTGTGTGAGGGAATATAAAACAAACGGACTTGCCTCCCTTCTCACTTCCTAGTGGTGCATGATCCGCAGCTTCACATAGGGATTTTCCACCACTGTTTGTTCAGGATCCATCTATAACATTAATCGTGTATTACAGTTAAGACATCAGGGGAGTACTTTTTGTGAATCAGTGTTATAACACAGGAGGGTGTACTCCCTCTCTAAAGTTCCTCTTGGCTCTTCAAGTAGCAAGAGAATCCTCTTTTGCTACATTTGTGTATCTGGCTTACACTCACCCCTCACACATTCAGTACAGGCGTCACTGTACATGTGACCCTGCCAATAAAGGGTCCGGGCGCACGTGCCCGTAGCCAGTCCTACAAACTATCTGCGCGAGTCCGTATGGTCATAATGTATGCATGAGGGCCCCAGGCTCTACAACATTACATTGTGCTGTGTACAGCGAACACAACCATGTCCCCGCTGGCAGCGAGTAAGACCTTGGACAAGTAGCTTTGTCGTCACCCACTCAATATGTAAGAGGAGTGGACTGGGCCGTCGTACGGAGGTCCGGCGTGGGTGTCTGAATGATCATTCCGGGGCTGTGGCCGTGGTTCATTACAGAAATGTGCAAATGCATGTGTCTCTGTCGCAGTGTGGGTCTCCTTTGTGGGGTATAGGTGGTCCCTGATGGGACTTAGACACCCACGTATGTGGTCCAGTTTGGCTTCCATGAGCTCTGACCCCACCCGCACCTGTTCGGCCACCTCCTTTTGGCATTCTGACACCTGGCATTGGAATGCGATGTGTGCCTCCTTGGAGTGTTGGGAGACAGCCGTGGTATGTAGCTTGCATGCCCTGCTCCTAGGGGTGGGTTGCCTAAGATGTCCTTGAGCTGTTGTAGGATGTCGGTGTCAGACTTGTGGTGGTCCTCTCCAGCGCACTGATGAGTTGTCTGGTCTGCTATGCTGGAGGTGTTGTTTGTCCCTCTGCAATGTGAAGCGGAGATGCATGTTGACATTGTGTTGACATGTATGTTGAGGCATTGTTCTTATTTACATGCAGACTGTATGACAATGTACATTGTGCTGTTTGGGAGGTGCTGAAATTTGAGGCGGGACAGTGGACATTTGGACTACATGACGGATGTGAGCTTGTACACATACATTTCAATCTCACAGTTTCCTGCTATGTTAGATGTGATTGGCCTGTTTCTGCGCATGAGCGGACCCAGTTGAGTCCTCTGTTCTGCAGTGTCGGTGTTGCAGTTTGTACCACCTTGTCGTCGGATGTGCTGTTATTGCTATGTATGTGTGCTGCAGTGTGCCACAGGGATCAGGGACATGATCCTGGGTCATTGTGGGTGTGCAGTGTGCTACACATCGTTGTGTATGTGTGCCATTGTGCACATCTCGCCCCCGTCCCCCCAGTCCCTGGTCGTTGCTCACTCTGTTGATGTTGTGTCAGGTCCTATCGAACTGTGTCTGTACTCCCGACTCCTTGCACCATCTCCACACTGATGACTGTGGCCTCCATTTCCTCCAGCTCCTCCTGTGGCGCAGGACTCCAATCTCCTGTCGCCATTGCTGCCTTCCTGTTGGCAGCGGGTTTGCGCTTGGTTTGGCTTTTCACATCATGCCAGCGCCTTTTGGCCTCCTCCATTGACCTCCTCGACACTCCGACTGCATTCACGTTTGTCAAATTGCCGTTCAGTTGATGGTAGCGTTCTGTCACCTCCGTGATGCTGATCTGGTTTTCCTGTGGACTGCACCCCATCTTCCTCTTCCTCTTCTCCTTGCCCTTCCCCGACCCTGAGGTTCCTTGCTGGTGGTCTGTGGGGCTTGTGGGGTTCGTGTTGGCCTCTGCACTCGGTCCGAGTGCATCCATGGTGCTGCATAGTTTCTTTTTTTCTCTCTTGTTTTGTTGTTTTTTTTATAGTGCATTTTCCCGCATGACACGTGGGAATTGCAGGCCTCTGGCTGGTTTTCACTGATTTTTGAATCGCGATTGGCGCCACCGCTACTATTTTTGTGTTTGTGTTTCGCGGTGTTTGCAGCGTCACGTTGATTTTAACACGTTATCGTGGGTCTATCACCTGGTGCCGCCGTGTTGAGAATACCATGTTAACACGGAGTTATTGTCCCGCGATAGACTGCGATGTGAAGTGTTGCGTTAAGCTACTTTTGTGGTAGTTATCACATGTTCTTGAGAATATCCCCCCCAAGTGTGTTAGACCAGTAGAGATGGAATGAATAATTCTCTGTTCAGATGTGCAAGTCATATACTTTAGCAAATAGTACCCATTTACCTAATTACGGAGTTCCTATTTACCAAATTAGGGAAGTAGTAAAACAAACCATTCTGTTCTATGAGAACAGTTGCAAAGGGGTGTGCCCGTAATGTGATTACTGAATAAGTGAGACTCAGTGCAAGTGTACGGGTCCAATGGACAAGGAAACAGGAATTCTCCACTGAGGTGTACTAGCCCCATGATGTAAGAATGATTGACATATTGGATGACACCAAGGGCAATGTGATGAAGAGGTTTCCATTGAGGTGTACAAGTCCAGTAATACAAGAATAAATGAAATACCATCAAGGCATGATACCAGTGATGAAAGCATGTGGCAGTCTCTACTGAGGACTGTAGGTTCCTGTAATTAATGAATGAATGAGACTGCCTGGAGAAGAGATGGTCAGTGAGGGTAACCAGTGAGACTCTATTGAAGTGTATAATGATGAAGGGTTGAGGAAGTCACTATTGAGGACAATCTATACACCCAATTACTTAAGATTGAGTAAGACCCTGTGAAAAAGATGGATCCAGTGTGGAAGGAATGAGTGAGCCTCCATTGACATATGACGGTGGAGGGCTGAGAAAGTCCTTACTAGTATATATAAACCCCATGATTTAGAAATGAGTGAGTCGATTCAAGTGTAAGACACCAGTGATGATGGGACAAGGAAGTCTTCATTGGAGTGTGCGGTCACTGATTAAGTCTAAGTGAGACTTTCATTTATTTGTACAAGAACAAGGATGAAGGGGTGAGCAAGTGTCCATCAGAATGCACTTGGCCAGCTATGAGGGAATGAGTGGGACTCCATTGAAGTGTACAGTAATGAAGGCTTTTAAATGCCCACAGTCAGTGATAGAGGAATGAGACTCTGTAGAAAGGATGCAGGGATGATTCCTTTCCCGCGCTGCATTCCTCCCACATCCTCTCATGGTCACAGGTCAATGGCTGCTTCAGGAAGCTCATTGAATCAGAAACCGTCTTGTTTTGCAATGCGTTTCTAGCTGCAGACTTGAAGCTGAGTCAGAGATCTGTGCAGTTCGCCCTCTCCTGCCTCCACAGCCCTCTCCTGCCTTGAGCCCCTTCGCCTACCTCTTCATCTCCTCCTTCTTTCACTTTGTTTCTTTGTATGCCCAGAAGGACGGGAGGGGTTGGGTAGAGAAACAAAGAAGGAGATAAAGAGAGAGAGAGAGAGAGAGAGAGAGAGAGAGAGAGAGAGTGACATTTTAGCAATATTTAAATTGCAGTAAAAGGAATGTACCCCAGAACAAGGCCCCATAGCCTGCCTTTTCTCTCCAACCTTCACCTCAACTGCATTATGTCTCCCATGCGAATCTCCTCTCAGTTAGTGTGCCCATGACCTCTTTTCCATTTCAGGGTAGGGGCATCAATAATGTAACCAAAGTGCCAAAACATTTCAATCTGCCTCTGACACATCCTTCCACCAGTTTTCCACCATCCTTGCCTCTGGACAGTTTGCTGTTGGAAGCTTCCCTGTTCTAGAGGTGTTTCTCCCTCTCTTCTGTTTTCTTTAAACCTTTGTGCCTCATTTCTTTCCATCTTCCTGTTGTCAGATATCAGCCTTTCTCCATCTCTTTCTCTCTCTCTCTCTCTCTCTCTTTCCATTTTGTAGCATCCTCTGGCTTACCCACTTACTCCCTTACTCTTTTCAACACTTCCTCTTCATTGTCTCTCCTCCCTTCTCCTTCTACACTCGACCTCTTGTCATCTTCAGGTCTGTACTGAGGTCAAAAAGGAAGATCATTCTGAAGAAATTCAGAGGGACACTTTCGCTTGGATACTCGTGTAATTATCTGATGAAGCCATCCCAAACCATCCTTAAGTATGTCTATTGGATAAAATATTTAAATGAAATGATTCTAGAGTCATCTCAAAAACTACTGCAAAATCGGGTTCTGATGACTTCAATTGAAAATACGTGATGAACTTTGTTAGACCTGGCATCTCTTGGTGTGGTTTCCCCTGATTTTTTGCTTCTGACCTCTTTAGGACTCTGTGCACTTTACAACTGCTGACCAGTGCTAAAGTGTAAGGACTCTGTGCCTAAAACATGATGGTAATTTGTTTCTCCATGATTGGAGTATTTGATTCACTAGTAAGTCCCTAGTTCAGTGCACCATGTGTGCCCAGGGCCTGTAACTCGAATGCTACTAGCGGGCCTGCAACACTGATTGTTCCACCCATGTGAGTAGCCTCGCAAACCTGTCTTAGGCCTGTCACTGCAGCGACTGTGGGGGCAGTTATAAACTGCCTTGGCGACCTGGCAAGTGCACCCACTTCCCAGGCCCAAACATTTCCTTTTAATACATGTAAGGCACCCCTACGGTCAGCCCCCGATAGCACCATGGGCAGGATGCAGTGTAATTAAAAGGTAGGACATTTACTTATGTCCTTGTAGTGAAAATCTTCTAAATTAAGTTTTCACTACAGCAAGGTCTATCTCTCCCCTAAGTTAGCACTGGAGCTGCCTGGTAACACTGGACCAGTGTATCTTCCAATTGGGAGTAAATAGAAAATTGAGGTTTGGTGTCCCTGGACTCTCAATTTAAAAACACATCTTTTAGTGAAGAGGGTTTTTAGATTGCAGGCCTGAAAATGCCTCTTTTAGAAAGTCGACTACAAGAAGAATTTGTCCTAACCATCGTATTTGTGTGCTGATAAAGCAATTGACCAGACTTGAGCCCATAAACCTAAGCAAATTTGATCCAATTTATAACATAAGTCAGACAAGCATGGATATGCATCAATTAGTGCGCATTGAAACAAACTATATAACAAAAATTGAAAGAGCACTAATGTTAGACCTGGCACCTTGGCGTGAGTCTCCCTTCCTCTTTTTGTCGCTGTGCCTCATGTGATTTTATGGTGTTGGCCGCTCAGCGCGCTGTGCCACTGCCAACCAGTGTCGCGGTGCGAGTGCTCCCTTGTAAATTGTATATGTTGGTTGGATTCCATGATTGGATTGTTTGATTTACTATCAGACCCCAGTAAAGTGCGCCAGGAGCGCCAGGGCATGTAAATGCAAACACCGCTGGTGGGCTTGCAGCACTGGTTGTGCCACCCACAGAAGCGGCCGGTAAAATATGTCTAAGGTCTGCCATCGCAGAACCTGCGTGCAGTCTGGTACTGACATGCTGACTGGCAAGTGCCCACACTTGCCGGTCTCTAAAACCTTCCCTTAGCTGCATGTTAGTCACCCCTCTGGTAGGCCCACGGGCAGGGTGCGTTGTAAGCCTAAGGTAGGACAAGCCTAGATGCGTGGCATGTCCTAGTAGTGAATGACCGCCATCTTGTTGTTCACTACTGCAAGGCTACCCTGTTCTCATAGGCCAGTATGGGCGGCCTGGATTGTTACACCCTATGATCCTAACCGACCCAGGGAACATGGTAGAAGATCGAGTTTAGTATGCCTGAACTCGGAATAATAAGGTACATCTTTTCGCAAGGTTTATTTTAATATTCCGGGTTTGCAAATGCCGCTTTTAGAAAGTTGGCCTTTGCTTGCCTAAACATTTCAGCCCGCCTCTGCGTGATGTGTATCTGATGTCTGGCTGGTATGAGTGACAGGGCTGGGGGAACCCAGATGGGCAGGGCTAGGTAGCCTGGTGATGAATAGGACGATCGACAGGTAGATGGGTGGGAGGAGTGCTCCTAGGCTCTGAATAGGACAGTGCTCTGCTACCTCAATGCCGGCTCCGCCCCCTGTGGAGCATCTGATGACTCTGCCCTGCACTCTGAAAGAAGAAGCCTGCATCGCGTAAACAAAGTGCTCAGAAACCGGACTGGACTAGGCAAGGGCCCCCCTGGCCTGGGAGAACAAAAGATTTGCTGTATAAATGGAGGAGCCCTGCTCCTGAGAAACTAGATCCGTTTTTGACCAAGAAGAATCTCTGCCTGAGGAGGAGGCACCGGGAAAGCTGTAGGAGGAAGACTGTCCCTATCCTGGGGGATTGGCCTGCAGTGGTGACCTTGCTGCCAAAGGGGAGAAGAGAAACTGTTGCTGAAGACTTTGCTTTATTTTTTTTTTACTTTCAAGACTTGTGCTTTTCCAAAACGATCTCCAAGGGCTTAGAACTGAGCTTGCCCCCTGAACTGAGCCCCAGGACCATTGGGCTCTACCTGATCTTCACTCGCCTGCCGCTGGACTGTGGTGTCCTTTCCCTCGCCGGAGCTGTGACCCTCGTGCCCCAGTCCCTCCCTAAGCCGTGACCAGGACTGCTTAGCCGCCCCCGCCTTGGGAAGAGTCTCGCTCGATCGGAGCCGCTCCCCCTACGCTGTGCTGGGCTGCCCCTGTCACCTCGCTCGCTGGAGGCCCGCTGCGCACCTTCACCCTCCCGCCGGAATCGGCGTTTGTGAGCATCTCCAAGACTCGGACGGCCCGGACGTATCTGCGTGCCCGGCTGCCCCGCTTTGTTCACCCGCCACCTGCAACACCCCGCTCTTGTCGTGAGCCTGAAGATCAGACCCCCATCGTGAAGTGTGGGAGCCCCGGACGCCGCCTCGCTCTTCTGCCGAAGAGCCGCTGAAATCCCGCACCCACCTTCGCGTCAAGAAACAAGGTACTGTACTTACGAACTCGACCGCGAGCTCGCATCGGATCCAGGGTCCGCAACGTTCTGATTTCCCTGTCATCTGCCGTGTGCTTCCCGGGCGCCGCCTCAGCACGAAGTGCGCTGAGGCCCACAGTTACCTTGTGCCCGCCTAAAGACCATTCCGTAACAAAGAGACTTTACCGTATTTCCAAGAGTTGTGGCCCCATCAGTTCAACGTTACTGGGCCTTGTATTTGAATCTGCTGAATCTACATAAAAGCTTATTTTGATATACTTCCTGATTGGTGTCCGTTTGTGGTGCATGCAAGGGGTTTACTGTATGTGTAATTGCATTTGCTTAACCGTGTACGCCTGAGACTTAGCCTAGACTGCTCGCGCCACGCACCTAGAGGGTGAGCAGGGGTTATTCTGGGGAGTCATCCTTCGCCCTGACAAGAAGTAAAGGGTCCCTGCTTGTTGTGGGTTCACACCTGCGTCAACCAGAGCCCCCTCATTTCTAACATTGGTGGCAGCGGTGAGGATTTACGGATTTGCATTTGTGGTTTGCGTATAGTGAACCACTGATCACCACGTAGTGAGAGCAGACCAGTAACACAGCCACAAGACTAGAATTTGTTTTTGTTTTGCCAAGAATCTCCGTTGTTAGAACCATGCCTGGTTCACTTCCCGCCGGAAGGGCAGCTTCTATAATCTCTGGATTTGAGGACATAGATTGGGAAGAAAGCGCACTTCAGAATTATACCAATGAAGAGTTGAGAGGTTTTTGCTCCAAGTTCAGAATTGCCCAAACTGGATTGAAAAAGAAGGAACAACTCGTGAAGGCGCTGAGGGCCTGGTATGAGTCAAAGGCACCAGAGAATCAGGTGGAAATGGTTCCACCAGAAAGTGTCCATGAGTTTGGCAGAGGCCTGTCGCCAGAAGAGTTGGCAGACAGGGCAGCAACCCGGGCACACGAAGTAGAGATGGCAAAACTTCATGGGCAGATGGATATGGAAAAACAAAGATTAGCCATGGAAGAAAAGAGACTACAATTAGAGCATGACATGAAGCTGAGGGAGCTGGAGCTGAAAGCAAAAAGTTTGGAGCTTAATCCCTCTGGTGGCAGCACACCGCCAGTACCGGCGGAACCAAGAGTTTATATTCCCAAGGATGTAGTGAAGGAGTTCTTCAAGAATGACGACATCGGGCAGTGGTTCAGAGCCTACGAGGTAGCCATGTCTTCCCACCGGGTCCCTGAGAGAGATTGGGGAGCGGGGTTGTGGGGACGGTTCCTGAGTGAAGGGCGGGACACACTGTTAGATTTACCTGCTGATGTTCATAATTCTTATGCCCATATGAAGGAAGCATTGATGGCTAGGTATGGGTTGACCCCTGAGTTGTATAGACAGAGGTTCAGGGGTTGCACTAAGATTCCCAATAGTACGTATGTGGAGTATGTGACTTTCTTTTGCAGAGCGCTGGATGGTTGGGTAAAGGGTAGTAAGGTAAATGATTATCAAGGGCTTCTTGATTTAATGGCATGGGAGCACTTGTCCAGTAATTGTTTTCCTGAGCTACGCCAGCACCTGATAGATAGTAGGCTGACTAACCCTAGGAAGCTTGCTGAGGAGGCGGACCGCTGGGTCAGTACCAGGGTCCACAAGGGTACCGTGGGAGATTCCGCCAAAGGTGGGCAGGGTCCCCAGCAGAAGAGTGGGGGGGACAGGGGTAAACAGAAGCAGTTCCAAAAAGGGCCCCAAAATAGTCCCCAAGGGAACCAAGGGAAGGGTTCTCAGCCTCCCCCACCCCAGAAACCGACCGGGGCCCCGACAGGTCCTCCTGTTCAGAAGGGGCCCGTAAGATGTTACAGGTGTAACAATTTGGGGCATTTTGCCTCTGATGTAAAGTGTCCGTTGTTTGGTAAACCCGCACCCACTGGTGCTCCACCCCGGCAGGTGACTAGTGTAGCCTTGGGGGAGGAGAGGGATGTTCAAGGTGGGTGGGGTCCCGCAGAGATGTCCCTGGTCTCGCTAGGAGACCGTGAAGTGGTCCCTCCAACCCAGCTGCCTGAGAACACTAAGAAGTACAGGCAGTGGGTGACCATAAATGGCCATAGAGTGGAAGCTCTTAGAGATACAGGAGCCAGTGTGACAGCTGTCAGGTGTCACCTGGTGTCTCAAGAGCAGGTGGTCCCCAATGCATTCTACCCCGTTGTTGCCGCTGACAACACAGAGAGACACTGCAAGGTGGCTCAGGTTCCCTTTGAGTGGGGGGGGGGTCTCTAGTACTCTTCAGGTAGCTGTGAGGCCCGCCATGCCTGTAGACTGTTTGTTAGGGAACGACTTGGAGAGCTCACCTTGAGCTAAGGTGGAGCGGAGTGCTCACCTGGAGATGTTGGGTATGCCGGATTGGGCGTGTGTCACCACACGGTCCATGGCAGCCAGTAGAGGTACTCAAGAGGTCCTGGAGCCTGAGAGGGAGGCCCAGGAACCGGCCTCAGAGAGAAGGAGCAAGGGGCGCGGGAAGCCGGCCCCTGAAGTTCCCACGGTCCAGGAGGAAGCAGACCTTGAGGGGGATGCCCTGGAGCCTACAGGGGAGCAGATAGCTGAACTGGGAGACCTGCCGGAGCTGACCCATTGGCAGCAGGAAGGGGGTCCCACCAGGGAGGACTTTTGCAAGGCACAGAAGGAGTGCCCTTCTCTCGTGGGTATGCGGCAGCAGGCTGCAGACCAGGCCGCAGGTGATCAGTCAGGATCACATTTCGTTTACTGGGAGAACGACCTCCTATATACAGAGCCTAAGGTTGCTGAGCCTGGGTCAGCCCGTGCGCTGGTGGTACCCCAGGACTTCAGAGCCTTCCTACTGGGGCTGGCTCACGATGTGCCATTGGCAGGGCATTTGGGGCAGGACAAGACCTTTGAAAGGCTTGTCACCCACTTTTATTGGCCTCAAATGCGCAGGAGTTCAGATACTCACTGCAGGACATGCCAGACTTGCCAGGCAAGTGGAAAGAGTGGAAGGAAGCAGAAGGCTCCACTCCAGCCATTCCCTGTGGTCGGTACCCCATTCCAGCGAGTGGGAATTGACATTGTAGGGCCACTGGACCCCAGGACAGCGATGGGCAATAGGTTCATCCTGGTCCTGGTGGACCATGCCACCCGGTACCCGGAAGCCATTCCTCTGAGGACAGTGACGGCCCCCGTGGTGGGACGGGCACTGATGGGAATTTTCTCCCGAGTGGGATTCCCTCTAGAGGTGGTGTCTGACCGAGGTACCAATTTCATGTCCAAGTACATGAAATCTCTTTGGCAAGAGTGTGGTGTAACCTACAAGTTCACCACACCTTACCACCCCCAAGGGAACGGGTTGGTTGAGAGATTCAACCGAACCCTCAAAGGCATGATAATGGGCCTAGAAGGACCCATGAGGCGTAAGTGGGACGTCCTCTTACCATGCCTTCTCTTCGCTTACCGTGAGGTGCCACAGAAGTCTCTGGGGTTCAGTCCCTTTGAGCTTCTGTATGGTCACCCAGTCAGAGAACCTCTAAGTCTGGTCAAGGAAGGCTGGGAGCAATCTCCCAGGAAACCTCCCCAGAATGTATATAGTTACATGCTGGCCTTCAGGAATCAGACTAGGCGATTCAGGTAACTTGCTGAGGCAAATCTGGAAGCCAGCCAGGAGGAGATGAAGCGGTGGTACGACCAGAATGCCACTCTGGTAGAGCTTCAGCCTGGGCAGAAAGTATGGGTCTTGGCCCCCGTGGAGCCATGTGCGCTCCAGGATAAGTGGACCGGTCCCTTTGAGGTGGTGGAGCGCAAGAGTCCTGTTACCTACGTGGTGGACCTGAAGTCGCCTAGGAACCCCTTAAGGGTCCTACATGTCAACCGCCTCAAGCCCCACTTGGAGAGGTCCCAAGTGGGCATGCTCTTGGCAACAGATGCTGGAATGGAAGAGGAGACAGAACCTCTTCCTGACCTCCTGTCAGCCAAGGAGCAAGATGGGTCAGTGGATGATGTCATCCTCTCTTCCACCCTGACCCCTGAGCAACAGAATGATTGTCGCCAGTTGCTGGGACAATTTTCTGACCTGTTTTCCCTGGTCCCTGGTGTCACTGATTGGTGCGTCCATGATGTGGACACTGGGGATAGTCCACCTGTGCGGCACAAGGCCTACAGGGTGACTGACAGGGTGAGGACATGCATCAAGGAGGAGGTCTCCAAGATGTTTGCCCTCGGGGTAATTGAGTCTTCCAGCAGTCCTTGGGCCAGCCCCGTGGTCTTGGTCCCAAAGGCTGCAGCGCCGGGAGCCACACCCGAACTCCGGTTCTGTGTGGACTACAGAGGACTCAATTCGGTCACTAGGACCGACGCACACCCCATCCCCAGAGCTGATGAGCTCATCGATCGGCTAGGGGCTGCCAACTACCTCAGCACGTTTGATTTAACGTCTGGGTATTGGCAGATCGCCTTGACCGAGGGGGCCAAAGAGAGGTCAGGATTTTCCACCCCAGATGGGCACTACCAGTTCCGGGTTATGCCATTTGGGATGAAGAATGCCCCTGCCACCTTCCAGAGATTGGTCAACCAGGTGTTGGCTGGATTCGTTCAGTGCAGCCTACCTGGATGACATCGCAGTGTTCAGCTCCACTTGGGAGGAACACCTGCGTCACCTCTGGGAAGTGTTGATGGCGCTGCGCAAGGCAGGCCTCACGATCAAGGCGAGTAAGTGCCAGATCGGGCAGGGTTCCGTGGTGTACTTGGGACACCAAGTTGGGAGTGGCCAGGTGGCACCCCTTCAGCCCAAGATAGAAACCATCCTGAATTGGGAGGCGCCCAAAACCCAGACGGAGGTGAGAGCCTTCCTCATTTCATTTTCATTTCACCGGGTACTACAGGAGGTTTGTCAAGGGGTATGGCAACATGGTTGCCCCCTTGACCGCGCTGACTTCGAAGAAGCAGCCCAGGAAAGTGATTTGGACTGACACCTGTCAGAAAGCTTTTGAGGCCTTGAAAACTGCTATGTGCACGGCGCCCGTGCTCTTGGCTCCCAACTTCTCCAAAGAGTTTATCGTTCAGACAGACGCTTCAGAGCATGGTGTGGGGGCTGTTCTTTCACAGATTAATGAGGAGGGCCTAGATCAACCCGTAGCCTTCCTTAGCAGGAGGTTACTTCCACGGGAACAAAGGTGGAGTGCTATTGAGCGTGAGGCATTTGCTGTGGTCTGGGCGCTGAAGAAGCTAAGACCCTACTTGTTTGGGTCTCACTTCCGGGTTCAGACGGACCACAGGCCCCTCAGATGGTTGATGCATATGAGGGGTGAGAATCCAAAGCTGTTGAGGTGGTCCATTTCCCTACAGGGTATGGATTTCACCGTGGAACATCGCCCTGGTACAGATCACGCCAAGGCTGACGGTCTGTCCAGATTTTTCCGCCTTAGTGATGAGGAACTCCCTGGGGTAGGGTAGTTCCCCCACTTTTCAGCTGAAGGGGACACGTGTTAGACCTGGCACCTTGGCGTGAGTCTCCCTTCCTCTTTTTGTCGCTGTGCCTCATGTGATTTTATGGTGTTGGCCACTCAGCGCGCTGTGCCACTGCCAACCAGTGCCGCGGTGCGAGTGCTCCCTTGTAAATTGTATATGTTGGTTGGATTCCATGATTGGATTGTTTGATTTACTATCAGACCCCAGTAAAGTGCGCCAGGATCGCCAGGGCATGTAAATGCAAACACCGCTGGTGGGCTTGCAGCACTGGTTGTGCCACCCACAGAAGCGGCCGGTAAAATATGTCTAAGGTCTGCCATCGCAGAACCTGCGTGCAGTCTGGTAATGACATGCTGACTGGCAAGTGCCCACACTTGCCGGTCCCTAAAACCTTCCCTTAGCTGCATGTTAGTCACCCCTCTGGTAGGCCCACGGGCAGGGTGCGTTGTAAGCCTAAGGTAGGACAAGCCTAGATGCGTGGCATGTCCTAGTAGTGAATGACCGCCATCTTGTTGTTCACTACTGCAAGGCTACCCTGTTCTCATAGGCCAGTATGGGCGGCCTGGATTGTTACACCCTATGATCCTAACCGACCCAGGGAACATGGTAGAAGATCGAGTTTAGTATGCCTGAACTCGGAATAATAAGGTACATCTTTTCGCAAGGTTTATTTTAATATTCCGGGTTTGCAAATGCCGCTTTTAGAAAGTTGGCCTTTGCTTGCCTAAACATTTCAGCCCGCCTCTGCGTGATGTGTATCTGATGTCTGGCTGGTATGAGTGACAGGGCTGGGGGAACCCAGATGGGCAGGGCTAGGTAGCCTGGTGATGAATAGGACGATCGACAGGTAGATGGGTGGGAGGAGTGCTCCTAGGCTCTGAATAGGACAGTGCTCTGCTACCTCAATGCCGGCTCCGCCCCCTGAGGAGCGTCTGATGACTCTGCCCTGCACCCTGAAAGAAGAAGCCTGCATCGTGTAAACAAAGTGCTCAGAAACCGGACTGGACTAGGCAAGGGCCCCCCTGGCCTGGGAGAACAAAAGATTTGCTGTATAAATGGAGGAGCCCTGCTCCTGAGAAACTAGATCCGCTTTTGACCAAGAAGAATCTCTGCCTGAGGAGGAGGCACCAGGAAAGCTGTAGGAGGAAGACTGTCCCTATCCTGGGGGATTGGCCTGCAGTGGTGACCTTGCTGCCAAAGGGGAGAAGAGAAACTGTTGCTGAAGACTTTGCTTTATTTTTTTTTTACTTTCAAGACTTGTGCTTTTCCAAAACGATCTCCAAGGGCTTGGAACTGAGCTTGCCCCCTGAACTGAGCCCCAGGACCATTGGGCTCTACCTGATCTTCACTCGCCTGCCGCTGGACTGTGGTGTCCTTTCCCTCGCCGGAGCTGTGACCCTCGTGCCCCAGTCGCTCCCTGAGCCGTGACCAAGACTGCTTAGCCGCCCCCGCCTTGGGAAGAGCCTCGCTCGATCGGAGCCGCTCCCCCTACGCTGTGCTGGGCTGCCCCTGTCACCTCGCTTGCTGGAGGCCCGCTGCGCACCTTCACCCTCCCGCCGGAATCGGCGTTTGTGAGCATCTCCAAGCCTCGGACGGCCCGGACGTATCTGCGTGCCGGGCTGCCCCGCTTTGTTCACCCGCCACCTGCAACACCCCGCTCTTGTCGTGAGCCTGAAGATCAGACCCCCATCGTGAAGTGTGGGAGCCCCGGACGCCGCCTCGCTCTTCTGCCGAAGAGCCGCTGAAATCCCGCACCCACCTTCGCGTCAAGAAACAAGGTACTGTACTTACGAACTCGACCGCGAGCTCGCATCGGATCCAGGGTCCGCAACGTTCTGATTTCCCTGTCATCTGCCGTGTGCTTCCCGGGCGCCGCCTCAGCACGAAGTGCGCTGAGGCCCACAGTTACCTTGTGCCCGCCTAAAGACCATTCCGTAACAAAGAGACTTTACCGTATTTCCAAGAGTTGTGGCCCCATCAGTTCAACGTTACTGGGCCTTGTATTTGAATCTGCTGAATCTACATAAAAGCTTATTTTGATATACTTCCTGATTGGTGTCCGTTTGTGGTGCATGCAAGGGGTTTACTGTATGTGTAATTGCATTTGCTTAACCGTGTACGCCTGAGACTTAGCCTAGACTGCTCGCGCCACGCACCTAGAGGGTGAGCAGGGGTTATTCTGGGGAGTCATCCTTCGCCCTGACAAGAAGTAAAGGGTCCCTGCTTGTTGTGGGTTCACACCTGCGTCAACCAGAGCCCCCTCATTTCTAACAACTAAAATCAACTTTGAGCCAAAACCATTGTAACAAACAAACAAACAAATAGTGAATATGATACAACACAGTTCATAGAACAAAAGCAGCAAGTGGACAATCTTTTTGGATTCAAATTGTCTTCCAACTTTTCAGTGCTGCTATACACGGGGGAAGAAAACATTGTGCCTGGTAGTTAGGAATTTGTACAACATATCTACTAGAGCAGACTTAATTTCATTAAATAGGTCCCCGCATGCACTTATTGATGCGTATCCATGCTTGTCTGACTTATGTTATAAATTGGATCAAATTTGTTTAAGCAAAAGAATGACTTCGGAAATAAATTCATAAAGTCCATATCAATTAAGTTTTTGGGCTCAAGTCTGGTCAATTGCTTTATCAACACACGGATACGACGGTTAGGACAAATTCTTCCTCTAATCTAATATTAAGACCCTGTCGTGCCAATTAGGGCCAAACCCCTTCCTGCTATATCTTTTGGAAAGTTAACATTTTCCTATTTAACCATTCTGTGCCTCTACCTGTCCCTGGATTACACGTCTTGGTTGGATGACAGCTTGGCTTTGTGAATTCACTCTAGACAGTCATACACAAAGGAAGCTGGGGTGTGCTCTGCATATCCTGATGTCCCATCACCAGACTGAGGAGCCTTCCTGAGTTAGAGTGGTGAAAGGACCTGAAAAGGGCTGTGCGTGTTCCCACACAAAGAAATCATCATCCCCTGTAGTGTGTCTCGAGCCAGGGCCAGAAAGCGCAGGGTCTTGAGCACCACAAAGACCTTTCTTTTAAGTATTCCTACTTCACAGGTTAGAATTGGTATAAGTACTGGACCTCTGACACCATATATTCGGAACACTTCTGGACTGAGGACATTCTACTAGGAAGAAGAGCTATTGGGCTGCCAGGAGGGACTGCCACTTTGTTGTTTGGTTTGCTGTGTTGGCCTGCTGCCTTCTGCTTCTGTCCTGGGAGTGTGAGGACTGGACTTTGCTCTCTATATCCTGCTTCCTAGAGTTTCTCCAACGGCTTGAGTTGAGCTTGCCTCCTGTTGGAAGTCTCAGGGCCAACAAACACTTCATCTGTTGTACCTCGGCTCATCTGCTGAGAGCCCTACTTGCCAAATGGTGCCAATTCCAGTTCCTGGGACCTTGGAAGTGATTTTCCATGCTACAAGAAGAAGCTGATACCGAGTAACATCTGAACCAGCGCCTTTCTGCAATTCTGATGACGTGCCGCTGCCTGCACTGAAGCCATGGTCCCCGCTCAATCCAATGACTTACACCACAGCACCTCCAAAGAACCACCACTGTGGAAGTCCTGAGCACAGCATCACCGACGTCTGTGACGCGCCGCTCTGACTCTTACACCGCAGCTGTGGCCCAGTGGTTCGACCTCGAAGCTGCGAAACCTTGGCTCGCGGCTTGACCGTCAACTTCATCATCGATACTGCACAGCAGTAAGGAACCGAGGTATTGCACCTGCAACCGAGGCATCACCTCCGCTGCACGTCAAATTGTCCCAGAGTGTTAGTGGCTCAACCACCCTGCAATCCCTCTAGGAACTGACACCTCACTTGCTACAGTGATGCCTCACCTGCTTTGTGCAATGCACCGTCCCTGAGCGCCAACATACCAACGACCCTGCCCAGCAATAAGGAATCAACACATCACCTGCTTTTGCTATTCCTCGCCCTCTCTGTGCCTAGCATCATCATTGATTTTTGACATATCCAAGGTACTGTGTTGGGTTCTGCCTGAATCCTGTATCCGGCCTGTGTTTCTTCACTGTCGGACTGAACTTGTGGATTTGTCCCGGTCAAGCACGACCCAATAGCCCAATTTGGAGCTATTGCTTTCTAAGAACTTGAACATTACTGAATAGTGAAAACTCTATAACGTGATTGGTCTATGTTGTATTTTTGTTGTTTTGGTCTAGTTTTACTCAGATAAATATTGGCTATTTTTCTAAACTGGCATAGAGTACTTTTGAAGTGTTTTTACTGTGTTACTGTGTGTACGTGTAAAATACTGTAAACATTGCCTCCAGTATAAGCCTGACTGCTCTTGCAAAGCTACCACGAAGGTGAGCATGGGTTATTCTTAGTGTGTACCAAACCTAATCTGACAAGAGCAAGGATCCCAACTTGGACAGGGTGCAAACCACTGCCAACTAGAGACTCTGGTTCAGAATAAGAGTAGATTACTAGAGGATATTTCTCTGACAACTTTAGGATGAGTGTAAATTACTTTAGGATTATTCAATAACAACTTCAAGATGAGTGTGGGTTACTGTGGAAAGATTCTCAGACAACTTTAAAGCAACTTGAATTACCCTCGGATGATTCAGTAACAACTTCAGAATGAGTGCAAACTGATCCTTGGTGATTCTGTGACAACTTTAAGGTGAGTGCCAATTACTTGATGATTCCATTACAACTTCAGGAGAGAGCTGATCTGCCCCATGACTGACAGTTATTGCATCTCCTTCATGCCAGGCCTTTGGGATGAACCACCACCATGGGCTGCCATTGTCCCATGTGCAACCACTGATTTGCATACTATCATGCAGAGTTATCATTTGGACATCACCCTCTCTTCACCTAGAAGAATAGTGTGAAGGTTAGTTAGTGGTGGCAAGAGCAAGTAGCTAAAAAGTGAATTCTGCATTATCAGTGCCGCTCGTAGGCTTTGGTCTTACCGCTGGTGTTTGAAACTGCCTGAGAGGTTGCGGAGCAACGGGACTTTCGCCGCACACTTGTGCAACAGACTCGGGGGTGCATCGAATCAGGACTGCGAGGCCCAGGGAGCATAGCGTGGACATTATCATCTCCACCTGGTGCCTCTTCCTGACCCCTCCCCCCCAAGCTTTATCACGCCTCGCGGCCCCCGCTTCGCGGGTGCCCCTCGTAGGCTTTGGTCTTACCGCTGGTGTTTGAAACTGCCTGAGAGGTTGCGGAGCAACAGGACTTTCGCCGCACACTTGTGCAACAGACTCGGGGGTGCATCGAATCAGGACTGCGAGGCCCAGGGAGCATAGCGTGGACATTATCATCTCCACCTGGTGCCTCTTCCTGACCCCTCCCCACAATTACTAATACAGACACTCCAACACCCGCGTGAGCGGGACGCGAGCGGGGCGTAGCCCGGGGCAAGACCGGGCAAAGAGCGGGCCGTTTGAGGCCGTTCGAGTACGGGCGAGGAAGGACAAGGACATACCCCTTTGGCCAGCCACCGCTCGTCAGTATCTGTACGGAGGTTTGTAACAAGGATCATGACTGCCAGAGAACCCCGGAGCAAATCTGCACTGGCCGCTGGTATGGCCACTGGTACTTTGGATATGTATTTTGCCAAGGCAGGCTCCCTACTGATCGAGGACATAATCACCCTAGAAAGGCGTATCTCACAGGAAATTGATTGGGTTAGGAGATCGTCTCTGGGGCCACTTGCACAGGTTACCTCCCCAGTACAAGTCGTAGAATGTATTGTAACCGATGTGGGGGGGGAACCTGGCACTACGGAGCTTAATACCTCGATTACATCTACCACAGACTATGATATTGCTGCTCTCACAGAGTCGAGCATAATACCCCTTCCACCACTTAGGCCCCCTCCTGACCATGTCACCATCAAAGCAAGTGCCATCGCCAAAGCCCCCATTATGGATAGTAACCATCTTTCCGTACAGTCAAGACAGGGGGAACGGGAGGGAGCAATTTCTAAAAGAAAAAGTAGGGCGCAAACTACGGGCAGGCGCAAGCCTAAGACCTCTAAGCTTAACCCGAGGGCTGAAGATATTCAGTATGGAGTACCCTACACGAGGACAGTCCCACCACATAACAGGGACCATTCATCCCCTAGCCACAATGCTACACCGCGAGAGGACGGATTGTCTCTCTCAGACATTAACTCTCTTATGAATAAAATGCTTACTCCTCTACTAGATCGCCTTGCAAATTTGGAAATATCCTTAGTGAGTCTACAAAAGGGAATTGACCAAATAGCGGAGGCTTTTAAAACAGATAGCCAAAATACGAAGCCCACGCATGTACCTTTAACTAAGGAAGGCTGCCCCTTATCAAACTCAGCTCAAGTACACCATCCTAGACCATCCATTCCTCATACACCAAATCTCCCGATCCCATCTTGTACTACAAATTTTGGGCCCCATGGGACGTTGCTAGAACCTACACTACGGATCCAGGGTAATGACACAAGACACAGGCCAGTTAATTTACCTCCGGAGGCAGTCCCGTACACAGTCATCCTAGCTGGTATCCCTGAATTAAAACCATCTACTAGTGAACCTGTGGAGGCTTTAAAAAATAAGGTAATCCACTGGCTCTCCATACACAGACCTCTCCCCGTGGGCATATATAGCGAGGTCCTCATGGTGAGGAGAGTTCCATGGTTAGGAAACACTAGAAAAACTATTCAGGGAGACTGTGTACTGATTAATTTCAGGGACCCTCGCACAGTTTCCCATATATGTAGCTGGCCTGCCAATGCCCCGGGGACCTCTATTCAAGCCCTTCCCCTCTCATTCTTTTACCCGTCCGTAATTACTGATCAGGATGAGGAAGGTTGGGAACCAGTAGGTAGGAGAAGGGGAAGAAGGGGCACAGGGGAAAGAAGGGAGTACCCCCCTATAGGTTTTCCTCGATTTGATTATCCCTCCACCCACAATAGGTTTAGTTCACTAGATAGGGTGGATTGACCGAGAGGGCTGGGGGGAGGTGGCGACCCAAACCAAATCAAGGCCAAAACACCTAATGATCAACTAGATCGTCCTAAGGCGAAGGTCGACCAAGAGTACACTCAAGTTAATGAAGAAGGATGTCTAGGGATTATTAGTCCCCCAGTTAACACGGTCTTGGAGCGGGTTGCTCAAGAAATTAATTCTCCTTACAGTCCACTGTTGGGGACAAACTTTGGGGAGGTTCCGCACCCAATCCCACAATCCACGTTAGGTAACTCTTCCCTCCTCAAGATCTTATCTTGGAATGTAGCGGGCCTAGCCAAAAAACTAAACACCCCGTCCTGGAGTTCCTTCATTGAGGAAAAGGATATATGCTTATTTCAAGAGACTTGGGCAAGGGAAGATGTTACCTACATGGGTTTTGCAACATTTTCAACACACGCGACTTGGGGGAGAAGAGGGCGCCCCTCAGGCGGCCTTGCAATATGGGTGGCTACTGACCTGGGGTGCAGGGCTGCTATTCTCCTGTCGAATACGGAAGACATCCTACTTGTTCTGTTGGAATGGCCTAACTCCCAAAGCCTCCTGCTGATAAACGTTTATTCTAGACCAGTGAACATCACACAGGAGTCGCCCAAAATTGCGGAGCTTGTGCTTGCCCTTAATGAAATTCCTGAGGGTACTCCCTTTTTATTAGGTGGCGATTTCAATTGCCACTTCGAGCCCCTCACAGGCATTCTGGAAGGGCTGGCCTCGGAGGAGGACCTTTTTTGGTCCATACCCCCCTCTCAGGCTCCGGCCCCAAGAACGTGGTCTCCTCTGGCCCTACAAATTACTTCCTTAACTTTGAAATATGGCCTCCGGGCCTGCAATGGAAGGTTTAATTCCGACATTCCTTCCAAATGCACTTTCAATAGAGTGGGCAGAGAATCACGACTCGATTATGTCCTGGTTCCCCTGACCTCATGGTCGCATTTCAGAGACTTTTGGGTAACTGCCAGGGATGATAGTGACCATAACGCCCTGGAACTAGTTCATGCTCATTCTGGGCCTGAGGCCAGGGGAAAACAAAGGGTGTCCTCTGAGGAGAGCCTGGTTGTTGAGAACAACAGGCGTAGAGTGAAATGGGAGCTAATAGTCTCCCATCCCGAGAAGATACCTAAGCTCTATGCGCAGGTAATCCCCATATTCGAAAAGGTCCAGGCACTCAAGCTGAAAGACATCACCCAGGACGTACACACGCAACTAGGCCAGATACACGGTGACCTCGTCAAGTCCCTCGCCGAATGCTTAACCAACAAACCACGCAGGCTTGTTAGCAAAACCGCCGGCCCCCTCTGGTATAACAGTGCTTGCCGCAAGGCAAAGACCGACCTATTGATCTCAATCAAAGAGGGAAAGGGAAATCTGGAAATTAGGGCAAGGAGATCAGCTTATAAATCTTTGATTTCCAATGCCAAAAGCGAATGGGAACACGAAAAATGGGCAAAACTCACTACCTTCTTGGCTAGGGGGGACTCGCGCAAATTTTGGCAATGTGTTAACACAGGCTCGGAGGAGCTGGCCTCCGCCATACAACCTAACATCTCAGCTAAGGTATGGCAGGAGCACTTCCAGACCCTTTATAAATTACCGGAGGATGACAGGGCAAGTTCTACCCAATTGTCTTGCCCCGCTGAGAACGGGGAGTTGTTCACATTGGAAGAGGTGCGAGCGATTGTTGCTGGGTTGGCATCTGGAAAGGCACCAGGCTTGGATGGTATGCCGGGCGACCTATTCAAGCAAGAACCGGATGTTTGGGCACCCTACCTTATGACTCTCTTTAATGCCATCCTGGGAGGCATGGCTGTGCCGGGTACTTGGCTGGGCGCAGAGATTGTCCCAATTTTCAAAAAGGGTTCCCCTCTGCTCCCAGCCAACTACAGACCTATTAGCCTTATTGATGTCCCTCAGAAGATCTTTGGTAGACTTATGTTAAATCGCCTGCAGGATTGGATAGAGGAGAGTGCGATCATGAGTCCATACCAAGCAGGGTTCCGCAGAGGCATTTCTACTATTAACCAAATCTTCTGTTTGATTCTTCTACATTGGAAGACTGTGTTGATAGAGGGCGGCAGCTTATACACGGTTTTCGTGGATTTGCGTGCCGCCTTCGATTTAGTCCCCAGGGATAAATTATGGGCTGTTTTATCAGACCTTGAGGTTCCCGCTGACATCTTATCAATCTTGAAGAGATTACATCAGGGAAACTTCGCCCGGGTAAGATGCGGAAGAGGAGGGACCCTTTCGGACGCCTTCCCCGTTGACAGGGGGGTTAGACAGGGCTGTGTTCTTGCACCGACCCTGTTCTGCCTCTTTGTCAACGGGGTTATAAACCATCTCAATGAGGTGAGCAATACCGATGCCCCCAAGTTGGATGGCAGCAGTGTTCCCGCTATTATGTTTGCGGATGATACCCTGCTGCTCTCCAAATCCCCCATGGGCTTACAACGAATTTTGGACGGGTTCGCTTGTTTCTGCGTGGATCGCGGATTGGAGATTAATGCCGCAAAAACTAAGTACATGATCTTCAACCCGCCCTCCACAACGCGCGCGTGCCCCTCTTTAGGGCCCTCCAGATTGGAGCGGGTTCACACGTTTGAGTATCTGGGGGTAGTAATTAATCAGTCCATGACGTGGGACTCGCATAAAATCAAGGCAAACATGAAGCTGACTCAGTCGGTGGGTGGTATTGCCAGGACGACCAAAGGACTGACATATAAGCCATTCGCCCCCCGTCTACAAATTTATAAAATCCAGGCTAGAGGGGCAGCGACCTATGGAGCTGAAATATGGGGGCACACGTCTGGGCAGAAGCTGCAGGTAACGGAAAATAATTTCATCAGGCAAATGGCAGCTCTACCAATTAGTACCCCACTCTTGCCATTCAGACTGGATCTGGGTCTGAGACCGATCTCAGTGGAGTTGGGTCTCAGACCCTTAACCTTCTGGTGTAAAATATGGTCTTCGCCAGATCTTTCCAAATACAGAGCTGAGTTGACAGAGATTCTACGTCTATGCAAAAATATACAAATCCCATGGCTAAGATACATCAAGCATATTTGCGAGTCATTGGGTAGACCAGAATTGTGGTACGACCCAGCGTCTGCTTGCCCCAGGGTCTCAAGAAAATCCATATCGATGGCTTACTATGAATACAACCTAAGTGTTGCTATCACGAGACGGCGGGAGGGGTCCCAAATTGGTCACTTTTTAGGTTTCAAAGACTCATACCATCTAGAGCTTATCTTCGATGACATGGGCCCGCCATTAACTAGGAAGCTATATATGCAATGGCGCTATAGCACTCTCCCCCTCATGGCGCACACGGTTCTTTGGCCACACTCCCATCACACAGCTCATTGTCCCGCTTGCGCGCATACGTGTGAGACGGATCTTCATGTTATATTTTTTTGCCCAGCATATCAAAGACCAAGGAACTATTGGCTTCGCCCTCTCCTTAGAAACCTGGGTTTTAGACAGCATGTCCCAGCTTTCAGAATATTGAAAACAGATCTTTCTGCCCCAACTGTATTTGCGGTTGCCAAATTTTTTACATCAATGTGGATCATTCGTATGCACTGCCTTAAGTCCTCTCAACTGAATGAACTACCGTGATGATCTTAGCTTAACTGTGCTTTGTTTATAATTACCAGAATTTTGTCTGTATTGTATTGTTTATAACTTCTGTACTATTTTATATTCTTTTATGGTCCTAGTGACCAAAATAAAGATAAATGAAATGAAATGAAAATTGTAAGGAGCTATGTGAGTGAGTTTAGTTGCTGGTTGTTTGTGAGGAGGTAAAGGAATAAAGTAGGCCAAGCACTAAAAGATGGGTGACTGACATTGAGGTATGCCATAAACAAGTGGCTAGAAATGAATCATTGAGGCCAAGGAGTACTGAGAGTAGTTGAATGTCTGCCGAGTGTGGCTGACTGTCTGTGGGTGAGTAATTGAGGAAAGAGGAAGCTGTGAGTGGCTGTCATTCTGTAGATGAGTGACTGGGAGATGAAAGCAGTGAGTAAGTGTTGCTGTTTGAAGCTGATCAAGTTTAGAGAAACAGGATACATTTTAATAGATGAGTAGTTGAGAGAAAAATTCTGAGTGTATGGTTCGGTATCAGCAAGGTAATGTAGGAGGGCACAGGAAGCTGTGAGCGTGTAGACAAATAGGATGAGTAACTGATCCACTGAGTGCTTATAAGTAAGTAAGCATGCAAATTGAAAGTAATAAGTGGCTGTTTCTCTGTTTAGGAAAGCTATAAGTGACTAGGAAATTGGGGCATTGAATCCATAAATGAGTGGATACCGGAAGGCAAGTGTGGGAAATGACCATCTTATGTGTGGTATTCCCCCAGATTTGTGTCTTCTTTGCTGAACCTGCTTTTGTTGGCTATAGCACTTAGCACACATTTCCCCCTGCTAAACAGTAATAAAATGCTTGTGTTCTCCCTGTTAAGTACGGTAAATTGATATACACCTGTTTGGTACATTTAATTTCTTTGTATGACCCTAGGTTATAGCACCACCTGTACCCAGGGCCTATCAATTAATGTTACTAATGTTCTGCACCACTCAGCGTGCCACCCACTAAAGTAGCACAGTTAAAGATGTTCCTAGGCCTGCCACTGTATCTAAGGTGGGCAGTTTTAAGCTGCTATTCTGATCTGGCAAATTAAACCATTTGGCAGGACTAAATCCTTTTTTTCATACGTATAAGTCACCCCAATGCAGATCTTAAAACCAAATAGGGCGGAATCTATGGCATATAAAGAGTAGGGCATGTATATTTAATGCTTTAAATGTCCTGTAAGTTAAAAACTTCCAAAGACATTTTTCACTTTGACAAGTCTAGCTTTCCCATAGGTTAACACTGGTTTATACGATTACCTCTAATAAGTGCTAAATTTGTTTTGAGAGTGGCTAGAAACATGGTTCAATGACTCATTTTAATAGTAATTTGAAATCCAACTTAATGGTCAAGGCATATTTTAATTTATTATTTTGGAAATTCCACTTTTAGAAAGTTGTCTTTTACCTGCCTAAAAGTAAATATGCTTTCTTGTCAGTGTCCACATGTCACCTGATCCCTAATGGCTCCAACGTGGTGTAATGTTTATTGCTCCAAGGCAGTGGAAAAAGGGATCTGGTTGTGGGGAGGGAGTCTCCACGCTTGACAGGATGGCCTAGGGCTGTGCCCATCCCCTTCCTAAGCTTCAATGATACCGGTCACTGGCAGATGAAGCTCACATAATTGGGGTCATGTCTGGGTTCCTGGGTTCAAGGCATAAAGGTTCAGACTTCCTTCAGGTCCGTCAGAAAGCAGGGCAGTCCTGCTGTTTCCTCTCAGGTCCAAGAGTGTTCTGATGAAAGGTCTGGGGCTGCCACTATTATACCCAGTGCCAGACTGTGGGTTGACCTCTTTCCATGGACTAAGTCAATACTGGTCAGTTCCTTCCCTCCTTCTGAGTTTGGTGCCAGGTAACAGTAAATACAGTTCCATAGATAAAACTGATTAGGTAGAGCTTCCATAGACACAACTAATAGGGTTAGCATTAGGCAGTTAAAGGTACGAAGGTAAGGTAAGGTAAGTGCTAAAGTAAGTATAATGCAACCATTATGAAACTGTAAAACCAGTGAGCATATTTACAAGCCCCTATCGCCACAGGAATGTCCCTTTAAGCAACATTCCTATGGCGACATGGGCTTCGCCTTATTTACAGGCCTTATTTAAAAGGTCCCCTGTCACGCTATACTTAGGGTGAAGCGGTGGGCAATGGGACCACCGCAACATCCATTGATTTTTATGCTGGACTATATTAACAGGGGTGGCGTAAATGTGGGGCAGCGCCAAAATTAAGACCAGGGAAAACCTGGTCTTGCCCTGGCGAAATGAGGAGAAATACTTTATTTCTCCTTGTTTTTGCGGTCTTTACATGTGCTGCGTTGTGCAGCCCACATATACACAGCAAAACACCATTAATTATTTATGTGCAGGAAGGTGTTCCTTCCTGCACATAAACACTCCAAAAAAAAAAAAAATCAAAAAAAAATAAATCGAAGAGTTGCAACTTCTATGTGTGCTGCACAAAGCAGCACACATAGAAGTTACATAACGCCATTTCATATGGTTTATGTGCAGGAAGGGGAACCTTCCTGCAAATAAACAATCCTTCCACTATAGTGCAAGGGTGCCTGTGTTGGCACTAGGCTGCTAAATTTACTGCCAGCGCAGAGAGAAATGCATGGCTGCACCGTATTCTTGTGAATACGGTGCAGGCCTGCGTTTCAGAAGTGGCGGAGCATTAAGCCAACAGGGTTAATACTGTGCTCCTTCACATCTTTTGTAATTATGCCCCCAGTTTTTTTTCTCCAGATTATGTCCCTATCTAATCCTCCTCTTGCATTATAAAGTATTTATCCATGTGCTCTCTTACATATATCACTTTGCGTGGTTTAGTAAATACAAATTAACCCTTCTTCGCATTACTTTGTGTCTGATATGCATTACATGTGTGGGCCATGGGCATTCTCATGCATCCACCCATGTATTTTGATGCAAACACAGATTTACAAAGACATGTAAACATGGCTTTGCACCAAAATTGTGTGGCAACCCGAAAGAGGAGTATCGAGGAGAAATATCTTTATTTCTCATTGTTAGTTCCTCTTTCCATGAGTGCTGCTGAAGCACACATAGGGAGAGCCATATGCCTCTAAGGATTGTTTTTGTGCAGGAAGATGTCTCTTTTAACACAAAACCAATCCTGTCTTGAACTTTGGTGCAAAGCAATGATTAATTTGTAATAAAATAAGTTCCAGGGCCCTGTCAGGAGTCCACTTCCTCCTGCAGCGGCCAGTGCTGCTGTCATCACTGTCAATTACAGTTTCAATACTACTATTACTAACCCTCACAATCCTGTAAGTGTGACAATCTTGACTATTCCAGACTCCCCAAAACTATAAGAATGGCTTTTGCAGCAGATATTAGTCATTTTTAATGTATAATGAATTAATAAACAACTGTTGTTGTGTTTGGCTCTAACTAAAACAAACAGCGCTCCATATGGCAGCTTGTCATAAGTGCCAGTGTTGAAAATTAAGTTCTGATGCCGGGCACTAGAAACCACTGGTTCTAATTAAGCACTGGTGCGATCATGCATGTGTGGGCGCTAGGCAGCATCAGTAGTGACAATGCATGAGAGAGCTGAAGAGTGGCATCTCCTAGTAGATATGCGGTTTTCAGTTCTCTCCCATTGATGCAATGCAACACAGCAATTTAGAAAAAGGATGGTAAATATGACCCTCAATGTTTGTTTAGGAGCCATCTACATAAAGACAGAGGTGATTGCTTTGATGAGTATTCGCAACTATGGTTCAGAGGAGGGATTGTTTTAAAGACTTTCATGGTGGGGATTTGAGGGTCTTGTAAAAGCATCATAGCAGGGGTTAAAAGCTGAGACAGATAGGAACAGTTCAAGATACTAGATGGCTGAATATCGAGATTGGACAATTATTTCCTTTGACATGCAGAAGATGAGTGAAATTTGTAGGAAGTTGGAAGAATACTTTGAGGTTCTAGATATTCAAATACATTGGAAACTAGAAATGAAAAGCTGTGATTTATGGGGAATGGGATATATATTGGAGATTATTGGCATCATTAGCAAATAGAGAATATAGCTTCAGTTTGTACCAATACACCTGAATGATCAAGGCAGCCAGAGGCAAGCAAAGCTTATTACCCTTAGACCATTTCTTACAAACAGGCAAGGAACACACTTGTTTGCTTAGGTTCCTCATCTTTATGTATTGTAAATAATATTGATGCCAACATTTGTTTTGTGAATTTTTTGGTTCCTCGGGGTAATAGATTATAATATCACATACACTCAGGGCCATATTCTCAAGGAGCTATCGCCGAGTTAACAGCACTTTAGCGCAGCCAAACTTGCGATATATTTATCTCTCCATTCACAAGCTGGTGCTAACAGCCCATAGCACCACTTTTCAGGCGATAGCATCTGCATAAAACATCGCCACAGATGACCCCGGCAACTATCGCTAATGAGATGCAGAGTTGGCGGTCCCAAGCAAAAAGCAGCGACAACACCAATCCTCAACATTCTCATCCACCAGACAGATCTGCGAAAAGACTACGAAGCATGCGATAAGGCGCGTTAGCTGCAGGAAATAAACACCTGCTCTGACCTGGTGTAAAGTCCAATGACAACTAGCAGCAGTCAAGGGAGCACAGCCCCAAGTCAAACATGAAGAACAACAGAAGCACCCGGGCAACTGAACATGCAGCCCGGAGCCCCAATAGGGCAACAACACCCACCGCCACCAACCCCAGGACCCCCTCCGCCCCCCGCCCGGACCAGCGCAGACCAAGACAGCGACCTGCTGAAAATGCACCAACCTCACAGACCCAACACCTGGGAACGTCATTGCCCACCACAGGCTCAAAAGGACAACCTTCCCACGCATCCTGACCATCAAAGCCCAACAGCCCTACGACACCAACACAGCGGACAACCAGCATCCCACCCCACACCAAGCTGCTGGCTGTGCTGCACCTGTTGGCCTCTGGTACCCCCCAACCAACAACCCCCAGAGTCAGAGGAGTCTCACAGCCAGCCTCATCCAAGTCCCTCACACCTGTCCTGGATTCCATAATCATCCTGGTACCCCAGTATCTATACTTCCACCACAATGCGCAGGATCTGCTGGAGACCAAGCAAGGACCATACGCCATAGCTGGATGGACGCACGTGTTGGGGGCAATCCACAGCTCACATGTCAGTGTGCACGATTCCTTCATCCTCCAACAGTCCATTATCAACCAGCACTTCCAGGATGGCACCAATGGGAATGCACTTCCCGTTGTCAAGTTCCAAATGAACAGCCCACACACCTCAAATCCACAACCATGCAACTCACTAATCTGGCAATGCACACGTCACAAAATCACATACAATAAGCAAAACCACATGCCCACCCACCAGACACGACTGAACACCTTACAATGGAAACCTGGGCAAGCCCTGGACATAAGCCATCAATGGCATGGCACCTTAGCCACACAATAGAGAATTGTGGGGAGAGTTAGGAACCAGGCACGTGTGAAGGAGGCAAGTAAACCATCATTGGGAATGTACACAATGCCAAGAGTGGCGGCGATGTGCTGGACAGACCCCAGTATGCATAACACATCCATATCCATGGCGACATACACCGCTGGCGTATGGAGTGTAGTGGACAGTGGACACACCTATGTCATCCCAGCCAGTGGGGTAGTTCGTGGACATGTTGCCTGTTAAGTCCCCCCCGTAAGCGTGAGCAGAGTGGGATGTCCCGGCGTACGCCAGGCCAGCGTAGGGGTGTGAATAAAAAGCACGTAGCCCTGGGCGTGGTGCTCTTCCAGAATGCCCAACGTCTCTGCCAGGGTAGTGCCTCTCACCCCACCACGAGGCCGGCGCCGTCCTCGTCAGTGGAGTTGTCTGCGATCCTGTGCGCCTGCCGTACCCCGGCCCGCTGGACCCCGAACCCGTCAGGCCCGCCCCTGGGCAGCCAGGCCACACTGATCACCTGCCGACACCATGTGTCGCCGCAAGCTCCAAGCCAGAGGCCTGTCACTGTACATGTGGCCCTGCCAATAAAGAAGGCGGGCGCACATGCCCGTAGCCAGTTCAACATGATATCTGCATGTGTCCCTGTGGTCTTGTTGTATGCATGACGGCCCTGAGCCCTACGACATTGCATTGTGCTGTGTACAGCGGACGCAGACATGTCACCGCAGGCAGCGGGTTAGAGCTTGGACATGTAGCTTTGTCGTCACACACTCAATTCTTAAGGGAAGTGGGCTGAGCCGTCGTACGCAGAGCCAACGTGGGTGTGTGACTGCTATTTGCATGCCCCTGGGCGTGGTTCTGTACTGGGAATGTGCATCTGCATGTGTCTATGGCAGTGTGTGTCTCCTTTGTGGGGTGTGGGTAGTCCCTGAAGGGTAAAAGACACCAACGTATGTGATCTAGTTCGCCTTCCATGGGTTTGGAGCCCACCCACACCTGTTCGGCAACCTCCTTTTGGCGTGCTGACACATGGTATTGGAGTGCCATTTGAAGTGTTGTGAGCTAGCTGTGCTTGTGGGTGCTTCCTGCTGTGTGGTCTGTTGCAGGCTCTGTGTTCTCCTCTAAGTACCTTGGCTGCCTGTCTCCTGGTGGTGGGTTGCGTGGGATGTCCATGGGCTGTTGTAGGGCATCGATGTCGAAGGTGTGGTGGTCCTCTCCAGCATCACTGATGTGTTGTCTTCTGTGCTCTGCTGGAGGTGCAGTGTGTCCCTCCCTCTGCAATGTGAAGGGGAGATGCATGTTGACATTATGTTGACATGTATGTTGGCGCATTGTTCTGGTTTACATGCAGACTGTATGACATTGTGACTGTTTGGGAGGTGCTGAGTACTGATGCGGGACAGTGTACATTTGGACTACATGACGGATGTGAGGTCGTACGCGTACATTTCCATTTCACAGTTTCCTGCTCTGTCAGATGTAGTAGGCATGTTTGTGTGCATGTGCAGAGCCAGTTGTGTCCTCCGTTCTGCAGTGCGTATTTGACCACGTTGTCGTCAATGTGGATGTGCTGCCATTGCTGTGTGTTTGTGCTGCAATGTGCCTCGGGATGAGGGACATGATCCAGGGTTATTGTGGGTGTGCAGTGTGCTATACATGATTGTGCATGTGTGCCGTTGTGCCCATATCCCCCGTTCCCCCAGTCCCTGTTCGTTCCTCACCTTGTTGTTGTGTCAGGTCCTCTCGAGCTGTGTCAGCACTCCCCCCTCCTTGCACCGTCTCCACACTGATGACTGGCCTCCATTTCCTCCTGCTCTTCCTGTGGTGCAGGACTCCCACCTTCTGTCGCCGTTGCTGCCTTCCTGTTGACAGCGGGTTTGTGCCTGGTTTAGGTTTCCAGGTCATGCCAGCACCTCTTGGCCTCATCCATTGTCCTCCTCAACACTCCGGCTGCATTTCAGGTAGTCTGATTGTGGGACAGTTGCTGGTAGTGTTCTGTCACCTCCGTGACGCTGGTCTTGTGTTGCTGCGGACTGCACCCAGTCTTCCTCTCCCTCTTCTCCCAGGCCTTCGCCGACCCCGTTGTACCTTGCTGGTGGTCTGTGGGGCTTGTGGGGGTTGCGTTGGCCTCTGCGCTCGCTCAGGGTGCATCCATGGTGCTGCGCACTTTATATTGTTTCTGGTGTGTTTTTCTTGTTCTGCTTTTATAGTGCATTTTCCTGCGAGACGCGTGGGATTTGCAGGCCTGTGGCTGGTTTTCACAGCTTTTTGTATCGCGCTTGGCCTCATTGCAGCTTTTTTTGCTTTCGTGTTTCGCATTTTTGCGGAGTGGCGTTGATTTTAACGCGGTCAGTTGACACGTTATCTGGTGTCTATCGCATGGTACCGCCGTGTTGTGAATACTTGGGTAACACTGTGTAAAATTTCAGCAATCGACTGCGATGTTGTAGGTTGCGTTAAGTAACTTCTGCGATGATTATCACACGTTCTTGAGAATATGCCCCTCAGTTTTCAGAGCTATTATTTCTCAATACTTCCTCATATGACAGGGTCTGTGATTACAAGGTTATTTGGAGTGGCATTATGCCAGCTACAGCTCTAAACCAAATGAAGAATGACATATATTAGAAGGAATATTAAGCTTCAATATTATATGAAGAAAACTTTAGAAACAATCACTTTCTATATCCCTCAGGAAGCGAAATATTTGTGAAACACATGTTGGACAAGGATTTTTTTTCTATATAATAATTGAATAAAAATAAACAAATCAAACTAGAAAAGTGTGCTGCTCGCTTCTTTGTTAAAAAATATTTCTATTGCCATACATCAGTCAGGGTAGGTTGATACGCATTAGAGGGAGAACTATACCGGTCCAGGGGGCATAAATGCCCTAGCTAGAGTGTGTTACCATCGTGTTAAATTTGGAAAAAAGACATTGTTGTGACTATTGAACCTGCTAACCCGGAATGATAACAGAGAGGGGTGACAGACTTAGGGGGAGACATGAACCTGGAGAAAACATAAAACATTATCAATTAACAAAGGCATGTGGTAAAGTTAGGGACGTTTCTAGGAATTCAAGACTTAAGAAACTGGGGGGCATATTATCAAGAACGTGTGATAATCATCGCAAAAGTAACTTAACGCAACCTACAACATCACAGTCTATCACGGGAAATTTACGCTGTGTTAACTAAGTATTCACAACACGGCGGTAACATGCGATAGTCACCAGATAATGCGTCAAATAGCCGTGTTAAAAACAGCGCCATGCCACAAAAATGTGAACCACGAACACAAAAAAAGCTGTGATGAGGCCAAGCGCGATACAAAAAGCTGCGAAAACCACCAACAGGCCTGCAACTCCCATGCATCTGGTGGAAAAATGCATTATAACAGAAAGAAAAAAAAACACCAAAACCAATTCAAACTGCGTAGCACCATGGATGCACCCGGACCGAGTGCAGAGGACAAGCCGCACTCCACAAGCCCCCCGGAGGACCAGCATGGAACCCCGTGTTCGGGGAAGGGCAAGGAGAAGAGGAAGACGGGGTTCAGTCCGCAGGAAGACCGGATAATCGTCATGGAGGTGACAGAACACCATCAACAACTGTTTGGCACCTCCACTGTGGCACTGGCAACCCAAATGGAAATATGGTAGGGCATCATCACCAACGTCAATGCAGTCAGAGTGTCGAGGAGGTCAAGAGGCGCTGGCATGATGTGAAAAGGCAAACCAAACAAACTCGCCACCAACAGGAAGGCAGCAACGGCAACTGGAGTTGGGAGTCCTGCGACACAGGAGGAGCTGGATGAGCTGGAGGAAATGGTGGCCAGAGTCAGCAGTGTGGAGACGGTGGCAGGATTTGGGGGCATGGACACAGCTCGATACGACCTGACCCAACAGCAACAGGGTGAGTAACGACCAGGGACTGGGGGGACGGGGGGAGATGGGCACAATGGCACACATGCACAATTATGTGTAGCACACTACACACCCAAATGATTGTGGAACATGTCCGTGATAGCCTTGGAAAACTGCAGCACACATAGAAACACCAAGTAGCCCCCCGTCCACAATGTGCACAAAGGGGCTCCCCTCCCTATCATCAATATCACAACCTACCCATGCACATGTGCTGAATCCAGCAAAGCAGCGGCTCTGTGACCCACACTGACTATGCAAGTGACACTGCATGCCCGATAGCATGGCAGCAGCCAAAAAACATGACATGGTTGACGAATCGACATGGAGGTGGCCCAGTGCGTATCACATCCGTAAAGGAGCTCGTCACACTCTGACATATCCACGTGGACCCACAAACCATGGCGTACAATACATGCAGCAGATGAACAATGCACCAGGCCACAAAATCTGTCCAAGAGCACATATTACCCAAGTCGCAAACAATTCAGCCCCCGAAAAGCACACAATTCAAAGGCACCCCGCCTCAAAGGGAGAAGGGTACACGAAATCAGAGCTGCAGGGGCAACACCCCCACAATGCAGCACACACACATAGCAATCACAGAACATCAGCAATGACGGCAATGTGGTACAAAGTGCAACACCAACACCACAGGACAGAGCTCACAACAGGTTCCGCTCGTGCGTAGTAACTGTCCACTCACATCTGGCATTGTCTGACACTGTGTGATGATAATGTACGGGTACTACCACACATCCATCATGTAGTCGAAAAAGACACTGACTGCCATCAAATAGCCAGCTTCACCAAAACAGTCACAATGTACATTGGCATGCAGTCTCAATGTAAACATCTGCAAATCTTCAACATACATGTAAAACTCTGTTAACCTGCATCTCCCCTTTACATTGCAGAGGGACAAACAACACCTCCTGCAGAGCACACCACACTTCTCATCATTGATGATGAAGAGGACAACCTGCACATATGTCAAGACACCCTCCAATGCATAATGGACAGTCTCTGCACCCCATCCCCAGGAGCAGGGCAGGCCAGCTGCCTTGAGGTGACCCCACCACCTGCACAGACCACACAGCAGGAAACACACACCACCACGACTGTCTCCCAGGACCCCCCTGACCAATATATGGAATTCCAATGGCATGTGTTGGGGTGCCAGGTGGAGTTGGCTGATCAGCTGCGGGTTGGGTTTCGAGCTCGTGGCAGCCAAACTCGATGCCATACGTGGGTGTCTGAGTCCCATCAGGGACCACATACAGTCCCTATCGGACACCCCCTGTCTGCACCATGTTCCACCACAGACCTTGGCTTCCCTCACTGGGGCCATTAATCAGATACAAGAACCGTCTGTTCAGACAGGCACCAGCGATGACAGCACAGAGTTGGCACAGATGCGGAGGTCAATGGAGACCATGGAGCAGATGCATGCTGGAAGTATGGCTGCCAAGGCTGGACACCAGCGAGTAGTAGCTGGGAACTTCAATGCCCTGCAGCTCATCATCTTGCCATTGCTGCCACTGAGCCTATCCCAGATGACTGCAGGGGAATCATCGACACACACAGCTCCGAACCCTCATGTGTCAGTGACACACAGTGATGCAGTCCCATCACCTTCACAGTCTGATGTGTCAGTGGCACACAGTGATGCAGCCATTACACCGCCACACACACCGGACACAGAACCCATATCAGGGGAGTAAGATGGGGATGGTAATTACTGTGTGAGGAAGAAGGCAGTAGCATCCATCACCGCCATAGGGCCTGTCTCTGCCTAGTTCTGACCTACGCATCATGCCCTGGGACAATACCTTCCACTGACCCCTGGAACACTCTGCGACATTCACCCGGACCCCGACACGGACTGCCATATCTTGACTGCTGGACAATTACACAGCAATCCTGCTGCGGACTGCACTCCCCCTCTTCCAAATCACTTTTCAATCCCCAAAGGACACTGGTTGGCCCACCACTAGGCTTCCATGTAATGTGGGCTTGGATGGCCATTTACAGCTCCAGCTCCGTCAATCACCAGAATGTGAATAAAATATTCTTAATCACACAGATGTGTCTTGACCATGTTTACTCACGTATGGAAGTATGGCTGGATGTAGGTATGATTGCACATGAAGGTACACCCTGGTAACTGACATCTATGTGCATGTTTATCCCTGAGACACATGGCCAATTGGGTGAGGGTGAGTACTAGCTATGTCTCCATTGCACATCAACAACAATCACACAACCCCCCAACGTAGGCACACATCCATGTATTGAATAGGGCTGTGTGTAGGAATGACCAAATCGGTAGTAGGCCAGAAGTGGTGTGCTACATTACATGTAACAACTGAACCTCACGTCGCATACCTACCCACACACATCTGTGTGGAAACATCCTGTTATTACTCATAACATTGCTCCACATGGTCTCAGTTTGGACACCATACTTACATTGCTGAAGTCATGTAAGTGCACAGGTCGGCCAGCAACTATCCCAAAGCAATGTCTGACTCACAGAGGTGGAGCTTGCAAAAGGGAGCCCCCCCATTGCACATGCGTCAGTCAGTTCATCCCTGTGTAGGAACGATGCTCATTGTGGCACACGAGTGGACAATCTAATCAACACTCATCACAGTTAGACACCAGTGAAGTTGCATAGACTTTATTGGCATGTGCGTGTCAGTACGGACGAGGCAATGGCCACAACAGGCAGGGACATGCTTAAGACACCTACACACAGCATGGGAACATGTCGAGGTGCAGCAAATGGTGAGGCAAAAATGAACAACAATCATCACGGATGGCAACGGTCTCAGCCCACCTTGCTGTGCTGGACGAGTCATGTGTTGTTTGGCGTCTGCCCATTGCTCCGTGTGAGGGGGCACGACTCACTGCCCATGGGGTCTGCATAGTGCTCTGCCACCGGAGTGCACCGATTGTCTGCTCTGCTGACAGTGATCAGGTGAAAGGGTCCGACAGGTTCACATGTCGTGCTACATTGCCATGTGTGTACTCTCCCCCCCAGCAGTGTGTCCGAATTGGTAACTTTGCCAAACGACGCTGTGTTGCTCCGACCATGGACCTGCATCACCTTGCACAGGTGTGTGTACACACGCGTAGTTCCACGCACATGCATCCAGAGTCCTGACGAAGGCGGACATGTCCTCTGTTGTGGTGGGATATGTGAGCATTCCCCATGATGCAACAAGGTATTGGGTCCTGTGCTGTGGGTGACAATCCGATGTGGCTGCTGGAATGTAGTTTCCATGAATGTACGTGCAGCTTCATGTGCAATGTGTTCCAATAGTAGGTCGTTGTCATGTTCAAGGAACACCAGGGTGAGCCAATCAATTAATTGATCCGGGCAGGTGTGCTCAGTCCACGCCGTTTCACCAATTCGCAACACAGGCCAATAGGGGAGCGCCTCGATGTGGTCACTGCACACAAGGAATTGTGCAATCTCCCATGCACAACTGCCAACATATACACAGTATGTCAAGGCATCCCATGCACGGCTGTCTCGGTTACACTCCTGTTTGTGATCCAACAGGGGGCGCACACACAAGTCATAGTCCAATTCATCTATGGTTGTGTTGGATAGGCAGACATCCATGGGACACTTGAATGTGCATGTTCAGCAGTGGAACCAGGGCTGGACGCAGGTGACGTAGGCAAGGCGGAAGCTCAGCTGGTAACTGATCCTCAGCAGTGACAGTGCACCCAGTAAATGCAGCATACGTGCACGGTACTGTTCCACGTGACGGGGGTTGTGCATATGCCCGGGTTGGCCTGCCATTGCTTTGGTGCATCTCGTGGAACTGGCACTCTTCTGCACTGTGGCAGTTGTGTGGAGGATATGCCACAGTTCTGAGCAATGATTCGAATGTGTGTGCAACGTTGGGGAGAATGGGTTGCTGTTTCTGTAAATGTCAAGGGCACCCCATTGCGGGGGTACCTCAGACAGGGGTTTCTGTGTGTGGGGTGTGGATAAGTTGGATAGTTCATTTGCGCAATGCGTGGTGTGGGAGTCATCCCAATCTGCCATGGTGTCTCTCTCAGGGTGTTCCAGCAGCGTTCAGAACCAAGGTCAGAGGTGCAGGTGTCCTCTAGCCTTCTGCACTGGAACAAAGGAACTTTCATTCCTAATGTTTGTCTGACTACTACTTGCATTTGCAGAATGTTATGTGGCTTTGGCGCTGAGATTGAGACAAGGCCTTGGGCTCATGGTGTACCGATGGCGATAAACACACACAGGTTGGCATGTGGAGCCAGGTGCCCGAGAGGCCTTGCGCTGCTTGTGCAATCTCACAACGTCTCTCTTCCTCGCTCTCTCCCTCCCTCTCTTTCCTTTGTAGGGCACATGGCACACCTTCGTCTCTTGGATTTTGTCTTCCAGGCTGTGTCCAACAGATGTTAATGTTAATGTTACTGGGTATTTATAGAGCGCACGGCTACTCCCAAGAGTGTCCCGGCGCTAACATGGAACCCGTAACAAAAACCCCTCAACAATCAGACACCTAGGACACCGGTCGTGAGAACAGCAGCGTTTTTAGTTTGTGACGAAAGCGCAAAAGGTCATTTTCCCAGCGCAACTCAGGAGGTAAGTTATTCCAAAGTGCAGATACCAGTACCTGAAAAGATCGAACTCCCAGCCGAGCACGATAGAACCTAGGGGATAGTAGCAAACAGGAGGATGAGGACCGTAGATTGCGTGCGGGTACATACTGCTGGCATCTAGCCCTTAAGTAAGGAGCACCGACGTTATGGAAGGCCTTAAAGGCCAATACCAGTGCTTTAAAGGATACCCTCTTACGGACTGGGAGCCAGTGGAGTGTTCTAAGGAGAGGGGTCGTGTGAGTACGACGATCAGCTAAAAAAATTGCTCGGGCGGCAGCATTCTGGGCGACCTGAAGCCGATTAAACAGATACTCAGGGAGGCCTAAGTAAAGAACATTCACATAGTCAAGCCGAGAAAGTATCAAGGCTTGCACGACTATCTTCCTGTGGGACATAGAGAGTAGTGGTAAGAAGTTTCGCATCATACTGAGTAGTCCAAAACAAGTGCCCACCACTGATTGAACCTGGGCACTCATGGAAAGATTACTGTCCAGTTTAACCCCCAGGTTCTTAACCGTAGTGGCCAGAACACTTGGAGGAGACATATTAGATGGCCACCATTCACGCCATTCATCGTCCGGTGAACAACCATCATTTCTGATTTTTCAGAATTACATCGAAGAGGGTTCACAATAAACCAGTTAAACACCGCCGAGAGGCATAGGTTAATGATCTTCCCATCCAATGCTTCACCCTTGGCACGTGTGAACAGTAGTTGCGTATCGTCCGCATAACAGACGATTCTAGCACCAAAAGGTTCAACCAGCATTGCCAGGGGAGCCACATACACATTAAACAATGTGGGGCTCAGGATGGAACCCTGGGGAACTCCCACATTCATAGATTGAATGGGGGCCTCAAAAGGGGGGGACCAAACAGCTTGCTGGCGATTGGTAAGGTAAGACCGGAACCATTGTAGGGCATTGCCCCCAATGCCGCATCCTCCTCGGGGACCTCAACTTCCACCTGGAGAACAACAATGACCGCAACACCACCGCCCTGCTGGATAACCTCGCCAACCTCGGACTTCAGCAACTGGTCAACACCCCCACCCACTTCGCCGGCCACACGCTCGACCCACTCTTCTCGTCCAGCAAGCACGTCACCTTCAGCCACTCCACCGGACTTCACTGGACCGACCACAGCTGCGTCCATTTCAGCTTCAGAAAGAACACGGTCCACCATCACCCGAAGCAGGCTCCCCACAGAAACTGGAGCAAGATCACCGCCGACCAGCTCGCCACCTCCCTCAGCCAGAGCCCACCTGTCAGGACCACGGACCCTAACACAGCTGCCCTCGACCTCACGCAGTGGCTGACCTCCTGTGCCGACGACCTCGCGCCACTGAAGAACCCCCTCACCAGGCCCAGAAGCAAGAAGGCCCCCTGGTTCACCGACGAACTTAAGGACTCCAAGAAGGCCTGCCGCACCCTCGAGAAGGCCTGGCTCCTCAACAAGACCGCCGACAACAGAACAGCACTGAAACTCGCCACTCGCAGACATCACCAGCTCATCCGCACCACCAAGAAGAAATCTCTGCGGGAACGACTGGACAAGAACGCCCACGACAGCAAGGAGCTCTTCAACATCGTCAAGGAGTTCTCCAACCCCAGCACCGGCAACAACGACATCACTCCCTCACAGGACCTCTGCGACTCCCTCGCCTCGTACTTCCACCGCAAGATCGCCAACATCCACAACAGCTTCGACATTTCACCCCCGCACCCATCGGCCGTACCTTCGCACCCCGCCGCCACCCTCCAGACATGGACCGAGGTGACCCCCGAAGACACGTCACGCATGATGAACACCATCCACTCCGGATCTCCGACCGACCCGTGCCCCCATCATGTTTTCAACAAGGCAGCCTCTACCATCGCACCCCACCTCCGAGACATCATCAACACCTCCTTCAACACAGCAACTTTCCCGGAGAGCTGGAAGCACGCCGAACTCAGCGCTCTGCTGAAGAAACCAACAGCGGACCCGACCGACCTCAAGAACTTCCGCCCCATCTCGCTCCTTCCTTTCCCCGCCAAAGTCATCGAGAAGGTCGTCAACAAGCAACTGGCCGCCTTCCTCGAGACGAACGGATCCCTCGACCCATCACAGTCCGGATTCAGAGCCAACCACAGCACCGAGACCGCCCTCATCGCAGCCACCGACGACATCCGAGCCCTGCTCGACAACGGCGAAACAGCGGCACTCATCCTCCTAGACCTCTCCGCAGCATTTGACACTGTCTGCCACCGCACACTAGTCCAACGCCTCAACGACACCGGCATCCAAGGGAAGGCTCTGGAATGGATCATCTCATACCTCTCAGGCAGAACACAGAGAGTACGCCTCCCTCCGTTCCGCTCCGAGGCCACCGAAGTCATCTGCGGCGTCCCGCAAGGATCGTCGCTCAGCCCCACTCTCTTCAACATCTACATGAAACCCCTCGCTGCCATCGCACGCAAACACAACCTCAACATCATTTCCTACGCCGATGACACCCAGCTAATTCTCTCCCTCACCAGAGACCCCGACACCGCCAAAGCCAGCCTGCACGAAGGGATGACAGACGTCGCTGAATGGATGAACATCAGCCGCCTGAAACTGAACACGGACAAGACAGAAGTCCTCATCCTGGGACCATCACCCTCCGCATGGGACGACTCCTGGTGGCCCCCGGCACTAGGCACCGCACCTGAACCGACGGACCACGCACGCAACTTGGGCGTCATACTGGACTCCTCCCTATCGATGACCAGACAAGTCAACGCCGTCTCCTCAGCCTGCTTCCACAACCTCCGCATGCTCCGAAAGATCTTCCGATGGATCCCAACCGAGACCAGGAAGACGGTCACCCACGCTCTCGTCACCAGCAGACTAGACTACGGAAACACCCTCTACGCCGGTACTACGGCCAAGCTTCAGAAAAGACTTCAGCGAATTCAGAACGCCTCCGCCCGACTCATCCTGGACGTCCCCCGACGCAGCCACATCTCGTGCCACCTGAGAGACCTGCACTGGCTCCCGGTCAACAAGAGGATCACGTTCAGACTCCTCACCCACGCACACAAGTCCCTCCACGACCTAGGCCCAGGGTACCTCAACAGCCGCCTCACCTTCTACACGCCCACCCGCCGGCTACGTTCCGCTAACCTCGCCCTCGCCGTCGTCCCTCGCATCCAGAGAGCCACCGCTGGAGGAAGGTCATTCTCCTACCTGGCAGCTAAGACTTGGAACTCCCTACCCGTCCACCTGCGGATGACCCAGGACCACCTGGCCTTCAGGAAACAGCTCAAGACCTGGCTGTTCGAGCAGTAGCAGACCCCCTTCCCCAAGCGCCTTGAGACCCTTACGGGTGAGTAGTGCGCGATATAAGTTCCATGATTGATTGATTGATTGATTGACCTCCAAAGACGATCGAGAAGAAGGTCATGGGGTACGGTATTGAAGGCCGCAGATAGATCCAGCAATACCAATATTGCCCTCCCACCTTTATCCAAGGTGACTTTTATAGACTCCGATATCTCGAGGAGAGCTGTTTCGGTGCTATAGTTGGCACGAAAGCCTGACTGGCTAGCATGGAGGACACCGTTGGATTCTACAAACTCTCCGAGAACCTGATTTACATATTTCTCCAGCGTCTTGGATAAGGCAGGGATAAGGCAGGGAGCAGTGAAATGGGCCTGTAATTGCTAGCTGTCCAAGGATCAGCAGAGGGTTTTTTAAAAAGAGGAAGAATTTTCCCATGTTTCCAGTTATCCGGTACTGTCCCCATAGATAATGAAAGGTTCAGCACCCGATTAACTGCCGGGTTGATTACCTCAGCTATTGAGGCCAGAATCTTTGCCGGACAAGGATCTACTGGAGATCCTGACTTGAGAGAGCGAAGAAGATGTAAGGATTTTTCTAGTGAAAGTTCAGGAATATGTAGTAGGCAGTTCACAGACGGAGGTAGCTGTAGGAAAAGCCTATCCAGATTCCCATGACAGTCGGGGCCTGCTGCTACGAAAGTAGCCTGTAAAGAGGAGATTTTAGTGAAAAAAAATTGAGCAATGCTGTCAGTCCAAGCTTTCGTTGGAGTAAAAGGATTTTTTTATGGCATTAGGGGCCGTAAAATCTTTTACAACTTAAAAAAGTTCTTCACTTTTGTTTCCTGCTTTCTCAATTTTTTCGTTGAGAAAGTTCATTTTTCCCAGGCGAACTTTATTATAGTAAGCTTTTAGTGAAGTCTTGTAGGTTTGCTTGGCCCGTATGTCATAATCCTGTCTCCATTTCCTTTCTAAACATTTACAGAGGCTCTTGCTCTTCTGAGATCTTCCATAAACCAGGGAGCAGAAGGTCTACCTCTATTTGCTACCCGGGTTTTGAGAGGGGCAATGTTATTTACACAAGTTTAGAGCCAACTTTCTAAGGAAGATACATCCAGAGCAAGACTATCTATTAACGAAACAGGATGTGCTTCCAGAAAAGCTCCTACGGCTGCTGAGGTCATTGATTTAAACGACCTAAAACTGTTAGTCCGTAGTGCATAAGACTTGGAGGATAGGGCCAAAGTTTTCTTAATGCTAAAAGTTAATAAATAGTGATCTGACCAGACCAGGGGGAAAGGTAAGGCCATTTCAATTAGTTTAGTTGAGAAAACTTGGTCTAATATATGACCCTTTTCCTGGGTGGGATGGATGACATATGGAAGAAAATGAAGCATATTTAATGATTCATACAGTTTTGTTGAGTCCAAATTATGTGGCCGATCCATATGAATATTAAAATCACCTCAAATTAAACACTGTTCATATTTAGCAACCAAGGGGGAAATAGCTAAATTCAAACCTTCCAGGAAGCTTTTAGCCTGACCGGGAGGCCGGTAGACTAAAGCCCCTGCTATAGAATGATGGGGAGATATTTTTAAGAGGAAACTCAAGCTTTCAGTATTCTCTAAAACCAAATTTTGGGAGGGTAGTACAAGTGAACGTATTTTTATAAATAATCGCCACTCCCGCACCACGTCCCTCTACACAATCTTTCCTTATGATAAGATAATTAGGTGGAATGGCATTGGCGATAGTAGGGTTAGACCCTTCATGAAGCCATGTTTCAGTAAGGAACAGCACATCAGGCTTAGATTCAGAAAGAAGGTCGAAAATTTGGTGTTCGTGCTGTTTCATAGAGCGAGTATTCAAGAGCATCAGTTTTAAGTCATTGCTTACTCGCTGATTGGGAAAAATGGGTTGATCAAGCATGCGTTCCCCTGGAAAGGATATATCAGCGGTGGCCGGGGGAAGGGGGAGGGTCCAATGGCATGTTTCACAACTCCATGCTTTCATGGAGCCCACCGAGAGAGAGTGGGGACAACATTTCGCACCAATATTTAAATCTTTAAGATCCCCAGTGTTATAACTAATCCGAGGATTATATGCGCTAATTGGCATCTTACCTCTATTGCTAATACCATGATAGTCCAGCGCGTCCGAGGCGCGGACAGTGAGGACCCACTAGGACTCATCCGAATGTTTGTTTTGGCTTTTGTTTGAATGGTGTTTTGTGTTGGTGATTGCATTCCTGTATGACTGATTCTCCATTTTCTGGCCACGCATGTATGTTGATTTTCCTGATTGTGCGACATCAGGCAAATTATCTTGTTTTGGGATTCGTAGTGTTGGTGTGCAGTTTCTTTGTCCAGGGATGGGGGCCCGGGGGGGTTGCAGGCCTGGGTGTGGTGTCGGTGGTGTTGTGGCCCTCTTGGGGGTCCATGTTGCATGGTCAGTTGCTCAGGGGCATATGTTGTTCTTCATGTGTGGCTATGGGCTATGCTCCCTTGTCTGGTGCCGGTTGTGGTCCGACTTTGCACCAGGTCAGAGCAGGTGTTAATTTCCTAGTGCTTACGTGCCTTATCGCATGTTTTGTGTTCTTATCACAGATCTGGCTGGTCGTTGAGAATGTTGTGGAGTGATGTTGTCGCTGCTTTTTGCTCGGGAACGTCTACACTGCATCTCATTAGCGATAGTTGCCGGGGTCATCCGTGGCGATGTTTGTTGCAGATGCTAACCCCGGAAAAGTGGTGCTGTCGGCTGTTTGCACCGGCTTGTGAATGGCGCGGTAAATTTATCACGACTTTGGCTGTGCTAAAGTGCTGTTAACTCGGAAATAGCTCGTTGAGAATATGGCCCTCAGTTCAATGTCAAGCCCTTAGCCCATGCCTTATCTTCCTCTGGTTACCATACACACGACAGCACAGTCACCAGTAACCTGTTAAATGTAAGCAGGCCAGCTTTAGATTGGGAATCCTAAAGAGAGCGTGTCACACTAACACAGACTCTTCTGGGGTTATTTATGGCTTGAGTTTCCCATTTCCATGTTTATCGGATGTTTTTCCTGTTAAGACATTGCAAAAGGTGACCAGAACAAACAAAGATCCAATACTAATCCTAGGCATGAAAAGAAATACTGCCAGCTAGCAATATACAATCGATCCTCTGTGCTTTATGTAGTTCAGAAACCCAGTAGCCTTGGGCATGTGGCCTTCGGTGCCACAATGTGGTTATAAGAATGCCTCCTGCCCTTTAATGTGAATTAAAGTCTTCCTCACCTTTTGTTCTTCTTTCTCCATGTTTCGTATTTATTGACGAGCTGTGATTAAAAATATTATAATACTGCATTTTTATTTATGCATATCTAATGTGACCATAGGAGTCCAAGACACAGTACTGCAATAAGGACTCACAGTTGTTGTATTACCGCATGATATTCTTCCACATATTCCCTGTTGACCTTGGGCTAACAAGTTCCATTCTTCATGCAGTACCATTAACTTACGAGAACTTTATCAGCTCCTTCAAGTTTCCAAAGGATAAGACCTGGGTATTGCAAATAACATTTTAGGCTTCTTTATAGGTTAATGGTTTTGAACTGCAATGATATAATAATACATATTTTATTTTGTAAGTGTTTTATCGGAGCAACGCCTCAAAAGAGAGAAACAAAAATGGTATTTCTTCTTATACTTGATTTTAAAGAAGAACGCCCGATCAAAAACAGATGCTACAGAAATACAGAATATTCAGCCTCACTATATGACGAGTGAGGATGATCATGTAGCTGTACGTAGATGAGAATTAAAGTCAGTAACGTTTTGCCGGAAAGAGAATAATTAAATCAGAGTGACTTTATGAGTGGCACTGTTCTGCAAGAGGAGGGAACAGCTATCAGATGCACAAAGATGACACATTAAATTTACTGTGTTACTAAAATGTACCTTGTCATACAGAATGAAGCATATTAAGGTACTGTTGCTTTGTTTTTTACAGTTCCAACACTCAGGGGCATATTCACAAAAAAATGACAGAGTGCAGAGCTGCGCCAAATTTTGCAGCGCTGAGCTCTGACAGTTTCAAAACGCAGGGATGCTCCATATTCACAAGAATATGTCGCACCCCTGTCTTTCCCCTAGCGCTGGAGCAAAAAAAGCTGCTTAGCGCAGGAACCCTGCTGCCATGTTGCAAGGGAGCCTACGCTGCAGGGACCGTTGTTTATAAATGTAAATTTCATACTTGTATAGCGCACTACTCACCCGCAAGGGTCTCAAGGCGCTTGTACGAATACCGCTGTGGAACCCATCCTGGCTTTCCCTGTGAGGCGTCCACTCCTGGGCACCCCCAAGGTGGGGGCCAGGCATCCTTAGCATTGTGGGGGCCGTTGTGGAGATTAAGCAAGCTATTGCCCAGAGTTGCAGAGTGGGACTCCATGATTGGAATAGGCACCGAGGCGAGAATTATCAGGTCCGTGGAATTTTTGATCCCAAGACCCGCCGAGGCGGGGAATTGAACCCTGGTCCCGGGCTAGACCTCTGCATCAGGGTCTGCCGCTCTAATCATTGAGCCACACTTCACTTATGTGCAGAACCCACCCACTGACCCCACCAACCCAGACGCCGCAGCCCGCAACCTCAGACAGTGGATCGACTACTGTGCCAACACCCTCGCCCCACTGAAGAAACCCTCCAACAGCCTCGCCAGCAAGAGAGCCACCTGGTTCACCAACGAGCTCCTGGCCTCCAAGCGCGCAAGCTGGAAACTGGAGAAGAAATGGCTCCACGAACGTACACCGGACAACCACGCAGCCCACAAGGACGCCACCCGTAGACACCACCACCTCATCAGATCAGCCAAGAGGTCCTCCTTCAAAGACCGCCTGGATAACAACGCACATGACAGCAAAGAACTCTTCCACATCGTTAAAGAACTATCCAACCCCAGCGCCAACACCAACGACATCCCGCCCTCACAGGAACTGTGCGACTCACTGGCCATCTTCTTCCACCGCAAGATCGCCGACATCCACGACAGTTTCAACACCACGACCGACCCGACCACGCCAGACTCCACCCCTCCTCCGAACAGCAACAACGCCAACCGCCTTACCTCCTGGTCCAACGTCAGCGACGACGAGACACGCAAGGTTATGAACTCCATCCACTCAGGATCTCCGACAGACCCGTGCCCACACCACATATTCAACAAGGCAGACGCAGCCATCGCCCCCCAACTACGGAAGGTCATCAACATCTCCTTCGAAACAGCGACATTCCCGGAAAGCTGGAAGCACGCCGAAATCAATGCCCTCCTCAAGAAGCCCAAGGCGGACAACAAGGACCTCAAGAACTTCCGGCCCATCTCCCTTCTCCCGTTACCGGCGAAGGTCATCGAGAAAATCGTCAACATGCAACTGACCCGCCACCTCGAAGACAACAACATACTGGACCCGTCTCAATCCGGATTCAGGCAAAACCACAGCACCGAGACTGCCCTCATGGCCGCCACAGACGACATCAGGCACCAATTAGACAACGGTGAAACATCAGCCCTCATCCTCCTGGACCTCTCGGCCGCCTTCGACACGGTCTGCCATCGCACTCTAAAAACACGCCTCCAAGAAGCCGGTATCCAAGAGAAGGCCCTCGACTGGACCACATCCTTCCTCTCCGGCAGATCCCAGAGTGTCCGCCTTCCGATCCAAAGCCACCGACATCATCTGCGGCGTCCCCCAGGGCTCCTCCCTCAGCCAAACGCTGTTCAAAATCTACATGGCCACCCTCGCACAAGTGGCCCGCCACCACAACCTCAACATCATCTCCTACGCCGACGACACTCAGCTCATCCTCTCCCTCACCAAGGACCCACGCACCACCAAAACCAAGATCCACGACGGAATGAAAGCCATCGCCGACTGGATGAGGAGCAGCCGGCTGAAACTGAACTCGGACAAGACGGATGTCCTCATCCTCGGACCCAACCCCTCGGCCTGGGACGACTCCTACTGGCCGACCACTCTCGGGACAGCACCGACACCCACCGACCACGCACGCAATCTTGGATTCATCCTCGACTCCTCCCTCTCCATGTCCAAACAGGTCAACGCCATCTCCTCCTCCTGCTACAACACCCTCCGCACGCTTCGCAGGATCTGCAAGTGGATCCCGACCTAAACAAGAAGAACGGTGACACAGGCCCTCATCAGCAGAAGGCTGGACTACGGCAACGCACTCTACGCCGGAATCCCAGCCAAACACCTACGACGACTACAGCGCATCCAAAATGCCTCAGCCCGACTGATCGTCAATGTCCCCCGCCGCAGCCACATCACCCCCCACCTGACAAACCTACACTGGCTCCCCGTCGACAAGAGGATCACCTTCTAACTCCTCACCCACGCACACAAAGCACTCCACAACACTGGACCAGCCTACCTGAACAGCAGACTCAGCTTCCACACCACCACCCGCCAGCTCCGCTCCGCCAGCCTCGCACTCTCCGCCGTCCCCCGCATCAAATGAGCAACCTCCGGCAGCAGATCCTTCTCCTACCTCGCCGCCAAGACCTGGAACACCCTACCTACCCACCTGCGGCAGACCGAAGACCTACTCACCTTCAGAAGACTCAAGACCTGGCTCTTTGAGCAGTAGCGAAACTCACCCCCCCCCCCTCTCAGTGCCTTGAGACCCTCACGGGTGAGTAGCGCGCTCTACAAATACCATGATTGATTGAAAGGGAGACCTTCCTGCACATAAACCATCAATCATGGCGATTTGCACCTTCTATGTGTACTGCAGAATGCAGCACACATGCAAAGACCAAAAAACGAGGAGAAATTAATAGCTTCTCCTCGTTGTGCTATTCTAACACCTGGTATTCCATAGCATTAGTTAGTTTGAATAATTTTGTTTGATTGTTTATCTAAAACCATCAAAGTATACAAATAAATCCAGAATTTTACGATTAAAAACAATTGGAACGTGATGAAATTATTGAGTTGCATCTAAAATGTACAATAAAAAGAACAAGAGTGAAACCTTAAAAATGTTAAAAATGTTAAAACAAGTAGTCATCCTGTAGACAGCCTTATAATTAGGAGGCACACCACTTGGGGGCTTTGGAGTGAAATCTTTTGTACAATACCCAGTTAATTTGCTCAGATACCCAACATTTCATAATCGCAAAAATTAGTTCTAATAATAACAGTCAACACAACCTCGGATAAAAACTTCTGTTGATTGATCCAAAAGGAGAATAAAAAACGACTGACTGCAAAAAGTATTGGTCTTGAAGTATCTGTTTTCAGGATTCTGTAGGCAGCCTGATGTTGCCTAACTCCAATGTTTAAACAGATCGGTCGTATCCACCTCCTGAGGATCATTTGGTATTTGGTGCAGAAATAGAGTATGTGCTCTCCTGTCTTTTGAGTTCTGGCACAGGCAGGGCATAGTTTTAGTGATAATCCAACAGCCTGGTTGCTAGGAAACCTTAATAAGAGGTTGCCATACCTGAATCTAACATATAGACTTTTGGCAAGAGGGCGTTTAATTTGGTCCAAAAAAGGTTCAAAACTAGGACATGACTTGGCACTTGGAACTGTGATGTTAATTGGCCATTTGCTGATCTGGAGACATAACGCTCTTCCACAGCCACCCAATACCTAGTCTTGAGCCTTAGTAGATCTCCTCTGGTTGCTCTCTCTGGGTGTTCCCATATTTCCGACATACCAAGTGATTTATTCCAGCTTGCGACATGTTTAAACTAGGGTAGACTTTTTGGTACCACTAATCATCAGGACCTCCCTTAGGGAGTTGCAGTAATCAGAGAGCTGTGGTGTTGTCTACAGGCGTAGCCAGTATGTGAAGGGTGTCAATGAGGCCATATCACCTATTCTTTTTGTCACTAAGTCAAAAAACAATGGGATCAGAGGGGTAGTGATAAGTACTGAGATAAGGGATCTAGCGAAGGTGTTTTCAGATATCGTTAATTTGTTTGTGTTAATATACCTCCATATCTCTGCTCCATACAGAGCTTCGCTCTAGGCTTTTGCTTGATACACTTCTAGACTGCCTGTGGTATCTCAGTATTGATTTTGACCTGTAGCAAAGGGTAAGATAGCTCTTATCCAATTGTTGCTCTCAGCCGAGTGTGTCGCTTAGTCTCATCCCTAGGTAGTCAACATTTTTCACCTGCTCCAATGGTTCAAAAGCAATCCTGACCTCTCGTGGTTTACCCCTGGCTTTCTCGAACACCATAAGTTTAGTTTTGGCAACGTTAAGGTTCAGACTCCTGTTCTTACAGAAATCTAAAAACCTATCTACTAACGTTTGTATGCCCATTGGGGTTGTGGAAATAAGTAAAGAATCATCTGCAAAGAGCAGGATTGGGACTTTCGTGCCATTCATGAGGGGAGAGTCATTCCTACAGTCCAACAGACTATTAGCCACGTCATTGATTAACAAAAAGAATAGTGTGGGAGCGAGCACGCACCCCTGGCACACCCCGCGCTGTATGGGTATTCTGTCAGTTAATTTGTCATTTGTTCACCATTTGACCTGGGCATAATTGTCCTCGTGAAATCTAGCTATCAAAGTCACCAGATCTATTGGGGTCCCTAGATCAAGCATTATTTTCCACAGCAGTCCGCGTGGTGCTAAATCCAACGCAGCTCTTCGGTTACCAAATGCTAGGTAAAGTTTTTGCTTTTTCAGTAGCACATATTTCCATGTTAACAGGATGAATCTAAAAGCCTGATCGCATGTACTGATTTTGGAGCGGAAGCCTGCTTGATACGGGGATAATATTGCCTTCTCGTCTATCCAGATTTGGAGTTTGTCCATAACTTGTCGTACAAATATCTTTTACGGGTTACCGATCAGGCTGATTGGTCTATAATTGGAGGGGATGGAAAGGTCTCCCTTCTTGTGTATAGTAATTATCTCAGCTCCCCTCCAGGTTGGTGGAATAGCTCCACCAGCCGAAATGCAGTTTGTCAAGAGACTTATATACGGAGCCTATATCATGGGTTCCGATTTATATAAATCTCCGGGTATCTGGTCGGGGCCAGGGGCCTTTCCTGCCTTAAGTCTGTTTATTGCGGACAAAGTATTAGCCAAGCTAAAAACTAGTGTTGTGCCAGTCGTAGGCATGACAGGAGGGATGTTAGAAATGTTTTGTTCAGTTCTTGTGTTATGTATACATTTTTATCTGCAAAATCACATTTTGCTTTTTCAAGATCAGCTTATATCTATTGCGTGCCAGGGCTACTTCAATCTGACTATGCTCCTTGACTGCTAGCTGTAATGCCTCCTTTGCTGATTTGTATTCGCAATTAAACCATTTGTTGTTTGTTTTGCTACGGGCCTACTACCAGAGCTATTTTTAGTGAATACTGTTTGCAGTGCTCCATAAAATTCATTATGCACTGATAGTATAGAGGTTGACCCAGGGGGATATAAACAAGTCAGGCTGCTGCTCAAGCCAGACCAAAAATATGAGAATAATGCATAAATCCTAGCATATAGGTGCAGGTCTGCAAATACTTTGGGCCAGGTGACTCTTCTACGGGTATTGGTTACGAGAGGTTCATATGCCCTGGAGAGACAACTAGATAGTTGCCTGTCTAATGATTTCTCTTTGTTGTGCCATTCTAACACCTGGTATTCCATGGCATTAGTTCTTTGGCGCTGCCTCAGTCTTGTAAATCTGGGGCAGCATAAAAAAGCAAAGGGTGTTACAGTGAAACTCCCACAGCAACAACAATTGCATGCCCCTTTGCCATAGGGAACTGCAGCGGAAAGGGGCATGTTTAGATGGTAACATTAAGCCATGCAAACTGGCCTTCTGCCACCTTGTAAATAGGGAAAATGGTGCTGCGCCACCAAAGCATAAAAAAGTCACATTCCAGTGGCGCTGATGGCTTGTAAATATGACCCTCAGTTTTCTGCAATGGGAAAAAAAAAAAGATTTAGAGGCTTATTTACAAGCCCCTTGCGCCGCCAGTGCGTCACTTTAAATATGGGAAAAAGTGATGTCCTAGGAGCGCAAGGGGCTTGTAAATAAGGCTCTTTTTTCGATTATTACTTTCTAAGTTAAATAATTTAGTTATCCTCTTCCGCTCAGCTACCTTGGATGGCTAGGGCAATCATCCAAGTGTGAGCACTATTTGTTCTAAACATTCTTTATTCACGTTTTCAGTTTGTTGACATCTTCGGGTCACCGCTATATCATAGTCTTCAGAGTATTCATGCTAGAACATTACTTTTCATCAAATTCTCAACTTCCCACCCTCTCACCAACCCTTGGTCCTAACCTTTTAGCTGCAGACTGGAAGCTTCTGGACACTTTATCCCACACAGCAGATCTGGGTTTGTCGCAGCCATACCGGCCTAGAGAGAGTCTATTCAACCAGAAATCACCCTAAGAGTTACCAAATATGAATACCAAAGACAATTATGAGCATCGTAAAATTCTCCTTGGACCACCAGAATCCTAAATGACCACAACCACCATCTGATCAACTAGAGGCAATCAGGTGCCTCTGGGTCTCAACTGTCATTAATAAATCTTCTAAAGGTTGGAGGTTTGGAAGGATCCAAACCTACGTAATGCACAACTCTGGACCTTGGGGTCTCAAAACTCTTTAAACACAATGAACACTGATGTAGCAACATATTTAAACAAAAGAAATTAAAGCACCATATAATGGCATTTGCAAAGTGAGACTTGTATTTAGCAAAAACATAAATGACAATATGTACACATCATTCCATCCTCATGGATGGTAATATTGGTAATGTTGTGTCATACACAGTACGTGAGATAAATAATATTAGAACATAAATCAAATGTCAACAACATATACTCCAATCTGAAAAATCCCAATGCATTTCAGGTTAATTTGAAACCTTCTTCAGGGGAGTGATGTCATCGAAGAGGAGTTGATTAAGTGCGAGTCACCGTTTGGAACTAGAACAAAGTTGAAAATAAACAATAAGATTTCCTATGTGGTACATTCCATATGGCTAAATTAGGATTTGCACTCAGGCTGCGAAATTAGTGCCCTAGATCCAGTGCATCTGTGTGAAGGTGTACAAAAATGCTTGTTGCTTCTAGACAAATTTAACCACAGTGCCACTAGCGAAAAAGAAAAAGAACGTGAGGGTGAGAACAGAGCAAGGAAGTTAAAGTGCCTGTAAAAGTGTTTATCAAACAGACGTGAAAGGCTGAGAGGCGAAGGACGCCTAGTCCGGATGAAAACCTAAAAAAGTAACCCATACGTGGAAAGATATAAACGAAGAAAATGTAGAAAAACGTACTATGGTGAATTCCTCCGCTTGCCCAATTCCAAAGAACCGCAGTTAACAAGAGTCTTCTGAAAAGACACAGTACAAATAAACCGTGTCATTATCCTACTAGAATCATTTAAAACAGTACAGGTACACAGCCGTCCCCGTGTTGAAAGTGAAACCCGACACCCGTGCAGTCAATGTCAGATCTTACCCGTGATGGAAAATATTCAAGGTTTCAATCGAGAAGGAAGTAGGCTAAGAGGGTAAACAGGATGATTACTTGGTCTGTTTCAATATGATACAGAATTAAACGAAACAGATACAAATATGTACGCGCTCACCTTAGTGATTAATGGAGTCAGCCTGGTGAAAAAAGTTGCCGCCAACTGCGTGCGAATGGACGTTTGCGTGTGCGCGCTACGCATTTAAAGGGGCAGAATTGGATGAGCGAGTAGACTAAAACGCTAACTCTAAGACATTATTGGGAGTGACCCAGGGGGTACGAGAGGACAAAAAGTAGTTCTCTTAATGTGAATAACATAAATGCCTCCCGAAAAGAAGTGTCTAGAGATAGATGTTGAATAAATAATAAAAGGATGCTAAACAAAATGTGACTAAATGTGAGTGATCTCTACCAAAGTTCTCGTACTCTACCAAAGTAGTGTGATGAAAAGTGAAGAAGAAATAGACAGAACAGACGACGAGTGCAAATCCTGTACATGAAAATGAACTGGAAACAGAGATAGTTCATGTATTGAACCATTTATAATGCATAACAAAACCTATTTGGCACAAAAACATGTAAACGTACATTATGATATTTTAAATCACAGGGACCACCAAACTTAATGGAAAAACACGTATTTTACATAAGACCTATAACATGAATTACAAAAAACATATAAGTTCATAATGATCATTCAGGCCCCCAGGAATCACTGTACCTAAATAGGTGATCCAAAAAGTCTCTTTGCGGGCTAGTACAGTCTGTGAATCTAAACCTGGAATTTCCTTTATTTTTTCTAGAATCGTGAACCGCAGTTGAGGTATTGTGTGTGAATTGTGTGCCCAGTGTACTGCTAAACATGACTTTGGTTTTTTGTTCCATATGGTACTCTTATGTTCCACTATAAGTGTTTTGATCTTTCTAGAGGTTCTTCCTACGTAAACAAGCCCACAGGGGCATTGGATGGTGTAAATTACACCCTCGGTATAACAATCAGATGAATGTCTAAGTGTGATCTTTTGACCTGTGTGTGGGTGTGCGAAGGTTTTACCAGGAATAATATTCCCGCATTGTCCACAGTTATAGCTTTTTTTCATTCCTTTATAACACGATTTGGTAGGAAAATGAGTGGATTTAAGCAATTCCTTCAAGTTTTTGGATCTGTTGTATGCAAAGAGTGGATAATCTTGGAACAAATTGACAAAGTCTACTTCCTGTGCAATGATCTCCCATCGTTTTCTAATAATTGTTTTCATTTGGGATGATTGGGTAGAAAATTTTGAAACAAAGACATCGCTTTTACTGGAGTCTTTCTGTGATTGTAATAGGAGATCCTCACGTTTTTTTCGAGCTACTGTCATGATGGCTTGTTCCAGGACATCCTCAGGATAACCTCTTTCCATATATCTGTTTTTTTGTTCTTCAATAAGCATTGTGCTTAGATTACGATCAGATGTCATCCTTTTGATCCTAAGAAATTGAGAAACTGGAAGATGTTTCTTAAGTGAATATGGATGTGCACTGCAGTAATGTAACGCATTGTTCACGTCTGTAGGTTTTCTGTATACTGCCGTTTGCAGGCCTGTTCCCGTCTTCTTGATTTCAATATCTAAGAAATGAATAGTCTCAGACTGATTGTCATATGTGAATTGTATCCGAGGATTACGCAAATTCAGTTCCTGAATGCTTGCCTCAAGGGTTGTCCGGGGTCCTTTCCAGATCACTAGAATATCGTCTATGTAACGTAAAAAAATGATTGCATTATTACGCCATGTTGGATTCTGAAGGATATGTTCGTGCTCAAAATATGCCATGAACGTATTCGCATATGATGGTGCCCCCGGAAATCCCATTGATGTGCCTGTCTTCTGTAAGTAATATCGGTCCTTCCAAATGAAATAACTATGGTACAAAGAAAAATGTAAAAGTTCCAATAGAAATGTGCCCATATCTTGTGAGATGGAAGATTGTTATAGTCTCCATTCCACTGCCTCAAGTCCTTCATTATGAGCTATGGATGTGTATAAAGCAACAACATCTATAGTGCACAAAAAACTGTCTTTTTCAAAATGATGTCGTACAGTTTCAAGTTTCACAAGACAATCTGTCGTGTCTTTTACATAGGTTACCCATGTTTGCACAAGTGGTTGTAGGTGATAGTCTAGAAATTGGCCTATGGGTTCATGTATGGATCCACATCCTGCCACTATTTGCCGAAATGGTGGGTTAGTTGAATGCTTGTGCACTTTTGGAAGCATGTATATGTGAGGTGTTTTGGGTGTTTCTACGATTAGCCTCATGACGATTTCTACGGTCAACCTCATTCAACATTTTTGGAGACCAGTGCCACCTGTGCCATGTTTTATGAGGCCCAAATTCAGGCAGACTTCCTAAAGTGGTTTGTTAAGGTCATCCATCAGTTTGGCCCAATCATGATACTAGTCATTTATTTTGTAGGGGAGATGACCGCCAGTCTTTAGTCCTTTGGAGATTGGCTTTGAAAAGTCCTGATCTCGGATTACTTTATAAGGTCCGGTTACCACCGCTTTATATGTACCCCAAATGCATATGCATTGGGGATAGAGGTTTTCGCAAGATCTATAGGAGACAGTCGTAAAGCGCTGACATGGCAACGTGTAAGGCGCTAATGGTTCAAGAAGCAGAGAGGCTGAAGGTGGAAATCGCCTTACAGTTCCAAGAATGTTTTCAGTCATCTCTCATTAAGCATGAACTCGTCTTCCTGTCATGTGAGTTAAAGTCTTCACATATTGGCTTGAGTCCTCCTATCCATATGCTTCCATTACTTGACACAGGAGCATTTTTGGGTCGCCTGCTGTGTTCTTCCAAAATGTGCTCTGTGCCAGGCAAAAGTCATTGCCAAGAAACTGGGATTGGAAGCAATCAAACAGCGTGCCTCACTTGTGAAAATCATTCTCATGCCTCATTCCTGCCAAGCTGGGAACTGTAGGGGTGTGTGAAATTCACTTAATTTGCATTCATGTTATTACACAAAATTACATGTAACTACACAAAATGCAAATCCATCATTTTGCGCTATTTATTAGCTCAAATTGCATCTTTACATACATTTTTGTAGGGAGGATGCATTTGAACAAGAACACCAGGAGCAACAGTCAGTCACATTCTGAATTTCCTCTTTGGTCACTGGAATTTTTTATCGCAAATTACCATGGAATGGGCAATCAACTGTAAATTTTTACACAAAGTGCCGTGATATCATCATTTCAGGAACTTCATGTAAGACAAGTAATGTAATATTCCAAAAATTACGCAAAGTTCGCTGACGTAATTAAAAATCAGGCCAGGCCTAATTTAGTGTGTCATTCATCTCATATCTGAATAGTTCCAGCTGGAATGCTAGCCGACTCTGGGGTATATTCACAAGAACGTGTGATAACTACCGCAAGAGTAGCCTAATGCAACTTCCAACATCTCAGCCCCACGCGGGAAAATTCCGCCGTGCCAACCAAGTATCCACAACGCGGCGGTAGCATGCGATAGTCACCAGTTAACACGTCAACTGGCCTCGCAAAATCCAATGCCACACCGCAAAAATGCGAAACGCGAACGCAAAATACCATGCGACGAGGCCAACGCGGTACAATAAGCAGCGAAAACCAGCCACAGGCCTGCAAATACCAGGGGTCTGGCGGGCAAAGGCACCACAAAAAATATAGAAACAACACACCAGAAACAAGCCAAAGCACGTAGCAACATGGATGCAAACTGACCCAGCGCATAGGCCAACAGGAACCCCACACCCCCCACAGACCGCCAGCAAGGAACAACGGGCTCGGGGAAGGACAAGGAAAAGAGTGAGAGGAAGACGGGGTGCAGACCGCAGGAAAACAAGACCAGCGTCACGGAGGTGACAGAACACTACCAGCAACTGACCCACAAGTAGACCACCTGGAGTGCAGTCGGAGTGCCGAGGAGGCCAATCCAGGAGGCCAAGAGGCGCCGGCATGATGTGACAACCGAAACCAGGCACAAACCCGCTGCCAACAGGAAAGCAGAAACGGCGACAGGAGGTGGCAGTCCAGCAACACAGGAGGAGCTGGAGGAAACCGAGGCAACAGTCATCAGTGTGGAGACGGTGCAAGGAGTAGGGAGTACGGACACAGCTAGAGAGGACCTGACAACATCAACAGGGCGAGTAATGAACAGGGACTGGGGGGACGGGGGGAGATGGATACAATGCACACAGGAACAATGAGGTGTAGCACACTGCACACCCACAATTACCCAGGATCATGTCCCTGATCCCCTTGGCACACTGCAGCACACACACACACATAGCAAGAACAGCACACCCACATTGACGACAACGTGGTACAATGTGCATAGCCGAAACTGCAGGACAGAGGACACAACTGGCTCCGCACATGCACATAAACATGCATACTACATCTGACAGAGCTGTAAACTGTGAAATGGAAATGTACGCGTACGACCTCACATCCGTCATGTAGTCCAAATGCACACTGTACCGCAGAAGAATCAGCACCTCACAGTCACAATGTACATTGCCATACAGTTTGCATGTAAACCAGAACAATGCGCCAACACATATGTCAACACAATGTCAACATGCATCTCCCCTTCACATTGCAGAGGGGCACACAACACCTGCAGCAGAACACAGAAGACAAAACATCTGTGATGCCGGAGAGGACCACCACACAGTTGACACCGACGCCCTACAACAGCCCATGGATATCCCACGCAACCCACCACCAGGACCAGGGCAGACATGCTACTCAGAGGCGAACACAGAGCCTGCAACAGACCACACAGCAGGAAGCACCCACAAGCACAGCTGGCTCACAACACTTCACCCTCCCACACATGGCACCCCAATGCCAGGTGTCAGCACGACAAAATGAGCCGGCCCAACAGGTGTGGGTGGGTGCCGAAACCATGGAAGACAAACTAGAATACAAACATTGGTGTCTATCACCCTCAGGGACCACCCACACCCCACAAAGGAAACCCACACTGCCATAGAGACACAGGCAGATGCACATTCACAGTAAAGAACCACGCCCAGGGGCATGCAAATAGCAGTCACACACCCACGTTGGCCCTGCGTACGACGGCCCTGGCCCCTCCCCTTACGAACTGAGTGGGTGACAACAAAGCTGCATGTCCAAACTCAAACCCACTGCCTGCGGTGACATGTCTGCATCCGAGGTACACAGCCCAATGTAATGTCGTGGGGCACAGGGCCCTCATGCATACAAGACCACAGGAACACACATAGACATCATGTTGTTCTGATTACGGGCAAGTGCGCCCGGCCCCTTTATTGACAGGGCCACATGTACAGTGACACCTGTGCTGGATGTGTGTGTGGTAAGTGCAAGCCAGCCCTCACGCAGTGCTTGGTGCTGGCAACCACTTATTTATTTTATTTATTTATTTAACTTATATAGCGCGTTATAACCACCGGGGTCTCTAAGCGCTGTTTGTCCAGATTACGTAGTGAGGTATGGCATTCACTTGATCCCAGCAGTGCGCCTAGGGTCTGCTCCATGCTTGCTTAAAAAGTACAGTTTTTAACTTTTTCCTGAAGGATAGCAAATTGCAGTCCTTCCTAAGTTCTGGGGCCAGTTTGTTCCACAAAGCTGGGAGTGTGTTGGAGAAAGCACGTCCCCCCACTTGAACAGTGGACACCAGTGCAACGGAAACTGAAAACACCAGCATGACAGAGTCAACTGCAGAGCAACATGGGGGGAGCTCGAGAAAGTCCAGAGGTAACACAAAATGCAAACAGAAGTGTCCGTGAGTTGCAGTGCACTGAGGTAGGGGCACCACAGGTGAGCGCGCCCATGTGAAGAAAAAGTCTCGGATTGTGTCCCTTCAAGACATTCCTGATGCAGATGCAGTGGGGTGTGTTAGACCTGCATCATCTTCCTCATCAGCATCCCAGGTCTCCCACACTGCTTGAGGTGACACTGCAGCGCAACCTCTCCACAACACAAAACTCAATCAGTAACGGACGATGGCTTGCGGTGCACTGAGTCAGTGGCACCTGGAGTGCTGAGCAGGGTATCCGACTGATGATGGCATCCATGACAGGTGTGAGTAACTCCATAAGTCCGTCAGGACCACTGTTTCAACTCTGGCAGATGGCGGTTGGAGGTGGTCCTGGCAGTGGTGGCATGTACCTCCTGCAGTGATGCGACATCTGGGTCGGTCAGGCCTCGATGTGATGTGTGAGCCTTGGTGGACCGCAGTTGAGGTCGGAGGCAGTGGACAGCGCAGGGCCAGACACATGGTGTTGATGACCCTGTGGCCATCACTTCAGAGGCCATCCCATATCTCAGAAGAAGGGGTCCTGGACCTGACTAGCACAGAGTTAGTGGCCCCGTATGAACAGCGGCCGGCACAGGCACCCTGCAACAGGACGGTGACTTGCGGTGCACTGAGGTAGGTCCACGTTCAGTGGGCGGGTCCTCATCGATGTCCAAGGTGAATGTGGCATAGGCTTGTGGGGGACAGAGGAGGGTGTTCTCCAGGGCATGATGCGGAAGGTATGATGTTATCAGGCAGCAGCAGATGGAGGAGTGGAACGCGCCAGCCTTGTTTTCACCACCAATTCGGTATCAGCTACATGAGGATGAACACTAGCCCCTAGTCCATAGACTCAGACGCCACCAATGTATGACCAGACAGTGTCCATGAATGTCGGGTAACAGACTTAGTGGCACTGGTGCTGAGAGGTGATGCAGTCTGCGATGATGCCGGTACACTGATATGAACTGCGCCATCGCTAAATCAAGACTTTGTGACCTACGGGACCGCAGTGGAGGCCAGAGGCAGCGGTCAGCAGTGGCCCACACCCACCTGTTGTTGGCTCGCGATGCACAGAGTTAGTGACTCCAGGGCAGTTGTCGGTAGTGTTTGATCACCCCCGTAACGATGATCCTGTTCCCTCCGGACTGCAACGAGTCATCCTCATACACCTCTCCTTGCGAGGAGATGTATTCTGCCTTTGAATAATCGATGTTCAGTTCCAATTCTGTGACCTACTCATGCGCAGCATAGGACCAGGGCAGTAATCCACGTAGGCCCACAGACATGTGTGGTTGTAATGCTATGCACAGACTTGGTGGCACCACATGGAAGGGAATATAGTGACATGAACTCTGCCTTAAATAATGTTCACTGCAATGGTGTAGTCAAGACTAAGTTCCAAATGTGTGACCTACTTGACTGTGGTGTAGGCCGGGTGTGGCAATAGAGTACGTCAATGAGAAAGGACTAAAGCGGGCCTCTGTCGTGGAGCCCGTGATGGTTTGAGGAGGCTGCCAAGTTTGCGGGCCTCGGGCTTGGAGCTTGCGCCAGCACATGGTGGGCCCTCCGTGACACACGCTGGGTGATCAGTATGGCCTGGTTGCGCAGGGGCGGGCCAGAAGGTTTCGGGGTCCAGCAGTCCGGGGTACGGCATGCACACAGGATCGCAGGCAACTCCGCTCTCGAGGACGGCGTCGGCCTCGTGGCGTGGAGAGCGGCACCACCCTGGTAGAGATGTTGGGCTTTCCGGAAGAGGAGCACGCCCAGGGCTTCGTGCTTTTTATTCACACCCTTACGCTGGCCTGGCATACGCCGGGCCATCCCACTCCGCTCACGCTTATGGAGGGCTTAAAAGGCAACATTTCCGCAAAATCCCCCACTGGCAGGGGTAACATGGTTGCGTCCACTGTCCACTATGACTGAATGTCGCCATGGATATGAGTGTGTTCTGCATAGTGCGGTCTGTCCAGCACATCCCCACCACTCTAGGCATTGTGTAGTTTCCCAATCACGGTTCTCCTGCATCCTTCACACACGCCTGGTTGCCACCTCTCCCCACATTGGGCTAGTGTGTGGCTGAGGTGACATGCCATTGATGGCTCATGTTCATGACTTGCCCAGGTTACCATTGTGAGTTGTCCTGTCGTGTCTGGTGGGTGGGCATCTTGTTTTGCATGTTGGTTTTGTTTTTGTGACGTGTGCATTGCCAGAGTTGTGGGTTGCATCGTTGTGGAGTTGAGGTGAGTGGGATGTTCATTTGCTACTTGCCAAGGGGCTGTGCATTTCCCTTGGTGCCATTCTGGGGATGCTGGTTGCTGATGGATTGTCGGAGGATGGAGGAATCGTGCACAGTGGCTGGGCATTTGGAGGCGAGATTGGTGTAGTTTCCACGGTGTTCGGTTGTTGACTGCACATTGATGCAAGACCTGAGCTTTCTGTTGCAGCGATTGTGTGCTGTGTCAGCAGGGGGCACAGGTATGACATGTGTGCTGTGGATTGCCCACAACACATGCGTGCATCCAGCTATGGCGTATGGTCCTTGATTGGTCTCCAGCGGATCCTGCGCATTATGTTTGACGTATGGAGACTGGGGTACCAGGGTGTGGTGATGTCCAGGACAGGTGTGAGTGACTTGAATGTGGGTGGCTGTGTGACTCCTCCGACTGTGGCGGGTGTTGGTTGGGGGGTACCAGGGGCCAACAGGTGCATGGGGGTCATCTGTGGCGATGTTTTTTGCGGCTGCTATCGTGGGTAAACTGGTGCTGTGGTCTGTTAACACCAGCTTGTGATTGGGGCGATAAGTTTACCGCAACTTTGGCTGCGTTAATGTGCTGTTAACTCGGCGATAGATCCTTGTGAATATTCCCCTAGGTTTCTTGGAGACATAAGATGTCCCAATTGGTCAGGGATTCAAAAGCCTCTCTGTTGTCCAGTAATCTGTTGAGCAAGGCAATGTACCATAAGACTGTTTTGAAATGATTACTGCGTGTTTTGCTCTTGCTTTCTTTTTTTACTTTATACTGTGCTATGAGCAGTTGTTGGAGTTTGCACCTATGTGGCCAGCTAGCTCCAGTCTTGTTCTATTGATGTAGGGTGGACCAGGTAAGTTTGCAATATTTTCTGTTGTCTGGTGCTAAATGAATGGGAACCAGAGTCCTAGGTGTTAAATGTGGTTCGGAGCTGCATCGCGCTGTTTTGAGGATGGATCTGAGGCTTACAGTGAGCATTTTGTGTACAACATTGGCTCCGAAAAACATGCGTCTGGATATTTTTCAGGTTCTTCACATCTCATCCTAATTCCCCACTGAGCAAATGTGTCCTGATGTCTGCATACTGTTCCAGAGATTTCTGTACAGCGCAAATCAATCACTGCAGATGGTCATCAGTAGTCACACTGGATAGGGCAGGCATGTGTGACAATAAATGTAAAATGATGTTCCTGATTAGAGTGTCTTCTGTGCCACAAGATGATGTACTCTGGTGGGTGAATAACGTTTTTGAGGCTGCGGCACTGTAGGAGAGAGGCCCTGGTATCTATTCAATATATGGTTGCATGTTGGTGGTGGGTGGGAAATGAACTATGGTTGAAACCCGCTGGTGTTCCCTGGCGTTACCAAGTTGACTGGGAACGGCATCCCCAGTCAGACCTCAAGCCTTCAATGTGTCTTCTCATTGTTAATAAATTATAGGTTCTGTATAATGGGCTAGGTTTGGTAACTCAAGAAGAATTGTCCACTTGAAGGCAAGATCCAATAGCCCTATTGTTCAACGAAAGGCTGAAAGATTGAGAGGAGGCGGGCTGTTGTGATGCTCCTCTAATGTCTCCTAATGTGACGGGTTTGTTGAAAGAGAGATTGTATTCTCATAAATGTTTAAGTGACTCCCATTGTCAGTATTCAAGTCTTCTATTAGTATTCCCAAAGATTGTGGATTCTGGGCAGTGGGCGGAAAGCTAGAATTGTTGGCTGGTAGAGGGTTATGTGGACTTCCACTGATGGCCCTATCTTCCAAAGATACACTATCTTCTGGCCCTTTCCTGAAAACGTGGATACCTGTTTACTGTTTCAGAGCCGATTCTTGGTTTGAAGGCTTTCAGGTTACTTTGAGGGAATTTCTAAGGACTTTCTTTTTCTTTTTCAAATGTTTTCTTTCTTTCCTCGTTAGCGGTTTGTCCTCCTTAAGAGGGGCCATTTCTAAATTATTGTTCAATGCAATATGGTTAATTACTAGCGCTTCATCCCTAACTTTGTTTGCTCCCTCTTTGTTTAAGTTTGTGTTGTTTGTATTAGTCTCCATTATTTGAACGGAGGATGTTGTATTTTAATTCTTGCCGGGTTTGGAACTGGTTATGGTCTTGAGGTTGCTAATTAAAAGTTATAACAGATCAGGAAGAGTGCTTAGTTTATCGACAATTGATATGCAGCACAGAAATGCTGGGCAGTGGATTCAAGTCTATTAATTAGCCCAGCTTGAGGTCTGTGGCACTTATTTTGGCGTCCAGGTGTAATGATGTGCTTACTAAGAGATTGTAACAAAACTACGTGAAGCTCTAACTTGTGTGCTAGCCCTTTTAGCGCTTTAGTTGTTGCCAATAAAGTAGAATTTACTAAGTTTAGAATGTTGTCAATCGTGTCAGATGTAAAACTTGGGGGATGAGATGATGCTTTTTGTGCGTGCTGCCTCTTCAAGCTGTGTACATCTGAGGCATTTAGATGAAAGCTATCAAACTCTATTGCATCACTGTCCTTCAGTATAATAATGTCCTTGTTGCAGAGTGATGTTGATAAAGTGGTCTTCTGAGCTCTTATTGTGATAGTGAACTTCTGCAAAATGTCATACAATCTTGAAAGTTGGAGGATGTCTTTGCATGTTTCTATAGTAGCATTCAGGGCTGCTGCTTGCCCAGATGTACCTTTGTTCAATGTAGCATATGAGCTGCTCTTGGAGCCGTTCAACGATTTTGTCCAGTGTTATTCCGATGGTGGGATCGCCTTGTCCCTTTTTAAGCATTTATCTTGGGTGGTCTGTGTGGCCCTCTGTGGTCTGTTAGATGCACCCCCTTTCCTTGGCTAAATTGCAGCTTTAGTTGACATTTTACAAACTAGACTAAAGATACTAAAGGCATAGGGGTAAATATGCATGTTCCTCCTGCTGAAAAGTCCAGTTTGCCTTGATCTTAAAAAATATAGGAAGTTATTTGGCTGGTGGAGGCCCAGAAGAATGAAATATTGTTTTTTGTCTATCTCTCATATTACTTTGATCCGCTATCTTGCTTCGAACCCCACTCTTTTAATGCCTGCTTGTGACATGTCTGGTGAAGTGGGGAATAGCATTTCTTTGATCGGAGTGCTCATCAGCTTTAATGACACGCTCCTTCATCTTTTCCACATTTGCAATAGACTACCAGCGAGTGCTGGTATATCCCCCTCTTCCTTTCCATTCCTTGAAAAGTTTAACAATCCTTTAAAAGGCAACGTGTGAGAAGTAAATAAAAAAAATCTGTATTTGTAAAGTGCAAACTACTCACCCTTAGGGGTCTCAAGGCGCTGGAGGCCGTTGTGGAAATTAAGTGAGCTATTGCCCAGAGTCACATGGTGCTGAGCTTAGCTGCCGCAAGAGCAGGAGATTGAACCGTGAGCCCTGTGCTCTGAAGTCAGCTGCCCTGGTCGCTGCACCACACCTCTCCATTATTTTCTCTGTGACTTATCTCACAACGACTAGGAAAGGAGGAGACATGTTTTTTGTGTTTATGTTGGACAAAGCAAACTTGATGTAATGGCTGAGAACATTTCTTTCAACTTACTTCCTTTTGAGTATAAACTTTCCAATGGACTGTTGTTTCTTAAATACCACCTGCAGGGAGGCCACGTATACTTCAAAAAGGAGCATTTAAGGTTCCTGCCCTACTTTAGCAACACCATCATGTTTAAAGACATTGTGCAACAAATATCTAAAAGTCTCTTCAAAATTCAAAAAAATCTGTGATGTGGAATTGTTTCACATTACTACATCAGATTATATCACTGCATTTGGGAGGCATTTTATTAGAAGTGTTATTTTTCAAACATGAACTTAGAAACATTCATGGCTTTGTGCAATTTCTGAGCACATTTGCATCAGTGAGTGAAAAGGCATGTGAGTTGTCTTGTGCAACCTCTATGTGGACTAGGTTGTTATTAAACATGGAACAACATCTGCCGCATTTCGCCTTTCGGCATAGGATATGGGCTATCAAGATGTTGATGTGATCTTCTCCCACCATACTCAACTGCTCACCAATATGCTCCCCTTCAAGCCACTGGGATAACAATTTCATCTGAGAGGCAAGGCAATAAGTCTCAAAGTAGCGGACTCCAAGTCTCGTTCGGTAAACGGAAATAGGTAATGGGCACCGTCAGGAAGCACATTCACTCCGTGGCACTGTGTGCCCCAGATAGAGTCTCCGAGGATTGTATAGAGTCTGAAACCACCTGAACTTAAGACAAATTGACAAAATATTACAGCAATCTGGGCAGCATGAACATCTTTGCCAGAGCTTTGCGGCCCATCACAGACAGTGTCAGCATCAGCCAGAAGGACATAGTGCCCTTTCACATGCACATAGCTGCTCTCAAGTTACCTTCCAATATAACAACATCGAAATGGTAAATTCTCACTACGAGGTACCTAAAGGAGTGAGTACACCATTAAATCTTACATTGTGCTAATGCTGTTGGCTTTTCAGCGCATGCGCATCAATAGGGAATGCACACATTTTTCCCCAATTCGTGTGGAGGTCAGAGAATTGTCCGAACTGCACTATTAAAGGGAGCAAATGCTTATTATAAGTGGTGCCTTTCCGGAAAGAAATCAACATGTTGTCCGTATATAACGAAACAGTGTGTATCCCATCCTTGAGTGGTATTTTCCTGTCAGTATACTCACTTCTGGCTACTAGGGCAAAGCGCTCAATCGCGAATGTAAAGAGCATTGAGTATAGGTGCATCCCTGCCTTGTCCCTCTAAATATTTCACATGCAGGTGATATTATCCTACCAGTTCTCCCCAGTGCAATGGGTTGTGTGTACAACAGTCAAATCCATTGCTTCCATCGTTCTCCCATGTCCATGTACCTAAGCACCATCTGTAGGAACTTCCAGCTCAGGGTGTCAAAGCCTTTTCAAGATCTATGCAGAGTATGAGAGCCTGTTATCTGTCTGGGTCCAAAGTCTCTTTGATGATATCTAATGTTCTTCAATGGATTCCTACCAGAAACGAATCTCGACTGATCTGTATGTATTAAGATGATCACCAAGGGGTGCGACCTGTTGGTCAGCACTTTGCTCAGTATTTTATCATCTGAGTTTAATAGTGAGAGCGCACAAAAGGACTATCAGGGCTAAGTTCCCACATGGTCCCCCGGGCAACTGCTCTAGTGTATCTTTGTGCTAGGTGTGTGTTGGAAAGTGGATTATTGGTAGGGGCAAATGTAGGTCTGCTACTGCCAATAAGGCCACTAACACATGATAGGACTCAGCATAGGTCTTAGAAAATTATTCCCATGCTCAACCCTTGGTAACGTGGCTGCGAGCAGACAGGCTTAACTTCAAAGACAGGTATGTAAAGCATTTAAAAACACCAATTCAGTAAATAATTAAGACACAACACATAATAAAAATCAAACACAATATAAAAATAGGAAATACTGTTATCTTTAAAATGACACCAAAATGACACAAATCCAATGTAGGGAACCAGAGATATGAATTTTTAAAGAATTATCACTTTATAGCACTTAGAAACATATAGCATCATGTTGGGATATCTGGTTGTGATAGACCGGCTCAAAGTCAAACTTTCAGGCCTGAGCAGCTACCACTCGCGGTAGGTCCCGGTCACAGTTTTTACCTTCGGACTTTTTCTCGCGGGGTCCCTCGATGCTCTTCACCAGGCCGGATTTGGTGAGGGTTCGCCGGCCTCGGATTTCTTCTACTCCTGGTCAAACTCTGGAAGTCGGACCTACTAGCCGGACGGACCTGGGAGGCTTGGCCTGCTCGCGGTTGAAGGCAGGCGGCTTGCCTGGCCAGGTTGAGTTGGTCCCCCTATGGAGCTTTTTTTCAAAGCTGCTCCAAAGTTCTCCAAACTTCTGGAACTCCTTCCTGAAGTTCCCCAAGGGGTCCCAAAGTGTCTCAAACTCACTCCAAGGGTCTGGAAGCTCCAAGATGGTTCTGAAAGTTGAGGACTTCAGTTCCCACAATCCACTTGGACAAAACCCTAACAAATCCACTGGTGTTCTCCAGGTTGAGGATCCTTGGTGTTTATGTTCCAGGTGAGCTCTGTGAACCTGTAGCTTGCAGGGAGTCCACTCTTTAGTCCTTTTGCATGAAGGTGATCCACAGGGCTGTAGTTTCAGCTGGTGCAGTCTTCAGAGGGCAGGACTTAGAATTGTGCACCCCAACATCTCAGCATGGAAATGTATTGCTTTCTTAGGTTTCAAGCAGCAGATCTGAGAGGCTATGCCCCTTATTCCAACAGTCTGAGTCAAGCAGGAGATCACTGCTGACCAATGGGAGCAGGGCAACTCCCCAAGAATATGACCAGCTACTGTAGAGTGTGGCATTATTTTGTCCCCGAGTGCACCAAATCCTCCAAATTCATAATGGCTGATATTCCAGCATGGAGGTAAGATCTGGCTAAACACACCCCTAGGATGGCTTACTTTCCCTAAACTCTCCCCCTTGCATCTGTGCATTCCTTTCATAAGCCTAGCGCTGGCTGAGGTGAAAATGTTAGAATGGTAAATGACACTAAGGCCCCCTCTTCTCTTTGAAGACCATGGTTTACGACTCCTCCCCCTGCTCTGGCATTCCTGTGTAGCAGCACACTGCCCTCCCAGCACAGCTGGTTAACCCCAGGGGCTCTTTATCACCTCTTCAAGGCAGCCTGGCTAATCCACTTCACTCTGACCAATCAGGACAAACCACTGGAAGGCTGAATCTGGACTTACAAACACAAAAGTCTTATAACTTTTTGCATGTACACTTTCGGAGAAATTCAACCATATCATATTCTTGAGTTTATTAATACCATTCAGGAAAGTCTTTGAATGGTACTTCTAGTCCCCTCCTATCAAGAGTTATTAGTTAATAACTTCCTGCTATGTTAGCCTATGTGGCAGGGGATTTGCAATGGGAAAAATGCCTTGGGCCATTTTTCCAGCACCAGGACTTACAAAAACATATTTTATTTTTATTCGCTTATATCTACAGGACCCCCACCCCATGAGACAACTAGGGGAGGCTTTAGGGGTTCTGAATCTGTAGAAATATTGCAGATCCTCCCTCCACAGGGCTCCTAGCATCAAAGTCGAATTTGGGCAGCACTTTATCACAATGTGGGGAGTGAAATGTGAAATTTCACTTAACCCAGGGCATATCCCTTCCTCCAGAACCGCACCCAGAGATTCCTTGTCAACAACAACCTATCTGCTCCCTCCCCGATCTCCATCGGTGTCCCGCAAGGCTCCACTCTGTTCCCTACCCTCTTCAATCTCTACCTCGAGCCCTTAGCTGAAAATCTCCACTCGGCCAACATCTCCTTCCACATGTTTGCCAAGGATACTCAGATCTACATTAAAATCTCTCTTGAGGAGATCGCCTATCTAAATGATGCCCTGAAATTGACTGTCCATTGGCTCACCAACGACCAGCTCAAACTGAATGCCCAAAAAACAGATTTCTTTTCATATTCCCTCCCCAATAATCTAATGACAACCTGGAATGGACTAACTCCATCACAGCACTCAACTGCACCCCTACCATAGTGGATTCTGCCAAATCTCTTGGGATTACTTTGGACCGCAACCTGAATATGACTGAACATATCAACGCGATGGCCAAAACTGCCTGATTCCATCTGAGCTACTTGAGAAAACTAAAACACTTCCTTGGAACTGCTGACCTACAAACCGCTGTGCAGGCGTTAGTTATCTCCATAATCAAATATGGCTGCTCCACACTATCTGGCCTACCTAAGACTTTGACGGCCCCCCTAAAAATTTGCCTCAATGCAGCAGCTAGACTAGTATCTGGTTCAAAATAATTTTAACATATCTCACCACACCTGAAGGCCTTGAACTGGCTTCCCCTTGAAGGCAGAATTCAACTAAAGCTGGCCTGCATCACTCTCAAAGCCTTGTACACGAACTCCCCGGCATATCTCGCCCAGAAAATTGTATTATCTGTGAGATCCAGAAACTCACGATCCTCCAGAGACCGTATGCTCCAGCCACCCCGCTTCCGCAAGATAAAAACATACAATCGTGCATTCTCCGGGGCTGCACCAAGAATCTGGAACTCGCTTCCTTCCTCCATCAGAAGATCACCTTCTTTGGCACTCTTCAAAAAAGAAGCTAAAACGTTCTTAATGAGCAAATTCCTCCAAGAACGCTCCCTTGGTGCACATACCACCTTTTCTTGATTTATTTTGGCGCTTAATCTCCTTTTTTGATTGACCTTCCACGTGTTACAACCCTCACTCCTTCTAATGCTCCCTGCACCATTTATTGTACATATCTCTTCTTTGTCCTATCGTAATCAATTTGCTCGCTAATTTTGGAGCTTTATTGACTTGTGTATATATCCATGGCTTTGTCCCACTATTTCCCTAATCCCCTTCCTTGTATTTTGCCTAAGCCACCCTGTACTTGGAACCGTACCATTTAATGTATAAATCTCTTTCTTGTATCCTATTGTATTGAAGTCACTCACTGACTTTGGAACTGTATTGACTCTTGTATATATCCATGGCGTTGTCCCACTATTGACATTCCCCTAACCCCCATCCCTGTATTTTACCTGTGCCATCCTGTACATAATGTATCTCTCCTTGTAAAGTGCTCTGATACCCTAGCGGGTCATGTTCGCGCTATATAAAACTTCAAATAAAATAAAATAAAATAAAAATGTAAAACTCATTTTATAAGGGTCTACTTTATAAATACCTGGGACACCTAGGGGAGACCCTGTGGGTTCCTAATATGCCAAAACATTGTAGGTTATCCATTTTTAAGTGACCTAAACCCCAAAGTCGAGTTTGAGCACAATTTACTTTTTAAAAGCAGTCCTGCCACCCAGGGCTACTTTTAAACTGATCTCAGGCTTCAGCAGTGCACACATGCAAGTGCAGAAACAAAGCTGCTGGCCTCTAAACTACCATGCCCTATTGTGGGCTAGGGACTTCTAGGTAGTTTTAATCCCCCTGCCCTAATATTTAATAGGGTCTGATAGGGTAGGTCATGCCAACCACAGGGGTACCCCAACCCTTAGTGTACCCTAGTGTATGTAGGTCTTTTCACTGTATTCTAAATGTGTCTCTTTCAGCATAGCAATGGCCCTGGGCCTGGTTAGGCAGATCCCAGGGTCAGTCAGAGTCAGTTACCATCAGTGTCATTCAGCAAAAAGTTGGGGGGTGCCCAGGGCACAGGATGACTTTGCAACAGTGTGGAACTAGTACATCTGAGCAGATGTGATAAAGCTCTAATGGTAGGCCATCTGCCCCCAGCGTTTTGTACCTATCCATTTCTCTATGGCCACCCAAACATCGTATTTGGAAATCACGGCAGCGAGTTGCTTTTTGGCCTCTGCCATGACTGTGCCCAGTTTACTTCTACGCAAACAATCCTCTATTATTGCTTCTGTGGCCTCCTGATACTGCCCAGACAGTTACAGTTTGCTGTAATAATCAAAAAAATCCTCATTGATTTCATCTTGGGAAGAGCGTACACTACCCTGTGAATCTCTAATCCGGGTCATGGTGGTTCCCCCAGGTCTTTTTTCGGGAGTCAAGCCAATAACTTCCCTGATCTATCTCCATCCCCATGCTGACTCGCTAGATACTCAGAGCAATTTAAGTATCTCAGCCTATCCACCAGGACAGTGCATCATTCTCTTATCGCTGCCAACACATCACAGATTGAGCGATCAACTTTTTCTAAGTCTCACAATTCAGTGTCAAGTACCCTTAACTCCCTTCACAGAGTTTGTGGCTCCCAACCATTTCCCTGATGCAATGGACTCTCACCACCATTTTGAAGGCCTCCCACTCCATCAAGGTTGTAAAAGCTATTCCTTGGTTTTCTTGAAACTAGTTGGGTGATCATGTCCCTGAGCCCCTCTCGGAATGCCTCATCTTCCAAAATAGTGCCCTGAAGCATCAGGGGGAAACACCAGGGCAGCCTTGTCAAATGCAGATTATGGTGGCAGATTATGTGGCCTCGAAATTCCTATTTAGAGAACGTGAGGGTGGCAACCCTAGCCATAAATATGTCCAGGCAAACATGGAGGTCGAGTGGAGGTGACCAGAAATAATATTCTCTTTCCCACTACATTTTAATTACACCACATATCCACTCGTTGCCAATCTCCCATTAACGTTGCTAACAACTACACTAGTTTTGCCAGTGTGGTAGTCAACAGCAGCAGATAAGAGGGGCCCAATGATGTGTCATCACACAGTTCATGATCCCTCCCCCAGTATTATGGGAGTAAGCAACCTCAGTTGCTAATTTCATTGACAGTGTGTCAAAATGCATTGTCTCAACATTAGGAGCATATACCCCACTAGAATATTGTCTTTGCCATCTAGATTGCGACAGACCAGTACATATCTGCCACCATCATCTGACTCTATGGAAATTAACTCAAATGGCACTCTAGACCAAACCCATTTCAGCAATCCGGATGGGCACACCTGCCCCATCAATTTCCCATGAAGTTTAGTGACTTCCATTTTTGTGAGGTGGGTCTCATCATAAAAATGCCACTTGCACACCTCTCCTCCAGAGGAATACATGAATCATAAATCACATAATGCTTGGCCACGGTCCTCATGCCCTTAACATTCCATGTCATGAGGGTGTATTTATCTATGAGTGTCATCATGTGCAGAATCTCTTCCACTCCCCAGCATCCCCTCCCAGTGGGGAACAGCATCCAAACACCTGTGTAACCAACCCCTTATAAGCATATCCACTTAATGGAAGCAATTACTGGCAGCTATGGGCGTTGGGCCCAATATGATACACCAGTAGCATTTTCCATGAGGGCCATTATTTTCTTGTCAAGGGAGTCTACTCTAGGCAATACTTTGTCCAGCCGTACTTCATTTGCATGCACCTTTTCAGCTAGCCATCTCTGATTGTCAAGCAGAAGGCCTAGGTACAATACCACCTTGTGAATTTTCACTTCAAGGGCCTCGCAGGGTGCGGCAATGTCCTCTAGAATTTTGCCAATGCTAGTTTTCTCTGAAGGTGCCGGCTGGATCCCCACTCTTTGGCTGTTCTACGTCTGTGTTCTCCCTCGCAGGGTGTAGTTTTGTCTAGTGTTGCCATCCTGGACTGGGGGGGTGTTTCTGCTTTGTTGCAATCCCTGGCGCTCATCTGGGAATCATAAAGGAAAGCAACTGAGCACCCTTTCCCAACAGTCGGCAGCAATAGCGCGTGGTCTCAGGCAATCCCTGGTTCGCAATCACCGGGTGACTCAATGCGTAAATAGTTAAGGATACATGTGTTCAATGTCCTCGTCAGTGCATAATCGCGAAGGAGCGTGCACGCCTGTTCTTCGCCTTGTGCTCTCTTCCACCCATGGCCTAGCTGAGCATGGCTTGAAGAGCTCCAGTCCACTAGGGGTTGAAAGAGTACCCCAAAGTTGATGTCAGTGGGCCTCCAGAGAACGCATCCGTGGGCAGACATCCCAACAATCAGATGTTAAGTGGGGGCCCCAGGTTTGTCCCTGTCAGGCGCAACCCAGTAAAGGCCTTCACTGCCACAATCAGGATTCCATTGCTCTCAGTCCCCTGCTTCTCACCAAGAGGGCCTCCAGTGCCAATCTGTGCTTTGCAGCTAGCTCAGTTCTCTGGCTACCTCAGTGCCTGGGATCAACCTTGCGAGAGGGATCAGCAGGGTTTGGCTCTGCGACGCACTTGGTCCCACCACAGCCACTGCACACTCACCAAGCCACCGAAGCCGTGCATCAGAGGTGGGGGGGGGGGCGCCCAGCTGTCATCTCTGCCTTTGTTCCAGATCCCATCTGTCTAGGTCCATCTTGGACCCACTCTTTGGCCCGGCTGGTGACTGCTTGCCAACTTGTATATTGGCTATCCGAGATTCCACTCTCCTGACACAACCTCTGAGTAGTCTGGGGCTTCTTGAACGGTATTCTCGGAGGTACTGCTGTGATGACCCAATACTTTTCTTGACTATTATGGCCAGTCGGGCAAGAGCTCGGTGTAGCACAACCTACTCCTTACGTGTGTCACTCACTACGCCCACATGGATTAGTGAAATTTGACCTGGGTTTACGTTATTTAGGCAGACAGATTGGCATTTCTATGGATTCTTTGCAGAATTCAAGAATCCCCAGCAACTAAAATTGACCTAACTCGGTATCACACATTCTTATTGTTGCAATCAGTGAATCCTAAATAGGACCAGTTGATCCTGCAACTCATTATTTTGTATGTCAGAGAGAGAGAAAGTAAGGGAGAAAGGTCTATGTTAGACTAGTATAGGGTTTTGGAATATCCCTTTCTGTTTTACATTACCCAGTATAGTATAGGACAGCCACAGACAACAAAGCTTAACTCAGAAAGGTAAATTGAACATAGCAATAGGTACATTTAGAGACAGGACGAGCAATAGTAAGTCTACCTAGTACAGCAGTGCAATGTCAGCACAGATTAGCAGTCAGAGCTGAAGAAACAAGGCAGGCATTTAGAATCTACAGCAGACCTCAGAGAGGCAGACTCATTACAAGAATTAGCAGCTGAAGCTGGGCAGGAGAAGGTACAAGCAGCACAAGCAACAGCAGCAGCAGATGAATGTGAAAAGGCAGAATCCACACTGGATCAGCACCCAAAGCTAATTCACAGGAAGATAAAGGAGGCTTTAGCATCAGAAGCTGCAGCTGGATACAAGTGAGAAGGGTCTAAAAGAATTAGTATCCACTGAGGATGGCAAAGTCAGCGAAAACATCAACAGCACAAGACAGGATTGTAGATTCGGCAGAAGCATCAAAAATCACGGCAGCACATGGAGGCAGTGTCAGCAGAGACATCAGTAAAACTCTTTGTAAACATAGCACTCAGGTTTTTCAAGTCCACGCATGAGCCACTCCTCCCGACCAGATTTTTTCTTTGCTGAGAGAATTGAAGTACTTATTTCATAATGGAATACACAAGCCTTTGAGGACCTAAATACAAATGAAACACTTGGGGGTCTATTATAATGGCGGGTGGATCGCCACAGCCCGTATGGCGGTAGAGATCCGCCCGCCTTTATCCACCGCCCACATGCAATTTACCCTCGCCTGATTATGTTGGCGGGGGTACCGTGGCGGACGGGGAGACTGTCTGCCACTTTCTTCACCCGGTCGATGAGTCCACCGGGCGAAAAAGGTTTGAATATGGTGGCGGTGTCTGTTAGACACCGCCATCCATATTACTATGCATGGGGGGGATCAGCCTTTACGTGGCGGCAACAGGCATGCGGATTTCGCAGTTGGGGGCCCGTTGTGGGCCCACAGGATGTTGGGGGGGCGCATGAGGTCTACCTATGGTACCCCCCTTCATGTGCATGCAAATGCACAGTGTGCAGCCACAGAATTGTGGCGGGCGGTGCTGTGTGCACCGCCCGCCACAATGATGTGGATGGGGATGCAACCGCCACCGTGGCGGTGGCATCCTAATTGCCGGTGAGGGACCGCCACACCACTGGCGGCCGGTCCCAGCACGTCCGCCCACCATCCTAATAGGCCCCTTGGTTTGGCTGAGTTACACATTTGTGTACTATGGAAAGTTGAGAGCTTGATTAGTATAAATATAGGGGTATATTCAAACTACATTTTGAAGTATGTTTAATAGTATTACAATAACACTATTAAAGTACTACAATATGCTATTCACAAACCTTTGAGTGTAAATCTCCACCTCTCCTATCTTTTCTATGCGGAGATCCTCACTCATGTACGTTTATTACTTCGTAGTAAATGTGAGTGGGGCCAGGGCAATTGGCAGGAAAATGGGGCATGCTTACTACTAAGGGCCAGATTCCGAACTCGCTCAGAAGAGCTCCTAGAGGCATCCGCCAGTAGCGAGTCTGAGTCGAACGCGTGATTTCCGTGCGACTCTTACAGCTGTACGAGCGAGCAAATACGATGCGATAATCGCCTCGCTGCCCGACCGACTCATACCCATCAGCGATGTCTCCTGAGCGACTCAAAGATGTCTGACGCGTACATCGCTATGCGTTCAATTTCCGGCCAGCAAGTACGGTGCGCGTTGTGAGCAGCCGGTGCAAATCGGACCATCAGGCTCGAAAAAGCTCCGGGGAGCGTACTTCAGGGGTCCACGCCAGACCCCCTTACCCTGGGGCCCTACGACTCGGACAGCGGGGGGACCCAGGGGTCCCCCTCACCCATGCATGTACGTTGCTGGGGGCACTGATGCGAACACGCAACAGGGGGTGCCCTTTTCCAAGACGTACATTTTTGACGATGGAAGCCTATGATTGCGACGTACGACAGGCTCCCATTGACTTCAATGGGGCTCAGAGCGACCAGAGTCTGTCAGCGCTGCAGCGCATCGTACTCTGTCGCTCGGAGCGCCGGAGCACGAGTCGGTCAGAAAGCTATACAGGACAGAGTCGGTCATAGGGCTTTCCGATCGAGATCGAAATCAGGCCCTAAGTGAGGAATAAACAGGGGTTTAGGGAGAACTAGGGAGGGTTTCCGGTACGGACATGGATCCACTGACAAATAGTAAAACATTTACTATTCACAAACTGCACTTCCAGAGTTAGTGCAGCCAAAAAGAGAGCCAAAACAGTAGTAAAGTATTTCAGCTCAGAGTTGAAGTAAGTCCAGTAACACACATGGTTATCCACTGGCACTGCAACCCGCTCCCAAAGAAATGAATGGGGGCATGGACTTAAAATAAAACCTCATAGGAAATAATGTTAAATTAAATTACATTATTACAAATAGTTATGAATATAAAACATAACATGTAATGTTAATCTAAACATAAAATATTTATTATTCAATTCTAAAATATTTTAACAATCTTTTTGGAATTTACAAATTAAAGTAAGATAAATGTTTACTAAAACATAATTACATTACTTTAAATTATTTCTATGCATCACTTTTAATAATTATTAATCCATAATAAAAAATCCCTTATTTTTTTACTTTTGTTAGTAATTTATTTTTAAACTAAAACTTCAAAAACATCATTTTTATTTAATACATTTAAATTAATCAAATATTGAATGCAATATAAGTGTAATGGTGCTGTAGCTTTTTTGTAGTTCCCACTATATTTAATATAAATATTTAAAATTAATTTACATTAATATTTAACATAAACATATTTTATTTCTTTTTTTGTTTTGAGGTAAATAAACTATTTTACTTTTCTCTGTACTTTGCAATAGGGAGACTTCACAGCTGTAGTGGAGGACTCCCTATTGTAATGTGTAAGGAAAATGAAAAGAGTTTATTGCATTTCATAATAAATTATCAAAAATATTTGACGGTAAATATTAATGTAAGTGAATTCTATTTCACTATTTTAAATGTAGAATAAAAACAAATGCTATGGCACTTAGTAACTTACTTTTGAAATACATATTTCATTAAATATATTAAAAAATTAATTAAATTCATGAAGAGATATATATATATATAAATAATAAATTATTTTGGGAATTTTGAATTCAAAAATAAATTCCTAACTAAAGTACAGAAAATACTATACATTAATAATTCTTGAAAATATAGAAATAATTAGAAGTACTTTAAATACATTCTAATAAAAATTAATGTTACATTAACTTATACATTTGAAAATGATTTTTAAAATGTTATACTTAAATAATGAATGTTTTATCTTTATAAATTTAACTCCAAATTATATTTATATTATTTTATATTTATTTAATTTTTAACTCTTTTAAACATTTTAATTTTACATTATTTTCTGTGGGGTTTTATTTTAAGTCCCTACTTCACACATTTGGGTGCCGATTCCGATCCTGTAAAACCCGGGTACAAATGGTCATACGGAGCGTTTTCTCAGTACGACTCGTACCAGGGAATTCTACCGTACAAACCAGCAAGTACGATTCGTACAGAAATACCATTTCCGTACGAATCGTAAAAAACACCATACGGCTAAAAAATACATACAATTCCGATCCTGGACAGCGCGTCCGCGATGTCTGCACGGAGTCAGGCAGCGTTTTACGGACCAGCAAGTACGATTCGTACCTACAGCACTCCGCACGGCTATATTTTTACGTGCGCCAAAAAGTGCCGGAAAAGCTAAGTACGCTATGATGCACGAGGAAAAGGGGGCCCGCTACGCGACGTACACGCCATCACCCACATCGTACGTGTCGTCATGTACGGTGCGTACCCCAACATTGCATATGTACGGACCGTACCCCCACACCCCCGTATGTATGGACTGTACCCCCCACCCCCGTATGTACGGACCGTAACCCCCACCCCCTCGTATGTCCGCACCATACCCCAGGCGTACCCCCACCCGTGTATGTTCGCACCGTACCCCAGGCGTACCCCCCACCCGCGTATGTCCGCACCGTACCCCCCACCCCCTGTATGTACGGACCGTACCCCGCACCCCCCGTATGTACGGACCATACCCCCCACCCCCCTGCATGTCCGTACCGTATCCCAGGCGTACCCCAATCCTCGCGTATGTACGGACCGTACATACGCGAGGATTGGCATACGCCTGCGGTACGGTGCGGACATACGCGGGTGGGGGTACGCCTGGGGTACGGTGCGGACATACGTGGGTGGGGGTATGCCTGGGGTACGGTGCGGACATACGCGGGTGGGGGGTACGCCTGGGGTACGGTCCGTACATACAAGGGGTGGGGGGTACGGTCCGTACATACGGGGAGTGGGGGGTACGGTCCATACATACGGGGGGCTGAGGGGTACAGTGCGGTCATACGCGGGAGGGGTGGGAGGCTGGGGGGGCCCTACGACTCGTACCCCGGGCACAAGTGTACTCGGGGTAGGGCCCGTACAAAGTTCACTCCGTACGGAGCCTGTTTCATGCGCTTGTGTTTTCGGACAGGCGGTACGGATCGTACTTGCGTGTTCGGACTTCAGTTTTACGATTTGTATGTAAAACTGTCCGGGGACGTCTCGTAGACTTTTCCCGAGGCGATTCGTATGTATTTTTCACGTACGAATCGTACTTCGCCGTTTGTACGGGACTTGTACGATTCGTACGTAAAAAAATACGGATACGAGTCGTACGGGAAAAAAAATCCAGGATCGGAATCGACCCCTTGGTGTTGAAGGGTGTTGCAGTACCAGTGGTTTACCATGTGTAGTGATGGATTCACTACTGTTTGTTTTTCTGCATAAGTAACTCGAGGCCACATGTACGACTGTTTTTCTAGCAATCACAAATGGATAATTGGGCAGTTTGAGACTGCTAAAATGGCTTTTAGCATGTGCAAACCCTATTATGCGAGTCGGTAACCAATTGCCAACTCGCAAAATAGGGTTTGTAAGTCAGTATTGGGAAGGGGCATGCCAAGGGCATCCCTTCCTAATAGCGAGTTGAGGGGCATGTATGTATGTTTTGCGACTGGAATGCGGTCGCAAAACATTCATATTTTACTGACTCTGTGAAGGAGGTGGTAACCCATTCGCAAATGGGAAGAGGTCCCCAAGGAATTACTCCCCCTTTGTGAATGTGGGCACCAACATTTTTTGAGAGCAGCCAGTGGTCCAACAGACCACTGCCTACTCTTAAAAATGAAAAGGTAGCTTTTCATTTTTATTTTTGAAATGCAGCCCTTTTTTCTTTACGGAAAACGGGCTGCCTTTCAATAAAAAAAAAATGCTTTGTTCGGAAAGCAATCACAGACATGGTGCTCTGCTGACCCCAGCAGGCCACCATCCCTGTGATTACAGGCCATTCCCAATGGGTCGCATATTGCAACCTACCTCATGAATATTGATGAGGTAGGTAATTCGCAACCCCATAGGGAATCGCTAAATGTGTCTGAGCCACATTGTTACATCGCATTTTGCGAGTCCCTAGTTGCGAGTAGCAAAAATATTTTAATTAGAGACTCTCAAAATGAAATGGTCATACATCTGGCCCTTACTCTCTTATGTGAAGAAAGGGATGGAGCCGTGAAGGCCTACACTTTTGAGTTAGTTCTTTGTAAATAGTCAAAGTAATAAAGTTATCCAAAAGTGTAAGAGTAAATTGCTTTTTTTTCCTTGCGTAAAAAGAAAACGGCGGCAGGCTGAGCCCATCATGAGTGCTCTCTCCCCTGCCTCGCAGACCAGTTGCTACCTGCTGCTATTCGTCTGCCTGCGAGCATTTTTATGAAAAAGAGGAGCGGAATACAGGTGCCGCCGGCTGTAGGCTGATGTGGTTGATACATGTGTGGGATTCCCTGGGCTGCTCCATCACCCCAGGGAGGATTAATTTCCCTCACACTGTTTTTTTGGATGGTCATGGCAATAACGAAGACGTACGCGCTTCAAGGAGGGAGAGGGACTCGCCCTGTTTCTACCGCAGCCACACAGGCAGGATCCTCTGGCTCTCAGCAGCTAAGAGAGAGGTACTCTGTTTCTCAGGTTGGGCAACCAATGGCCAAGCTACTCTCATCGGAGGTTGAAGCTTTTCTGCTGTCCTGAGAGGGCTTGGAACAAGGGCTACCCACTGCTGCAACTTTGCCCATAGCTGTGATGCTACTGGATGAAGTTAAAAGGGGTGCATTGCATTCAATTAGTCAGCCTTCTTCTGGAAGCTCAACATGTTGATTAACAGCTAATCTACAATATATTAGTCTCTGGTATTGCTGCTGCTACTACTCTGCCTGCTGCTGCTACACAAGGTAACAATGTTTCTACTGCTGACTGCCCTGTCTCCACCACAACAGTCTGCTGTAGTGCCTGCAAAAAGACACTAAAGAGAATGTTGAGACTCTTGACTCTGAAATAATTGAGGATGTTCAGTGTAATATTTACAGTGCTCTTTTTACACCTGATGCGATACATTGCGTGAGGCCCTGGGCGCACACTGCACCAGCAGTAGCCAAGTGCCTCCCCCCCCTTATAAAACCACATGGCAGATTGCGCTTCTGTGTGTAATAACATTGAAGCAGCTTCCCCGTTATGTAGTGTGACTGAGTAGCACAAAAACTCCCCGACCGGCTCATGTAATAAGTTGATTTTGGTTGCTGAGGGAGGGAAGGGAACAAGCTTGGCAACAATGCTGCTTATCCTAAGGGTAGCCCTTTGTGGCAGTATGTTACATCAAAAAAGAAAACTGTTGCTTCTCTGGTCGTTGGTGGTAATCAGGTTTTTGGTCAGTACAGCTTATTGCAAGGTTATGACAGCAGTCTTGCGGGTCAGAAGGCCCTCCCCAGCAGCAATTCGGCTTTACACAGATGCAAACCTGCCCTTTCTGTCCCACATGCGCATTATTTGGAAATTTCTGGCAGTTCTAGATGGACCAGGATATCGCTGGACAATCAGCGAATAAGTAATTCAGAGTCCTCCCAATCTAGTATTGGCTAGCAGTGGGCATAACTATGGGGCAGGCTATCTCATCTGATTCTGCGACTTCTCAACCAGCCTCTGAGCCCTCACTCACCACCATAATTCAATTATGCAGGTTCAGCGCTCCAGTTCATTTCAACATTACACTTAGGTTAGGAGGGACAACTTACAGCTGCAACAATCTTTAGCTGAGCTAACTGGGAAAGTCTCAGAACTTACATCACAGGTCTTAGAGCTACAGCAGTGAGTGGCAGACACAGAAGTGGTAGGAATGGCTTCTGCTAAGACAATCAGAGAGCATGAGGGTCGACTTACTCTGGTTCAGTCTAAGATTGAGGACTTGAAGAATCGCCGCTTGCACAACAATCTCAGGGTTTTTGGGATCCCTGAAGTGAGGGAGGGGGATTATCCCCGACAGTTTTTCATCCAGCTGATTATGAAGACCCTCCTCACACTGACTGATTGGGACCTGGACTGCCAAATTCAGCGTACTCATCGATCCCCAATATACCATGATGCTACTAAGGTTGATTGAGCTCGCCCTCAGCCTAAATTAATATATATTTGCAACTTTCTACTGAGACAAGCAATTTTTCTAATGGCGCGTCCTTCAACACTGATCTTGGTTAACTCAGTATCTTTTTTTGTGCAGTCAGATTTTTTTAGGCTAACAATGGACAGAAGATGGCAGCTTAGGCAGATGATTGACCCACTGAGAGCAGTGGGGTCACAGGTCTTCCTTCAGGAAACTGTCAAACCGAAGATCCTCAGGGACGGTCATACACAGTTTTGCTGTACTGAGGCTGATACTCCCAGACTTCTTAAAAAGCGGTAAGGATAGATAATACAGATGCACTACTATTTTATCTGCTTTCCAGCTCCCCCTCTTTCATTTTCAGGCTCTTATCTAATGGTTACCTCTCATGGTTTTTTGGGGGTTATAAAACAATAGATTCTCCCAGAACATTTGCGTAACCGAGGCGGGGTTTGGGATAAGGCAGTGAGCGCACTAAGGGCTATCTTGTTGTCTTGACAGTCTAAGGGATGGGGTATTTTTTTCCCTGTGGTTGGAGTGGGACTGTGTGTTTGGAGGGTGTTTATTATTCATGTTATTAATACTGGTATCACTTTTGTGGGAGGGTTTTTTGGTGGTTTGGAAGGATGCTAGGTACAATCAGGAGCTGTGATCACATACTTCTTAGCCTTGCTGATGAGCACTACCCATATACTGTTGAGATGTTTTTGGCTGATTTAAGACACACATTATGCATCAGTTAAAGAAAATGTGCTGGAATGTAGCTGGCCTTAACCTTCCCTTTAAGCATTGGTTGGTTAGCGAGGAGATTTCTGCCTACAAGCCACAGACTGTTTAACAGAGACCCATCTTGTGAATGAAGATTGGTCTCTTATATGGCAGCATGGGTATAATCCTGTTATTAAACTAATCAATCGATATCTATTTGGGGGGTTGCCATACTTTGATCTAGAAATTCGGAATATACAATCCTGAGAACTGCTTCTGACCCTAAGGGTAGGTGAGTGATTGCCCAGATTATGGTTCTCACTAAGATCACTATCTGTTCTGTATATAGCCCAAAGATTGATGATCCAGGCTTGTTTGATTGACTGAATTTAGAGTTAATGGAGTGGCCAGTGGACCTAGTACTTCTTGGTGATTTTAATTGTATTATGAAGTTTGCGGAGGACTCTACTAACCAGGCTGCTTATCCTCGAATGGTGAAAACTAGAGCTGCCATCTAGTATTTAGCTCAGGTTCATGGTTTAATTGATGTATGGTGGACGTTATATATCCTATGAGACCTGGCTATACATTTTTTGCACCACATAGGCAGTACGCAAGACTCAGTATGGTTTTTATTCTCCAATGCTTGATTCACACTGCTTGCATGGAGGTCTGTCCTCAAATCACAGCAAATCATAATCCTGTCCCCTGAGACTGCAGCTCCCCGCTTCTAGTAAGGAACAGCATCGCTTTACCTTTCCCCGATCACTCTTTTCTAACTCTGCTTATTAAACTCATATGACAGACTGCCTCAGGGAATATAAAGCAGTTAATATTTGTTCTGCTTCACCCCAGGTTGTATAGGACACTATAAAGGCTTATATACAAGGTGCCATGCACCAGTATATTTTGCACACTGATAGGCAAGAGAAAGATAAGGTTTCTAAATGTCGCATTCAAATGCAGGTGGCAGAAAATCAGCATGTCCAAGCAGTTAGGGATAAAAGGCAGGATGAGTGCTCTACCTATTTAGCACTGGTGATGCTTCATTGTTTATTGGAACTAGGGATTTGGGAAAAGCAGCGACTAAGTATCGTAGTAATAAAGCCCTCCCATATGATTATGGGGAAAATATTGGTTGGGTGGCTGCACATCAAATTCCAGAAAAATGACATAGGAACATAATTAAATGCATTAAGGAAAAACTGGGACTCCTCAATACAGCACCCAAGCTATAGTGGAACAATTCACAGATTTTCTATAAAGATATCTATGTTCACTCATTACCTACCAAACAACCAGAGATCGATGCATACATACAAACTGCTTTTCTTCCCTGCCTTGACCCACATCAGTCTGCAGGGCTCAAGGTGGATATTACAACTCATTAGAGGCAACAATCAAATCTTTACCATCGGAAAAGGCAGCAGGCGAGGATACTATTCCTTTGGAATTCTTTAAGACATTCAGCGAGATATTGCTTCTGTTATTTATGAATTTACTGTTAAGCATTGACAAAGGTGGGGCAATTCCCACTTCATGTAATTCCACTAATATTATAGTTGTTCTAAAAATAGAGAAACCCCCCAGAGGAGGGAGGTTCATATCAGCCTAGCTCTCTGATTAACTCTTACGCTCTCTGATTAACTCATACGCTGATGATGTTGCAATTTATTCAACTGATCCTCTGTTAGCTAAGGATTATACATCAATTGAGGCTGAGAGATTTGGGGTTGTCTCTGGCTACATGCTTAATTTATCGAAAACCCATGTTGTGAATTTTCAAGCACACCACCCGGTTTCTGGGACTGTCGCACAGCTATTTACCTGGGTGTCAAAATCTGTGCTAATGTTGACAGTATTCTTCTTTTAACTATGTACCTCTGCTACAGTCAGTTATTACTACTATGCGTTGATGGAACCGCCCTCCAATTAGCATTATTGGACGTTGCAATATTGTCAAAATGAATAAATTCCCTAAATTTTTATAGCTTTTCCATGTGATTCCTTTACGAACCCCGGATTTTTGTTTAAGTGACTCGAAGAGGCTATCAGTAGTTTTATCTGGGGATATAAGAGGGTACGGAGATCCATATGCACCAGACTTGATTGTGACCTTCCTGGTAAAGATCTTCAACCAGATATTGACAACAAGAGTACTTCCCCACATGTGGAAGGTGGCATTAGTCATCCCCCTCCAAAAGAAGCCTAATGGGGATGCAGTGGATATTAACAATCTGTGTCCTATTTCGCTGTTGCCTGCACCAGAAAACATTTTAGAAAAATATTTAAACCAGGAATTGGATGAGTTCATAACTGCCCATGATCTATTGGACCCGTCACAAAATGGATTTCGCAGTGGTCATAGCACTGAGACAGCATTGGTTGCAGCTGCAAATTCTATATGCTGCCAGGTGGATCAGGGAGGTGCTGCTATTTTGGTAATGTTGGATCTGTCTATAGCATTTGATACAATAGCTCCATCCCCATGGACATCGATTCACCAAAATGCCTGGCGTAGCGGAAGGGAAATCACACCTTAATGACATCACAGGAAGTGACATAATTTGACTTTTGACCCTGAATATCCCCAGGGAGTGGTATAACATGACCTGAAGACATTACAGTAATTGTCATCACTAAAGGGCCATAACTGCATGATTACTCTAACACGACACAAACAAATGTCCATTTTAGAAACCACCTACATTAGGGAGTTGACATCAACTTTAAAAATGGTGGGAAGTATAAGGATCTTTAACTGTGACTTTGTTCACCCCCCAGTAGTCAATGCATGGCATTAGTTCATTTGACTTCTTTGGGACAGTAAACACGGAGGCCGGCGCTGGAGAGGAAAACCATGCAATAAGACCATTCTGTGGATTCTCTTGGTGATTTTGTCTCAAGACCTCTATTTCTGGGTGTATCCTACCAAAGGAAGATTGGCTCTTGGTTCTAGAGTGATTGCACAATTGAACTTCCTGTGAGAAGCAGGAACAATTCCTTAGATTTCTCCAGAAACATCAGAAAATGGTAAATTCTGGAGCGTTGCCGATTGAAGAACATTTTCTTTACTTTGGTTCTGTGGTTTAACTATGAGACCCTTTTTGGCAGACCAACAGTTCTTAGAGACATAGCAATGGTTTTGACAGAATTGGGAAGATACAGAGGCAGACCTTGTTACCAAATTGATTTAAGGATTGTATCGGGCAAGCCAGGGAACCACCAAGATTATGGCATAACTGGTTGAAGGGTGAAGTTATAATATGGAATGATACCAATGGCTTATGATCACCAAAAGTCAGAATCAACATGTCTTTAACTGAACTGGAGACTGGCGGAGAACCATCCACAGTTTGGACCTGTTCTGAAGAATCTTTACAGACTCATGGAATATTTCTCTCTGCAGCCCATTTACCATCCATATGTAGTACACTAGTTCCACAATACAGTAGGGTGGACATCTAAAATAATGTCCCTTTTGGAAGACTAGCCAACACAGAAAGTAGAAAAAGCAAGGTATGGGAATCTCTGGGTGTTCCAACAAAGGGAATTTGATGCTCACCTGCCTTTTTCCCCTTTACAAAGAACTAGTCATTTCCCAAAGGCTTCTGTGGACGTAAAGAAAAGATTGGACTAAGTGTTCTGATGGGCCTCAGTACATGCAGAGTCTATTCTTCTGTTGGTGTTTTATACCAGCAACTGAAAGTGATCCTTGAGCTCAACAAATATGCATGGATTCCTCTCAACTTGCAGTTGAAGATTCCTCAAGATCTTGTTCCAATCTTCTGGTAAAAAGAACTCTAGTACTCCAGGCAGCAGGGGAAGTTTGAGATTTGAGCTTCTGTGACCTAAGTTTCTGTAGATGGTTTTCAATCAGAAGTGCCAGACCTGTTAGTTTGTGGATAATTGCAGAGCAAGCAGAATTAATCAGCTCGTCCAATATATCCTCTCTGAGTCCTCTCTATAACAAGGTCATTAGGGTCCTCTTAATACAGGTTATCTCGGCCTCCGTCTGTGGAAATCTGGTGATATACATAAGGACATCACTGCTCTCCTGCTGAATATGACACAAGGCTTCCTCGGATAAAAACTCCAGATCTAATCACTCATATGTTTCCCTGAAACTTTTCAAGAAATTATACTAATTGAGAATACTGGGATCTCTAATGTAAATCAGTAACATAGCCCAAGCGTATGCTGGTCCGGGCAGAGCTCTCATTAGATAACCCACCTTAGACTTATCTTCAGTGAATTGCATTGGATGGAAGGTGAAGTGTACTGTCAAGGCACACAAAAACTCTTAATTTATTTCTAGAAAAACATAGAATAGAATATGAATTCATTGAAAGATCTGTTCCTCCGGTAGACAAGGCCTGTCTTAACATCAAATTTTCATTCCACAGTTGCAGGATTTCCTGATGCTGTTGCCGTCATTTGCAAGAGTCTGGGAGGGATCCAGTAAAGGCCCTTGGTAGAGATCAATCTCCTTCGCTAGACTAATTTGTGTGTGTCAAAGTCTGTCAAGAGTTGGACATTGAGATTCTCTTAGTTTCCTAGTTTTTGTCTGTCAGAGGTAAGGGCGGCCCCTTCCTGTGGCCATGATGATGCTGGTGGACAGCAGGCACCCAGTAACGAACATGCCAAAGACAAAATACCCTCTTGAGACCGGCGAGAAATGAAATACTATAAGGCAAAGGTCCGATTTTGGCTGCGAAGAGCTGAAGGCAAGTGGATGCTGGAACAAAAATTATTGGAGAAAATCCAAGAACAAAGAAGAAAATGCTGGAATAAAAATTGGACAGGGGACTGAAATATAAACAATCCCTAATACTGTGCAGCACTAGGAAGTGTTCTCAAGCCTCTCATTTTAGAGTCAATATAGAGGAAGTATCCCATGATGCATTACTTCTTCACCTGACATCAGGGAAAGACAGGGGGGATAATGTGCGCACCTGATGGGCAAAGTTAATGATGCTCTGGCATCTCTGAAAAGGAGGAGTCCTCTCTACAAAACCAAACATTTTCTCTTTTATTAGAAATATTCTTGAATAAAAATGAGACTTTTTCATGCTTTTACGCATTGGATAATTCATCTACAGTCAGGCATTGGACTTCGTTTTTTTCTCGCTTTTGATTGGTCGGTACATAAAGCAAGCGTGTTTTTTCCAAATCATATTTAATTACATACACTGATCAACCAACAATGGATACGGCACTGCCACACAGTCTGATTTTTTTGTCTTGCTTCTTTTTTTAACTTTTTTTTGCAACAATGTGGTCGAAGTAATGGGCAGGGAATGGTAGTGAATGGGTGGTGGTGGCAGAAATGAAAGCAAAGGAGAGAAGGAAATAGACCAAAAATAACCGGTGGGAATGGAAAATCAGAAGCAAAACTGAAGTCTTTGAGAGTGAAAGAAGAAAAAAAGTACTTCTCCACAAACGTTCCCACAATTTTTTGACAAAATTAAACGAAGCGGACATAAGACGTCCTGCCCCGGAAAGACTTCCCGTCCGTCACGCGTCTGTTGCGCAACCTTGTCCCGCCACCCTGGCATCCGTCTGTATGTTTGTTTGTCTTTGCATTTCGTGTTCCTTCTCTGGGTTTGCTATTCAGTATCCTCCCCAGAAGCACCGCAGTAGCCCTTGGCTGTGGAACCCGGCACCCCAGCGATGCGCAGGAGAAACGTGCACTTCTTCTGCCGCCGCGTGCCGCTGACGGCCTCCCTCTTGCCCTCCACAGAGTGAAGGCTGATGGGGATGGTCACAAAGTTGCAAAGTTAGATGGCATGGTTGCTGTAGCTGACATAAGTTTGTTTGGTCGCCAGAGCTGTAGAAAGAGAGCAAAGAAAAAATACATTATTAAGATCTATTTATATTTCAAGATATAAATAAAACCTCCTATAGTTATGCCATTTAATTAACGACCAGGAATTAATATTAACTTGCACAGTGTCAATACACTTAAATCTATATGGTGCGCTAAGTAAATTTATATTCTTACCCACTAAAGTCGTCTTCAAAAGCAGTGTCAACATAAATATTTTTTGTGATTCATATTCATGATTTCATATTGCAATTATTTATCTATGTAATAAAATATTCATATGGTGCAAACTTTCGACCTGAATAATGGTCTTTCTTGATGCTAGCAAAACATAGAAATCAGAAAGGAAAACCATCTTGAAGATCCGTCTGGCATGTAAGGCTGTTTGTCATACAGCCAGGTCATATGTTTCTTCCTAAAACTAAGATTATTTAAAAAAAAAAAAAAAGTGGGTGGGTAGTTTTAAAAGCTAGCACCTTGGGGTCTGAATCATATGTCCAGCCCCTGCATTTGTAGCGTTCGGTGCCAAGAGAATTTGGGAACTGGATCACACACTGCATGAGGGTTTGCACATCTGGATTTCTCCAGCACAATGTAACATGAGGTGTTGTGGTGAATGTGATGCAACTTTGGAAGAGGTTCATATTAGTAGACGGAGTCACTGAAGCTCCCTGGTCTTTGCAGAGACACCAACATCTTTTCTCTTGTCGAGGAGGACTCATGCAGCAGCATTTTGAATATGTTGTAATGTGGCAACTGCTTTTGATTAATTAATTCAGACCACTGGGCTCTGGATAAAAAAGGTTAAACAGAAAATATAAACATCAAAAAAGGAAATGTGTAAAATTGAACCTCATAAATTGTATGGTGAAAAACCCTAATCTGATATAGTGGTATAAATTATATCAAAGGACAACTTCAGTGAATAGAATAAGTGAGATAGGTAAAGGTTAGCCACAAACCTAGGGACAGACACATAATTTCTGGTAGAACTGAAGAATATCAGCTGTCAATACTGTGCACAAATCACATTATCATCAACCAGATTTGTGCAATACACACGCCAACAACAGAATATGTTTTGCAGGAGTATCCAGCACTGTCCAGTTATCGCTGCATAACTCATTACTGCATCACCCAGTATTGTGCAGTCTTCATCCAATAACATTATATGCTGTTGGATTGAGCCTGTCACAAAACGAGGTGCCGTGTATGGCCGTATTTGCTCCCATCAGACAGTACTGTGTAGCGTTCACCTCATTTATACAGTGCAGTTACATGTTTAGTTCCTTCAGTTTATTATTCAGCTGTATCTCCTGGTACATTATGTAGCCAATTGCCCAATATTATTCAGTTTGTTAGGTATGGCAGTATTAAACCCTGTCAGCCAATATGCAAAAAATTGTACAAGCTCCAAGTACTGTGAAGAGTTAAGAAACATCACTGACTTCAGAGATCCTGTTATTGATTCATCCACACCTGAGTAACCTGGGATTCAATGTTAGGGGGGGTTGTTGGGAAGAACCCTAAGCTCACTACTTTTGAGTAGTTACAACAATGTATGCAAATTTTGGTGGGTCAGTTCCTAGTATTCGGGTCAGTGGTGTGATATCTGAAATCCACATGGAATTAGAGAGATGAGGAACCAACCCCCAATGACACTCTACAAGGTGTGTTGACGCACGGTGATGTCAGGAGAGCTTTAACAGTGATGTGTCTAAGCTTAATTACACAGTCTAGGATCGATAGCTCTCTTTTACGGAAGCAAGGGAAAGAGTGTACTCAAATTCTTCAATACACCTTGAAAGTAGAAATGCCTGATTTCATTTCTCCCATTAGAAGACACTTCATAGAGTGTACCTCACGAATAAGAGGCTAGATAGGATCTTCTTGGCCGTCCAGATGGTTGTTCCAGATGTCAGAGTACTAATGCAAACTTACTACATATGTTCTGGAGTTTCCCAGATCTCGAACTCCACAGGACAGCGATGCAGGAAATGATTCAAGAGGCTACTGGGATGTAATATGATAATGCACTACTAGGAATTTTGTTGGGTCTGATTAAAAAGTAGACGCTTGCTAGGGTTGAGACTAGGTTGCTGATTTGCCTTGCTCACGGCCAAGCAACAGTAGCCATCACCCCTCCAGCCCTAGCATTCTGGATGAGAGAATTCTTGAAGTGGACAGTGGCAGAAGGTAATACTTTGGCCTCCATATTGAAGCAACCCAGAGGAAGGTTGAATATGACCAGATAGGATGACCTGAATGTTGCATTGAAAGCCAAGACAAATAAAATACCACTTTGAAATGGTAGGCTTGGAATTAGATGGGGCCCAACTGTCGTATAGTTTCCACTAATCAGTAGGGACTGCTCGTTTGTGTACGACAAACTTAGGATGCCGCCAGACTGATTGCATGCAACCCCACAGGATATGTTGTCCCTTGGACCAGCTAGCTCACAGTGCCACCGTTAGCCCCTCTGAACCTAGACAGGGAGCGAGCAGCTTTGGCAACAAGAGAACATGCCAATCCTGTTCCCTCGGGAACCATGGTGACAGACCTAGGACTTTTCTCTCAATCACTTGCACTTTCTTTCCCTCAGAGAAATATATAAAAGAATACACAGAGGGACGTTTTTCAATATACATTGAACCGTAGTGATTCTTGTATAGAAGATATGTGCCTCAGTGATTAATAGAAAGAAGCAGACAAAAGTTATAATGAGTGTCAAAACAGTTAATAAAATAGAGTTCCACCATCTTGGTGACACAGCTTACATATGCATACATATACAGTATTAAGACTGTCGTGTAGTTCCTATAAATATATAGAGGATCTGCTCTTTTAGACAACATAAACTATGGGATTGGTGTCCAGACTGATTCCAGACACCCACAAAAGATATGTTAGCCTGTAGACCAGCTAGCTCACAGTGCCACTATAAACCCCCCTTACCAAGGAGCAAATAGTTCCTGGCAACTATCGAACATGACAGCCATGACCCCTCAGGGATCGTGGAAGCAGTACAGCACTTTTCGCTCAGTCACTCATGCTCACTTAGTCTCAGAGAGATACACAGAATGAATGATGGGGACGTTTTTCAATAAGCATTTATTGAACCAGCGTTATTCTAATATAAAAAATGTGTGCTGCAACAACCATTAGACAGAAACAGATATATAAGATTGAGAGCACCAACAGAGTTCTACCATGGTGTTAAAACAGTGAATATTATGCAGGCATATAAAAAAGTTGAAAAAATCAGGCGTACTCCTACTATGAAGACCCTATCTAAATGTACGTAAGTGTACCTAGCATGAATTTGGGTATAAACACAAGAATCCCCCTAGGAAAGAACCAACACCATTAACTGATGGGAGAGAACGAACTGCGTGCTGGAATTTCTGCGAGCAGGAATCTCAGCGTCTTGTGTCAGCATGGAAGTTTCTCCTCTGGTTTGCCCAGTGAAGATGTAGTTCTTTTATACCCAAAAGGTGCCCTCAGGGCTTCTTCCTAGATGCGTAATGGTACTGTGGGCCTGTCATCCAAGGATGACGATAGCGGTGACTTTTGGACAGAGTTAGTATTACAGAAGATGGTAATCCTGCTGTGTGATACTAAGAATCCTCATGCATAAAGCACTGGTGAGATTGGAAGAGCAGGTGGACGAATGGATTAAAATGCCTCTCTCCATGGCAGATAGGATAGCTTTACAGAAAATGATCATACTGCCTAGGTTCCTATACCTGTTCTGGAATATACCAATATGGCTAACTAAAGCATTCTTTGTCAGACTATGCTCTATTTTGCAACAACTGACTTGGGCAGGAAAACAGGCCAGGACTAGTTGGAAGACCTTGACTCAACCATACCATCTAGGAGGCTTTGGGGTGCCGGACCTCCAATTATATTTCCTTTGCGTGCAAGCACAGCATGCACACTACTGGATGAAACCTCATGCACATATTCCACATATCGCGGTGGAGAAGGATAGCGTACATCCCATGCCACTGACTGCTCTTATAGCGGACCCGATGAAATATACGCCACAAGATAAGATACAAACAGCTCAATGCACCTCTAGGGCGTGGCACGCGCTGGCACAAAGAGCACACAAGCTCTCGATTTACACACCGGTGTTACCCACGGCCAGACATCCCAAACTCACTGTAACGCAGGAAAAGAAAATGCACACTTTGTTGGAAGAGATGGGGCTGACAACTTTGGGCACTATATTCCCACATAATAAATTCATAAACCTGGCAGACCCCTCACTTTGTGCCCATCAGTCCCCCTTGAAAAAATGTGCGTACCTACGACTACGCACAGCAATCAGGTCACTATATACCACGTTCCCAGAAGAACCCATGCAATTGAACACATTACAAATACTATTAACAGCACCTACATTCACGAACCTGGTGACGCGACTATACAATGAGGCCCAAGAGGAACAGGCGGGGAAGTCTAATGTAGCGGCTCATAGGTGGGAAACTGCACTGGGTGAGACAATAGACGAACACGACTGGCAGTACAGCTGTACACAACTCACGCTTCTCACGTCAAACTGCAACTTGCGCATAATTCATTTCAAGATCCTCCATCAATTTTACTACACGCCGACTAAATTACACAAAATTGGTCTTAGGGAGACAGATAACTGCCAGAGATGTAATGCACCAAACGCTGACTTTCTGCATATGTCATGGGCATGCCCTCAATTGCAGATATATTGGAGGGACCTCACTAACATACTCACTGAGATGTTATCGGAACAGATTCCCAACACACCTCTGGTGTGCCTTCTAGGAGTCAGGAAGCTTAAACATGCCAGACGTAGGAAATTCTTGGCGGTCGCGTTATTGCTTGCTAAGAGACGCATAGCTATACGGTGGGGAAGCAAGAGGCCCCCAAGACTTAAAAACTGGATGGCGGATATGACCTACTACAAAACAACGCTAGAGACTTATGCAGAAGACATACCACAAGCTTCACGGCCCAGTGATTTCTGGGAACCGCTGGTCCAGTACTTGCAGGCAGCCTCAGAGTCCGAAACCACAGACTGACCTTTAAGATCACACATCTTCCACATAAACATGGTAGACGAGGATAATCATAGCGGACACATATATATGATGCATAGCAACAGACCAAGTCGGGGAGGGGAACTTCAGTGAAACAGGTTGTCAATTGTCGAAATCTGGGGCTGCAAGGAGATAAATGATTACTCCTGGGCGTAGTTCGCGAAGTAGCGCTACGCGTAGCTACGCAAAGTGCACTTCGCACTACGCGTAGCAGTTCGCGAACTGCGTAGTACCCTGTTTGCACTGTGCAAGATGCCGTTTTCAATGATTGCACAGTGCGGACAAGCATCCGGCACTGTGCAATCATTGAAAACGGCATCTTGCACAGTGCGAGCTGTAGTTTTCTGCCGCTCGAGTAGATTTTTACTCTAGCGGCAGCTTTCTCAACGCGAACTGGTAGTTTCTCATCGCGAGCGGTCGCGAGCATACGCGACTACTCGCAATGAGAAACCTGATCTCCCCGCGTTGAGAATCTCGCCGGGAGATTTATTTTCCACGCTCGCGATCGCCAACTTGATGTTGCTGATCGCGAACGAGGAAAAAGTCTCGCCGGCATTTCATTTTGCTTGCTAGCGGTCGCCAACTTGACGTTGAGGACTGCGAGCAAGCAAAAAATGACCGCTGCACTAAGCAACGCTACGCGTGTTTGCACTGTGCTACGTGCAATTCGCGTAGTGCGAAGTAGCGCAAACTTCGCAAACTACGCGAGCATAGTGTAGTGCTTGGCCCAGGCTTATAAATGATATGTATGTGATATAGATGGTATTCACATATGATAAATAAGTTTAATATATAACAACGTGATGTAATCAAGCTATGTAACTACTGGTTGGACGTAAAATAAAATAATTAAAAAAAAGAATCCTCATGCATAATAAATGAGGCTAGTTTTCTAAGAAAACCACACAACATTTATTTGGCGCATAAGGTAAAAGGTCAGTGCCAGAGCCGTTATGTAGAGCAAGGTAGGACAAATAAAGGTAAAAGGTCGTCTAGCTACCTAGTCTTAAATTGGGAAACACCGGGGCTCATAACAAACAATCTAGCGTACTCCTGCGATGTCTAAGGTGTGAATGGATGGTCTGCTAAGAAACCCCTTTCTGCATGATCTATCCCTTTACCTGGTGGGTGAGAATGTAGGACCCCATTGGGGTCACGAACTGGACACCCATTCTGGAGATACCAATGAGCTGCTAGTTGAAAGCTTCAGTATGCAGGGACCCCTCGAAGTCAGAAGTGTCTCCTCTGATTGTATTAGGAAACAAAAGGATATATATAGAAAACCGCATCCTTGCCTCGGGCTCTGATTGTGATCAAGATGTCTATTGTTTATATTCCTGAGATAGCTGCGTCGCTATATGGACGTAATAACAAACACATATGTATTACACACGGGAATGCCTTGCACATAATGCCAAGGCAGTGTGTCACTATTTTCACGAAGTTCTTTTGTGTCATTAAGGTTGGCGTTTCTAAGAAACTAGCCCATGCGTCATAAATGCAAATGCATGCCAAACTTGATGTAACAAATGGAAGGCAACTTTAGGAAAGAAAAATGTATATGTAAATTGGCAATTATTTCCTACCAGGCACATGACACAACAAGGTGCATTAGAGGGGAGCACATGGGCCTGGATAAAGAGAAACGTGTGGGCAGAATATGGTCCCTTTCTGCTGGATGAATCACTCTAATTTTGCTGGTTGTTTGGAATTGGCCCTTTTTGCAGGGTCATCCCTGAAATTTTTCCCTTCCTCCTGTATTTTTTCTGACCTGTTGGGGGTTTTATGACTCTGGGCACTTTACCACTGCTGATCAGTGCTAAAGTGCATATGCTCTCTATTGTAAATTGTTGTAATGGATTAGTGACTTCATAATTGGCTTATTTGATTTACTTGTCCGACCCTAGTACAGTGCACCGTGTGTGCCCAGGGCCTGTAAATCAAATGCTGCAGGTGGGCTTGCAGCACTGATTGTAAAATATGGCTCAGGCCTGCCATTGCAGAGCCTGTGTGCAGTCTGGGACTGCCATGTTGACTTGGTAAGTGCACCCACTTACCAGTCCCTAAACCTACCCTTTTCTACATGTTAGCCACCCCTAAGGTAGGCTCTAGAGCAGGGTGCATTGTATGTGAAAGGTAGGACATGCCCTGATGTGTGTGGCATGTCCTGATAATGAATTACAGACAATTTCGTTTTTCACTATTGCAAGGCTACCTGTTCCCATAGGACAGAATGGGCAGTTTGATTATAACATCTTATAATCCTAACTGACCCAGGGAACATGGTAGAAAAACACATTTAGTATGCCTGAACTCAGAAGGATAAAATACATCTTTTAGTAAAGTTGGTTTTAACATTCTGTGTTTGAAAATACCACTTTTAGAAAGTAGGTATTTTCTTACCTAACCATCTCTGCTAGGTTGTGTGTTGCATGTCTGGTTTGTGAGTGACAGGGGGCTGGGGTGGCTCCAGGAGACAGAGTGAGTCAGCACTATGCTGAATAGACCTATCTGGATTGGGAGTGCTGGGAGGAGTAGCACCTGGGCCTGAATAGGGCTGTGCCTGCCTTCCACAATGCTGGCTCAACCTCCTGTGGTGCGTACGATGACCCTGGCCCACACTGACAAAGGAAGAAGTTGTGCACTGGCAGAATACACCCAGAACTGGTTTGGACTAGGTACAGACACTCTCTGCCTTCAAAGAGAAAGGATTTGTGTGTATAAAAAGGGGGACCCAGACCCCAGAACTTTAGATCACTTCTGGGAAATCAAGAGGAACCTTTGCCAAGGAGAAGAAACCAGAGAAGCTAAAGGAGGATTACTGCCCTGTGCCCCTGTGCTGTTTTCTGTCTGGGGTTGGCCTGCAGTGGTTACTTGTTGCCAAGGAAAGGAGAAAAGGACTTTGCTGTTTGCTTTGTCATCTTGAGGAAGATCTCCAAGGGCTTGAACTAAGCTTGCTTCCTGTCTGAAGTCTCAGTGACACAAAGACTTCACCACCAGCTCCCCCTGAATTTCCTTGCTGGGAATTCTAACCTACAGAGAGGTGCAGATGGTGAAGCCAGATATCTACACACATCAACACCAAAAGTGCCATGTATGTATATTCTTCCCAAAATTCATAAGACAAATGCATTTCCTCCAGGTAGACCCATAGTTTCGGGCATCGGATCACCTACAGAGCATCTATCAGAATACATTGACATTTTTTTGCAACCTTTTGTTCTAAATCTTCCCTCCTATCTTAGGGACACTGGGGACCTTCTCAATACATTGGAAGAGATAGAATGGACAACAAAGCTTTCCTTTGCCACACTAGACGTCAGCGCTTTGTACACCAGTATTCCCTGGGAGCAGGGTCTACAAGCTCTGACGGACATTCTATACCAACGGGATGCCACCCTATATGAACACACAGAGATGGTCATAGATATGACACGGGTGGTCCTGGAAAATAATGTCTTTTTACATCAAGGCACCTGGTACCAACAAGCAATGGGTGTGGCTATGGGCTTCAAATTTTCTCCTTCTGTAGCCAATTTATACATGGGCAAATTTGAACAAAAGCATTTATGGACAGATGGCCCCCCCAATCTGACAACACACATTATGTATTGGGGCCGATACATAGATGACATCTTTGTCATCTGGGCAGGGAGCAAGTTGGAATTTACAGCTCTAACCAAATATCTGAATGATAACTGTTTCAATTTGAAATTTACTTCAAATTTCAACACCACAGAAATTGAGTTCTTAGACACCACAATATACACAAAGGGCCCCAAAATCATGTCTAAATTGTTCAGGAAAAAAACAGCATGTAACGCGATCCTACACGCGACCAGTGCCCACGCTAAAGCCCAAATCAAAGCCATACCTTTGGGAGAAATGACCCGTATACGTAGGAATTGCAGTGAGGATGAGGTTTTCCTTCAAGAACTCAATAATCTACAGGAACGTTTTAAATGCAGAGGCTACTCCCCAGATATGCTTGAACAAGCGAAAAAGCGAATAATTAAGACACCTAGACACAGATTACTAAAGAAAAAAGACAAGGATACCTACAAAGAGAATAAAAACAAGCTAGGCATGATCATGGACATTCATGTTGAAAGTAATGCCATCTATAAAATTATATCTAAGCATTGGCATCTTCTTGCCTTAGACAAATCCTTAACTGAACATCTGACAAAAAAAACAAGGATAATACACAGGAGGAGTAAAACCCTGAGAGATATTCTTTGCACAAGTTACTTACCTGCAAGATCAAACACCATCACTTGGTAAACAACAAAACCAAAAGGCTTTTTTAAATGTGCCCATTGTAATATGTGCTCTCTGGCTAACAAGGGCATTAAGGAATTTTGCTATAACACTCCTACTACATACTACATCAAGGATTTCATGAATTGTGAATCAAAATATATAGTGTATGCCATAAAATGTCCTTGCAATCTGATTTACATCGGCAGCACCATACGAGCACTGAAAGAAAGGATCCAAGAACATGTAAGGGCGATACGCAACAACGACAGTAGCTACCCAATGGCAGTTCATTTCAATAGAGTCCATCCCAATATGTCCTTAACAAATATAAGATTTCATGGAATAGCGCAGGCTTATAAGGACCCCAGGGGTGGAGATCGAACCGCCATTCTTAGAAAAATGGAAGACCAATGGATTATACTCCTTCGGGCGGTAGAACAAGGTATACATTTCAATAAAGAACTACATGTGTTCCTAAATGATTGGCCAAATCAGATTACTATCATACACAAAATGTAATATATCAAATTGTACATCTCAAATTCAGTATACATAATAAGGTATGTGTATCATGGCAGTTCCAATGTCAGATAATATGTGAAATCTAATGGCATGAGACCCATCAATGACCAGAATGTGTTTAGTTACACAGAGTCTTACACACTAACTATGTATTAAGATGGTGTCTCTTATGAATGTTATTGTGTTAAATCATTATCTCTCAAGAACCTTGATCACTGGTATTATCGTAATGTCTCCTGATATTACAAGTTCAATATGTTGAATTACACAAATTGTGATATTCGTTCTAAAGTTCATGATTCATAAATTATAAAATTTTATTTATTTTTATATTTTTTATTTTTCTTTCTGTTGGGGTAACTTTCTCTGCTTCACTTTTTCATAATATTTCTCTTTGTCATTAAGGACTACTTTAACAAATAAGATCTATATCACACTTCAAATAGTGATACTGATGACAGTTGCAATTCGCCCCACACTATTTTCCTCTTTATTGAGGACGTTTTAGCAGTAACACCTAGTAAATAAATCAATCGACTACCACGGGATACAATTGGATATTCTGCGATAGTGTTATTTCTAACTGTTCGAACTTTATGCCTACCTCTAATGCTTACGGTCTATTTAGATACACATCTATTATCTTTTAAATATGGCGGCTACGAGTGAACAAAAGGTTCCCAGTCCGTCTTCTATCTCAGTAACTCAAACTGGATCTAGGAATCGAATTGTCCACTTTCCATTTCTATGACCCTAATGCTTAAATAGTGAAAAAGCCCAAAATGGCTGTCTCTGTGTACCCGACAAGATTGCCTCGACTCGCGGACCATGCTACTTTTTTAGAAGTAAGTGATACATGATAGGAATGAGCGATACTTTTCCTATCTTAATACCAAGAAATTCCCTTCTCTAAATGTCGTTTTTAAAACAAAAAAATTGTTTGTTCTAATTTTTATTTTACAGGGACATATCAGAGCCCTTCCTTGTTTCACAAACTATCCGTGTCCATAAGTAAACTCGTTGCACCTTTCACTTAGGAAGGCATTGATTATTCCTCGTTTTGGAAGGGGGTCTCATCACATCATCAGTTTTCTTCTTCCTTTTTCTGCAGAGGCATATCAACAGCCTTTACTACTATATGCTAATAACTACCACACACAAGTAAGCTAATACGTTTTGGAACCGGGTGGCATTTATAATTCTAAACTTTTTTTAAATAAACCGATACACTGGATATAACATTCCAGATTTTAAGTGTTATACTATTATCTAATACCTCAATGTCTTTGAGACATACAGAGGCTTTACACTATATATATTTGCATTGTCCTGATTTCATATGGGCTAGAGTAAACGTTCATGGACGGGCTGGATACTTTGAAAGGGCGAATTTAATCACCGCACTATGTTAGATATTTTGAATTCTTTTGTGATATTAAATAGTTTCCCGACTTTATTTTAAATAAATGGCCAATCATATGGGAATCGTGTCATGACTAGTTTATTTTTGACCACTCTCCGACAGGACCCTACGATTGAACAATTTGTTCCCTTCTCTTCTTTGTGGTTATAAATTATTTAACCCGGGATTTCATGTCTTCCATCATATTGGTTGACAATTACAGATCTAAACATCCCTACATTCCCTACAGATCCTTTATTAATATATCTATTATTTTTTTGGGGACAAAATCTTACTAATGAATGGGAATGAAATATTAAAATTAGGACACTTATGGGTTTGTCCTTAGAGTATATTCATGGTAGAGCCTGAACTGTTAGTGATTAGGTAACGAAATAAAGACATTACCATACACGTTATTTTTGACTCTTTTATAGGATCAACCAAATACGTTTTATGGCGACTGAACCAATCTTTTCTTACTGGGACAGATCATTACTATAGAGAATTAGGTACATATGCTCAGTTTGTTTTTCAACCTAAATGGTCCGTAACACTTTGGGCCCTTGCACCCTTGGAGAATGGTTCTTATTTAAAAATATACATCACATATGTTCTTCCTCTTTCTCAATTACACTTTTTGGTTTTCTCTTTCTCTTCTTATTGTCACTATGTACTTTTTATCAACACAATCCTTTAAGTCTTCTGTTGGTTCATGGGTTTTTATAGGAATGATTGCAAATTCACAATTTTATATATATTACTATAAGAAAACATCAATGCGCAGACTATCCTTCAGGCACAATACTAGTAACAGATGTATTGTAGATTGTTTCTATCTAAGTATATATACCAGATAAAGCATCTCACGAACACTATTTCTTTGCAAAAAATGTTTTCGTTCACAGCCTTGAAAAAGTTACATACAGTAACGAAACACGTGTCGGCTGTCTTTGGTTGCTTTTCAACTGCTACAACTTGGAAGGCTCTAGGATTAGGACCTTCTCTTTGGTGTATATATGTGTACACAGTGTCTAAAGTGAAGATCATTTCAAATGAAATGCCCAAATTATGCACCCAATTTGTAAAGAATTGCATTGAATTTTAAATATGTAAAAATCTATGGTTTGCTTGAAAAATTCTGATTATTGTGCTTTGAATTGCACACTTCACTTTTGGAATAACAAGAATAACATTAAATTGTATCAGAAATACTCTTGTATGATGTTTTATTCTTTTCTCTATTGACCTATGCATTTTTTATGTCCTCTTACTTGTGAAAACTATCACTGATGCAGAATCCTTCGAATAGGCCATTTGTTCATATCTGATTACTACATGCAAAATCACCGTGTATTCAAATATTAGAGTGCCGAGATACAACTGTTTTTTAAACATACAGAGAGGTGCCTGCAGCTGTTTAGGACCTCTAGAGACTGTTTGTCGCTGGGAGTTGGAAGTGCGACGCAACCAGGAAGAAGCGTGTCGCCGCAGCAGTTGCTGTCGCATCGCCAAAGAAGCGTGTCACCGCCACAGCTGTTTACCGTTGCATCGCCGAGGAAGCGTGTCACATCACCGGAGAAGCGTGCCGCCGCCACAGTGGTTGCCGTCGCTCACCAGAGAAGCGTGTCGCAGGGTCTGTTGTGGCTCATGAGTCTACCGAGTCGCCGCACGGCCATCAGGGATGCATGCATCACATCCAAAGTTGACGCATCCAGGACACCATTTTGTTGCATCGCACCGGATTCTCGCATCGCATCGCTGCGCCATCTTGACGCATTGTAACCAGAACGCAGTAAGAAACTGACGCATCACCTCCTCTCCGGTAAGGAACCGACGCATCACCTCCCCCGAAGCAAGGAACCGACGCATCACCTTCCCTGCGACCCTTTTGTTTGTTTTGCGTGACGCATCCAGCGTACTTTGAGTAAAGTGTTGCATTTACCATCCACATTGAACTAAGCTATTTCTACCATTTTAAAGTCATATTCTTGATACAGTATTGTGGATTTTTGTCATTTGGTCTTGTGTTAAGTCTAGTAAAGATTACTTATTTTTCTAAACTGGTGTGGTGTCCATTTGTAGTGTTTTCACTGTATTACTGTACGTGTTCACAAATGCTTTATACACTGCTTCTGAGATAAGCCTGTCTGCTTGTGCCAAGCTACCAAGGGGGTGAGCAGGGGTTATTCAGGAGTGTATCCCCCTTACCCTGACTAGAAGCAATGGTCCCTATTTGGACAAAGTTGCAAACCGTTGCCAACTGGAGACCACCATTTCTAACACAGGGGTGTTGTTGTAATTTTTAGAGTGGCAAACCTATCAAGTTCAGAATAAATGGATATAGGGGGACTGCCAATGGATTTCATCGTAGGTGTTTGCTTACTCCTGACTAGAAATATGTGTTAACCATATGTGATCTACTACATTTGTGATGATTAGGATAATACCAATGATGCTTGGCCCATTTCTCGAATATCAAAAGTTTGGTAGTTCATTATTGTTTTATTATTGTCATCTATGTGAATTACATGGAAATGTGATGTACAGCCTGTCATGAAGGAAGCTCAATAAAATACTAATAAATGGAAAAATTCAACATTACCTGCATTCTTATGAATATACCCTCATCACACATTATTTTGTAATTGTAACCTCTGCTAGTACATTGCTGTGTTCTAACCCCTTACTCAGTATTTTGAATATTGCAGAAAACTGGCCAATAGACCCTTCTGTGCCTAGCAGAGGACAGTGGTCAGATAATCACCCAGCATTTGTAATCGGAAGATGCCCTCAGCATCTAGAATAGTTTTGATCCTCATTGCCTAGTGCTATGCAGTATTCACCAACTATTGTATATTTCCTTCTATCCACCAGCATGGTTCAGCAAAGCTCACCTTCACTCAGTACAGTACAATAATCAACTAACCCAGCAGCACTGTGCAATCTTCAACCCTATCCAAATTAATGTTCAATATTCAGAGCCACTGCAGAGCAGCATGCATTACACAGCAGTATTTATCCCTCTCTTCCAGTGCTCTGCAGTATTCAACTCTTGCGCTAAGTACGGTAAGGCATTCACCTCCCTCCCTTGTCCAGTACTGTGCAGTGGGTCCTCTATCATTCAGTTCTGTGCAATAACCACAGCATTATTCAGTACTATGCAGTACTCATTCCAATCCCCCAGTGTTGGACAGTATTCACCTGGTCACTCGATATTTCAGTCAGGCAGTTAAATATTTTTATTGCTGATTAATTAAAATCACTATAAAAATACAGAAAAGGTTTTTAGAATACTTATATAAAGAGATTAAAATTGATTGTCATATTAGTGGATTAAAAAATGTACCACGGTTCAGGAAAAACAAGGAGGGATTTCCACCCAAAATTGTGGGTGGCCCCCAGGTTTCCAAGAGCGGTGGTCAGTGGAAAAGTGTAATGGACCCTAGCTCCGGACTCCGAGCATACCACCACAAATGGAGCCTCTTGTGAAATGCTACAAGCAAAAACTAGGGCTGGGCGGACTTTGCGTAGCGCCACTACGCAGAATTTTGAAAAAAATGGTGGAAAACGAGTGCACGTCCTGAGTAGGGCTGGGCGGACTTTGCACAGCGCAACTACGCACAATTTTGAAAAAAATTGTTGAAAACGAGCGCACAACCTGAGGAGCTGTGTGCCCGGGACTGGGGTCCCTCATGCTTGGGCAGGCTCCCCGATCTCCCCGGCCTGGCTGCGTTGAGAAGCAGGGACCGGCCCCGGGCCTCCTGAGTTTCGGTCAGGGCCTGGGAGCCCATGTTCTGCGGCCTGCCAAGTGTCCATCTGCCCGGGACATGGGTCCCTGGTGCAGAGCCCCAGAGCCCTGCAAGGGCAGGCGGGAGCCCTACCGCTATGGCTCTGCGCGGGCAGATGGGAGTTCTTTCGGTCCCGGCCATCTGGTCGCACCTTTCCCTCGGCCATCTGGTCGCACGCAATGCTTTCCAATGGGGCGATCAGATGGCCGGGGTGCCCTGGAAGTCCCGATGGGGACTCATTCGCCTCCCTGATCCCAGCCAGGGCTCCAGGAGGCCGGGTGTGTCCGGGCCTAGGCTCCCCTCCGTCACTCGGTGCGCACGGTTTACCAGAAAGGGGGGTAGCCTTCCTCCGGATTACAAGGGGCAGGGTATGCTGGGACACCCCTCCTGGGGATGGCGGTTCTCAGGTGGGGACCAGATGGGCTAAGCCCGGACGACACCTCCCCGGCGTCCGGTGCTCCCTCCTCCAGCCCGCGGCGAGGCAAAGTGCCCGGGACGGGCTCCATGGGTCCCCGGCGTCTGGGCCCTGGGAGCTCCTGCGGGCCTCCCATGCCTGAGGCCCATCGTGGGGTCTCTGAACCCCCCGAGCCCTGCAGCCCCCGAGCCCTTCAGCCCAGGAGCCCTGCAGCCCCGGAGCCCTGCAGCCCCGGAGTCCTGCAGCCCCCGAGCCCTGCAGCCTCGGAGCCCTGCAGCCCCGGAGCCCTGCAGCCCCGGAGCCCTGCAGCCCTGCAGCCCCGGAGCCCTGCAGCTCCTGAGCCCTGCAGCCCCCTGAGCCCTGCAGTCCCATGCCCTGCAGCCCCCGAGCCCTGCAAGGGCAGGCAGGAGCCCTCCCACGAAGGCTCAGGTGGGCAGATTGGCGTAATTTCGGTCCCGGCCATCTGGTCGCACCAATCCCCTCGGCCATCTGGTCGCATGCAATGCTTTCCAATGGGGTGAACAGATGGCCGGGCTGCCCTGGAAGTCCCGATGGGGGCTCATTCACCTCCCCGATCCCAGCCAGGGCTCCAGGAGGTCGAGTGCGTCTGGGCCTAGGGTCCCCCCCGTCACTCGGTGCGCACGATTTACCAGAAAGGGGGGTAGCCTTCCTCCGGATTACTAGGGGCAGGGTATTCTGGGACGCCCCTCTGGGGATGGCGGATCTCAGGCGGGGACCAGATGGGCTAAGCCCGGACGACACCTCCCCAGCGTCCGGGGCTCCCTCCTCCAGACCGCGGCGAGGCAAAGTGCCCGGGACGGGCTCCATGGGTCCCCAGGCATCCGGGCCCCGGGAGCTCCTGTGGGCCTCCCCATGCCTGAGGCCCAGCGTGGGGTCTCCGAACCCCCAGAGCCCTGCAGCCCCCGAGCCTTGCAGCCCCGGAGCCCTGCAGCCCCGGAGCCCTGCAGTCCCCGAGCCCTGCAGCCCCGGAGCCCTGCAGCCCCCGAGCCCTGCAGGCCCCGAGCCCTGCGTGGGCAGGCGGGAACCCTAGCGCGAAGGCTCGGGTGGGACAGATGGGAGTCCTTTCAGTCCCGGCCATCTGGTCGCACCTCTCCCCTCGGCCATCTGCTCGCGCGCAATGCTTTCCAATGGGGCGACCAGATGACTGGGCCGGCCTGGAAGTCCTGATGAGGGCTCATTTGCCTCCCGGATCCCAGCCAGGGCTCCAGGAGGTTGGGCACATTCGCGCCTAGGGTCCACTGAGCCTCGCGGTGCGCGCGGGTTACCAGAAAGGGGGTAGCCTTCCTCCGGATTACTAGGGACAGGGTTCTCTGGGACCCCTCTCGGCCTAGCGGTCCTCAGCCGGCAGCTGGACGGGCCAGGATGCCGCCCCAGCCCTGGGACGGGGTCCGGCAGGCCCGGGGAGGCTTCCCCTGTTCCTCCGGGCCTGGGAGCCCCGGCTGGGTCCAGGGGCCCCGCTGGGCCCCGGGTCGGGGGCTCCGGCCCTGGGCCCCATCCCCCAACCTGCGGCACTGCCAAGGGCCCGGGAAGGGGTTCCGTTGTGGCCGGGGAACCTCCCCTTGCTTGGCTGGGTTCAGGAGCTCCTGCCGGGCCCCTGAGGGCCCCAGGGAGGGCGGCCTCCCCACCTCGGGCTCTGTCCTGGGTCCTGCCGCGTGGCAGGGTGCCCTGGATGGGGTCTGGCGGGCCCGGGGAGGCTTCCCCTGCGCCTCCGGGCCTGGGAGCCCTGGCTGTGTCCAGGGGCCCCGCCAGGCCCTGGGTCGGGGGCTCCGGCCCTGGGCCCCGTCCTCCGGCCTGCCGCTCCACCAAGGGCCCAAGACAGGTGTCTGTCAGTCCCGTACAGGCCTCCCCTGCTTGTCAAGGTGTCCGCGGGCCCCGGGTCGGAGGGCCCGTCGGGTCCCCCTCGCAGCCTCCATGTCTGGGGCCCAGCTGGGGCCTTGGGCCTCCGGTCCCCCATGCCCCCTTGCCCGCTCTCTCTTTTGTTGGGGCACAGAGCGACCAGATGGCTTCTCTTTTGAGCTCGGCGATCTGGTCGCCCCTATCCCCTCGGCCATCTGGTCGCGCCTGTGCCCTCGGCCATCTGGTTGCGCCTATCCCATCAGCCATCTGGTCGCGCCTATCTCCTCGGCCATCTGGTCACGCGCAATGTGGGTTGGTTCCTTTCCCTGGCAGGCTCCTGAGAGGGAGGGGTGCGTGAAGGTTGCCGGTCGGGGAGATGGGCACGTGGCCCCCCACCTTGTCAGCAGGTGCGGCTACCTGGTTGATCCTGCCAGTAGCATATGCTTGTCTCAAAGATTAAGCCATGCACGTGTAAGTACACACGGCCGGTACAGTTAAACTGTGAATGGCTCATTAAATCAGTTATGGTTCCTTTGATCGCTCCATCTGTTACTTGGATAACTGTGGTAATTCTAGAGCTAATACATGCTGATGAGCGCTGACCTCCCGGGATGCGTGCATTTATCAAACCAAGACCAATCCAGGCTCGCCCGGCTGCTTTGTTGGCTCTAGATCAGGGGTCTCCAACCGGTCGATTGCGTGCTACCGGTAGCTCGCCGAACCCCCATGAGTAGCTCGCGACTTGCATCTAAATTTTGTAGGCTGTTATTGTCATTTATTATTCTTGGGCCTTTTTTCACAGCCGTTGCCTGCCCTCACCAAAACCAACTGCTCACATTGGCCTAACTGAGCTTAGCTGGGGAGGGGCAGGCCAAAGATGATGACGCTATTACTGATCTCCTCCTCCAGTCCATGCTACCTGCTTTTCACAGCCTGGCACTGCCTTCTTGATCCAGTACAACGTGTTCCTGTACAAAGCAGCAGGTCCCGGAAAAGCCTGCTAGCATGCAGGTGGTGCAAGCAGTATTGAACTGCTACGAACCAGCGCCACCTGCTTTTTTCTACCTTGCATCCTGGCAGAGAGGGAGCACAGCTGCTTCCTCTCAGACGCCCAGGAGGAGCTCTCCCTGGCAGGCCAGCGCCCGCAGGTCTCATCACAGGGGCAGGACACGTGGCGCATAGCGCACTGCGATGGGCCCGCTGACAACAGACACTGTGTCCGGAGTGGCGAGCAGGGACAGTGAAGCAGTGAGTAGTGCGAGTGATGAAGGGGTCTAAACACCAGCCGGGGGAAGGGAGAGAACAAAGACGAATGAGAAGGGTGGTCGAGGCAGGTCAGGCTGCGTGGAGGTCGAGAAGGAGGTAGGTTTGAGAGGGAAGGACGGAGGAGGAAGAAAGGCAGATGAGAGTGAGAGACAAGCGAGGAGCAGATCAATCGGTAAGCATTATACCTCTTAATGCGCTGTTCTCCAGACTGGAGCTGTGATGTGTGCCTTCTGTACTGTAAACATGCTGCAGCCGCTGGTATGCCACGGGCACTTGAAGTACTGGGTGTAGTTAATAGCGAAGTCTGAGCCTGCCTTGTCCCATCTCCTCCCGAACTATCAATGCTAAATGTCTTATTGCTAATGCTAACTACATTTCTGGGGATTTAAGAGTGAAAGAGGCCCAAAGGATGCCTTCAGCAACACTGCCTGACAGTTTGAAGCAGCCAAAATGACGACTAACAGACAAAATCGAAAATGTCTTTTTTTGCTTTCCAGCTCTGGGTTTTACATCAGGAGAAGCAGGGTGTTGCCAAGTTTCAGTTTCCTTTACCGAAGGCACAACATAAAAAAAATCCCCCCCTCTGCACTCCTAAAAAGAATGTAAATTGTTCCACTCTTCAGAGCAGCTTTGAATTTCTGATCCAGTTTTAACTCTTTCAATCCCCTCTTTGGACAAGCCATTGACAGCATAGGCACGCTCGTCAAAATTATAAATGTGTTTATATTTAACATTCAGGGATAGTGATGTGTGTTTTCAATGTTTAACACAGCAGCAGCTCACTAACATTACTGCAAATAATCTCTGTGCCACCATCACATTTCTAACATGTGATGTCCTTTTTCGATCTATTCTAAATAAAACAGTTTTATGGATGTTGCATGAAACATAACACAACATTTCTCTGCAAATACTCTGTAATAGACTCACACATCAGCCACATTCAAAATAAATTAAAGAAAAATGATATATAAATCAATCGGTTTAAAAATTATTAAAGGTCATGCGGGCAAGGCTCTCTGCAGAACAACGCTGGCTGTATCAGGGTACCTGAATGGGTGGAGCTCTGGGCCAGAGCCCACTTTGCCCATGCCTTGAAACGTCTCTGTTCCCAGTGCATGTGGAAATCAACACCAACACTGCAGCAATTTCTTTTGGGTAGCAGAGTTCTGGTTCATGGACAGATCTGGAGTATTCTGAATAAAACCCTTAATTAATCAAACTAGTTAAAAATTTGTAGTATCTTCATATAAGATAAATTGTACTCCTGTATTATTTGTGGTTAGCTGCTCAGCCAGTGTGAGTGTTCCATGTGGAATGATGACGTGACTGGAATGTTGGTGTGGTGGAGACAGTTAGGAGAGGATGGGCTGAGCAGCTAGCAGGCTGCTCCTGGTGGGGCTATACAATGGACTTAACATCTTAATAAATACACTTAAGATATATACTGGCTACGTCTGGTGTGTCACATCAACCTATGGAACCAGGTCACTTCAATTGGCGACGAGTTGGACTAAAGAAACCGTGCGTGTAACCTAAAAGACTGGTGTGTAACTAAACTGGTGTGACTTGAAGAAATTTTGGCGTAAAGAAAAGTACTCCTCATCTGGCGGATTCTCCTGGCACCGTGAGCCCCACCAGTGACCACAACACCGGTCGCCCAAACCTTTGTGTGCCAGGTGGAGTGAGGAGTGGCGCTGCAAGTGGTTCCTGAGTGCAGCACTGTATCTACTTCAAGGTGTTGTTTCCCAGCGTCTTTTGTGGATGTTTTCGCAACCAAGCAAGGTGTCTTATGATTATTGTTGGCACCTCTGACAGTCGTGAAGGAGATGGTCTGTGGAGGGCCAGTACAACTACTAACCTTAATGCTCCAGTATTCAAGGACAATGTACCTCTGCTAACAAGCTTATTGGTGACTACCATTGCTGTTTTGTTGTTTGGAGAGAGTGTCTCCATCGTGAGAAGTTCCCCTGTGGACTCACTAGTGAAATGGCTGTTCACCATCAGCTTCAACTAATGGATGACCTTTTGGGAAAATGTTCGGGGGCAAAATTCGGGCCCCGGTGTTAAAATATGGTGTTTTGGTGTGGCGATCTACACCAGGAAAGGAGCACATCGGTTCAGGGGCGTGGATTGGGCCCTCGTGTTCACTGTTTGTGTCTCAAGAATGTGGTTCGTTTTGATGTGGAGATCAGGGCAAGGATCGGGCTCATTGCTTCTTTGAGTGGTCCCGGGTGAGGACAAAGAGCGAGGAGGTGTGTGTTTCGGCGAATGGCTCAAGTGTGGAGACAACGTTACGTTATCGATTTCCTGTCTAAATTGTAAGGGATGCCGTATGCAAGCTGCCAAGTTTAAGCCAACGAGCGGAAAAAATGAAATGTGACCGTTTATTCTTTTTGTTGAACTGCCGTTTTGAGCCATCTGCATGAGGAGAATACATTCTGTCTAAATCATATGGGATGCGGTAATAGTACATTTTTTTTTTTATGCTTTTAAAGTTTGTCAGGTATTCTCTCTACATAGCTGGCAATAGATTACGGTTGCGCTTCATTTTAAAAATTCTAATTGGCTCGCGGAACCTACCATGATCTATGTCGCGCGGAGCCCCTCTTCAAGTTGCCATGACGTCTTCATCTCTTGTGGTGTTCGGAGCTGCATTTGAGTCTTTTGAAGCCGGTGCGTGCCGTGAGCCACCCGGCATACGTCTCCTGTGCGTGCCGCCATTTTAAGGTTCACAATATTTTCTGTTCCAGACCGTGATGTATACACTGCTTCTTATGTGTTTTGCCAACCACGATTCTTTAATATACCAACCACGTTTTGTGCGCAAAATAAAGCAAATTGAAAAAAAGTCGGCAACGAGTGGGCACAAGTCAGGTGCTACAGTACAAGTTCAGTGAGAGCCTGAGGGGAATTTGCACTATGGTGTAACGCATCGGCGCAACCAAGAGCAAATGGAAGATAAAAAGGAACAGTTCAACGAAATAAGAAGAAGCAGAGTAATGGGGTTTTCGTATTTAAAGGTACTGTGTTTTGATGGTAGCAGCGGGAAAAAAAAGGTCATCAGTAAGCACTCACCGTTAATTCATGTAGCGACGAAGCGGTGCATTTGAAAGTTTCAAAACTGCGTGTTGTGTCTGCATGAATTTGAAGTGCTCAAATTGGTTTTTTTGGACGCCTGTCGCGGTGACAGGCACACCATTGACTTTTGGAAATACAAGTTTGTGGTACATGTTTTACAGATTTCACGCAAAATGTTGTTGTTTTCATGAGTGGAAAAATTTAACGAAAAGAATGTTTCCCAAGAGAGTTAATTTATTGCAAAATGTTTATTTATTTCTACAATGTCTTATTTAGTCAGTTTTTAGGGGGTTATTGTCCCACCTATTTATAGGGGGCTAGAGTCCCACCTATGTAATTAGTAATGGGTGCCAGTCCTATTTACTCAGTTTTTAGGGGGTATTAGTCCCACCTACGTAAATGTTTATGGGTGTTAGTCCCATGCACTTAGTGTTTAGGGGGTGT